>NW_022105908.1:16067464-16081368 GCF_000313985.2 Echinops telfairi | reverse complement strand
CCCCCCGCACACAGAGCACACACGCAGGGGTCTCACCAGGTCCGTCCTGAGCCACACCTCAATGTCGTCCATGACCGAGGACTGCACAACGGGGATCTGGGGCGCAGTCAGCAGCGGGGCAGGCAGCCACACAGCCACAGCGAAGGGAGACGGCACACCAGGACAAAAGAAAGTCGTCAAAACCACCCCAAATAAAACCAAAAGTACACATGGCAGACACACGCACACAAACCAGCCGGCACTGCAGCACAAGGCGACACAGGCAGCGCAGGGGAGATGGCGGTGGAGCACAGGGTGCCAAGGGGGAAGCAGCGCTGGCCAGCGGGTTCTGGGGAGAGGAGGGGAGGGGAGGGTGCCCGTACGCGTTCTTGAGATGGAGAACTTTTTGACTACAGGCCGGCCTGCGTGCTGGGTGACCTCAGCTGCAGGTTATGGCAAGACCAGGTCTGGCCCAGCCAAGGGCATGGCCAGCGTGCGGGCAGGGCCTGATGCCCTCGGAGGCTGTCGTTAGGGTCAGCTGGTTTGCCCAGCTGAAGCAATTTCAAAATGTTGTCTGGTGCCTTTCTGGGTGGGAGGCGAGCCCCGCCAAGCAGAGGCATGCACTGTTGCCAGCGTACAGACCAGGTGACAGAAGGCAGCCCACTTTGCTATCAATAGAAATGGCACAAAGGCGGACTTTGATGACAAAGGGGACTGTGGACTTCAGGCTGAGTGAGTCCTCTTTGTGTCTCTTCTGGGGACAATCATGAAGCAGCCCTGAATGCAACAGCTTCCTTTAGTGTCATCCTTTCTTCCTGTTCTTAATGGCCATCTGGGCTTCAGAGGTCAGAGAGGAGCCGCTCACTGGGGGAACTGTCAGGGGTGCGGTGGAGGGAGCTGGTCCCAGAGCAAACCCAGGGGCCCCTGCCAGTGCCGAGCAGACACCCTGTTCCCCTGATAGGGCCTCCCAGGCAGGACTCGGAACAATCCATCTGGCTATGAATGTTTCCGTTGCTGTCTGATATCTGAAGCCCTGTGAGCAGGCACGCTAACGAGATGTTGGCTCCCAGCCTGGAGAAATGAGCGGCCTGCCCTTCACCAAGCCGACCTGCTCTTCACCTCCCTTGCATCCAGCGGGGACTTCAGGGACTCGCTTGTAATCTCACTACTTCAAGGAGGAGAAAAAAAAAGAAAAATGCCTGCGTTGCATCAGGCCGCAACCAGTGAGAGCCCGCGGTTAGATTCAGGCCACAACAGCCAGTCGGTGGCTGCCCCTCACAAAGCTACACTTCCCTAACAAAGGGCCTGAGCAGATGAGCACAGGACTCAGACCAAAGCCCTGGCGGGACTCCCTCCTCTCTCCTGGAGGCCTGCTGCGGGTATGCTGGGCACACATTGGGTAGAAGAGGGGACTTCCAAGCCCAGCGGGGCCGAGGTTCACAAGGGTGAGCGGTGGCCCCACCTAGGGCTCCTGGCCCAAGCGCTCAGCTTGTTCCAAGGGCTTGTTTTGACGACCTGGGTGACTGCACTTGGTACCCTGGCTGCAAGCCCAGCACAGAGGGTCTATGTATGACTGGCATGAAGGCCCAAGCCAATCACGGGCACAGGAGGGCGTCTGTCCCCTGTATGACACCTGTTACTTTTGACTTAACATCATAAAGGACCCTAACTCCCGGAAACGAATTCTTTGGACGATGCACATGCTAAAGCCCCTGACCTGGGTGAACTCCCCGACCCGCAAGACCATCAGCAGGCAGCAAAGATGGCGGCCAATGCCATGCCTGACGTCAGGCCCCCCACTGCTGCTCTGGGCATGCGCGCTGGGCCTCTCTGCACTGCTTCACCTCATTCCCACCAGGGAGTGACCGCTTGTAAAAGCTTGTGAAAGTCGCCCAGCGGGCCATGGGCCTCAAAGCCTTCCGATTGTTCTTTGACTTTTTGGTTGAAAGCGAGTCCCTCGAGGTGGGCTCCCACTTTCCTCTCGAGGGTGAGCCTGAGGAGCAGCGTTCTCGGGAAATAAGCGCTGCATCTGAGAAGCTCCTGAGCCCGCTCCTGGACTTTCCAAGTTCACAGCTGTGTCCTACATGTAAGGACGGGTGACTTCCAGGTGTTCCTAGCTAGGCTCAGAGCAGGGAGGTGGTGGCAGGGCACCGGGCAAGGGTGGTGCTCAGGCGTTGGCCCACAGGCTGCAGGGCCCTGGGCAGGCTGCTCCACCACTCTGCCGGGCCCACTTCTTTCGCTGATAGCCTGCCCCTCGGGGCTTCAGGAGCCTCCGAGGGCCAGGGCAGGGGGTGCAGAGGGCAGGTGCTGGCTCCCGCACCGTCACTTGGGCAATTTTCTTCGCTTCGCTTTGGTTTCATCACCTGTGGAGCAAGTTCACTGCTGAGCTTCACTGGACTTCCAGCCTCTGGGCTGGTGTTGGCTGCCCAGCAGCACGGTGGCCTCCTGCGTCACCCCCTCTGTGGGTCGTGAGCTGGCTGCTGTGACCCACAGGCCTTTCAGAGGAAGCCTGCTGGACAGCAGAGCAATACACACACACACACACCCCACTGCTGGGGGAGGGGCGGCAGCTGGGTCTTAGCCAGGAATCACACGCAGGCCCATGGGAGTGGTTAGGAGTCTACCACTGGCCCCCTCAGCCCCAGACCTCCAGAGCAGTACTTCTTTCCCAAACCAGAAACCGAGGGAGGTGGTAAAAGATCAGGACGTTCTCTCCTTCCATTGCGAAGGCACCTGGCCCCAGGACTGAATCCCTCTGGCTCCCGGCTACTGGTTAAGCTTCCCGCTCAGCTTCTTGCGGTTGGAAACAATACCTTAGCTAATAAGCCTCCTGCCCTGTAAGTGAATGCCTTAGGTATTACAACAGGGCGAAGTTTCTTCTACCAAAGTAGGTGTGTCAGACGTAGGCTGAACACACTCAGCGAATTGTGCAGGAGGAAGAGGCAGTCCTGTGCCAGGCCGGCGAGGAGAAAAGAGGGCGCTACATGGTCAGGGGGCTGGGCAGGGCACCAGTCTCTCTGAGGCCTTGGTTTTGCCCCATCTGTCGGTGAGGGGCCGCCCAGCAGGGTCAGCAGGGAGCCGTGGATTTTGCGTCCTGTCAGGCAGCGGTCCAAGCTGGAGGTGTGTCCAAGGGTCTGCAGGAGAAGGTGCGGCAGAGGGCAGAGGCGCGGTCATCAGAGAGGTGCAAAGCCAGGAGAGGAAGGGCAGGACGCAGGGCCTTCTCCCTCGGCGGCCAGGCAGGGCGTGCTGCTGGGCCGTGCGGTGCAATGGCTGGAGGAGGCCTGCCTGACCCCAGTGCAAAAGGAAGTGGGCCCCTCGGACGTCAGATGTGGTCTGCAGGCTGTCGGTGACACTCACGTGGGTGTGGGGGCCCGGGTGGCTCAGAATCGTGCCAGGAGGGACACCTGTCCTGAGGGGACCTTAGCTAGGTGCCCACACCCCACAAACCTCAGGCTCTTTCTCAGCCCATTTTGTTCGGTGGTGAAACCTAGTCACTCAAATCAGGGCATCTTTCTGGATGCTACCATCATCTCAGATACCAACCCCCCCTCCCAGCTAAGGACCAGCTGGGCAATGCTAATAGATGCTCCCCAAGAGAAGGTGGGCAGGAGCACCCAAACACCACCCAGGCTCATCCCAGAGGCCACTGGGAGCCAACGGGCAGCTCACTGCTACAAGTCTGGTGTTGTCAGTCCACTTCTGCATCAACTGCACTGGCAGCCCTGAAGAGCCCTCCCCCTGCCCTGTCCCAGACCCACCAGGAAACCTAATGGACATCGGCAGCGACCCCCAAGAGGCTGCTCGAGCCTCCCTCCAATGGTTCACTCACCACCCCCGCTGTGAGGAAGCGGCCAGCCGTGGCTTGACCTTCCTCAGTAGGACAAAAAGTTTCCAAGTAAAGAATTTGTAGCGGAGACTTTTGGGAAGGGTTAGGGCTTTTACATTATGGAGACCAGGGCAAAGCGATTAATATGCATCGTTTTAAAACAAAACAAAACAAAACAAAACAATGGTAGCCAGGCAGGACGCCAGGTTAGCTGTTAATAGGGCATGTTTCAGGGGGGCTGGGGACTGGAGCTTTGTGTGGGGACAGGTGGAGGCAGCCTGTGGAAGCAGTCTCCGTTTTGACCACACTCTGGCTAGTTGTCACGGGCAGCATACTTTTTTGCAGGATTAGCAGGCACAGGACGCGTGGAAGGGGCCCTACCAGCTTGCACAGTGGCATGGATATGGTCTCTACCAGGGCCTACCATTTCCCCCCAGCAGTAAGCAGGGGCCCCCGGCCAGCATTCCTCGAGACGGCCTTCTCACTGAGAACCGCAGCTGCTGCTCGAGTGGGGGTGGGGCTACTCTACCTGGGCACGGCTAGACCAGGCGGACACTCCCCCCATAGCCTGGAAGGTCCTTCTAGGGCCAAACCCTTGCATGCCGGTCATCCCTGCCCAGGTAATGGGCAGCCCACCTGCTTGGGCCTGTCCCCGAGCCACTACTGATCCAGCACCCAGGACTGCCTAGGCCCCTCACCACTGTGTCTTCTGCTCCCCTTCCCCAGTTGGAGGGGCACCCCTGCAGGAGAGAGGGCCCACACGGTCACTTTGGGGTCATCTGGCCAGAGCTCTGAGGCCCCTGCTCCTTCATCAGAAGGGAACCGTGGCTTCTCCTCAGCAACCTCCCCAGGTGAGGTCACCTTCTCTCCAGGCAAACGCACGGTCGCCTTTTCACATGAGGTCTCTGTGCCAAGAGAGCTCTGCTTCATGACAACAGACTCTGTCCAGCTACGGCTCACAGCCTGTGCCCACCCCAAACTCGGCCCTGTGCCAGCATCATTCTGTTCAGGCGGGTGAGCGCCTGTCTTCTAAGAGCTCTTGCGGCCAGACGTCAATAACTGCGTTCTAAAATGTGCCACCTGCACAGGGCTGGCCGGCTGGGACACTGTTCTTTCAGAACGGTCCCACATCCCAGAGCCTGTGCTCATCCTGGAAAAGCGAATACTGGGGAAAGCTCCAGAGACAGTAAAAGGAGGGACGGTTGCCCCACCCTTGCCCCCACCCCCTGCTGCCCAAATGGCCCAGACCCTTGAGATCCGGGTCACCAGCCTCAGCTGAAAGCCAGCGAGGCGCTTCCTGGCCTGCCCTTGGTGGTGTAGGGCATCCCAGTGGGAAGGAGGGTGGCCTTGTACTGTCTGGTTCGGCAGGCTGCAGGGCGACAGTGGACTGTTACACAGGTAAGGGGCTGGAGAGACAGGCCGGCGCTGCTGGTGAACTCTCACCATTCCTTGGGTTATTAGCCAGGTGTCTATAGGCTCCAGGTCAAAGTCCACACCTTTACCTCTCTGCTGGGTCGAGGACACAAGAGTAACGGGAAGACCCAGGACAAAGAAGTCAACAGCACATAGTGTGGCGACAGAAAAACCCTGTTCAGAGTTGGCAGGCTGCCATATGAGGAAATGCAACCCCATGCCTCCCTCCCTGCCCCCATTACCTGCCTGGAGGGAAAAAAAGAGAGAGAGAAAAGTTTAGCAAGCAAAGAACCCCAACAGACACTCCTGTGGACACCTCCCGAAGCCCGGAGCGCCTCCGAGGGGTGAGCGAGGGCCGGCAGGGCCTGCTTCTCCCCGGCAGGGTCAGTAGGAAGCAGCCTTCGGAAAGAACCCGCTTTCACAATGGCACGTCACTCCTTTCTAGCAGTGTCCTCTTTTCCCTCCTTTCCACTTCCTGCAATAGTCTTTCTCTACACCCCTAATCTGACAGCTGAGTTTGGGCGTCTTTTCACTGCCTTCTTTTTCCCGCCGAGATGGAACTTTGAGAGCTGGGACGATGGTGTGGTTGCCCCCTCTCAGCCAGTGCTGTAACACCACTTCCCCTTCTTCTCCGTGCTCCTAGATCCTGCCTTTGCCCAGTTGTGTCCACTTCTGGCCCCGCCTGGCTTGAAAACCCATAATGATAGTCTGAGGGTACCCATCACCACTCACACGTGCGTTTGCATACACAACCACTCGGCTCCTGGACGTGCGTTTGCATACACAACCACTCGGCTCCTGGCACCTCTCAGGCCCTGGGCATGGGTGGCACTACCATGGCAAGCAGTAAACGTGACGAAAGTGTCTTAAAACCTCATGTCGAGGGACGGGGGAGCGGGGAGGGAGGGGAAAAATGAGGACCTAATGCCGGGGATTTAAGTGAAGGGGAAATGTTTTGAGAATGATGAGGGCAATGAATGTACAAATGCGCTTTACACAATTGATGTGTGTCTGGATTGTGATAAGAGTTGTATGAGCCTCTAATAAAATGATTAAAAACAAACAAACAACCCCCCCCCTTCATGTCATTGGGTAAACCTGCTGGTGCTAAGGGGACCTTTGAGAAGTAGCAGGGCTGAGCCCACTTGTTTCCAAAGGGTGCAGGTCTGAAGTTGGCCCCATCGCTGGGTGGGACCTCTGACCAGGATCCCTGCAGGGACACTGATAACCGCAGGGCCACATAAGGACACACCCTGATAGAGCTACAGACAGCCTGGGTAACAAAAGAGGTGGCCCGGGCCAGCGTTCGCCTGGGGGAGGGGACGTCCTCGCCAGGCAGTGCATTGGAAGCCCTCAGCAGGCTCTCACAAGCCCTCCTGGGGCAGCGGCGAGGTGCTGAGTAAAAGGCACAGGGCCATGGTCATCACATATCTTCTGGGAATGCCACTCGAGCCCCTTCTGTGGGAAGGCAGGTGCTGAGGGACCCGGGGCAGGAGACCAGACTGCAGGCTGGCAGTCTGTGCTGCCCAGTGCCTACTGCCAAGGGCCACACCCCTCATCTCTCGGGATCAAATCACACTCACTGCCATCGAGTCGATGCCAACGCACGGCGACCCTATAGGACAGGGTAGAACGGCCCCTGTGGGCTTCTGAGACGGTGACTCTTTATAGGAGTAGAAAGCCTTGTTCTCCTCCTGGAGGGTGGCTGGAGGTTCTGAACTGCTGAGGTTAGCAGCCCAGTGTATAACCACTCTGCCACCAGGGCCTGGACAGATCAGACCTGGTCTTCTCCCAGGTGAGCTTTCCCATAGAAATTGGACACAATGCCGCCTGTCGAGCCCACCCTCAGACACGGGCCACAGAAGAACCAGGAAGCCTGGTGCAGACCCCCAGCCCCTTTGGCCAGTGGAGAGCCTCTGAAGGGAGCTCCTGATAGCCTCCCCTCCCTGACCCTCTGCACTCTGACACACATTCACACACATCCTTACTTCTAGCCCGAGAGAGAAAGCCTCACCACAGGTCTTTCTCCTTGCAATGGCCTGAAGTCTAAAAGACACTATGCACTCAAGCCAGCACCCATCTCCAATTCCACGTCTTCCCCTTCAACTCTGCTCCCCCCAGACCAGGCCCCTCTGGAGGCCCATCGCCCGCTACCCTGCTTGGCCACCCTCACACCCTGCCCTCACTGGGCTGGCACTCTCGGACAGGCAGCACCGATTCACCGTCATGGGGCTCAGACCAGCAGTCACTGTGCCAGAGCTCATTGGAGAAAGGGGCCTACCTCGCCCTGGGAGGCCTGCACCCTGAGAGCCACTCAGGTAGGACCAGCAGGGCCCTGCATCAGACCCTCTAGCTTGTTGCTTGCTCACCAGGTACCCAGACAAGTCTCCCTCCTCACGGAACCTTCAGGCTTTGGGGTTGGGCCGCACTCTTGGACCAGGCCTCTCCCTGGCGTGTCCCTGCCCTTGGTTCTAGCTCCTTCTGCTCCAGGATCCAGCAGTTTCACCACACTGCCGACTTCCACTGGAGGATATCAGCCCGAAAAGCAGAGTTAAAGACCTACCGCTTCGGAGCTCTGCTTCCGACTGTCTAGTGACGAAGCCAGTCCCCTGGCTGCCTGTGGATCCTCGTAGGTCACCCTGGGGACAGCAGCACAGGAAGCGTAAGACACCCCCCCAGGAGGTCTGCAGTACCCTCCTCAAAGGTAGCCTGAGCCTGTCTGGGCAGAGGTGCAAGCTCTAGACTGAGGGGAGTTGGGGCGCTAGACTGGCCCCACCCGCCTCCTTGGGGATCGGTCATTGCTCGATCCCATTTCTTGCTCCTGAGTAACAATCCTGGAACATCACTAAAGCTCAGCGGTAGGGTGGCAATTCAGCCAATCAATTGGGGGAGGGGCTCAATCCAGCCAAGTCATATTCATTCTTATTTCGAAGCCAGCAGCCTGGGTAGTGAGAAAGGTGGCCTCATATGGGATTTGAGGCTGCCACCTACTGTGGGGGGTGGGAGTCTTCCTCTGACCCCCGACTCCTCTTGGTATATGAAAAGCAAATGTTGTCGATGAAAGGCACAGGTGGGCCTTGGATAGTGCTGAGTATAGGACTCAGAGGGTGGAGGGCCGGAAGTCAGGTCCTCCAGAAAGGGGTCTCCTCGCCAGTGCTTAGGGTGAACAGACTTCTCCCAGCATGTGCTGCCTGCAGGTGCAGGGGCTCTCTACCTTCGATTCTACTCCCTCCCTTCCACAGGGCTCACCTAGCCAGCACTGCTGTCAGGGAGCGGTGCCCTGACTACTTGGCACAGGGACCCTTGCTGCCAGGACCAGGTATGTCCTTGCCTGGCTAGCCCTGCCTGCCTCCTAACTTCTGGGGGCACGCAGCTGGCCGAGGGAGTCTGTGTTGTGCAGCAGCGGCAGCAAAGGACGGAGGGAGAAAAAGAGCATCCTGCCCGTGGGACGGCTGGAGAAACCAGTGAGCGTCAGTCCAGAGGTAGCAGAGGCAGGGCGGGCTGGCATTCCCTCAGTATGTGCCCCAAATGCCATGTCCCACGTCCCTGCATCCTAAAGCCCCCGGCGGCCCAGGGCCTGGTCAATCAAGGCCTCTTTGTGTTGCCTGGGATCCAGCCTGTGCCAGTCCCACCCTACCCACCCATCCCCGGCCCCCAGAACCAATGAAAGGGTCCCCACATACATTTTGTGTTGTTCAGCCAAGGAATTCCCTCTCGTCTGGGCAAACATGTCGAAGCCGTCACGGGGGTGACACTGCTGGAGTGAGCTGAGGGTGCCACTGACACTGTCGGTCCCCAAGTCTGCGGGGGCAAAACAAGCCAGAGGAAGGGAAGAAACCGGTGTGGGCTCTCCACCTCACGGGGCCCGAAGCTGGCGGCTCAGGGGTGCAGCTCTGCGGTGGAGGAGTTTCCCCAGTCACCCCCAGAGCGCCCAACTGCAGAGGGAGCCACGGGAGAGGTGAGTGGAGGGTGGGGTCCCCGGGTTGGCACTGAGCCTCAGCTGACAGGGACAGGGGCTGAGGGGTGAAGCTCCAGGTAGCTCTTGAGAAGGGCGGTGGCAGAACCCAACCTGAGTTTTCAAGGTCAAGTCTGGTGCCCAGAAGCCGCATGGCTCCCAGGCACACAGTCCATTTCCAAGGGACAGTGGCTGCAGATACAAGCTCTGGCCATGCTAGCATGAAGGCATCTGATCTCACTGCCACCTCGCAGCAGCCTCCAGGGCCGATCCGAACTGGCCCCTCGGGTCTCTGAGGCTGTGAATCTTCACGGGGCCGAGGTGCAGACCCGAGGTTAGCAGCCCACCAGCCACCAGCACTCAGCCAAAGCTTCCCTCAGCAGAGACAGCTCAAAAGGAACAAGAGCATTGTGAGGAGAATGAAAACAGGATAGAGAAAAGAATTTTGAGGGGGCCATGCCTACTACTTTACCATGGTAGTTTTAGTTCAGTTATAAACGGGCATTCATTACCCAGAGTATTTACAGCATCTAGAGCCACAGCATTGCACTGCTAACTGCAAGACCAGCAGTTCAGACCCACTAGCGGCTTCGAGGCAGAAAGATGAGGCTGACTCCCGTCCATCATTACAGCCTCGGAACGCGGGTGGGTCCCTCTGAGTCAGAATCAGCTTGATGGCAGGGGGTTTGGTTCTTGGTTTAGAGGCAAACACACACTTCCCACGGAATGCAGTGTGGACAAGGGGTGAAGTGTTTGGGTAGATACTATGGTTCAGGGACGGCAAATGTGCAGGTGCTGCCGTTCCTGGTCCCAAGCCAAGGCAGATGTTGCCAATCACACAGATTCATTTTTTAAGCCCTGTACAGGGCGTTAGCGTCCTTCTCAATCCTGAGCTCCAATCACCCACTGAGTTGAAACCTATTTGCTATCCTCAGTCTATAGAGAATACTTGATATTCTGTATCAAGTATGATATAGAAACATAAATCACTTCAACCATAGAGTATTCTAGATAAAACTTAGCAGGCTGCCTTTCTTTATACAAAACAAAGCAACCAACTTCCAGGCCGATCCCCAGCCACACAGGGTTAAACTAAAGAAGTTACGCTGTGAAGGTCATGGAAGTGGCCAGGGCTCAGGAACACACATGGATCTCTTAAAAGGTGCCCCAGGCCTTTCAATAGAGAAGGAAGGGACGCTCAGCCCACACAGGGCCAGGAAAGGGCCTGCAGCAGGTGGCGGGAAGGGGGATCCCGCCAACACTCACCCAAGCCTGCCAGCTGGGAGGAGAGCGTGCCCGGTGGCGCCGTGTTCCCCACCATGGGGCTGACCACAGCCGGAGAGCCGGGGCCCAGGTCGATCAGGTTGTCTTCGGTCACCTCACTCAGTACCTGTGAGATGGGAGAGCCGTGGTGAGCCCGGGTCCTGGGTCACAGAGTGTCCCGAGGAGCAGCAGCTGTGGCACCGCCAACACCGATGCCAGGTTGTATGTGTGTGCGCACGAGTGTGTGTGTGTGTGTGTGTGACTGTGGGGGTGTGTGTGATTGCAAGTGAGAATGTGTGCAACTATGGGTGTGTGACTGTGAGTGTGTGTGTGACTGAGTGTGACTGTGAGTGTGAATGACTATGTGTGACCGTGTGTGTGACTCTGAATGAATGTGTGTTGTGTGTGAGTGTGTGCGCGCTCATGAGCCCAGCCCACCACTCTCCCCTGCACTGCAGGATGGCTGAGTCACCAGTCACCAGGACCTCTGGAACTGTAATTCTCTGCTCCGCGCTGGCTGCCCTACCACCACTGGGGATGTGACCGCTGGCCCTTCCGTCAGAAAGACAGACTCAGGTGCGGCCTGACAGAGGCGGGTCTCCCTGACAACTGTGCAGCAGATGTGGCTCAGCCTCAGGCACTGAGGGCATTCTGGAAGAATACTTACTCCATTAGTGGCCTTTTGTCCGGAGAGACCTGACCTGTATCGTTCAAACCTACAGGGGAAGGAGAAGCCGAGGTTAGGGGCGAGGTGGCTGTCTGTGGTCCGCACAGGACTCCCGGGCTGGGAACACTCAGGTGCTGAGGGTGCTAAGCGGCCAGCCAGGCAAAGGCTCTCAGAAGGAGGCCAACGTGTCCCATGTCAGAGTGGGGATGGGGCAGGGGCAGTCACACTCACACAGACACACATTTCTTTGTGTGGGCCTCCAGGAGGAGGCAGCCTCCCTGCCTCTCACGTGGGCACCCTGTGGCGGGGGGTCAGGAAGGGAGCTGTGATAAGAAACCTCTCCAGTCACCCCCGACCTGGACCCAGAAAACTCCTCTTGCCTTGCCTCCTCACCAAGGCTGTCTCCAATGTCTGTCTAGTAAGCACAACCTTCCGATTTTACAGAGTCCTCCTGTGGGGTTATTAGCTCAGGTCTCTAAAATGCCCTGACTTCTGGGGACTGGAGAAAGGAGTGCTACTCCTTGGGAGATGATTAGCTTTCATCTGGTCGACCTGCTGGCGGGGTGGGGAGGGCTGTGAAGGGGACAAGAGGAGGAGGGCAGGCTTGGGCTCTGGCCATCGTCTGGCAGAAAGCTCTCGACAGAGCGGTCAGTGAGGCGCCGCTGCCAGGAACAGGGTGGGTCTGTGGGAGCTTCTTCTGCCCTGGCCAGTCAGCCATGGAGGGACTTGGCTTTGAGCAGCCGCGGCAGGTCTCTTTTCTCCTCCTGGACCTCATCGCTCTCTGACCAGGTGCAGAACATGAAAGCTTCAGGGGGAGAGCAGGTGAGGGGGCAGTAAATGTCTGCCTTTGTACTGAAATACCCCACAGCACCCTGGGCCAAGAAGCAGCTGCGAGGCACCTGCAGATGGGGCCAGAGCAGGGGCTCCAGTGGGATCTGCTGCTCTATGCTGGTCCTCGGGCACCCAGCTCCCCCGGCTGAGCAGAGGAAGCGAGGCAGTGTGTGGTGACTGTGGTTGTAAGGAGTACTTTCAAGCCGTCTTTACGAGAAGAACAGGCCATTAGGATGTCTGGAATGTCTCGAAGCCGTGGGCACCTCACCCTCACTATCTTTAAGGGGCATTTTCTCCAGAGCACTGGCACTGTGCTGACACCTGGGGACAGCACATCCTTGGAGCCTTCGTAACTCTGGGACTAGCACACTTTGGGGTGACACTGCCCATACCAGCCCTGGCTGTGTCATGTCGGGCTGCTCACGCCCAGGTCAGCAACCCCAAAGCACCGGCAGCTCTGCGGGTGAAAGATGAGTCTTTCTACTCCCACAAAGAGTTAACAGTCCCGAAGACCCCCAGGGGCAGTTCCACCCGTCCTGAAGGGTCACTGTGAGTGAGTCTACCCGATGGCTTTGGTTTTGGAGAGAACTCCTGTTAACGTACTCTCGGGTGGGTTTAAACAAGTGTATCGAGTTAAAGCCCAAGCCCACTTAATATGCAGAAACTGGAACCCCACGGGGGACAAAGGGGACTTGGCTGGGAGTCAGGGTTCAGCAGACCTGCTCCTATTCTCCACAGACCTTGGGACCTCCTGGTGGCCCCAGGATCTCACAAAGGGTAGCGGTTTCTTCATCTGTTAAGTGGGCACAGGCCTCTCTGTCCTACTTACACATTAGAAAGCTGAGAGGAAGCCCATGGCTGTGACAACCATGACAAAGTCACCCTCTGCACCCCAACGCGTTATGCAAATCCACGCTTCTGTCTCGCTGAACCCACTGATGCTGTTTATCACCCTCACCAAGAATGCAAATAAGCTGCGAGTCACCTGGTACCAACAAAGGGGCCAGGACACCCAAACCCAAGGTCTCCTGCCTTCCTGGGCCTTGTCTTTGTCAGGAGAGGCTGCTTCTCACATGGGGCAATTGGGATTGCCCACCACAGAGTGCCCACCAGGTGAGCAGCTGCGGGTGCAACCCGCCATTGTACCTCCTCTTTAACGCCTCTCTCTGCAAGAGGTTCAGAGGCTCTGGAGAAGGCTTGTTATCTCCAGCCCGAAATTCATTTGGCTGCACAAGCAATGAAAAGAGGGTTGGGTCCCCAAGCAACCGCTTCCGAACACTTAGCCTGCCCACATCTCCTGCACTCAAAACACTGGCATTTGAAAAGAAAATTCTTTTTTTCCTTAAAAGATGGGGGGGAGGAAATCCTTTTTCTTAGTACAGTTTTTTTTTTTAATTCCTTTAATCCTTTCCGCATTCAAAAGGCCATCAAAGGAGCAGGTGCAGCAGCCCCACCCTCCTGGGGCCAGGTAGAGAAAGCGGAGCAGCCTCAGGCTTACAAAGGGCAGAGCCTAATTCTGCCATCAGCTTCCTGCTGCCAGCTCCCTGGAGAAGGAGGAGCCCTTTCCCTGTCACCTGGGAACAAATGAGCATCTCTGGCTAGCGTTTCCCACTCTCATCCCTCTCCTGTGTTGATGAAACAAGCCCTGTGTTATGGCAACAGTGTCCTCAGGGGAAGGAGCGAGCCTGGCCCACCTCTCATAGCGCAGGAAGACGTTGTTGAGGTCGTCGTTCACGTGCAGCAGCTCCTCCGTGACCTCCTCATTGGACACTCGGGAGATGAGCTCCACGATGCGCTGCTGCATGGCCCGGCACGTCCTGTTCAGCTCCTAGGGGACACAAGCACTGCTCGGAGCCTGGGCCTGCTTTTCCCACCGTCCACTGCCTGGGGAAAAGGTGGGCTGTTCCAAACAGCCACAGAAAGAGCACTTGCTGGTTGATGCAAACAACAGTCCTGTGTGGAACACAGCC
>NW_022105908.1:16057694-16067250 GCF_000313985.2 Echinops telfairi | reverse complement strand
CCTCCAAGGTCGGTCAGTCTTTCTCTCTCTCTCTCTCTCTCTCACACACACACACACACTGCCATGGAGTGGATTTTAACTCATGGCAACCTTGCAGGACAGAGGACAACTACCCCGGTTGGTTTCTAAGACTCTTTATGGGAGTAGAAAACCCTGTCTTTCTCTCAAGGAGCAGCTGGTGGTTTTGAACTGCTGACCTTGCAGTTAGCAGCCCAATGCATCACCACGACACCACCAGGGCTCCACCACCAAGGACACGGAGGCTTTTTCAAAAAAGATGCCTATGTGTCGACTGACACAGTGCTGTGTATCCACAAGTACATGCTTGGACAGATAGTATTAAAAATGTTGCTTGCTTTTTCTCTTCAACAAAAAGACATTACTTGCCCAACTCTTTCCCTCTTCTGCTGAGGGGCACCCATGGGGAGTCTCCTTTTTATTCAACCCAAATAACAGCATGATGAACATTTATACCAACAACAACAACAACAACAATAAATTACACGCACCACCGTCAAGGCAATGCTAACTCATCGCGACCCTATACGACAGGGTGGCCATGCTCCCATGAGTTTCTGAGACTGTAACTCGTTACAGGTGTAGGAAGCCTGTCTTTCCCCTGTGGATGGGCTGTTGTTCTCTACCTGCCAACCTTGCAGTTAGCAGCACCCCCACTGCGCCACCAGGGCTCCTTGACCATGCACACATCCACTCTTCTAGACCTGTGCTCGTCCTTCCACAGGGCCCAGGGCGTGTGATGGTTTACATGTGGGCTGCTAGGTCAGTGGTTCAAAACCACTAGGTGCTCTGTGGGCGAAAGAGCAGTCTGTCTACTTCTGTAAAGATTTAGAGCCTTGGAAACCCACAGGGAGGGGGCCAGTTCTACTCTGTTCTAGAGGGCTGCTGCGAGTCAGAATCGAGAAGAGAAATAGCACTTCCAGAGGACAAGGTCACAGAAGTGGAACGACTGGAGTGAGCGGGAGTGAATATGTAGAATATTGACTGGTGGAAGCAGAAGCTCCCCCAAGGCTATTAACCAGTGTGTCCTCCTAGCCACAGCATGCATGGGTTTACGGCAGCAAGCAGACACGTTGGGTGATTTCTTGGTCATCCTGCGGAAGGCAGGCGCTCGGCGAGCTTATGCCAATTCACAGTCTGCCGGGGATCACTCCATGCACCTCTGTCCCTGATCAGAGCCACTCTCCTCACCCCTGGGGGCAGCTTCCCCGGAAGACAGGGGCCTCATCTCTTCAGGGGCTGGTTTCTGAGCCTGCCTGGCTCTGGAATAACAGCCTTCCTGGGGCTCTGGTTCAAATTGCCTTGGAGTAGTTTTCAAACGTTCGAAAGGGCACCTTTCCATCTCGAATGCCAGATGGAGGCCTACAGAGGAGGGAACGGCAGGCTGCCAGGCCGGCCCCTCGGCCCCTCCAGGCCCAAGGAGCTGTGAACCGTGAAGGCTGGCCACTGACCCCACCTACCTAGACACCAGTGGGAGCTAGCGGAGCAGTGAGGAAGGTCACAAGGGAAGGGAGAGGGTGTGTGTGGCAGGGGGCGGTGTGGGGGCTGAGGGGAGCGTTACATCTCACAGCCTGGCCCCCACACCACCTCCTTTCCCGTTAGAAGTAACGCCTACTGACAGCAGACGGGCCAGCTCTGCTTAGTCCTTCATTTTGTCTCGTGACCTGGAGAAGTTCTCCCTCTTACTGGATCATAAGCTCTGTGGGGTGGAGGTGGGGGTGTCACCATTTACTTACTCCCCGGGCCCGGTACCAGGCAACACAGACAGTGAAATGACCAGTCACCACCGGCTGGGCCAAAGGTCAAGGTGGCCCAACAAAGTGTCCCCTCGCCCAGTCAGGGCAGAGGTGGCGTCTCTGGTTCCTGTCCCCCCACAAGCACCCCGTGACGCCACAGACACGTGGGCTTGAGTGAACGAAGAGAAGTCTGCACTCCTCCACTCATCCTCGGTGTGCCCAACACACGCGTCCGCAGGCCCGCTCACACGCATGTGCACGTGTGCGCGCAAGCACTTCACCCGGCAGCGCAATGAATGTGGCAGTCTTGGGCCTGCAGGGAGGAGTGGGGCCTCCAAAGACCTGCCCATCAGAGACGATGGGGCGTGCCAGGTCTGCTTAGCCTGTCACGGCTCCGCTGTGACTGACTGCCCGACTGCCCGACTGCCCCACAGACCCACCGACTGCCCGACCTACTGCCCCACAGATCCACCGACTACCGCCTGACCGGTATTGCGGGCCAGGAGGACTCTCCCAAAAACAGCTGTATTTTGCAGGTTGAAGGTTCCTAGCCCCAGGCAGCTCAGCACTAGTGGTGGTGGTGGTGGTGGGGGGAAGCATTCATCGCCTTTTGCAGAAGCTCCTCAGACAGGGCCTGGCTCTGGCCACTGGGCTCAGCACTGGCTAGCTCCCTGGGTGGCAGCACGGCCCTTTGTCGCAGTCGCGCCATGCACTGTACCCTCTCAAGCCCAGTGTCTGCACGGTCTGTGGTTGTTTGGTTTGGTGTTGCTGCACAGACTCCCGCTCCCAGTGCTCCTAAGACTCCCCGTCTGAGGGGATGCCCTGAGGATGTGGGTCTGGGGGGGCGCATCGCTGGGTGCTGGTGCTGCTCTCCTTACTGCTATGGGGTGCTTCAGGTGACTCACATGCCCACAGACTGTGGCACAGAGGAAAGAGAGGGGTCAGGATCAGGTCGGGCTGGCAGGGAGACGAGGGTCAAAGTCACCCGTCTGGGATTCCCACTTGGCTACTCTCAGAGACCTTGACTCTAAGGCTCTCTGATCCAGCCCCCTAAACCACCACCACTGTCCTCTGCTTCATTACCTACCTGAGCCCTTCTAGTGCCGCCTTCTCGGCACTCTTCTCTCAGAAAGTGGGGACTGCGTGGTCACCCAGAATCCAACGTTCCCCACCCCATCTGCCCCGGGACCTTCCCCGTGCCTTGTAAGTGCCCAGCAGCAGGCACTTACAAACACAGAGGCAAGGATTAGAATTAACAACAAGCTAGACACCAGAAAGTGATCGCAGAGGACACCCAAGTCCAGGGAAGAGTGCAGCATAGCAAAATGGTACTTGCTGCCCTGGGGACTGACTCTTATTCCCAGGCCAGCCAGGAAAACGGTGCCCAGAGTCCACTTGGCTTCCTATTGCCCCAGTGTGAGTGCTGCAGGTGCCAATGGACTAGCCAGGTCAAACGTGGCCACCACAGACAGCGAGGTCACACAGGAGGGTCAACTGCATGGCAGGAACCTCACCACAGAAGTGAGGTCTGCTCCTGAGTGAGCCGAGATGGCAAGCCAGGCCCTCACCATGTGAATTAAGACCACCAAGCAACATGCCCGCCCAGCAGCCACGGCGGACTCTGTGAAGGGCGCATGCAGGACTCGGAATGCCGCACAACTGCCATGCAGGTAGGCGTATTTACTCCATTCTCATGAAGACAACCGTCGAAAGCCCATGGGGCCGAGGAGAACTGCCCCTGCCAGTGTTCTGGTGGCACGGTCATGAAGTGCTCAGCTGCTACCTTGAATGGCCAGCCCCTCAAGCTGACCACCACTCTGTGGGAGAAAGACATAGGAGGCTGCTTCCGTCGAGATTCCGAGCTTTGGAAACCCTATGACCTCATGGAGTGGTTCCACTGTCTTACACGGTTGCTGAGACAGAAGCCACTCTCTGGCAATGGGCAACCATTAGGAAACTGGACGCCCACAGAGTACTGATGGGGGGTGACCTGCCAAACTTTGGGTCCGCAGCTGAGCGCTTGAATCCTGTGCCACCAGGACTGTTATCTGCACCGATGCTGATGGTGCTCGGTGCTGGTGAGCTGGTTCTGCTCACAGTGACCCTATGCACAGCAGGGAAGCACTGCCCGGTTTGAGCCCACTGTCCGTCCATTCTGTTACGAGTTGTTCTCCTTTTTGAAGATTCTCTCTTTAACCAAGCATGATGTTCTTCTCCAGGGATGGGTACCTCCTGATAACATGTCCACAGTTTGAGAGACAGTCTCACTACCCTCATCCCTAACGAGCATTCAGGCTGAACTTCTCCCAAATAGATTTGCTTGTTCCTTGGGCCAGTCCTTGGGACGTTCAGTGTTCGTCACTCACACCATCCTGCAGATGCAGCAGTTCGTCTCCAGTCTTCCGGATTCACTGTCCGGCTTTGGCACGCAGATTGGAAACACGGTGGCGCGATCAGGTGTGCCTCCGTCCACAAAGCAACATTGTTGCACATTAACACTATAAAGAGATTGCAACAGATATGCCCAGTGAAACACACCGCTTAATTTCTCAACTGTTGCTTCCCTGAGTGTAGATTGCGGATCCGTCGAAAGGGAAATCCTTGCAAACTTCAATCTCCATTTTCCAGGGTGTGGTCTGTTGGTTCACCTGTGAAGCTGTCTGTTTTCTTTACTTTGAGGTGTAATCCATACCGAAGGGGGGAGCCTTTCGCCTCCATCAGTAAGTGTGTCAAGTCTATTTTGCTTCCAGAAAACAAAATTGGGTCATCTGCATATCAAAGGCTGTTAATGAGTCTTCCTCTAATCCCGGTGACGTGCTCTTCTTCAGATAGTCCAGATTCTTGAATTATTTGCTCCGCATACAAATTGAATAAGTACAGTGAAAGGACAACCCCGAGGCATGCCTTTTCTGATTTTAAACCGTTCAATAATCCCTTTCTCTGTTCGAAAGACTGTCTCTTGATCTGTGTATAGGTTCCAGGTGAGCACAATGAAGTCTCCTGGAATTCTCATTCTTTACAATGTTCTCTGTAGTTGGTTGGACGTGTCAACTGCCTTTTCGTAGCCTATCCAACACAAGCAGACAGCTTCACAGCGTCCCCGATGCTTCTGTCGGGGTCCAGCAGAGGTCTGCAATGATATCCCTCCGGCCAGGTGCTCTTCTGAATCTGGCTTGGACTTTCTGGCAGCCCTCTTTCAATGGACTGCTACAACTGTTTTTCAGTGATCTTTGGCAAAATTTTACTTGCATGTGATATTAAAGGTACTGTTTGAAAATTCTACATTCGGTGGGTCACCTTCCTTTGGAAAGAGGACACATATGGGTCTCTTCTAGTCAGTTGGCCAGGTAGCTGCCTTCCAAATTGCTTGGCACAGATGAGTGAGTGCCTCCAGCAGAGCATCTGCTTGTTGAAACTTCTGTTTCTGCATTCTGTCAATTCTTTAACAAATGTATTCATCGTAGATAAACACCTGTCTTACTGTTAAGAAGGGGAATGACTTCTGGTTGACTTCAAACGTCCAGGCATCCATCCCACTGCCCAGAAGAAAAGGCCCAACTGGAAGGCACATCACTGGTCGACCTAGAGGCAGGGTGTGGGAGGTGGCTGTGTTGGCGATAGGAGATAGGTCTGCTAGGGACCCTCCCTGTGCCATTGTGCAGCTCATGTCTCTTCTAAATGTGCAGCTGGAGACTAGATCAGCCAGTGCCTAGGGCTCTGCTCTGCTCCAACAGCCAAGGAGCTGAAAAAATCTCTGATAGCCAAAGAACCTGGGGTCCCAGCTCAGGAGCATTCTTGCCAGCAAAGGTAGACCCTGACAAGCAGGTCTCTGCAGGGAGGTGTGGCTCTGCCCTGGCATGCTGTGGCCAGCAGCAATCCCGGACTGTCTCGGGGTGGGGAGGAGAAAAGGAATAGGGCATCAGCCCCTACACACTCTGGGCCAATCACAGGGGCAGGGGGTATGTGGTGGGAACAAGGTCCAAGGTCACCCTCCTACAGAGCCCAGAGCCACTTCCAAACACACCTCGGAATTTTACCCTGAACGTTTCCAACGTGGACAGAGTTTTATGAGAATGCTGGCATACCCGCCACCATCCAGCTTCACCATCCACACTACAGTGTTCACTTTTCCTGACTTCCCAGTTCTCCAACTAATGCCCCAGCCCCTAGCACAAGCTCTGGGGGCTCAAACAGCCCCCTCTGCCCCAGAGACCCCCACAGCACTGTGGCTACACCCCTAGCAGGTCCCTGAGGGCACAGACTATCACTGAACCCCTGCAACAGAGGCAGACTTCCAGCTTGCCCTTATCCCCAACGAGTGTTGCCAGCCCCGACTCCCACAGAAGCCACTGCGAACCTCAGACAGAGAGCAGGTCTCCAGCAATACCCACAGGATGAACAGGAAACCAAGCCAGCTCACAGAGTGTCCCAGAAACATGGCTGCCCATGCCCAGCCCCGGAACTTCAGATGGGAAGCGGGAAGGCTGACTGTGGTCTCCCACACGGAGCCCCAGCCTCTGGGTGCCGGGCTCTAGCTGCAAGTGAGCTGAGACTGGACATGTAGCCCCCTTGGGGCCGTGTCTCCAGGTGTAAAACAAGGGCGTGGACGTGGGTAGCATTCTGCAGATGCCTCGGCGGCCTCCCAGCACAGGTACAGGACACTCCACCGCAGCCAGATCTCGGCTTTGGCTGCCCTGAAATACCACAGACGCTCCCAGACTTCTGTTTGGTGGAGGAAATGAGTCTGTTGATGTGAAAATACTGTTTGGAAAGTACAAGATGATTTCAGAGGCGTCTACTAGATCTCCCTTGGTTTGGAGGGGGCATGAGGCCCAGGACGAGCAAGCAATGACTCCTGGGGTGGTTTTGCGATCTCTCTCCCTACTGCCTCCTGCTTGGACAGTGGCGCGAGGCCCCCTCTCCCACGGGCACAGTGCAGACTCTGAGAAGCAGCCTGTCTGGCCTTTCTTTCCAGAGCTGCACCTCACAGTACGCCCCAAGACTCCGACTGAGGGCCTCTAGAACAGAGGTCTCCAGGGGTCTCTGAACAGACAAGGTTTCACCATCTCCTGGCTCCAAGCTTTTAAGCTGGCATCTTAAAGAGAAGTGAAATGGAAGTTGGGAAGGCTGGCATGCCAAGTTTTCTGCATCCTGAAGGCCAGCAGCCCGACCCCACCCTCAGCACTCCACAGAGTCAGCCACAACCAGAGCTCCGCCTCTGCTGCCCTCTGCTTCCAAACCACCTAGACGGAGGTGCCCAGACACCGGGCCCAGAGCTCCGCTGGCTACCCTTCCCACTCCACCAAGTGCTGGACACGACGCTCCTGGTCCTCGGATCTCTGGGCCTCAACAGAGTGGAGAACAGCCAATCACTGTTCTCTATGCACAAGCCTTCCAGCGACCAGAGCACCTTATTAAACCATCCTCGCTTTCTGTCTAATTAATTCCAATGCCTTTATCTTTCCTTCAAGGGGCAGTCTCATTCCCAGTTCACAAAAATATCTTTTAATCATCTTGATGGGTTTTCTTTGAACCGTCTCCAAGTTCTAAAGGAGCATGGAATAAAGTCCTGAAGACCTGTTTTCTGTAGCTACAAAGGAGAGGGGAGGGAGAAGCCATTCTTTGTTGAAGAGAAAGGGGGAAAAGTGACGCCAAACATGTAGGAGAAATTGGGTTTTTCTAGGAAAAATGGTCAAGGCCATTCCACTTTTGTGGAAATGAGACGCAAGAAGTGAGAGGGAATCTGCCATCTGCTACTAGAAGCCGTGGCTTGGTGGAGGCTCCTTTAGTATCTGGTGGGTGGCCATTAGGAATGCTCACTTTTGGCCTTATTGGATGATTAAATTGTTCTTCATTGAAGATATAGCTGATATGGGAGAGACAGGACATAGCAAGTAGCAGCACCGCATCTTCAGAGATCCCAGGAAGCTTCCGCCAGAGGCGGCAGGTACCAGTGTGAGCGTGAACTTCAGCTGGATCAATGAAAGCAGAGTCTTGTCCGGGCCCGAAGCCAGGCACCGGAAGACGAAGAGTGGAGCGGGCAGGAGCTCTCGGCTTGAGACGTCTGCCTCTGGCTGAGAACCTCACACTCATTTCCAAGGTGCGCTTCCTACCCTGATCAGGTGGGGAGGGGTGGCTGCGGTGGTCCGCAAAGGCTTTCATTTTGTTTTACTGTCAGAGACTATAGACCAGATAGGTTGGCAGTTGCAGGCAGACAGACCTGAGCTCAATGCATCAAATTCAATCATAACTGGGAGAGCTACAATCTGCCAAGGGTTTGTTTGTCCCCAGCACTGAGCTAACTAAGCACCTGAGCTATATGAGTGTAAGTCAGAAAGCATTGCTACAAGAGTGCAGAAACAAACAAACAAACAAAAAGATTGCAGAAACCTTTATAAGAATCTCAATTGGTTAAGCTCCTATTTTCTGACCTGGCGTCCATCTAGGCGTATACACTTCTAAAGGGTGTGTGTCCATCCCTCTAACCCTCCCCTGCAGGGTCCTGTGACCTTCAGTTTACATGATGTCAGAACAGCAGTCTGGGTTTCTTAAGGGACTCCAGCATGCTTCTGACACACACGCTGCATTTGGGGGACAAAGAGAAGTCCTAAGGGGCAAGACCAGGGCTGTGGAATGGATGGGGTTAGAGTTCCCAGTGAAGTTCTCACAGGCTAGCCCTGGCTAGCTTGAAGAACAAGTAGGCACGCGCTCATGATCAACAAATAAATAAAAGTGAAAGTCCCCCGCAAACGTTTCCTAGACTTTTCCTCAGGAACGCAGTTTTCAATTCTTTTACAGCTTCTTCATAGAACATCCCAACGCCTGTCTTGTGTCCCTGAGGAAAATCTACTAAGAATACCCCTTCAGGACTCTCAAACCACAGTTGCCATACCTGTCTGAGCTAGCGTCTGCCTGGAGCTGAACCGGCCCGCACAGACCCCGGGAAGCCACTGGTTGGTTGGATCATGTTTTGAAGGCATCCTAATGCAGCTCAGTCAAGCACATGGCTGCGGGGACTTGTCTGCAGCCATACACCGATGGCAGAGACACGCTTGAGCATGTTCTGCTTGGAATAAACCCACGCAGGTTTGAATGGGAAACCACGTAGCAATACTTGTTTACTCATATGAATTTCAGTCCTTACAAGGAAGAATGAGTGCTCCATTCTGGGAAGGAGATTTAGACCAGGCGACTTGCTTACAGCCACTAAGCTCCTGGTAGAACCACGTTTTGAACCCAAGTGATTCTAAAGTCTGCGCTCTTCCTAGCATGCCACCCAAATTTTAACCAAGAAGTATGTCTTAACCCAGAGTGCTTCCATAGGCTGCCAAAAATGACCTGTCACTCGTTGTCCAGAAAAGCCAAGCGGGCACCAAACAAGAGGAAATTTAATACTGAAAGGCAGGTGGTGGTGGTGGAGGTGGTGGAGGTGGTGGTGTTAGAGGAGGTGGTGGAGGTGGAGGTGTTGGTGATGGAGATGGAGGTGGTGGTGGTGAAGGTGATGGTGGTGTTGTTGAAGGTGGAGGTGGTGGTGGTGAAGGTGATGGTGTTGTTGTTGAAGGTGGAGGTGGTGGTATTGAAGGTGGAGGAGGTGGAGGTGGTGGTGGAGAAGGTGGTGGAGGTGGAGTTGTTGTTGGAGGTGGTGGTAAAGGTGGAGATGGTAGTGGTGGTGGAGGAGGTGGTGGTGGTGAAGGTGGAGATGGTAGTGGTGGTGGAGGAGGTGGTGGTGGTGAAGGTGGAGATGGTAGTGGTGGAGGTAGTGATGGTAGTGGTGGTGGTGGTGGATCCTTGAGTTGCTACTG
>NW_022105908.1:16037887-16056644 GCF_000313985.2 Echinops telfairi | reverse complement strand
GTGGTGGTGGAGGCAGTGGTAGAGATGGTAGCAATGGCAGTAGTGGTGGTGGTGGTGATGGAGGTGGGCTTCTTGGTGGTGGAGGCAGTGGTGGTGGTGCAATGATCCAGGCAGTCTCTCCGCATTTGGCACGAGTGAGACTGACGCAGGGCCAGAGGCGTACTGGCTCGGCTGGCTGGTATCCTGACTCACTTGTCCTGGGAGTCTTTAGGGAAATGGCTCTCACCACCAACCTCCCTTTCCACTCTACACCTTCTGTCAGGTCAGTGTGCCCCTGTGCCGACATCTCTCTCCCCAACCCCTCCATCTCCCACCCAGCATGCCTCTCGGTCTGGCAGCTCCCTCTGGCATGCACAGCACGGCTGGCAGTGAGTGTGTTTGCTTCCTCAGCCCTGGTCAGCACCAGGGGCTCTAGGGAATGCCCAGGCGGAGCAGGCCAGCCGCCCTCCAGCCTGACTGCAGGAGCCGTGGGGCACATTCTGAGCCCGCCACTCTCCAAGTAGACTGGGGCAGTTCCACGCGTAGGCAGCCTGCTGTTTGGAGAGTCCCTGACCCACTGGCTCCCAACTGCTGGAGGAGAAAGGGGATGATGTCAACAGTGACTGAGGAGCAAAGCAGCTAGAGGGGCCGGGCCTGTTTCCCACAGCACTGCCTGAAGCCCGGCTCCCCCCTGCGGAAGGAGAGCCTCCTGGCCTCCCACTGGCCCCTAGAATCGCTCTTCCTCTGTTTGACTTCTAAGACAGCAGGAGGGTTAGCAGACTTGGAGCTGGAACAAAACAGAGGGAAGACAGGCGTCCAGGGGAGCAACCTATTTTTGAAAAATGAGCTGATGCCAAGAGATTAAGTTCTGTTTGTCTTGGCTGCTGGGCTTATATAAAAACAAAACAGCATCGCAGTCATGCACACACCTACATCCACAGGTGCACACAGACACGTATGCCTGCACACACACATACAAGCACATACACGCAGTGCTCTTGCTGTTTGGTTGGGATCGGGAGGCCGCAAAGCCTCTTGGCTTTGTTCAGCCCACCCCCTGCAGCCAGGAGCTCAGCTCTGTGCACTGCAAGCCCCCACCAGCAGGAAGTCCAACACAGACACTGCACGAGAGGCACTCTTGGTTCCTAAGCTGACCTCAGATTCCTGGGCCTTTGGGTAATATTCCACAGCTGGGAACAGAGGCCACTGACTCATCAGAGAATGCTGGGTCTCATGGGGAGTGACAGGAGACAGCCAGACCCGCCAGGCTCTCTCAGCAGATGCAGGGGTCCCGAGTAAAGTCTGGGAGCCCGTGGGAGACCATTCTCCCTGCTCAGGCATAAAGAATGGGCTGACACTGCGGTTTCTGAAAATGCGCTCTCCCCGTCGGTCTGTGTGCAGAACCGCGAGAGCGGTTTACTCAGTTCTAGGGCTGTGCTCAGAGCCCTGGTGGTGTAGTGGGTTACAAGTTGGACTGCTAACTGCGAGGTTGGCAATTCAAAACCACTAGTCGCTCCCTAAGAGAACTATGTGGCTTTCTGCTGCCTTGGCCTCCACCCAACCTGCACCCTTCAAGGGGCAGGGGGCTTTGGCGTGGATGGCATCTGACAAGTGGCAGCTTGGGAGCAGGCGGAGCCCCGCAGAGCACACTCCTCGAGGGCAGGTCCTAAGCGTGTGGCTTGCACAGGCTGCCTGGGTGGGCCAGCCAATGACCGATGTGCCAGATAACAGCAGCAGCAGCAGCAGCAGGCCTGTCATGAGGCACTCCGCAATGCCACCACGCCTGCCTGGCTGCTGATCTCTTCACTTACCTGTTCACATGGCCTCCCACTCGAGATCTGGCACTTTCCACAGACGGTATGGCCGCTCTGCGGGCAAGGCTGCGGCCTCCTCTATAAAAGCCAGGGCCTTCTGAGGCAGGGCACGGCCTCTAGCTCCAGCCTGGGCTGTGCTGGGCAGTAGGCCTGATCTTTAGGCTGTGGGGCAGGACTGCAGGCCTTCCAGCTCCTGGACCCCTTTCTGCCAGTGTCCCAGATGGGGCAAAGGCCACAGGGCAAGGAGACCGTGATATGAGCAAGCCCCCAGTGAGGAAATCTTCAGCACTTGGGAAATGAAAAGGAGCCTCAAGTTTCATCTCGGTCTTGAGAATGTTGTGGGTTAACGGGTGGCTAACAGGGCTGTTGCCTCAATTAGAGGCGTAAGAAGTCTTGCTGCAAAAGGTTTATGACGCAGCATTGCGGGAACAAGGCAACGCCGTACAAAACTATACACGCGGCAGGTTCTCAAGCACGCTGAAAATACACACAGGCAAAGAGTCCCAGAGAAAGCAGTAAATCACAAGGTGGGCAGTGGCTGCTGACGCTGTTGGAGGTGAAGAGCATGACTCTCTTCTCGGCACTTGCCTTTTCTTGTGATAGACCTGCCATCTATAATTTGCATTTTATAATCAGGAAAAGGAAACTACGACAGAGGCCCCAGCTGGGGGATGTACGTAACTTACGGGCACTGGTCTGACTGGAGGAACAGACCCTGGTGGCACCGTGAGTAAAGTATTGGGTTGCTAACTGAAAGGTGAGTGGTTTGAACCCACTGATCGCTTCACAGGAGGAAAATGAGGCGGTCTGCTGCCAGAAAGCTTCACGGCCTGGGAAGCTCAGTGACAACAGTGTGCTGCCCGTCTCACGACCACTGCCCCAAGGTGGGGCCTGACCCACACGTGCAGGAGAGTACAGTGTCCCCTGCAGGTCCCCAAGGTGAGGTCCTCCTCACCTGAAGCAATTCCAGATCAGAGGAGTCCTCCTGCCCCGGGACCATTTCTGTTAGCATCTCCGACATGACTTTTGTGTTTCCTCGGACCACGTCTAGTTCGCTCCGCAGCCTGGCAATCTGTTGGGGACGGGAGGGAGGGAGAGGGGGAGGCAGGAAGAGGAGAGGTCAGCCAACCGTTGCCTGAGCTACCTGAGCACAGTGGCCCCTGTTTGTGGTGACATCTAGACCACACTTCTGCACGGCCCCAGGGGAAGCCTTCCCGCCACACTGCAAGCCCGTGCCCAAGCGTGGCTGTGCCGAGGGAGGCACGGGCAGGGAACCCTCTCCCCAGAGAAGGCTGGTCCCCAGAAGCCTGTGGCCCTGACGGCTGGCCCAGGACACTGAGGCAGTAGCTCTTCATTGTGGTGAGTACTGGGCCAGGGG
The DNA here is from genome assembly GCF_000313985.2 of Echinops telfairi. Lineage (NCBI taxonomy): Eukaryota > Metazoa > Chordata > Mammalia > Afrosoricida > Tenrecidae > Echinops > Echinops telfairi. The sequence continues at coordinate 16,053,473 of NW_022105908.1, read as the reverse complement.
GAACAGAACCGGTTTTCTGCCCTGGCTCCCCCACGGCTCTAATTTACTCCTCAGTTCTCCATTCCTGCTGCTTAAGACAGAAGTGCTGATGACGTGCATGGTCTCTGAGTAGACCCCGGACCGAGATCCTATCTCATGAGCCCTCGTTGTACTCTTGGACCTTAGGAGTTTATACTGTTATAGTCCTCTGAGAGGCTTGTAATGACCCACTGCCCACTGAGTAAACATTTACTGAAGTCTCCTATACTGAGTACAGGGTAGCTCTATGAACCTCACTTTTCTGGTATGGTAAGAACATGGACAGGGCAGTGAGGGAACACTACCAGGGAGACATGCTCCCCCCGCCCCAGGCTCTCTACTGGTATCACAGTCCCTTGGAAAGTTATCCAATCTGCTTACCTAAGAAGCCTGGCTCTGTGCCCAGGCCCGAGCCTTCTCTTCTGCCCGAGGGACATCCCGAGCTGCTCTCAGTTCTGCATTGTGCTCAGCTCTGGCCCTGCACCCTTGCCCACCATGGGCTCTGTGCAAGAATCGGGCCCCACAGACAGGGTCCCTCAGGAGTGGCCACGGGGAGGAGCTCCAGGACGCTCCAGGAGCACTGGTTCAATGGTAGCAGTGACAACATAAGTGGACCTCCGTGTCCTCTTGCAGAAAGATGGTGATAATACCTGAACCTGGCAGCGCTGCGGTAATGACCTAAGGTTCAGGTGAGTACATGCCGGGGCAGTGCCTGACACACGTGCTCCAAAACCCTCACTGCCATCCAGTCAATGCCAACTCACAGTGACCCACAGGACATTGTAGAACTGCTCTATAGGGCTTCTGAGACTAAAGCTTTATGGGTGTAGAAAGCCTCATCTTTCTCCCCCAAAGGGGCGGGTGGTTTCAAACTGCTGACCTTGTGATTCACAGCCCAACTTGTATCCCACTATACTACCGGGTTCACTACTGAACTAACACCAGGAGGGTCTGCTAACTCCTTCTCCTGCAGAAATGCCAAGAGGCTGGGGCAGAGCCCACCTCTTCCTGACTGTGGACTCTTGCCCAGACATCACCCACCGGTTCAGGAAGCCTTTCCTGACTGCCCTGGCCCAGCCTGCATTGACGGACCACTCCCCTGTCATCCTCCTCGGACCCCACGCCCTGCCCAGCCGGCTCTCTGGAAGGGACAAGCACAGGAGACCACAAGAAATGTTTGCTGCTTGACCACATGGTTTCTGCCTTGAGCGCCCCCTGGTGGGTGGTTCACAGTGCCCTCTGAAGTCGTAGCGGAGAAGATGCTCTGGCTGGGAGTGTGGTGGTCCTCACCTGTCACTGCATCTATCTTTCCCTCAGGGGTTGCCCTGCACTCCCACCCTCCTACCCATCCAGGCCCCCACGCTCGCTATCCAGCTGCCGAGAAGGCTTCCCCAAAGCACGAACGGTGCTGGCAGCAAGGTGGGAAAAAGGCTCCATCACTGTCCAGTTTTCCAGGATGCTCTGTCCTCCCTGAGTGGAAGCAGGCACCGTTCTGTCCACAGGGGCAGGGCCTGTCATCAGAGACTGGCCTCCTAAGGGCCTCTTTGTAGGGAAGGTCCTGGCCATTCTTGGTCTTGAGGAAGCCCCTGACCAGGGTGAGCCCAGACGTGGGCCTTGCTGCTTGCTCCTCCGTGCACACAGCAGTTTGTGGGCGACTCACAAGAGGCCGCTGCTGTTGCCTGTGGAGCTCATGACTGCCCTCAGAGAAGAGGGCCCTCACTGTTCGGTTGATGAGGAGTCTGAGGTCGCATGACCCGAGCCCAGCCTCTGGGGCAGTCTCCAGCACAGTCAGGACACAAGCCCAGGCCTGCCTGACCCGTCCTCTCTCTCTCCCCCTCACCACCTGGTAGGGAGCTTCACTGTGTGGCCTGACACGGAATGTCTCCCTTCAGTAGACACAATTGTTTGGGACCCTTGTTTAACTGAGGTTCTAGAATAAAGAAGGCATCATCACAAATATTAAAGAAGGATTTTGAAAATATGGATGCTTGGTAGATTTTTCCCCCCTCCCAAGTCTGACAAATTCCCAAATACTAACTAATGGAGAGTTTACTGGTTCATCTAAAAGCCAGCGGAGAGAAATCCAGATTGGGGTTAAAACCGTAGTGGCTCATCAGGAAAGGATGCAGGAGACGTGGCCGGGATCCGGGAGAAAGGCGTCTCCACTCCAACGAGTTTGCTGAGTGTGTCACTTGCCGCTTTAAGAGGCCTCTGGTGGCTCTCAATTCTCACAGGACAGACATACAGGGCCGGCCACAACTCGGCCTGCCCCCAGGCTTTTGGCTGCAGCCTCTCCCTCGCAGAGGCCCCTGCGCATGCTCCTCTGTGCCTCTGCACTTCCTGGAGCCACTTCGCCTGACAGCCCTACTCCTGCTTTAAGACCCTCATCAGCACCAGCGCCCCGGGCCCATTGCGCTCCCAGACGCTGCTGGACTCTGCTTCCCAGCAGGCAGGCAGGGAGCTCTGCATCTGCTCCCCATGCTCCTCGGAGCCCTTGAGGGAAGGGGCTGGCCCTTTCATCTTTGTGTCCCTAACACCTAGGGAGGCCTCTGTGATCTCCTGGAAGGATGGCAGAGGCCAGCCGCTGCCTTGCTGGAGACCAGGGAGTGTGCAAATACCTGTTCTGAGTTGGCTGTGATGGGGCCAGTCACGCTCAGTGGTGGGGCCTGCGGAGCGGAGGAAGGAGCAGGAGGCGAGGAGTAGGGGCCAGCAGTCGTCCTTGGCTGGGACTGGGGCTTGGGCATGGTGGCGGCTGGATCCACTTCAGGGATGCTCTGGTAGGGCACAAACAAAGTCCTCTGCTCACTTGAGCCTGTTCCACCCTGGGCAGCACCGCCCATCACCCCCACCCGAGGGAGGCGGAGCCCAGCTCGGCTGGGGCCTCACAAGGTTCAGCTGACTCCTGGGAGCCCGGTGTCCCTCTACTGAGTGAGTGGCACGCCACAGAGGCTGCCTCTGGTCTCCTCCAGTGAGCTGCTCATTGGGCAGAGGGAGACGCTGAGATGGTGGGGAACTCTGGAAGGAGGCTGCGGTCAGGTTTGGGGACCTGTGAGACGTCTAAGCTTCCATTCCGGCTTCCACAGGTAGGCTAGCAGGACCAGTGATTGTACAATACACCGCACGCCCTCTGTGAGGGCGGCCGCAACACCGGAGTCTGGGCTGTCATTCACAGACTACAGCAGGCTGTGCTTACTCCCCACAGCACAGTAAGCGGTTTGCAGGGCTCATCACGAGGGCAGCATTTGGGGAAGGACAATTCTCTGCATTTTCCCGTGGGCATCTCAGAGAGCCTCTTGGACAGGACTTACTTGGTCTCGCTAGCAGCCTGCGCATTCAACAGAGGGCACCAGTAAGGTGAGGCACCTTTCCATTTGCCTGAGTGTGTGCCTCTCACAGGCCCCCAGGGTTGGGCACCACCATCCTGGGGCGGGCCTTGCTGCAGGGCATGCATCCACTGTTGGGCAAAGGATGGCTCCTGCGTGGTGCGAGCACCCAGGCTGGCATTGGAATAGCCCAGCGGGATGCCCTAAGGGGGAGTCTCTCCAGAGCTTTGAAGCTCGTGATGCAAAAAATTCATGTTTCAAACGAAACTTTAGGTCCGCCTGACTGGCACAGCTGTCTGCGGCCAGTGACGCCAACCCCTCTGCGGCAGCCAACGTGTTCTGGTGCAACCAAGAGACAGATGACGGGGCCCTGCAAACTCCAGGGACCGCTGAAAAGCAGCTGCGAATGGGTCACACGGGCCAGCCCACCTGAAATGATTCCGCTGTTATCTTTTCCCTCAGTCAATGGGAGACCTGGAGGACACACTGCGGTCACTTCATCACCTGTCCCACCAGCTGCCTCGTGCTGCACCCCCCCCCCTATTGTTGGAAAGGGATGCCTCCGAATCTTAGGGACTCATGACGGCCCGCTGAATAATTCAAAGGGAGCAGCAGCAGGGTGGTGGCAGTGGGCTGGCCAGCTCTTCAATAGGTCTTTCTAGAACATGCCAGCTGGACACTTACCCGCTGTGGTGTGTGTATTGGAGACAGAGCGTCCAATTCTGCCATGGGAAACTCGACCCCTTTTCTCTTCAGCTCCTCGTATATGTGCACAACGCCCGTGAGGTCTGGGCTGCTCCGGAAGGCATCTGCCCAAGCCTGTGGGAGGGCCAAGGGGGCCTATGAGGAAGTGTCCATCCTGGGGACAAGCACTGCCCATCAGAGGCCAGGCTCTGTCCCCTGTGCTGGAAGGCACATCTGACCCTGCCTGTCCCCCCTCAAGCTGCCTTGAGGGGACCGGTCAGATCGCAGTTTTCCAGGTGCTATTTTAAGTGTGGACAAAACCAGAAGACTTAATGCAGCGTGTCATTTCCTGGGCGAGGCGGCAGAGAAGGAACATCTGAGCACACTGGCGCATGCTAAAATTCAGGCATTTCCCTGGTTGTAAGGAAAGGGGTAAGTCCCTGGTGCGGCCTAGCTGTGACAGGAACGGCAGTGCTGGGCTCAGGGAACCCCGGATTGGCAAGCGCTCATCACTGAACCTCCTCTACACTGTCGGTGCTGGCTGAGCACGGCCCGAGTCTGCAGGCCAGCTGAGCTAAACGGAGAACAGTTGACCTGTGTAATGAAACCAAGGCCGATGCTAGTCTTTCCTCGGTGGACCAGGAGAATGAACGTTAAGGCCGAGATTGCCAGGGCTGGACAGATCATCTATCTGAGGTGGAGGCGGGAGAGCTGACCCTGAGCTTCGTCCCCTAAGTCGTGCCGCTGAAACTCCAGTGGGAAGCATGCCGCTAGATTCCCATGTGTAAGAACATGAGAGAGGCGGAAACACAAATAAACTGCCACTTATTCTACTGGTCCACAAAACTAAAAAAAATTTTTGCAGGCATTCTGTATTTTAGAATTTACAGAAGATCTCAAAAAAGCAGGCTACTCTTCAGTAATGGGATGCCACCCTGCCCGTCCTACAGAGCCTGGGGGGATGCAGGCCTGAACCTGCTGATGCCACCTGCACTTAACCACGCCCTGCCCCTGTGGTGGGCGCAGCAGTCAATCTTAGGGCAGCCATGGACACCCTACCTCTAAAGGACAGGCCCAATTGAAGTTCAAAGGTCAGCTTCTCCAAAGGCTCCTTAATGGCCACAGGAGGATCTGTCTTCCTACCAGCCCAGCTTGTCTGGTCCACTTATTTACTCTGCATTATAAAGGGTCATGCCACCTCCACAGGACAGCGGGTCTTGGCTAGCACGCTCTCTCATTTGCAAAGGGCCCTCGGGGGCTCCAAGGCTCTGGACAACTCTGTCGGGCCCACCGGCTCTGTGGCTGGCTGGGCCCGGAGAGGCCTCACAGAGCCCAGCCTCCCTCTGCCCCCCCACTCCGGCTGCAGCCTGTGCCTGTGGCTTGGAGAGCGCCCACATTTTGGGTGGATGTTGGTTTCAGTCTCGAGCCCAGTTTCAGGGGCTGGGGTGGAACAAGAAGGATGGCTCCTCTGGGTGCCCTTTCATGTCTCTATTTCCCTGGGGAGCAAACGGCCCCAGGGCACCTCTAGGATGTCTCTTGCTTCCCCTCTAGCCAAACGTGAGCTAACAGGAATAAAGACTAAAGAACTATCCGCACGCTCTCTACAGGAGCACGCACGGGCGGCACCCGCCAAACCTGAGGTGCAGGGCCCTCTTACAGGGGCACGTCCTCACCATTCACAGAGGTGCCCAGGGCCATGTCAGCACCGAGGGAGAGTGTGTGCGTGAGGGTGCGTGCATCTGGGTTGGACCAATCAGGTTCTCTTCCTCGCTGAGTCAGCCCTGGGCCTCAGGGAGAGCTGGGCCCCTCTCTGGGGACGCAGAACTGTCCTCTACAATTCTGCTACGGTCCTGTCCTCCACAGTCTCCTGACCAGTTCTCGTCTTCGCCTAGGCGAGCCGGAGCTGGCATCTGTTATGTGCAACCAAGCAGTCTTGGCTCACCCGCCCCTTCCACCTGCCAGTTTCAGCTCCTGCACTGGGCACCTGCGCAGTCTGGGCAAGGTGGCCGCTCGACACCATACGCTCCCGACAGCATCCTCCACTGAGCAAGCTGCTGATGCCAACAGAGGGACGGGGCTGGGGGCTGAGGGGTAAGGGAACGGTCACACGTGAAAGTGCCTTCAGTTTCTTCTCGGAAAGCACCTAATCCCCAGGCGCCGTCTCCTTCCAAGTCTCCTCCGCCTCACACGCAGGAAACGAGCTCGTTCTCCTGGTCACTAAGCTTGCCTCTTCCCTGCTCCAGCGAGCAGAGGAGGGGCGGGCGCTCTGGCTGTCCACGGCCTGCAGAGATAAAGGAGGAGCCTGCCACAGGGCTGACCCCACTGCTGTATCTCAGGGGCCAGGCACAAGCCTCAGGGCGCCAGGGCCCACTCCCAGAACTTCTGCCCTTGAAGTCAGCAGCAGCAGCAGCGGCAATAGTGCCGGCACGCTGCCCTCCCTGAGGACTGCCTCCTCAGAACACGACTGACATGGCCGTGCCACCACACTGAAGGTCCTGTCACAGGAGCTGGCCAGCAGCTGGTCGGAGGGAGTGCCTCGTGGGGAGCCATGGCCATCAGAGAGCCAGCCCCTTCCTTCCCTGGGCTACAGCATAAAGGGTTTGAGAGGGAAGGACGACTAGCAGAGAGAGAGAGAGAGAGAGAGAGAGAGAGAGAGAGAGAGAAATGAACACTTTCCTTCTGTCATTACTCAGTTTACACACCAAATCCAAGCCTAAAACCTTAGAGATGTGCAAACCGCATTCTCTTCCTTTCTGTAACCCTCAAAGTTTTGACAAAGTTTTCTTCCATCCAATTTCAGACCAATGTGTAACTGCTGATTTAGATGATGGGTCCAACAATTTGCAGGCTTCTGCCGTGCTCCGTTTATGCTCCAGGACCAGGTTTCTGTACCTAGTGACACGGTCTCCGTCCAGCTTCTAGCCAGAGGCCTGCCACCCAGGTCTTCTCATCTTATTCCCACTGCCATCACACTGGTGCCCAGTCAGTGCGACCCTACAGGACAGGGTGGAACTGCCCTGTGCGTTTCCGAGGCTGTAACTCTTTATGGAGTAGAAAGCCCGGTCTTCCTCTCCCCACCCAAGCAGGTCTTGGACGCCTTCAAAGAACACAACACCTCCTGCTCCTCCTGCCCCACCCTCACTGCTCCAGCTCACTTTCTTGAGCGGAAAGAGAACTTTCCGTACAGAGAGTATTTTTAGACACTACTGCTGGGCACCAGAACAGGAGCAGGGAGACATGTCTACACTGTGGTCAGTCTGCTGAGATGATGTCATTTCTGTTCCTAAAACCGTCTCAAGGGACAAAAGGAGAGATGACATAAAGTGTGTGTGTGTGTGTGTGTGTGTGTGTGTGTGTGTGTAGTGGGGGGTGTTTCCTGGTCTTCTCAATAAGTAATGTTACCACAAGCAAACAATAAGTCTTTATTGTATACTAAAGGGCAGAAAACACCATCTCTGTGCCACAACACTGGCCAAAAGAACTGGATAGTGCCCAGATACCACTAATGAGCATTTTGATCAAAGAATTCATAAGAGAATCTAGATCAAAAGGGGGAAATTATAGAACAGAACGTCAAACTCTCCTGGATTCCCTTTTGACCTCCTGGAGTTATAGTTTGGATAAACCTTTGCACTATTGCCTTAAGATAATCGCTACACCTTATACCAAAAAGATCACCTAAAATGTTCTTAAAACCAAGCAATAGTTTAGTTTAATTAATGTAAGACAAAAACATCTGCCATGAACGTTCCTCTGGGATCACAACGGTCACGGCAACTCAGAAGATCAGGAGCGAACTTTGTGGGGCGGTAAGAACCAACGGCTGCCCGAGCTCGAGGAACAGCGTGGACATCACTGCGAGGCAGGCGCAGGTAGAAGCGGTGCTCTGGTGTCTGTTTGCTGTGTGCATTCTCAGCGACGACGACGACGAAGCAAGTTGACTTTCAAGAGAGAACAAAGGGGCCGAAGCCAAAAGAACGATGAAGGGGTGGAAGGAACACGCAGGGATGAGTCAGCAGAGGAGGAGGAAGGCTGCGAGTGGGTGTCAGGGCTGCAGAGCTGGGAAGCCAGGCTTCTCTGTTCCCTGTGTGCCTTTCCATCCAGTCTGTGCGTGGGACACTGGTTTGGGCCAGCGCCTCCGGTGAGGGTGAGCCTCACACCCCACGTGGGGTGACGGTCTCGGAATCATGCTGCGGTGTGGCTACCCACGGGGCCAGTGCTCAGGGAAAACGGAGTGTGCATTTTGCGCTATCATCGGGAGCCCTGGGGGCGGAGTGCGTGAAGCGGGGCTTCTAACTCAAGGCCAGTCGTTTGACACCATCAGCTACTTTGCTCTTGTACACATGGACGGCCTGGGACCCCCACAGGAGCAGTTTACTTTCTCCTACAGGCTCGCCAGGGCTCAGAACCGACCCCATGCAGTGAGTTTGTGTCACAATCAAGAGACGTTCACCAACAGAAAGGTACTACCTGCAGTTGCAGAGGCGACAAGCCTGAAACCAGGGCCCTGACTTTCACTGGGTGCTCCCGGACAAAGTCTTTGTTTCTCCAGCTTCTGTTCTTGGGGCTCTTCAAGAGGTCTGTCATGTACCTTCCCCATCTCTGCACCCTTGCTTAATCAGCTCCCTGAACATCTCAAAAGAGGTAGATGCAAGGCATACCTTGCACGAATACTGTCTCAACATAATAAAGGGGACCCATTCCCAAATGGGATTGAAAGAACAGTGGGCATGGGGTCAGGATTTACAATGCATATTTGGGCGGGGTTTACAATTCGATCCATCACGCGGAGGGCAGTCTTTGCCCTGGAGCACAGGGCCCATGGGTGTGGTCTTTTTCTTCAGGCTGGGCTGGCCGATCTAGAGGGAAGGGGCAGGGTGCTGGAAGAGCGTGCTAGGCAACAATCAGCTCTCATCACATATTTGCTGGTGGCAAAAATATGTCCCTGGAAATGCCACCTCTGTGCCAGTGAATGTCTGCGGCAAGCATTCAAGAGCGCAGCCCGAAAGGACAGGGGGAAGCAAAGGCCCGAATGCAGGGGTAGCACTACCCACTTCCCTTGCAGAGCCAGGAGCTTCAGAAAGGCTAGTGCTCCTCCCACCACGTGGAGCAGCGGGAGGGATATACGGTTCTCCCCAGAGGCTGGAGGTCAGGCTCCCAACAATGATTGGTGGCCAGGAGGGGAGATGGTTTCCCTGTGGGGCCCCTTAATCCTAAGAGTTTTTCTAATGCCAGTACATTCTGCTTACTTCCACGGAATGGCATATTTTGGGCTATCCCTGAAATAGTCCAACTGGCTTGAGTCCATGCTAGCTAGGCCCCAACCCTGCATCAGGTCTCCTGGTAAATCGAAAGTCCCCCTGGGTCCATGGGGCACTCAGCCAGTCCTCAGAAGAAGGGTGCTCAGGAGGCCTCTGCTACATCTCTGCCCCTTCCCCCATTTTGCCAGACATCTGTCCACACTGATGTGATAGCTGCTGTTTACTCACAACCTGGACGTCGAGAAAGCTAGGGAGCCACCCATCACCCCAACTTTTCTTGGGCTCCTCAGGGGAGAGGAGCTCTCAGAGGGGGCAATTATCAGACCCCGGAGGGGCAGGAGGAACTCCGTATGTCTAAAAAATATACATACATACAGAAGCACACATATCTATGTATACATACATTTTAAAGGTTTCTGTCTCAAAGAAGTGGAAGGTTGGCACTACGCGATCCCCTGCACACTCAGCAGGTGGGCTCTAATGGAAGCGGTGGGAGACGCCGCAGGTCGGTGGGGCTGTTGTATTTGTTTCCTGGAGCTGCTGTAGCAAATTGCCATATGCCCAGTGGTTTAAAACAACAGAAATGTATTCCTTCACAGTCTGGAGGCTCGGCGTCCACAATCAGTGTGTCGTCCTCTCTGGGGGTTCTGAGGAGAATCCACCCCGATTTCTAACGGTGGCCAGCAATCCTTGGCCTATAAATGCGCCACTCTAATCATCTCTCTGTTCTCGTTGCCACAGGGTGTACTCAGATGGTGTCTGCATCCAAATTTTCCTCTTCTGATAAGGATGCCATTCATTAAATGCAGGTCCACTTCCTTCCAGGGGGCCTCATCTTAGCTTGATTCCCTCTGCAAAGACCCCATTTTCAAATGTAGTCCCAGTCCCAGGCACAGAGAGTTAGGACTTGCTGCTCACTGAGCATTTTTCGTATGAGCCCCAAAGTGGGCGTGCCAAAGCCTCCCAGTGAGCTGTGACTTTGCACTCAGTCCCGGAGCACCGCCCAGCCTCAAGGACGACAGGGGCCAGGAGCCGCTCTCACACGCAACCCACACGACTGGCGTGAGCACGGTGGACCAGACACAAACAAGCACAGCCGGGCAGTGCCAGGTGGGTGATGTTCAAGAAAGAAGAGGCTCTGTGTGGTGCCAGGGGCTTGGGGTGCAGTCCACTCTCCGTGCTGGTCAATGGAGGACCCCCATGCAGATCATGACAGGGAACACAAGCCGGAGGCATTGCTATGACCCTGGTCAGAACCCACCACCCTGCCCCTACACACAGATTGTGCTTACTCTTGCTATGTGCAATTCCCTAAATACTCACAACAATCCAATAAGAGGTCCATCAGGTCACAGATGCCACACCATCTTCCAGCTCTAACTGCTCCCCCAGTCAGGCTGTCAGATCCCACCCAAAGGCACCTCTCCAGAGCGCTTGCACGCCACAGCTGAATCAGGGAGGGTGCACCCTCTATCCACCAGATGCCTCCCACTTCTGCTCAGGTCCCCAGGGGATGGTAGGCATGGCTCTTGCCAAACCAGTAGGGGGTAGCTTCAGACACAGGTGGAGGGGTGCCCAATCAGAGTGGTAGGGGCTGGGGGTTAGTATAGAGGGGTGGGTTAGAGGGCAGGAAAGCAGAATCACGGCCTCCACTTTACAGTGCTGGGGGAAATGGGCAGGAGAGGTGGTAAAGTGGGTGTTTCGGGTCAGGGCAGGGTGGTGGCGCTGACTTGGGTCATAGCGGTGCATCTGGCTTGTCTCCTTGGCATAATCTGCACACAGTCAGTACAGAGAGCACAAGTTGTGCCCAGCAAAGGGTTGGGGCTACCATGTAGCGTGGACCACAATCATGGCCCAGTGAGGACATGTCCTTTCCAGGTCTGACCCGAGCAAGCTCCCTGTGGCCACAGTGTGCCTGTAGAGAGCCGTTCCTGTCCCACGGGCTCAGGCTACACCGCTTCCACTGTTTGTGAGAAAAAAGACACCACTCCTTTTCCCCACATTGGGTCCTGGAGTCCTGAGGAGTAAGAGAGTGAGCTGGCCAAGTTCCAGGAGGTCTGCACGAGTGTGCGTGCGTGTGCGTGCATGTGCGTGCACGTGAACTCAAGGGCATGCCTGCGCAGGCTCGTGCATGTGGTGGGAAGAGAAAGCTGCGGGCTGGGCAGAAGAACAAAGGGAAGGGATATTCCCTGAGGGAAGTATGGAAGGAAGGGGCTCTGCTGCCATCCACACGGCTCCCAGTACTCACAGCGGTCAGCCAACAACAGCCATTTACTCAGCACTTACTCTGCACAGCCAACTGCTCCCGGTACGTTCAGGGAACTTAGAGGAGGGGCCGAAAACAGAAACGCTGGTAAACAAGTGCTGTCAGACCACAACGCGGATGGTGGAGAGCAGGGGGTGCAGGCAGACGGTTGGCGTGGACTTGAATCGCTCTTCCTTCGGCTTGGCCTTTCTCCTTTTCAGCCTCGGGCATACCACTACTTCATCTCACTGCCCCGGCCTGTCACTCTCCTTGGTCCTTGCTGGAGCAGACTTGCCGCCCTGCCTCCCCTGGCTCCTGTCTGACCTGGAGCACAGCCCTCATCAGCTAGGGTGAGGAGTTGGCTGATGTGCTTTCTCCATCTAAACCCCAGATCTGACAAGCCACCAGTGGGTTGCCACCACCTCCAGGGGAACACACTGACTCTTAGCACTCACGGTCCACACGCCTTAGCTCTGGCTTCACCTCGGGCTCCCCCCACTGCCTCCCCCAGCTTGCCCCAAGGCAGCCTGCATTACGTTTCTGTTTCCCAAGCGATGACTTAAAAGTACGTTTCCAGGATCTCTGATGCTCTTCACTTCAAGAGGTTTAATTCCTCTCCCCTTGAGACGGGGCTGTGACCCCTCTAACAAATACAATGGGACGGAATGATGCTGTGTGACTGCCGAGACCGGCCACACAAGGTAGCACAGCCTCTTCCTAACCCTCTTGGACGGCTCACTCCAGGGAAGGCCAGCTGCCAGGTCCTGAGGACACTCAAGAGGTCTACATGGTGAGGCACTTAGGCGCTCTGCCAGCCTTCAGCAAGTACCTGAGGCCTCTTGCCAACATCCATTTGGGTGCCGGGCCTCAGCTGCAGCTCCTCCAGCCTGAGCTGAGCCTTTGGATGAGGGCAGCCCTGGTGGAAGTCTGACTGCACAAGAGACCCTAGGCCAGAACCACCCAGCTAACCCAGCCCTGAACTCCTGGTTCCCAGAAACTATGAGACAGCACATAGGTGGTGCCTTTAGCTGCTCCATGATGAGGCAATCTTTCACAGAGCAATTAGCAATGAACAACCTGAGGCAGGTTGAAAGATTGGAAGTTTCTGGGTTTAAATATTTGCTGAAAAATATTTTTCTGCCCTCGTCCCAGAAATGCTGGCTCACCAACCAGTCGGCAGGGCTGCTCTCTCTCATGCTGTGTGTTTTGTACCTGCTCTCTTCTCTACCTGGACAAGGGAGCAGCCAGCGCTCACGTGCTGACCTTCCATCAAGCTCCTCCTCATTCTTTTTTTTTTTTTTAATCGTTTTATTAGGGGCTCATACAACACTTATCACAATCCATACATACATCAATTGTGTGAAGCACATTTGTCTCCTCCTCATTCTTCTGGGTCCAACAGGAGTGACACTTTCCTTATCATCGTCCTTACTCCCACTTAACCTGCCTTATTACTCCCACCTTACTACTCCGTAGTACTCCTGACTCCTACTGTACTACTCTGCCTTATTACTCCTGTCTTACTACTCCTGGCTTATTACTCCCACCATACGACTCTGCCTTACTACTCCCACCTTACTATTCTGCCTTACTACTGAATTACTACCCCCACCTTACTACATTGCCTTACTACTCCTGACTCCTGACTCCCACTGTACTGCTCTGCCTTATTCCCCCTGCCTTACTACTCCTGACTCATGATGCTCACCATACTACTCTGTCTTATTACTCCAGCCTTACTACTCCTGAGTTGCTATTCCTACCTTACTACTCCCACTTTACTCTGACTGGTCCTTGCCCTGTGACCTCACTAGCCCTGCACACAGCTCCAACCTGGCCACACTGGTAGCAGCGGAAGGCAAGGCTCTTAGAAAGCCTTAGTGAAGAGTCCTGTCGACTGGCTGGTGAGTCACAGCTTACGATTCCAGTGAGGTAAATGTAAAAATTAAACATTTCCCAGCAAATATTTAAACACAGAAACTCTCCACTCTTTGGTGGGGATTATGGGAAAGCATGAGGACTTGTTAAGAGGCCTAATTTTCCTCGGTCTCAACACCAAGAAAAGGAGCCACCCTACCTGGATCAGAGCAAGCACTTTGTCCTGTACAATGGTGGGAGGGTTGTTCTTGGGAGAGATGATTTTGACCAGAACACTGTCGATGAAATCACGGTTTGCCACAAGGATGTGGAAGCGGTGGCCACAGTTCTTCACACAGGTTTCCAGCACCTGGCATGGGAAGGAAACACAACAGGGTCAGTAGGTGGGGCCAGAGGAGACATGGAGGCGGGTGGCGGGTCTCCACCACCCATTTGTCTCCCCCAGAATCACATCTCAAAGACACTTCCACACCCCACTTGGCTCTGCCTCCCGTGATGACAGCAGTCTCTTACCAACCGAGGCCGCCCATCTCTCCACAGTAAGTAGGCAGTCAGGGGTTACGGAGATGCTAGTTATACATGAGAAGGATGCTGTTTTAATGCACTCAAAATGACTAAGCCAGTCCCTGAAAATTCACGTTAACTCCTTCCTTGGGTCTGTGGGTGTGAGGCATCAGCCAATAACACACAGGCTCTGTCACCAGAGGCTCCTGTGACAGCTTGGATTATTTGGTGTCAATTATAATGGCCCTTGTATGAAAGACAACACACACACACACACACACACACACACACACACAGAACACATACCCCGCACAACCTCCTTCTGTAACCAAAGTGACAAGCGCAAAATATTTCCCACTTTGGAGAAGGTCTGTTTCTCAGCAGTCAGGTAGCTTTAAGATGGGTGTTTAATTTGAAGCCTGCCTGCTCCTCCCTGGCGCTGTGGGTTACATGTGGGACTGCTGACCACGAGGTCAGCAATTCGAACCCACCAGGTGCTCTGAGCGAGAAAGATGAGGCTTTCTACTCCTGTAAAGAATTACCGCCTCGGAGGGCCACGGACAGTTCTCGTCTGTCCTACAGGTGTGTCAGTGTCAGAGCTACTGGATGGCAGTGAAAGGTGCTCCTCCCTAGTGAGAAAACCATTACTGTTCAGCTGATTCCAACTCATCGCGACCCTACGGGACAGACTAGAACTGCCCCAGTTTCCAAGACTAGATATTTTTACAGGAGCAGACTGCCACATTTTTGTCCTCTCGAGTGGCCGGTGGGTTCAAACGGCTGACCTTCTGGTTAGCAGCAAGATGCTTGACCATGGTGCCACTGGACTGTTCACCCAGGCCTTAGCCCCTCAGGAAAGAGTGGAACATATGGTGGGTGCTGGCCAGCCAGCAGGTGTGAGTGTGAGCCTCGGCTCTGAGACGTTCTCCCTCTGGCCTGGGTACAGTCTCTCTCAGGCTCCGGTTCCGCATCTCATCTGTAAAACAGACCTGTACAAAACGGCTCCTCTCTTACAAGGCTTCTGGGAGAATGGGGAAGAAGGTGTAAGGCACCTAGCAGAGGAGCCTGCACGTGGGGCTCGGATGCGTGCTGTTGCTATGCAGAGGGCTGCGGCTACACTCAAGCACCAAACTCCAAAACAGCAAACTCATGTTATCGAGTTGATTCTGACCCTACAGGACAGGGGACAATGGCCCCTGTGGGTTTCTGAAACTGTAACTGTTTATGGGAGTAGAAAGCCTCATCTTTCTCCCAGGAAGCAGCTGGTGGTTTTGAACTGCTAACCTTGTGGTGAGCAGCCCAACTTGTAACCACTGTGCCACCAGGACTTCTGTCATCCATGTATGGGGGCAGCTTATTTTGTCCACAGGTGAGCTGTCATCTGTAAATCAGAGGTATCAGCTGGAAGGGTTTCTCCAGTTGCAAACATAACTCTCTGCTGCAAACCAGCCCATCCATGTACCCAGCCCTTCCCACCTTGCCCACCAGGTCCACAGTCGGCTAGTGGGGAACAGCTCCCTTAGAAAGACAGCAGTGGCAGCAGCCAGGAACATTTCTGACTGCTCAGGTATTCTCACTTGCCCCTCTCAGGACTGAACTCTGAGACCTCGCCGGAGGCCTGGCTGAATTGGCCGTAATGTGTGAGATCGCGAGGTGTCGAAGGGATGAGGTAT
>NW_022105908.1:16034619-16037702 GCF_000313985.2 Echinops telfairi | reverse complement strand
CAGGGTGTAATGTAGCAATGATGAAAAATACAACTTTCCTCTAGTTCCTAAATGCTTCCTCCTCTCCCACTATCATGATCCCAATTCTACCTTACAAATATGGCTAGACCAGAGGATGTACCCTGGTAGAGATAGGAACTGGAAACACAGGAAATCCAGGGCAGATGATCCCTTCAGGACCAGTGGTGAGAGTGGCGATACTGGGAGGTTAGAGGGTGGGTGGATTGGAAAGGTGGAACCGATTACAAGGATCTACATGTGACCTCCTCCCTGGGGGAGGGACAACAGAAAAGTAGGTGAAGAGAGACACTGGACAGGGCAGGATATGACAAAATAATAATTTATAAATTATCAAGGGTTCATGAGGGAGGAAGTTGTGGGGAGGGAGGGGAAAATGAGGAGCTGATGCCAGAGGCTTAGGTGGTGAACAAATGTTTTGAGAACGATGAGGGCAATGAATGTACAAATGTGCTTTACACAATTGATGTATGTATGTATGGATTGTGATAAGCCCCCAATAAAATGATTAAAAAAAGAAGGCCCAGGCTAACACTTACTGCAGACCCAGGACATGCAGGCACCGGGGTGGACCCTTCATCTAATAGCGGGCTGCATTTAATTCTCACAACAAATTAGTTCTCTTTAAGTAGATATTGTTATCTCATTTAAAAAAAAAGTCAAGAGGCTTGGAAAGATGAAGATACTGATCTAGTCATCAATGCAGGCCAGTGTCAGAAATAGGGGGGCCTCAGTTCTCTGAGGCCACGACAACCCCCCCTCCCCCAGCTCTGCTCCAAGAGGAGCTGTGAATCCCTGAGACATCAGGAAGCATGAGCCAGCTTTCACAATCCTCATTTGGTTCCCGAAATAACCCTGTTGGGTGGGTACTACCCCACTTGAAAGGGGAGGGAGCTGAGGCTCAGACAATCCAAATCCCTTAAGCCAAGAGTTGAGAGCTAAGACTGCCGGGTCTCACAGCTTCACACCAGTCACGACTACTCTATGCTGTGAGAGACAAGGTGTCCAGGTGGGCAAGGGAGGCTCTGGGACTGAGCAGCCTCAGCAGGGCTCCTGAGCAGCAGTAGCTTTTAGTCAGTTCAGGGAGTGACCGGTGCTTGATCCTGGCCGGCTGTGAGGGAACCAGAGTGCCTTCCTTACAGTGACCCCGGGGTGGAGGGGTGTGGGGGGTGGAGCTCGGCAGGTTGTGACAGACATGAACCAGAGGTACTCTTCCTGCCCTCAAAGACCTGACCAAACGCACAGCCAACTCACTGCCATCGAGTTGATGCCAACTCGCAGCGACCCTATAGGGCAGGGTAGAACTGCTTCTGTGGGTTTCTGAGACTGTTAGTCTTTACAGGAGTAGAAAGCCCCAGCACTGTCCCGAGGAGCGGTGGGTAGTTTCAAACTGCTGACCTTGCTGATTGCAGCTGAACGCATAACCACAATGTCACCAGGGTTCCTCAAAGAGGGTGCAGGCACCCTTCTTTCTGGCAGTCTCTAAAACCCTCTCAGCCCCCAGTGCAGACAGACATGAGTGGGCTATAGGTAGGGGGGGGGTAGTGTCTTATTTCATGAAGGGCAGATGGAAAGGGAGGGGAGGGTGGGAGGCTGGTGATGGAAGGCAGGGGTGGGAGAAGGAGAACTGGACAAAGACGAGCAGAGGGCTGACGGTGGGCAGGCTGTGGGCCTCAGAGGCCAGAGTGCACGCCTTCCCTCGTAGGGCCACATCCTGCAGTTTTTCTGAGGAGCGGACTCTAGAGCCCTATGTCCCAGCCTGCGCCCTCAGGCTTAAGAATGCCACAGACAGCCATGCATGTGAGACAGAGCACCCCACAGCCCGGCAGGGCAGGAGGTGCTTCCTGGGCCCTTAGCCCGAGGAGACCAGGGTCTACTTTAGGTGACTCTGTCACTGAACAAAAACCAAACTAAACTCGCTGCCATCGCGTTGATTGCAACTCTGTAGGGCTGGGTAGAACTGCCCTGTGGGTTTCTGAGACGAAGCAGAAAGCCTTCCTTTGCTCGCACAGAGTGGCTTATAGTTTTGAACTGCTGACCTTACGGTTAGAAGCCCCGTCCCTAAAACCATAGGCAAACCTGCCCTGGTGGGTTGTGGGGCATGAAAGACATTGTAGCAATTCTCCAGATCTGCCCCAAATCCAAGAAGTAAGCAAAAAGGAGCCTATAAGTCAGCAGGAATCATTATTTCCTAAGTAAAGACCTCTTACTAACTCACATGCTCAGTAAATACAAATGACCGTGGGGGTTAGAGTGGATTGAGAAGCGGGAGAACTGAGAGTGGCTGACAGGTTATATGAAAACAAAGCCAGAAAAAAATCACCAAGGACATAGACATGAGACCTTGCTGGGGCTGGGGGCAGGGGCGCTGGCTCTTTCCACACTCCCCCAGAAGCATTGTTGGGTTTGCAGTGGAGATCTGACCCACTGGGAAGGCTAAATGGTGCCTATGGTGCTGGGGGCAGAAGGCAATCATTCTTTCCCAGAAAGCGTTCCACCTGGTCTGGCTGCCAGGAAGCTAGGTGCTTAGAGAGCTTTGTTGCACACACCAAGAAAGGGCCCTCCCGTATCAACACCCATTCCTGATGTGTTTAGTCACTGGAAGAAATTCATTTGGGATCATTCTGGGTTTAGTGAAAGCCTTGGCTCAAATTCCAAAGAAAAAAGCTTTCAACTCCTTATTTCTCAACTGGCCTTTTCTTCTTTATTATTCAAATCCCAATGTCTTGGCAGAGAAAATGCTCCTATTAAGTTCTGGGTTTTCATTTAGGGGAAACAATCCAAACCATTTTTCTGCTTAAAACAAACAAACAAAGCATAAGAACCCCATGACTATCTCAACAGATACAGAAAAGGTATGTGATAAAGGCCAACACCCATTCCTGATAAAAATTCTCAGCAAACTGCAGTGTAGCACCAATGAAACATACAACTTCCCTCTAGTTCTTTAATGCTTCCTCCCCTCCCACCATCATGATCCCAACTCTACCTTACAAATCCGGCTAGACCAGAGGATGTACACTGGTACAGATCCGAACTGGAAACACAGGGAATCCAGGACAGAT
>NW_022105908.1:16028419-16030064 GCF_000313985.2 Echinops telfairi | reverse complement strand
ACAAATGTGCTTGACACAATGGATGTATGTATGGATTATGATAAGGGTTGTATGAGCCCCCAATAAAATGATTTTAAAAAAATCTCAGCAAAATAGAAACAAAAGACAAAGTCTTCATTATAATTACGGGCATGGGGGGCGGGGGCTTTAAAGAGTTTGTGGGGAAATATAATTACAAGATAGGGGAATGTTCCTACACATTTTTTGAAGCCCCCTTGTATATACAAAACCAACAGCCAACATTATACTTATTGGAAAGAGACTAAAGCCTTCTCCCTGAGAAAGGAAACAGAATAAAGGTGGCCTTTATCGCCACTCATATTAATATTGCACTGGAAATCCTAGCTAGTGTAATACCACAAAAAAGGGACGTGAAGGGCATAAAAACTGGTAAGGAAGAAGTAAGACGCTTCCTCTCCACAGATGGCACCATTGCTAGGGGCCCTCACATTGGTTCTGACTCATAGGCCCCACGTACGGCAAAAGGAAACACTGCCTGGCCATGTCCCACCCGCACACTTGCTACGTTTGAGCCCACTGCGGCAGTCACTGCGGCAGTCACTGTGTCAACCCATCTTGCCCAAGATCTTCCTCTTCGTCGCTGCCCCTCTACCAAGCATGATGCCCTCCTTCCTCAATAGCATTTGCTTCCAAAATTCATAGAATTTGAGTTTTTGTTTGTTGTGGAGTCAATTCCAGCTCACAGCAACTCGATATGACAGAGATAACAGTCCCAGTGCATTTCCTCATGGTTGTGTTATTTATGGGGACATATCAACAGGTCTTTTCCCTAGCAGAATCACTGCTGGCTTTGAATCGCTGAGATTTCAGTTAGCAGTAAAGGGCTTTAACCAGGAAGGTGCCACAAGGATGCTTTATAGACCTTCTATCAAATCATAAAAAAATAAGGGCATACAACTCTGTGGACAACTCCCCACTCCCACCCCCAGGAGAACGCAGAGGAGAGCACTGAAGCTACAGCTTGGGGAGAGGGGCACGTCTGATCAGAGCACACAGGAGAAACAGAGGGATGGCGAGGGAAGGGAGCACATCCTGGCCCACCAACCCCTGAGGATGATATTCCTGCTCAGAGCAGACAATGCACAGAGAGGACCATAGGGCTGGCCCCACCCCTAGACACAACCCCTCACTGACCCACAGTGCTATGGGGGACAACACTGGAGACACAGTGTGGGAATAGTGCCCAATCTGACCCCATCACATGGGGCAAAACACTAAGGACATGCAACAGAGCAGCAAGGGGAGCACAGTGATGAAATCTCCGGGGAATCCCAAAAATAGACTTTGGAGACAGAGTGTGGCACCCCATCAGACTTGACTGGAAAACATTCGTGTAAAGGTCAATAAACAGACCTTGAGCTATTTATATGCTTTTCCATTTTTGTCAGTGGCTTTCTTTTTGTTGCTGTTATTTTGAGTTTTTATGTTGTTGTTGTTACTGTTTTGTTGGTTTTTGACGTCCTCTGTTGTTTTGTTTGGCTTTGCCTGGTTTTGTGCTTATTAATGTCTCTGCATGTCTACCTAGATAAGATAGGCAGGATAAGTAATTTGGGGGTGAAGAGAATGGGACCAAGGGTTCTGGGGGGATACAGGAGAAGGGGAAGTGGGAGAAAGAAAGGAGGGC
>NW_022105908.1:16022061-16025173 GCF_000313985.2 Echinops telfairi | reverse complement strand
TTGTGATAAAAGTTGTATGAGCCCCCAATAAAATGATTTTTTTTAAAAGAGAGAGGAAACTGTTGATAATATCCATTAATAATAGGATGTGGAATGTACAAAGTAAAAGTCAAAGAAAAATGGAAGCTGTCAAAAATAAATGGAATGCCTGAAGATCGATATCCTAGGCATTAGTGAGTTGGAAAAAAAAAAAGAAGAAAATGAAGATGACAACATATGTGCAAATGTGCCTGACATAATGGGTGAATTTCGTATGGCTTATCATAAGAGATGTAAGAGCCCCCAGTAAAAGTATTTAATAAAAAATAATAATAAGGGTATATAGATGTTAAACATTGTTTACAACTAATTTCTTCAATAGATTGAAGAAGCAGACAAAGAAACTAAAACTACATAGAGAAAAATGTAAACTTTCAGTCTGTAAAAAAACGTAAATATGTCAAACGCATCAATTCTTCTTGGGTCTTCCTTACACAATGTCCAATTTTCATAAACATGTAGCAATTGAAAACACCATGGCTTGGGCTAGGCACATTTTATTCCTCAAAGTAACATTCTTATTTTCCAATAAGAGGTCTTGTGCAGCAGATTTACACAATGCAGCATATCTTTTGATCTCCTGACTGATGCGTCCGTGAACACTGACAAAATCCTTGACAACTTCGATCTTTTTTCCATTTATCATGATGTTAAATCTTGGTCGAGTCGTGAGGATTTTGGTTTTCTGTACATTGAGTTGTTATCCATGCTGAAGGCTGCAATCCTCGATCTTTGTCCGCAAATGTTTCAATTCCTCCTCACTTTCAGCAAACAAGGTTCTGTCATGTACATACCACAGGTTAATAAGCCTTCCGCCAATCCTGATGCTGTATTCTTCTTCATACAATCCAGCTTCTCTATTTGCTCAGATGGAACTATTAGATACATAGAAAATCTGAGGTTCCATAAGAAAACCGCTGAAACTAGTAAAAACGATTTCAGCAAACTGGCAGGATACAAGATCAACACACAAAACTTCGCTAAATTCCTCGACACGAACAAAGAGAACTCTGAAATCAGGAAAACAATACCATTTACAACAGCCTGCAAAAAGATAAAATTCTTAGGAATAAATCTAAGTAGGAACATAAAAGATTTATACAAAGAAAACTGCATAATACTACCACAAGAAACCACAAGAGACTTACATAAATAGAAAAACATCCTATGATCAGGAATAGGAAGATGTAACATTGTGAAAATGTCGATACTACCCAACGTGATCTAGAGATATAATGAAATCCCAATCCAAATACCAACAACATGCTTTAAAGAGATGGAAAAACCAATCACCAACTTTATTTGTAAAAGACACAGACTACAGATAAGCCAAACATTATTGACAAGGAGCAACAAGGTAGGAGACCTCAGACCCCTGCCCTCAGAAGTTTACTACATAGCCATGGTAATCAAACAGCCTGACATATAGATCAATGGAACAGAACTGAGAACCCAGAATTTAATCCAAAAAGATAAGAAATAAGCTATGTGCCTCATCAAAGGCTGAATCGATAAACAAACAGCAGACATACACAAATGGAATACAACATGGTGATAAAGAATAATGAGGAACCACAAAACATCTCACACAGAGATGAATTTGGAAGATATGATGCTGAGTACAATAAGTGCCACACAAAAGGACAAATATTGTATGAGGCCACTATTATTAAAAGTCAAGAACAAATTTACAAACAGAAATGTGTTTACCAGGAACTAGAAGGAGAGTAAAAAGCACGAACTAGATAATAGACAAGAGCTAATTCTAAACCTTTACCTAATTCACAATAAAGAGTTCTTTTTGCTCATTTTTTAAAGAGTTAATTCTAGTGAAAGGAAACTCCATTGCCAATATGGGAGAAGTCAACCCAATGTGGCCATGGCAAAGGAGGCCCTGAGAAGTATGCGAGAACAGAGGGCAACTATGGTAAATTGTGAGGCCGGGGCAAGATCAGGCGGTGTTCTGTTGTAAACAGGGGCACTATGAGTCTGAACAGATTGGATGGCCCCTGACAACATGGAAAACTCGATAACATATAAAGTCCTGCAACAGCAGTAACAACTACTAATAAGTTACGAGTAAACACATAGGTCATTAGATTATTTTAATTATCTAATGGTATGGTAGTTCCCAGATGGTAATAGATGGTAGTTAGATGAGCTTATGTCAACTTGAATTTTTATGAAAATGTATGGGTGGAGGTTCAACCTGTCAGTCGGGTTACACCCTGATGATGCTCCTTGGGGGGGTGCCCTTCTTCTAGATGAAACTGGGACCTTCCTTTCTCTCTGCTTCTCTGCCTTCCTGCCAGCTGAGACTCTGCCTCGAAGGGGGACCCCATGTGGGCCACCCAACCCTGAGAGCTGTTGGTGCCGTGTTTCCCCTGACCTTGGACCCACAGGACGCTGCACCCATTGGCTTGCGGTCTTCCTGCTTCCCGGTTCACCACTGTGTCACCAGCCTGCGTCGACTGGAGTCTGAAGAGGGACTCACGGACTAGCATCTGACTTATGGACTTGAGTTGAACTGGGTTGGGATGCCTTCTTGATATATAGTTACTGCTTGACATAAAGCTCTTTCATTATATATGAGTGTCACTGGATTTGTTTGCCTAGACAGCCCAGCAGACCACAGTAAATATGCATGCTAAATAGGTAAGGGTCCTATGAGAAACATCTATAGGTATGAGTGGATATTTCTACACACTTATTTGCAGTGCTTCATGTAAACTCACATATAAACAGAGCCTATAGTTATTGCAGTTAGGTGCCATTAAGTCAGCTTTGACTCACAGTGACCCTACGTACAACGGTACTGAACACTGCCTGGTTCTGGACCATCCTCGAAGTTGCTGTTATGTTTAAGCCCATTGCTGCAGTTATTGTGTCCAGCATCCCAGTGAGGCTTTTCCTCTTTTTCGTTGACCCTTGTATTAGTCTATGGGTGGTGAGCCTCGCCTTTCTAGTTCTCGGGTCTCTTGTTTTGTGGTGGTTGCATCGGGTGCAGCTGCCTTAGCAGTTCCCTGCTTCAGCTTGCAAGATGGACTTCCTACAAGACATCCCCAAGGAGAAG
>NW_022105908.1:16014116-16021397 GCF_000313985.2 Echinops telfairi | reverse complement strand
GTGAGTTGCTGTGGATTTGTTTCTCCAAAGTACCCAGACTAATACAACCCTCTACTTTATCAAGAATAATGTACTCTCCCCAGGGACTGGTCTCTCCTGATAACATGTTCAAAGTATGTGAGATGAATTCTTCCCATGTTCGTTTCTAAGGAACATTCTAGCTGCCCTTCCTCTTAAGACAGACTTGCTCATTGTTCTGGAAGTCCATGGTTCTTCCTGTATTCTTCGCCAACACCAGAATTCAAAGGTATCAGTTCTTGCCAGCCTTCCTTCTCTGTCCAGCTTTCACAGGCAAACGAGGGGATTGAAAATATAGCTTTGGTCAGTGTTACTCTTTCACACTTCAAAGAGGTCTTCTGCAGCAGATTTGCCCAATACAATGCACGGTCTGACTTCTTGACTGCTGCTTCCATGAACGGTGGCTATGGATCCAAGTAAAATGAAATCCTGTCAACTTCGATACTTCCCCCTTGTTTATTTTGGTTTGTTTTTATGTTGTTGTATACTGGTCCAGTGGTGAAGACTTTTGTTTTCTTTACATTGAATTGTAACCTATGAACCCTGGTGGTACAGTGAGTTACGTGTTGGGCTATTAACTGCAAGGTCAGCAGTTTGGAACCACCAGTCGCTCAGTGGGAGAAAGATGAGGCTTTCTACTTCCACACAGTTTTACAGTCTCAAAAACTTGCAGAGGCAGTTCTGTTCTGTCCGACAGAGTCACTCCGAGTTGCAATTGACGCGATAGCAGTTGCGTTTGGGTGGTTTTCTGGTTTGTCTGGTGTGTTAAAATCCATATTGAAGGCTGTGGTCTTTCTGCATCATTAAATATTTTGCCCATAAAATCCTTTACTATTGCAACCCAAAGCTTAAACTTGTTTTCCCTCCAGCTGGAGACACAGAATATGTTCTGCTCTTTTTATTTTCTAACCCCGTGCCTTTGCACATTTTATTATAATGCTCTACTTTGTCTTCTCAAGCTGTTTTTCTTTCTTTCTTAATTCCTGTTCAGCTCTTTCCTTCATCATTTCTTCCCTTTGCTTTAGTTATTCTACATTCGAGAGCAAGTTTCATAGCCGCTTTCTGATGTCCACCGTGGTATTTGCTTTCTTTCCTGTGTTTTGAATGTTTTATTTTCTTCATGTGTGATGTTTTCTGTATCAAATCTGTTCTTCAGATAGTCTCAAAATTCAAGTAGGATGTTCAAGGCTGTATTTTGGTTCTCATGGACGCATTTTTATTTTCTTCAGCTTTAACCTGAACTTTCATAAGAGACATTGATGGGATATTCCACAGTTGGCCCCCGGGGCCTTGTTTTGGATGGTGATTGTGGTAGTTATAAAATCATTTGTTAATTTGAGGGTTAAGAGTGTAGGGGTGGAGTCTCACCTGTCTACCAGATCATAGCCAGTGAGGCCTCTGTGTGGGGATGGCCTTCTCCTGAGAATTCTGGGAATTCTGGCATTTCCTCCTTGGAGGTGGAAGACATTTTCTCTCTCTGCTGACTTACTGCGAGACATCACTGAGAAGAAGCCACATGGGCCTACCCTGATGTAGCCCTGGGAACTGGATAAGTCACGTACAGATCCCCGCCAGCGCTGAGATGTTTACAACGCCACTGGATCCAAAGACATTCTGCCCATTGGCCTGTGATTTTCCTGCATTCGGCATCATTGTATGTGTTTTGTGAGTCTGAAGAGGACATTTTATAGATTGGTATCGGACATATGGGCTAATATTGGTCTTATGGACTTGAACTGGACTGAGTTGGGATGCTTTCTTAATGTTCAATTACCCTTTATATAAAACTCTCTCTTACACACGTGTATTTATGAATTTGTTTCTCTGGTCTATCAGGACTAACACAATGATACTGCACTTCCCCATTGTCTTTTCTCAATTTCATTTCTGTGTAGTCTACCTAGCAAGAACTACATATATAATTGTCAGTTATGTTGTTGAAAAAGGTATTTGCAGCGAAGAAGTCATTGGTCTTGCAAAATTCTATCATGCGATCTCCAGCATCATTTCTATCACCAAGGTCATATTTTCCAACTACTTGTCCTTTTGTTTCCAATTTTCCCATTTGAAAGCATCATGATTGCAAAGTTTGATCGAGTTCACACTGAAGAAGTTGGTAGAAGTCTTCAATATTTTTTATCACTGCTTGAGCAGTTGGTGGGTAAATTTGAATAATTGAATTAATTAGTCTTCCTTATAAGCATATAGATAGATCACATACAGTATTGTACTTAAAGATCAATCTTTTTTTCTAAACAGTTTTATTAGCACTTCATCCACATGTCATACAATTCAATAATTCAATCATATCAGGAAGAGCTGTACAATTATCACTACAGTCAATTCTAGAATATTTTCTTCTTCCTTATACTCATTATTAATGTAATTATTTTTTCCTAGGTGGCAAAAATATACACCACAAAACATTCTCCAATTCCACAACTTCCACATGTATAATTCAGTGTCATTGATTATATTCTTCATGTTTTAGAACCATTATTGATGTCATTTTCCAAAGTATTCCACCACCATTAACATAAACTCAATGCCTCCAGGCAATAACTCTTTCTCTTTCACCATGGTGCCCATTGGTCAGGTTTGGTTTCTTTTTTCTTTTTCATGTAGTTTCCTTGATATTTTTGTATGATTCACATATCTTAAACTTCCATGGTTAAACTGCTTGTAAGAAGAGTTTATATTCATCATCACAATCAGTTCTAGTGCTCCCTACCCCTCCTTCATTCATTGTTTGCTTCCCAAATCCCCCCACACTCCCCACCCTCCCTCTCCCCTCCATATCCCCATAAGCCATTGCATCAGTTATTGTCTCTAAGATCCACTCCTTCTGTGCTGTACAAACTGGGAAACCCAACAGAAACAGTAGGAAACAAAACCAAAACAAAATGGCAAGAAGGAAATAATAATACAAAGAAAAAAATACAAATAAAGTGAAATAAAGATATTTAAAAGGCCAGAGAAGAAATTTCTTTCCGGGAACGGGTGAGAACTACTTAAGCCTAGAGCAAATTCAGGTTGGGTCGAGAGGGAGGGAAAATGACCACGTATCACGTTATATCATGGCTCAAGCCACCATAATTGAGTTTACAATAATCTCTGTCTGATAGTAAAGCTGGTCTGGTCCCTTGCCTGTGGCCAGAGGGGATCTGCCAGAGGCTTCATCTGACCAGATACTCTGCAGATGGGTTTTGGGTCCTCACTGTCCTCCACAGCCTTCTACACATCGGGTGTTCACAATTTAAGCCCTGATACTTTTCCCTTCATCGTATTTGGATTTTGTTATTGTCATCTTTGGATCACACAGGCTGGTGTGCTTCTTCTGTGTGGGCTTAGTTGACTCCTCACTTAGATGGCTACTTTTTTGAAGCCTTTAAGACCCCAGACACTATTCCAATTGATAGCCAGGCACCATCTGCTTTCTTCACCACACTTAGCTGTAGCACCCTTATCTTCAGTGATCATTTCATGAAGGTGAGTCTCAAGATCAATCTTGAAATGATCTTTTTATGTGAATATGATGCTAGTCCTCTTGAATTGATCATTCCTAGCATAGTAAAACATATGACTGTCTGATTCAAAATGGCCAATAACAGTTCATTTAGCTCACTAACACCTGTTGATCTTTTTCCCCCCCAACAGTTTATTGGCATGTAATTCACATATCATATAAGTCAATAGTTCAATCGCATCAAGAAGAGTTGTGCAATAATCACCACAATCATTTTTAAAACATTTTTTCATTCTTATACTCATCATTATTAGCTCCACATTTCCCCCAGCCTCCCCTGCCATACCCCCAAGGAATCCAGTTACTGTCTCTACAGATTTACCTCTCCTGGATTTTATATTCAGAAAACATTAATGGGGAAAAAAAGGGGGGGAAAACAGCTAACAACAATAACAAAGTAAAACAGATAAAAAAAACCCAAAGCAGAAAATACTAAAAAATAGAACAAATTTAAATGAATCATAAGGGGATCAATTGATAGGGTGATAAATTTTAACCCAACTGCATCTGCAACAATTCACTTTCCGATGTTTATTGATCTTTACTGTGTTCCATTTCATGTTTGATAACTTCCAGTTTTCTTAGATTCATATTTCATACATTCCATGTTCCGATTATTAATGGATGCTTACAGATGTTTCTTCTTGTGTCACCATCAGCAGGTGAAAGTCCTGAAGGTCCGCTCCATTCACATCATTACGGTTGACTCTCCTTTGATGAGGCGGCTCTTCCTCCAGTCACACATTGAGTGCCTGCGTCCTGAAGGCTCCTCTTCCAGCACTACATTAAGCAATGTTCTGCTGCTACTCGGAAGGTTGTCAGTGGCTAATCCTTCAGAAAGGGATTGCCTAATCCTTCTTCCTTGTCTGTTCTTAGTTTGGAAGCTCTGTGGATGACCTTGCTCGTATTTGCAATACCAGTGACGTAACTTCCAGAATCAGGGCAACATGTAAGCTACCACACTT
Organism: Echinops telfairi; assembly: GCF_000313985.2. Classification (NCBI taxonomy): domain Eukaryota; kingdom Metazoa; phylum Chordata; class Mammalia; order Afrosoricida; family Tenrecidae; genus Echinops; species Echinops telfairi. The sequence goes on along the minus strand of NW_022105908.1, from coordinate 16,016,888 downwards.
TGACAAATGGACAGACAAGAGCACAGCATACAGGGGCACAACTATAAAAACAATTTAGTCATAAGGACTGAACCATAAAATCTGAATGCTAAGGACTATGGCCTCAAGTGACATCTAGGTCAATTAGTAAAATACAGATCAAAAAGATAATGCTCTACATCCTAGTCTGGTGAATAGGATCTTGGGTTTTAAAAACTTCAAGTGGCTGTCTAAGAAGCAACTATTAGTCTCTTCCTGCTTAGAACATAGGAGACTGAAGGAAAAAAAGAAAACTCAAAGAAACAATTAGTGAATTGTGTCTTAAGTGACAGCTTCCTTTAACCTGAGACCAGAATAAGTAGATGGTTCCTGACTATCACTGTTGACCACTGTGGTAGTTATATAATCTGTTGTCAATTTGAGAGGATTAAGAGTGAAGGGGTAGAGTTTAGTCTGTCAATCAGGTAATAGCTTAATAACCTCATTTGGAGGTGCTAAGGAGATAAATAGCTCACTGGAGGCAGGACACATGCTCACTCCCTGTGAGATATTGCAGTTGACAAGACACATGGAACTACACTAGTGCCCTGAACTGGGGAGCCACGTGGAGACCCCTGCCAGTGCCGAGATGCTTAAGTCACTGGATCTATAAGACTTCCCACCCACTGGCCTGTGATCTTCCTGTATTCAGCTTCATTGCATGTGATTCGTGAGTCTGAAGAGGACTTTATAGGTTGCTATCAGACATATGGGCTAGTCTCAGACTTATGGGCTTGATCTGGACCGGACTGGGATGTTTTCTCAATATTCAATTGCTCTTGTTTATAAAGCTCTTTCTTATACACATATGAGTTTCCCTGGATTTGTTTCTCTAGTCATCCCGGACTAACACAACCATCATGACCAAACCACAAGAGAAGGCCCTGATTAGAATGGCTAAAATAAATAATAATAATAAAAGTTCAAAGCTTCCCACAAAAAGACCAGACTTATTGGTTGTAAACAGATCAGAGAAACCCCCAAGACTATTGCCCCCCCAAAATCTTCTAACTTGAAACTGAAGACATTCCCAGAGGGTACCTTCCAGTCAAATAATAGGTGGGACTATAAACACACAGCTTGACGAATGTGCTTCTCAGAACAATCAACTGTACAAGGGACTAACAGGGCAACACTGCCCCAAATCAAAGATGAGACGGTAAAGAGTAGCAGGGGAACCAGATGAAACAGAGAACCCCGGGAAGAAATAAAGAGAGTGCTGACATATTGCGGGAGCAGTGGCGTGGGGGGTGGGAATGGCAGCCAAGGTCATGGGACAATTTATATATGAATGACTGATTGGGAAAACTAATTTGCTATGTATATGTTCACATTTAGCACAAAAAATGTTTAAAATTATTTTTCTTGGGGAAGCATTTTGCACCTGTATGGGATAAGTAATCAGCTATTCCAACCAGTCATAGAAACTAACATGGAGCACAGTCGTAGTTTGTGTGATAAGGCATGGTGGCCCACATGTCGCCACATGCCTCAAAAACAGCTCCCTTGGAACCCTACCATGTCTTTCCTTAAGGAAGGGTCCAGACCTCGTCTGTCCTTGCCAGGGGTCCTCTAGGGGGCCTTTGGGAGATGATGACTAGTTTCCACTCCAAGTGACTGATCTTTTGTGACTGAAATCTGGGGCCCACTAACTCCTTTGCTCCAAGACCTCTCTGAGCGTCTGTTTCCTGAACTGTACAAGTTGACGATGAAACCTATGTTGGAAGACTGTTATAAACACAGCAGCCCTGGTGGTTTATGGGTTATTGTTGGGCTGATAACCACAAAGGCAGGAGTTCTAAATCACTAGGGGCTCCGAGGGTGAAAGAAGGCTTCTCCTAAAGATCTCGGCTGCAGAACCCACAAAGGCAGCTCTACTTGGCCTACAGGGCTGCTAGGAGTTGGAACTCACTTGATGGCGTGGAGTTTGAGGTGGGTTTTTTTGTTGGTTGGTTGGTTCGGTTGGTTTTAGTTCTAAGCATCTACACTGACATCTGAAAAGCTGGGCACAGCTCCTGCCCCACCCTGGGAAGGTGGCAGGTGGCAGGTGGGGAGGGATGTTATGAAGAGTGTCCTGCTCAGCAGAGCTGGCTGAGGGCTGGCGGGGAGCCAAGCCCAGGCCACTGCCTTCTCATTCTGCTGGTCAAGTGTGCTCACTGTGTGCACTCCCCTCTGTTCCAGAGGAGGGCAGGGTCACTGAGCCACAACGCTTGACTGAGCCGTCACTGGCTGTAGCCCCCAGAGTGCTGAGTGTGAATGAGCAGGGAAAGCAGACGGAGATTTCCCCTGGGTGGTACAAATGGTTGACACGCTCAGTTGTTCCGGGAGAGGAGGCTGGTGCTCTAATTCTGGGAATATCAGTCACTGAAAACTGGAGCGCTGATACAGGGTTGTCTGGGTGGATGGCAATAGTAACAGTGACAGTCCCCACACCCTGGATAGGAGGGTAGCACTCACAGTTAATGCCAGCATCACTTCTCTGTAGTTCCGGTTCCCATTGAGCCGCTTCTTCAGGGCTCGGATAGCATCCTTGGGCCTGAAGAGAAGGACACATTAAGATCCCTACAAATTCAGTTATGTTCTTTCATGTAGCCTTTTGCCATGGTTCTTATCTATGTGCATATATTTATAGGTTTAGTATTAAGGTAGCAGTTGGACATTGGGCCTCCACTCAAGTACTCCCTCAATGCAAGAATCCTTTGTTCTGTTAAACTGGCATTCCATGATGCTCACCTTCCCAACATGATTGCTGAA
>NW_022105908.1:16000486-16013345 GCF_000313985.2 Echinops telfairi | reverse complement strand
AAATGTGCTTTACACAATTGATGTATGTATGCATTGTGATAAGAGTTGTATGAGCCCCCAATAAAATGATTTTAAAAAGGAGATTTTCCCCCTAAGCCCTGAGGAGTTGTTACTTTTGCCCTAGTTCTCTGGAAAAGCAACTTGGGGGACCAGCCGGGTTGCTTTCTATTCCAAAAGATTGTTACTTCTGTCTTCTGGAGAAGCCTGGTTTCTGCTGGCAGAAAATGGTACTTTTTGTACAGCACTTAAGTAGATTTCTATCTCCTGGCTAATTGAACTCTGGTCAGGTGAGGGAGGCTCACTGTAATTGATGAGAACTGGGATACACTAAGGGCTGAAGATCAGAGGTTTTCAAGGCCTTCGGGTTGATAGGAGCCGGGAGGGCAGTGCGGCCTTTGGGACAGGGAGGCCCTGGCCAGTTCTGGCTTCAACAGCAACAAAAGAGCAACTGAGGATGTTACTGGGATAGAGGCAGAGCCACCTGGGAGCAGAACAGGGGTACGCTGCTGCCCTGGCTACGGGTTAGCAGTCAAAAGCTTGATGGTGGAGAGGCCTGGGGACAGAGAACAGCTGAGAGAGCGGACAAGCTGCTATCGTGGGTGGCTATGCACTGGACCAGAGAGGCTGACGGCGGAGTGGTCTAACAGGTAAGAAGCCTGACGGCATAAGGGCCCAGCAGTGGAAAGCTACTGACAGGAAAGCAGTAGCAGAGAAAGGCGGCTACGCTGACTATGAGCCAGCGAGCAGCTGACGGTGAGGAGCTCAACATAGAAGCGAGCCAATGGCAGAGAGGCCTACCCAGCTGAGCAGGCAGCCACTTGGAAAGAAGGCAGCTGTCCAGCAGAGAAGCCATATCTACTGATCACTGGAAGTGCGCAGTGGGACTGACTGAGAGGTGTCTTGATCAGAAGCTGTCCTGCACAGAAGGGAGAGATGTCTCCACGTCAGAGATCTATCCAGACCTTGCCTGTGTGCTTCCCGACCCTGATCCGAAGTTGTTGCCCGTTACTTCCAAGTTGGCCCTACTGATAGCCTGTTACTCCCTAATAAACCATCAAACTACAAGTCTGCTCTGGGAGTTCTGTGTGCCTATTACAACCAGGAGCTTTGGTGCCAGCGTGGAGTACACGTTGGGTTCTTAACCACAAGGTCAGCAGTTCAAAACCACTTGATGGGAGAAAGATGAAGCTTCCGACTCCCGTAAAAAGTCGCAGTCTTGGAAACCCACAGGGGCAGTTCTACCCTGTCAATGGGTGGCTGTGAGTGGGAATTGAGTTGATGGCTATCAGTTTTTGGCAGAGAGCCTACAGTAGAAAATGTAGTAGGGGATTGCAACTGATGCCAGAAATAATGAAGTCGTAGGAAGGCGACTATCATTCCTCAAAGAACCTAGACAATATTTTATGCTGTATTACACCTGAAGATTCCCTCCTCTTTGCATTAACGAACATAGATAGAGGCACTATTTGTCAACACAACAGACTGGAAACAGACTAGCTGTCTGTCAACAGCAAACGGGTTGTAGTAGACTATGGTACATCCACGTAATAGAATGCTATGCAGCTGTACAGAAGAAGAGTGACATCCCATATGCACAGAATACGGGACAAACTCAAAGATCAACGACTAAAGGACTGCACAGCCCAGTACATCCAGTGTGATCCTTTCTGAGTGACAGAGTGAAAAAGCAAGGTGAAAGTGATCTCAGAAACTGGTCACACTGGCTGCCCCTGACGAGAGGCTGAGGAAGCAGGTTTGTCCCTGGATCACCTTGCTGTCACATACAAGTGTCATTTATTCAAACCAAGTGTGGTGAATGACACTTCTTAATAGGACGGCTCTTCTACCCAAGTCTCTGTAACTCCCACCAGATGATTGAGTGGGACTATGCAAACTAGTGTGTACAACATGAATGGAGGGGATTGGTCAGCTTTTGTTACTGGCCCCCTGGCTGCAAGGATGAGCCATCTTTGAAGCAGAGAAAAGTAAAGCCTGGAGGATGTTGGAAGAGCACGTTCAAGGTCTCTGCCTGAGGCAGCAGAGGCCACTGAGACCAGATGGTCACACACCGTGGCATGGAGACTTAGAGGAGCAGCACTGAGACCATGGGGCGTCTTTTCCTTATCTGATCTGAAACTATGGAACTATGGGACACTTTGACAGGAGGGCTGGCTTCCTGACCCGTGGGGACAAAGGCCCAGGGACTGCGTGGCTGGGAGGCTAAGAACTGGAGAGACTTGGCTACTGGCCGAGGAGACCAATGACTATATATTTACCATTTGCTGATCCTGATTTATGGCAATCTAATAACTTCCCTCATTACCCCCTTCATTGCGAGCATTGTCTGTGAGGTGTGTGTGGCTGCTGTATTGAACGCAGCATATTTGTAGAGTGGTGGAGGAGGAAGGCTTTGTGCCAGAACAGGTACAGAAGGATGGGGGTGGAAGCATGTCTGACTCTGCCTCTTGGCAATGGGGAAGCAGAGGAGGTCAGCTATGTCCACCTCCTCCACTGCCATTTACTTCACCAAAAACCAGCCCACGGGGAGGTAACACACTGAGAGATCCCCCCAACCCCACCCCTCTCCGAGAAACCAGAGAAGAGACGCAGAGGGGGAAAGATTAGGGCCCTGCTTAGGTCTGAATATATTCTATTTCTCCTTAAGTGGACTAACTTCCGTGAGCCTATTTAGAAGCTAGGGAATGATGTGTCTGAGGTAACGGATCTGATGGGGATCCCACAGGAAATCTTGCAGAATCATCAGTAGCTTCCAACTTATAAATGGGCTGTGTTCAAAAATGCATTCATAAATCGATGGTCTGGAACTCAGGATGCATTCTTCCTTCCATGTCTGTTACTGCTACAAGCTCCCCATCCAGGCTGACCAGTTCCCCGAGCACACTTACTGTACTCGTATGGATGGGCCTACTGTGGGATCTCACCGAAAGCAACCCAGGATTCAACAAAACTGTGGGGCTAGGAGCTACCTCAAAAACATCAAGTCTCTGAGCCCTAATCCTGCACTCTGGGATCCCAAAGTCCAGCCACAGGCCAGTCCTTTATTCTCCACAAATAGGCTCCAGCCTTCCACCAACTGCATGCCAATCCAGATGGGTTGCAGAGGTGGGGGTGGGATTAGGTGGGTGGGTGGGATAGGAAGACACCCCCTATCAGCCCAACCTAGACAGAAATGAGCAGGAGCAAAGCAAGGCTTCTGGAAGAAATTAAAAATGAATCCCCTATTCATCTATTTCCTATTTCCACTTGAAACATGGCTGCCCTGAAGGAATTTCTGGCACCTGAGTCAAAGGGAACGGCCCCTGCCAAGTATGTCTGCAGTGCAGCTGCAGTTTCCAAACAAGGAGGTGACGGCTACAAACAGGGGTCTGACAGGCTCCAGTGTGGAGACTGCTGTGGGCTGGGGCGGCTGAAGGTCAGTGGTGACTTGCTGGGAGCAGATATCGATTACCTCCCTTTCAAAGGCACTGCCAAACCCTGGTGAGCCTGCCCCCGCAGCTCCAGTCCCCGCCCCCAGCAGACACTGGGCACGGGTCTCCATGGCTGAGATCACTGTGGCCTGCAGAGCATCAGCATGCGAGGGGCTCTCCCGGTGTGGGGCGATGGAGTCAGCAGGCACAGGGGAGAAACAAAATGAAAATTCATCCCCGGGAAGTCTTGCTGGAGTGTGACTGGGTAAGCACAAATGCAAGTATTTATCTCTCTCCCTGGGGGAGACGCTTCAAAGAGGCGGATCAAAGTCATGTCAGAGGAATTGCCACGTTTCCAGAAGCCGTGGCAGATGAGACAGCGGCCGAGCTGGGAGCCAGGGAAAAGGGGGAGTTGAGAGTGGTGAGCCAAGATGGAGGGGAATGGAAGAAAGGACCGAGAGGAAATGACAGGTGTACCAGTGGGAATGCCACATAGCTCCCAGGAGGTCAGGTCCCTCACTCACCCCCGGGCTCTGGTCACCTTCCTCACAGTCCCTCCCACCCCAGACTCACAACTCTGCACCTCGGCCTTTGCACCTCTTCCCTTCAGCTTCGGAGCTGTTGCTGGTGGGGGGCATGCTCCGTCCTCCTCCCCAGGAGGACATGGCCACCCCACTGCTGGGCTCCCACATCCCCCGGGATCATCCCATCAATCACTCTCCCCCTGCTTCAGCTCTTCCTGTGCTCCGCGTTACCTGCTTACTCCTCTGGGACCTGCTAACTGAAAGGTGGATGGTTCAAGTCCACCAGTTGCTCTGCAGGAGACAGACGTGGAAGTCTGCTTCCGCGAAGATTTACAGTCTTGGCAGCCTTACAGGGCAGTTCTAATTTGTCCCAGCGGGGCCTAATGAGTCAGAGTCAACATGGCAGTTGGGTTTTCTTTGGCTCATAAGCGAAGAAACTGAGACACAAGAAAATTAGGTCCCTTACCTACGGTTGCAGAATACAGCGAGCCCTAGACAGAGCCCACCCACTGATGAGTCACATGCATTGGCCTTCAGCCTGCCAAGCCCACTCTCACTTCACCCGGAGATGCCCTTGCATCCTGCAAGACTTCACTAGGATGCGACATCCTCCAAGAAGCCTTTGCCACAGGCAGCACCCGAGTCTCTGGAACTATAAATAGCTTCTCGCTCTCAGAGCAGTTGTCCCATGCGTCAGAACTATGCTTACAGGCCTGCATTCCTCACCAGACTGCACTCCTTAGGGACCCCACTCACGAGTTAACAAATGCGGATCAACCAGGTGTGTGCTGTGGTAGGCGCTGGGATCAAATGGTAAGTAAAGTGGGTAGAACCCCTGCCTTGGGGCGCTCACAGTCCAGTGGGGGCAGAGGAGTGAGACCACACACCCTGCCAAGTGCCACACAAACGTCTGTTAGGAACACATAATGTGGGGCACTTGTCTGAGAGAGGGTAAAAATAAACAGATGAATCAAATAAAAGAGAGTACCGGGGCAATGAGAATCCAATGAGGCCCAGTGAATGATGGGAACTGGGGTTAGGGAGCAAGCCTTTATGCAGGTGAGAGGGAGTAAGGTCCCCGGATAATGAGTTGAACTGGTGAGGCTTTTTCTCCCATTTTAGGAAATGCGAACAGTCACTTTCTCGCTTGTGATAGTTAGGTGTTTGGGTGCCAACATGGCACCTGTAAGAAGATAGGGGTGGAGTTTAGCCTGTCAATTAGGTCAAAGCTTGATGCCCTCCTTTGCAGTTAGGACTGAAATACACAGCTCTCTGTATGCAGGCCTCTCTCTCTGCCTCCTTGGTGGTAGGACCAGCCCGATCTAGCTGCCTTGCCTCAACACGTGTGCTACACTAGCTGTGGGCTGTGCAGTGCTCTGCTCCACCTGGTTGAGTCTGGTGGACCATGTCACTGTGCTGTGCTGCTCCACGCCATGGTGCCCCCACCCACCTTGCAGTGTCTGCTGCCTGCGGGCTGACCCCGCTCATCCTGCCACCACTCCAGATACCTCCCACCACCACCTCTCATCGCTCCACCGTGACCTGCTTCATGACACTGCGCTACTGGCCTCTGCTCCGCCTCCCCACTTCATCTTCCTACTGTCTGCATCCTCGGCCTTGGACTAGCGGTGGCGTGAGTTGGAAGGACCTTCGGTATATTAAGTGCCCCATGAACGTGACTTCTCTGTATTGCGTGACAGAGACGGAGCTCTGGACTGCTGTGTGGACTAATTTGCTGTTATGTTCCTTTTTGCTATATAAACGTATCCCTATTTATCATCACAAGTTTGCTGGCTTTGTTTCTCTAGAGAACCCTGCCTAACACACCCCTGCAGTCGAGGTGTAGACAGAAAATACCCCAGGAGCCACTAAGGTATTCTCACTCAAACCTGCAGGGACAGGAGACAGGAGCTAGGCCATTTTAGGAGCAAGATGTCACCAAGGCCTTATGTGATGGAAGGATTTTAAATAGAAGGTCCTGACTCCAGTAGAGCAAGGACCCTTTGGAATGAGGAACGCCGGGGCTCCTGGCCCTCCTGTTCTCATCTCCTTCCATGCTATCCTCCTCCTTCTATCCTGAAGTCCCAGACTGAAGCCAGCCCACCCAGAGGCACCCCCACCTCCTTCTCACTGGAGTCCTCAGCACTGGGCACACACCTTGACCTTGGTGAACACAGACCTGTCTGGTCCCCCTCCTCAGACAGAACCCCAAGGCTGGGAACTGATACACTGGTAGTATTCAGTCAGCACTGCCTGGGTGACCCCAACAATGAGTGGCATCTGAGGTAGACATGAGGAAGGAAGGAAGGAAGGAGCCCCGAGGGATCTCAAGGGACGTGATCAGACCTTCCTTTATAAAACAATAGCATCCCCAACCTTTAGGACGGTGGGTGAACCACATCTGTGTGCCAGGTGTTGGCCTGATTATCCACATATAAAGATTGAAATACGTCATTTTCCTAAAGACTCCAAAACTTCTATCTCCAGCACAGGGCACTCATACATTCCCCCAAAGTGTAGACTCACACTTTCAAACATCCTGCCAGCCGCTCTACCTGCAGGCTTAACAGGTCGCATGTATATTTCACATGTTTTAACGGAACTGCCGATTTCCCCAGCCCAGTTGCCTCTCCCGTGGCTTGCCCACCTCAGGCATTGGCTGTTGGTGTCCGGGCCCTAAACCCTGGCATTATCCTCAGCTCTTCTCTTCCCTCAACCCCCACAACACACACCTCATTGCCTCTACCTTGTGAACAGATTTAGAACCTAAGCGTTCCTCACTGGCTCCTCTACCAGCTTCAGGCACCATCACCTCACACCTGGGTTGCTGTAAGAACCTCCTAGCTGGTTTCCCAGCGTCTGTCCCCCCAATTCTGAACAGAGCAGCCAGAGTGATCTTCTTAAAATGAGAGTCAGCCCATGCCATCTTTCTGCTCCAGCCCTTAGATGGATGCCCGTCCACCCAAAGGAAAAGCCATAGTCTTTCCCATGTCCTCAGAGCACACCATCACCCGGGTCTCCAGGCAGCCTGTAACCTTGGCTACCAGCGCCCTTTTGCTCACTGGCTCTACTCCAGCCCCCAGAGCCTTCTCACTGTTTCTCACACGCATCAGACACCCTCTGTCCCAGGCCTTCTGTGCTTCCCGCTCCCTCTGCCTGAGAGTTCTTCCCTCACAGGATCCTAGTGCTAAGGCCCTCCATCTCCTTCGAGTCTGTGTTTAATGTCACCCGGGTGAGGTTTCCTGAGCATTCTGCTGCTCTAGGCTAGCTCCATGAAGGCAGGGGCCTGAGGAGATTTGTAGGTCTTGCTCACCCGTCTCCCCTGCACCTACACCAGACGTGCACACGGGGAGTCTCTCGTACACCACTATGTACAAGGCAAGGCGAGTGAGGGGCAGCAACAAGAGGCAGTGCTCAAGCACAGAGCTGTTCTCCCCACCACCTGGGAGATGGCTTCAGAGCACGTGGCCACAGTAAGTAGAGTTTGCAAGGTGTGGACTGAGGGCTAAAGGCAGAGCAGTTTGGAAGCAGGACAGAGTATATCGATCATGTACAAGAGGGGCGATGGTAAAATAAGATAAACACAAGCAAAACAAGAACAGATGCAGCCGAGCTGGAATGCAAAGGGGCAGCTGGGGGTCCCTTCCCCTTGCTGCCTTCCCACACCCGAGCTCCTTCTGTGAACGGAGTAGGGATCTCTCCTGACTCCCGGGGCTGTGGTCCAGTGAGCCACGTGAGTGAAGAGGAGGCTGAGGCGAGGGAGTAGGAAATAAGGATTTGGCTGCTCAGATTAATGACCACTGGGGACTGAGTAACCAAGCAACTTCATTTCTACGTGTGACTAAAAGCAGGTCTATTTAAGAGGTAGGTCATCATTGCTCTAACCAAGCACCACTGGGGAAAGGGTGGAGGCGAGTGGGACGGAGAGGGAGAGAGCTAAGGGCACCAGCTTAGTGAACACATTAAAAACACCACCACCACAAAACACTCAACACCCTCAAGCCCCACAGGCTTGGATCCACACCGACGACGAGCCGCCAGAAGCTCAGCGGAAGGGGATGGGGGGTGGGGGTGGGGAGCAACACCTACCCTTCCTCCGTCTCGTTGATGATGTCGCAGATCTCCATGTTCAACGTCCAGTCCTCACTCTGCAGGGAGCCATCTGTTGCCTTTTCTGTGAAATCAGAGTGAAAACCAGTTTACAATCCCCCTGGAACAAGGGGCCCTGGGGGAGCAGGTAAAAGCCAGAACCATCACATTGTTATGTGAGCAGATGATGGGCCAATAGGACCTTCTTGGGGTGATGCTTTCATGAGAGGACACTCAGAGAGAGCGCTATGCCTGAGGACCAGTGTCACAGCACTGCCATTCATTTACCAAACTCCAAACTCCGGGATAAAAGCCGATGGCAGCGCCACGTCATCAGAAATCTCTCCAGACCTGAAGAGACCACAGACTCTGGAGGCCAAATAGCCAAACCTGCTACCAATTCAGAGTGACCCTATACAGAGCCCCTGAGACTGTACATCTTTACGAGAGCAGGCAGCCTCATCTTTTTCCTGCAGAGTGGCTGGTGGGTTTGAACCACTGGCTTTGTGGTCAGGCCTATGGGGCTCTGAACTACCTGGATTAAATGCTGGCTCCAGCATCTGGTGGTGACCTTGGGTAAGTTACATGATTGCCTCGGTTTCCTCATTCAAAAACTAGTGGCAATCACAGCACAATTACAGAGCTGTTCTGAAGACTGAATGAGTTCACAGACATATATAGCACGTGAGCAGAGCCTGGTCCACAGTAGCCGCTCTACAGGCAAACACTGTCAATATCAGAAGTCAGCTTCAAGTCGTCACAAAACATGATCTGAACAAGGGGCAAGGGAAATGGGGGAGAACGGAATGAGCTACACCACCCAATGCCGTGCTGGCTGCTACTTACACTTTATTTACTCCAACAATGAGCTCCGATGCTTACAACAGCAATTGCTTGGATGTGTATGTCCTTCAACTTAAACCCCCCACTTAAAGAAGTGAAGGAAAAAGCCAAGCCTCAAGAATACTGAAGGATTCTATGGGGGAAGTATTAAATAAAGCAAAAAGTTGAAGTAATATACAGAGTCACTATACCAAAAGTGGTTGACAGCCAACCACTTTAAAAATGTGATCAAGAACCGATGGTACTACACCCTAAAGAAATGAGATAAAACATGAGCGGAGGTGTGCTCACCCATGTTCATAGCAGCACGTTCACAATAGCAAGAAGCTGGAAGCTGCCCAAATGCCTAACAGTGGAAGAACAGATAAAGAAACTATGGTACAGACACACAATGGACTATTATGCATCCCTAAAAAAAAGGGATGAAATATGAAACACTGCATGACATGGAAGGACCTGGAAACCAGTATGCTGAGCGAGGTAAGCCAATTACAAAAGGACAAGTACTGTATGCGTTCACCACTATAAGGAGAGCCATCAATGAAACAAATTGTAGGAACCAGTGCTTGAACAAAAATTGAGAAGCTTACCTACCACCCATGAACCACACATCACCTCCCTTTTGAGCCTTTCATAAGAGCCAGCTTGAAGGGGAGACCTCACATTGCCTAGGGTCCCTCTTTCAAGAGGGGGGAAATGGGAGATGACAATACACTTGAAGCTACACAGCCAGGAGACAAGACTGGGCAAATCAAGGGCTCCCCACAGGACTGGACGAAGAATCTTGCCAGAAATAAGCCAAGACCAGGAGAGGGGACCATGTGCATTTTGGAGGAGATGCTGATAGTTCCATTGGTGAGAATGGTAGGTGGTTGGAGAGAAGCAACCTCACATCAAGAAGGGATGCTAAACAATGATTGTAGGGAACCTAGAGGGGCAATGGGCCGGACTTTATGCTCCTGGGTAGACACTACGAATACATTTCTACCTAACCAAACCATGTCATGGACTAAGCACCATGAAGATCCCGGAAGATGACCTTGCAGGCAGCATGGTAAAGCACAGGGGCTACACCAGAAGGACTTAACACAGAGACCCAGCTGAATGAACTGAGCCCTGCCTCAAAGCTGCCTGCACCCTTAGAGAGAGGACTGGGGTACTTGAATGGGAGAGGAAGCAGAGAGTGGCTAATCCAGGACTGTGGTGGTCACTGGACCCTGGGGGGAACCCCCGGCTTGGTGGGTGTCCAATGGAAAGGGACCCAGAATTACCATACATATAGTACCTTGATGCCCACCTTGCAGTGACATGACAGGTTTCGATCTATTGGTCAAGAATGTGCACTTGGAAGCATTGATCCAGGAAGGTCCCCCCTGGGACCAATCCCCATACTTACACAGAGCTCAATTATGGGAGATTGAACTGTGTAGGCAACTCATAGGTTGCAGCTCAAGGTGGAAGCATATACTCATACCAACAGCGTCTGGAGGGATGTTATGAGTGCGATCACCTTATACCCCAGGGGGATGATTAACAACTTTTTACTTTTCTGTTTCTATGGGTTTTTGTTTTCCTGCCTTTAGTTTGTTTGCTTTTGCTTGCTTTTTTTGTTGTCTGCTAGTTGGTTTATTGCTGTTGTTGGGGTAGTTGGTATTACGGGGTTTTGATTTTGTCATGACACGACCACCAAAGGAAACCTGAGACATGCATATTCCAGGGACACGCAAATGGATCTGGGCCCCCACTTAACTCTAGCCCCAATCCAAGAACAGTTAGTTCTGATATCATGGCCCTGCTCCATACTCACCTCCATGAAATGATCACTGAAGATAAGGCGCTACAGCAAAGGGTGGTGAAGAGAGCAGATGGTGCCCAGCTATCAATCGGAATCGTGTCTGGGGTCTTAAAGGCTTGTCTTCAAACAAGCAGCCATCTAAGCAGGGAGTCAACTAAGTCCACATGGAAGAAGCACACCAGCTTGTGTGATCCAAAGATGACAATCACAAAATTCAAATATGACGAAGGAAAAAGTATCAGAGCTAACATTATGAACACCCAATTGGTAGAAGGCTAGGAGGGGCTCCCACTGTGAGCAGAGTAATGAGTGAGATTAAGCCGCTGGCAGACCCCAACTAGCCACAGGCAAGGGTCTCAAACAGCCTTACTATCAGACAGAGATCTCTGTAATCTTGATTATGCTGGATTGAACTCGATACTTGGTCAGCTGCCCTCCCTATTGACCCTACCTGAATTTGTTCTAGGTGCAGGTATCTCTTGCATGTCCCATGACAAAAATATCTTCCCTGGCTTTTTCAATATTGAGGGTGGTCTTGTCTTTCTTACTCATTATTTGTATTTTTATCTTTATATTATCATTTTATCATTACCATTTTATTTAGATTTTGTGTTTCATTGTTTCTTTTGGGATTCCCAGTTTGTGACACACAGAAGGAGTGGATGCACAGAGATAACTGTTGCGGGGGTCTATAGGGGATGCAGGGGCGGGAGTGGGAGATAGGGTGAGGGGATTTGGGGAATGAAGGGGAAGGGGGAAGGGAGCAGTAGAACAGATTGTGATTACACAATTCATTTTAAAGGTGATTTAACCGTGAGTGTGTGTGTGTGTGTGTGGGGGGTGTTCTAAAATTGATTGTGGTGATGACTGTACAATTCTTCTTGATATGATTGAACTATTGAATTGTATGATATGTGGATTATGTGACAATAAAAATGTTTAAAACAACAACAATGGCACTGAAGGAAGAAGTCCACGCTGCACAAGAGGCATTAGTGGAAAACAAGGCCCCAGATTTGACAGAATACCAACTGAAATGTTTCAATAAACTGATGCAGCACTGGAAGCTCTCACTAGTCTATGCCAAGAAATTTGGCCAACTGGCTGAAAGACATCCATATTTGTGCCCATTAGAAAGACAAGTGATTCAACAGCATGCAGAAAGTACTGAACAAGATCATTAATATCACATGCAAGTAAATATAATAAATATGAATATAATAAAAAATGGCTGTGGTATTAACATTAATAGGAAAGCCCAGAAATTTAAGATGGACTCAAAATAAGATATAGCATAAGGGATATCGTTGCTGACATCTGATGGATGTTGACTGAAAGAAAAGAATACCAGACACCTGTTTACTTGTGTACTGCTTACTACTGAAAAGTTGTTTACTATGCAGAGGCATTCAGTTGTGTGGATCATAAAACTATGGATAGCATTGTGGATAATGGAAACTCCAGAACATTTCATTGTGCCCATGTGCAACCTGTACATAGACTTAGTGGCAGTTAAATGGCCAGAACAAGGGAACACTGCATGGCAGGCATCAGGACTGCATCCTTATCCTTACACCATACTTATTCAATCTGCATGCTCTGCAAATGATCCAAGAAACTGGCTTATATAAATATCAACATGAGAGAAAGGCTTATTAATAACTTTCAATGTGCAGATGGTACAACTTTGCTCGTGCAAAGTGAGGAGGGCTTGAAGCACTTGCTGAGGAAAATCAGTATGGATTAATATTCAATGTAAAGACAATGAAAATTCTTACAACTGGACCAAAAGACAACATTATGATACATGGGTAAAACTGAAGTTGTCAAGGATCTGTTTGATTGGGTTCATAATCAATGCTCATGGAAGCAGCAATCAAGACAAGACCACTTTAAAATCTTCAAGACCAAAGATGTCACTTCGGTGCACTTGACCCAAGCCATGATATTTTCACTTGTCTCACAGGAGTGTGAAAGTTGGACAACGAATAATGAAGACTGTACAACAGTGGTTCTTCACCTTCCTAGTGCCGCGACCCTTTCATACAGTTCCTCACGTTGTGGTGACCCCCGACCATAAAATTATTTCGTTGCTACTTCATAACTGTACTTTTGCTACTGCTATGAATCATAATGTAAATATCTGATATACAGGATATATTTTCATTGTTACAAATTGA
>NW_022105908.1:15985433-15999427 GCF_000313985.2 Echinops telfairi | reverse complement strand
CTGGGGCACCTGCAGGGTCCTGTACATTTCCTAGCAAAATCAGAGTTTGAATCTGAAGTTGAGATCTTTGGTAAATTCTTAATCTCCCCCATCCTAATGGCCATTTAAGAAAGGGTTATTAGCACCACCACCACCATTTAACAAAAGCTTAATACGACTCACACACTTCCACTGGTGCTCAAATGATATGATAGATGACCAATGTGTATGCTGAAAAGTACCCTTATCTTGGATACGTGTCCTTGCTTGGCTACTAGTTGAAAGGCAGTTTGAACCTGCTCAGAAGATGCCCTGGTAACTGACTTCTGACAGCCATAGAAGGGATAGGCAGGTGCACTCCACACACTGGGAACCGCCAGTAGCTGGAATCGACTGGGCTGAGCAGCGACATCATCCTTATTTGATTGGCTGCAACTAGGAAGATGTGACAGTGCTTTTGACATAACATCCTAGGGTACACACAGCAAGCAGAAGCTGCACTTCTAAGCCCTGACAACACACTTAATCCAAAAATATAACTCTTACCCAAAATGCGATAGCCTCCAGTCTGCATAAAAAGACTCCACTGGGGCCCTGGTGGTGTAGTGGATTATGCGTTGGGCTGAAAAGGACAAGGTGAGCAGTTCAAACCCACCAGCTGCTTTGTGGGAGAAAGTTGAGGTTTTCCACTCCCGGGAAAATTGGCAGTCTTGGAAAGCCCTGGGGGCAGTTCTATCCTGCCATACAAGGTTGCTATGAGTCAACAGTGACTCGATGGCAGCGAGTGCTTCATTTTTTACCGAAAAGGATATGATCTTAACTTTGTCATCCGCTTTGTTCATCAACAAAAGATTTCCGAGAGCCTGGAAGAAGTAAAGGTACCGACAGGTGGTGAGACTAGTTGAATGCCAAGTGAGAGTAGCAATACAGAACAATGGGCTAGCTCCAAGCTCCCCGCCCCACCCCCCAAGATGTGCGGAAGTCTTAGAAAGTCAGCGTAGAGGCTGGAGTCTGGAAGGCACAAAAGCAGCATTTAGTATCTGCCCACATAGTGGAAGTGATGTGGTGGTTAAAGCAATGGGCTGCTAACCGAAAGGTCGACAGTTTGACCCCATCAACCACTCTGCAGAAGAAACATGTGGTGGACTGCTTCCCTAGCGACTGATGACAGCCATACAGGGAGATGCTACTCTGTCCAGGAGCATTGTCGGGAGTTGGCAGGGACTCAACGGCAGCGGGTTTGTTTACCAGGTTTTCACAAGATGAGGAAAGTGCATGGGCGGGGCAGAGGCGGCCTCAGAAGCCATTAAGAGTCAATCCGCCTCAGAGACACCTGGGCCGCCCCACACCTGCTTCCTCCCCCTAGAAGGAAAGCTTTGTTTGATCTAAGCTGCAAAACCAGTAAGCCCCACACCAGGGCCTGTAAGGCAAAGTAGAGCCACCTGGCGAGGCAGCTGGGCTGTGAGAGGCCTGGCTAGGAGGCTGGGGGCAGGGGTGGGCAGCCAGGAGAAGAAACGGCTGAGGACAGAGGTTACAGGAAGGCTGCTCCCAGCCTTCCCACAATGGGTGCTGGCAGGCGGTGGACTCCTGCTGCCCACAGGGTTTGCCAAGAGACAGGGGAGGGCCGCCTCTGGGGATGTGCAGAAGAGCTCCTGAGCAGGAGAGGCTCGGAATGATCTATGACTTCTGCCACTGCGCTTCCTGCCGCAATCAGCTGCCTCTGGACACCCCTCCCTTCAAAGTGGCCATTCAGAAAAGGTCACTCACAGCTGGGGTCACAGACTGCAGGGGGTGGTGGTGCATGTCTGCAGCCATAAATCCAGTAGCTGCCACAGGAGGCGGCAGACTCTGAAGGTAGCAGTTCTGCCTGGACCCGTGGCCCTTCTGGGTCAACAAGTGGAGAGGCCAATCAGCCAAAGGCCCATCTATGCCTGTCGTCACCTTCAGAGAACAACCGTAGCCCAGACTCTCAATAGGAAGAAAGTACCACCACTGCACTTTCCGGGGGCCACAGGGACATTGTCTCGGGAGTTTTAATAGAGGAAATATTAAATCAATGAAACCTCATTTCCAAGTTCAGTTTTGCAGCAGAATCCATTAACCTTATATTCACCCACTCCCTCCTTTAATAATGCCGGGAAGGGGTTCAAAAGCGTGGTAACTTATCCTCAGGGTCAGCACATTCTATTCAATTATGGGGGTCTAAGTATTCAAGCTAAAAGACAGCTACTCGTTTTGATTATAAAGAACCAGCCCCCCAAAGAACATTTCTCTCTCTTCATTTTGCTGAAAACGTCACACAAACATAGCGCGGATAGCTGGCTAAGATGAGGGAAGTGAGGCTGACGAACCAGTTTTTTTCCCCTTTCTTTCTTTATATAGATATTAAAACTTTTCATTGCGAATTAGGCGAAGGCCTACAGAGCACATCATCGGATTTATATGCAACAATTCACATACATTTTGTCCTTTGCAGTCTCCTCAATGTACCGGCACTTATTCCACTTCCTCCCGGTGTTCCCTGTTTCCATTCCTCCTCCTTCCTGAGCCCTGGATGCTTTTTCTTGGGGTGAATGTTGCCTTTAAAAAATTTAAACGGCTGATTATTCCCACATGGAGGTGGCTTCACTTCCAGACCTGCAGGGTGACCACGGGCCACAGACTTAGGTGCTCTGCCAGCCTCAACCTGACCTGAAAGCCTGGCCCTTTCACGACTCGGAGTTTTGTTCCACACTGTTCTCTCACTCTATGCGGGCCTTCTAACGGGATCCCTTTTAATGGGATCCTTCTCAGGGCCACGGGCAGTGGGAGCCAGCCACCATGTAGCTCTTCTGCTCTCAGGTTGGCGTGGCCCATGCATCCACTGGACGAATTATTTCCATATGGCTTTGAACCGATTCAGTTATCTTCTCTTTGCATAAAATGAATTTCCAGCAAGCAGGAACAAAGCTGGATAGGATTGTCCCTGGAACTGCGGTCACCCTGTGTAGGTTCCCTCACTTGGTCCTGTCCCCAGGCTAGAGTAAAGCTCAAATTCAATCTCATTTCCATTGTCCCATACATCGTCAAAACCTAAAATAAATCCTGGTGGAACAGCAGGAACACAAAGCCCTTGGGGACAGCAGGGCTTGTCATTCCCAACAGCCAGCTCCTGGAACGGATCAAGATAAAAACAACTAGTGGCCTTGGTTGCTTTAGAGGTGGGTAGACAGGACTGGGCAGGACCACTTAGGCAGGGCCGCCCTGCTGAGCAGCCTACTGAGAGGGGCCCCAGTTCTGGAGACAACTCATTCAAGTTTCAATGCAAAAGTAGCGTGTCACCCTGACTTTGTCACTAGGGCAGACCCACCATTCAGAAAAGGCTGCCTCCTGCCTAGGCTGAAGCCTGGGGCCCTGCCCTGCAGCCTCAAGGAGGGCAGCAGCGAGCATGCTCCCCAGCGGGGCTTTTCTGCTTTCCTGCCCATCTCTCCTACAGTCAGAACTCCAAGGCAGTCCTGCTGGGAAGGGCCTCACCATCCAGTGGTCTGGATTTTCAGCTGCTGCCTTCTGTACTTTGATGTTAAATGCAGTGACCTCAGAAGCTGCCCCCCAGCACCAGGAGGCAAAGGAAGGCTGGTGTTAGCATTTTGCATCCAGCAACATCCTTCGGTAAAAAACGGAGGGGGGCTAACCCAGCTAAATGATCTACCTCCAGATGAATCAAGAAGGTGGGTAGGGACCCAGAGGTGGGTTGCTCTGTGACAGGTGTGGAGGAAGAAGAAAAAGGGGTTTTGAAGGGCAGGAAGCTTATCTAATAATATGCCCCAACGAGATGAGATGAACCTCCTGGATCTTTCTCTGCTAGCGAAGCAGGTTGGCATCCACAAGTCAGGTGGGAAGAAAAAAATCAATTCCGACATTCTACACAGAACCATTATTGCCTTTTGCTTCAGAATCCCAACCTGCTCTGTGAATGTTAATTACAGATGCTCCTCCTTCTGCTGGAGAGGCAAGAGAATGCATTTCAAGTATGCATCCCTACTTTAAGAAGCTCTGATGGCGTCATACGTTACATGTTAGGCTGCTAACTACAGGTCAGCAGTTCAAAACCACCAGTGGCTCCAGGAGAGCAAGATGAGGCTTTCTACTTCTGTAGAGTGGCAGTCTCAGAAACCCACAGGGGCAGTTCCACCCCGTCTTTACAGGGTCACTACGAATTGGAATTGACTTGATGGCAGTTAAGAGGTGGTGTAATGGTTTATGTGTTGAGCTAACCACAAAGCCAGCAGTTGGAACCTACCAGTCACTCCTTAGGAGCAAGATGAGCTATGTACTCCTATAAATAGACTTACACCCTGGGAAATGCAAAGAGGCAGTTCTATTCTGTCCTACAGGGTGGCTGTGAGTCAGAGATGATTTGAAGGCAGTGAGTTTTACTTGAGTGATCCCCACTTTACAGAATGTCCTTGTCTGTGACAGCTGTTCCCCTCTTCACAGGTCCAGTGGGACAAATACACAAAAGTACCACTGAGCCAGCCTGCTGCAGGCTGCCCTGAGGCTGCGCGCTCAGTGACCTTAAGCAGGGTAAAGCAATGTGGTCCGGATGGCATTCAGTGTCGACAAGGCCTCAGATGTGCTTGCCCTGTCTTTGGAGCTGAGAAGAGGAGGGAGGGGGTGTGACTTGCCTTTCAAGGCCAAGGATGGGGTAGCAGAGATGAGGCTTGTCCTGGCCAGGGGTCAGTCCTGGCCAGCCCAAGATAACTGCAGTCCGCTGGGTAGCTTCTACATCTGTGCCCTAGTGCCACAGAGCTGAGGAGGCCCTTCATGGCTTGAGCAGGTGGGACAGCAGTGCACTGCAGAGGACAACAGTCAGTCTTTGAAGCAGAGCGCACAGGGGGAAGAGACAGGCGGGATAAGGCACGGGCAGAGAGCCTGGGGAAAGGGAATGTCCAACAGTGCTTCCAATCTGATTTCATGCTTGAGTCATCCTGGAAACTTTGAGACATACAGGGAGCTTCGGACTGTTTTCGGGAAAATTCCACTATCTTTTATCTCTTAGTATCCCACGCCACAACCTGAGGTGATGTCCCAGGGCTCGGAGCAAAGACAGGAGGCCTCTTGGTTTGAAAAGTTGTAGACCTCTCTAGTTTAGGAAGTCCTCGTATCTTCACTCCAGCCTCTGCCTCCCAACGCCAACCTGCTGTCCATGCTCAGCCCCAGGACCAGCTCCTCCGCTAGCCTCCTCCGTGCTGCAAATCTTACTGACTCAATGAGCCATGAGTCACGTTAGGCTAAACTTTAAGCTACTTGAAGGCAGGGTACCTTCACATTCCCAAGACATAAGCCTAACTTCATGCCGTCATGAAAAAAAATTATTAAATTTACTTATTAAAATCATATCTATGAATATATATAGTTCTGGAGGTGAAAATCTACATAGGAAATTGGTTTCCCACTCCCAGGTTTGTACACAAAGCACTCTATGACATTGGTTGCATGCCCAACAATGTGTCAACACTCTCTCCATTCTGCCCTGGGTTTCCTATATCCGCTTGTACTCCTTCCTGCTTCTACTCACCTTTGCTTTCAGGCAAATGTCCCTCTGATCTCGGATAATCATGTTCAAAGGACTGTTCTTCTTGAGCAGTGGTTAGTGGTTCTCAACCTTCCTAATGACAAGACCCTTTGTGGTGACCCCCAACCATAAAACTATTTTTGTTGCTACTTCATAACTGTAATTTTGCTACTGTTATGAACTGTCATGTAACTATCTGATATGCAGGATGAATTTTCATTGATACAAATTGCACATAATTAAAGCATAGTGATTAATCACAAAAACAATATCTAATTATATATTGTGAAATGTTTATTTCTAATGACAAATAAATGAAATTTTGTCTTGAAGCATGGTGTAGCTTGGGTAACAGTCTTCATGCCAGGTACTTGTAGGTGTGTGTTTTTGCATGTGGGCGGACCCACCTGGAGACGGACAGGGGAGCGGTGTCTTGGTTCCAAAGACCATCCGAAATATGTGTTTTCCGATGGTCTTAGGTGACCCATGAAAGGGTCCTTCGATCCCCAAAGTGGTCTCGACCCACAGGTTGAGAACCTTGAGTATTAGTATTTATTTATGGGCCAATTCTTTGGCTGAAAGATGGTCTCTGTCCATCAGTTAAGCCTGGTCTTTTGAGTAAATTTAATTTTTTATTTTACATTTTTCTCCTCCTCTGTCTGGGAACCTCTGTTGAGATCCCAATCAGAGTGGCAGGCGGTGGTAGCTGGACACCCTCTAGTTTTTCTGATCCTTGGGTCGTATGGCTGTGGTTCATGTGGTCCATTAGTCCAAAGGAGTCCCCTGGATCTTCAGGTCCTTCGCTCTCCTTTGCTCTCTTTCTCTTTTTTAAAAAATAGATATCAAAGGTTACTAGGGTCAGTTTACAGAAAGTGGGGGGTAGAAGATAGGGGTGATGGAAAAACTACATGGATCATGGAATGGTACGCTTGCAAACATATTCTTACAATTACTGTCAATAAGGCTTAAACCTGTAAATAACTGAACAGGCAAAAGTTGTGTGAGATATACAAGGGGGCTTCAAAAAGTTTGTGGGAAACTTCCATTATTTTAAAATTTATTTGCAGTCATCACTGGGGCTATGTCTTGCTGATTTGTTTGCTGGCCTGCTCTTGCACCTGCGTGGCCAGGCACAGGGCCTTCCTGAAACCTTGCAGGGCGGCGAGGTGTTTGGTAACATTGGCGAGGGTGGACTCTGCTTTGTTCTCAAAGGTCTCCAGGTCACAGTCAAGCTGCTTGGTCATCTCAGGAGAGCTTAAGTCAGGTTGGCCCTTGCTTTTGAGCCGAAGAGGTACAAGGAGTCTGGGGCAGAAGACACAGCTGGGAGCGCCAGCTACAAGGTATGCAGGCTGTGGGCTCTTCTCTGGTACCGGGTTCCCCAGGCACAGGAAGTAGGATCTCTCCTTTGCTCTTGTTGGGAAGAAACCAATAGTTGTACCTCACGTGGCTGCCTGTAAGCTTTAAGACCTCAGACACTACTCACCAGAGTAGGAAGCAGAACACTGTCTTTATGAACTATGTTGTACCAAGTGGCATAGATATCCCAAGTCTACAGTCCTTCACCTTTGAGCCTATAAAGTTTGTCTTGCCTTCCTCTCCGTATCTTCCTTTGCCTTTACAGGAAACCAGTGATAACAAACCCTTCTGAAGCCCCTGGATAGTAGGCACGGGGTGATCTGGCCTCATTATGGTAAGGCTCCTTTGACTTGGGGACAGGAGGATGGGTAGCACAGTACAATCAGGGGTTCTGCTAATGACAGTGTTTCCAGGCTAGTAACATAACCTCTCGAAACAATTCCCTCAACTGTACGATGGGATAATAGTCAGGGCAGCACCTTGCTCACACAGTTGTTGTGAGGAGAAAATTCAATAATGCACAGAAAGCACTAGATGAGCGGTTCTCAACCTGTGGGTCCCGACCCCTTTGGGGGTAGAACGATCCTTTCACAGGGGTCGCCTAAGCCCATCAGAAAACACAAATATTTCACAACACGTAATTACATATTGTTTTGTGATTAATCACTATGCTTTAATTATGTTTAATTACTGGTATGTTAAATTTCTAACAATGGAAATTCAAGCTACGTATCAGATACTTACATTACGGTTCATAACAATAGCAAAACTACAGCTATGTAGTAGCAACAAAAATAATTTTATGGTTGGGGGGGTCACCACCACAGGA
Source organism: Echinops telfairi (assembly GCF_000313985.2). Classification (NCBI taxonomy): domain Eukaryota; kingdom Metazoa; phylum Chordata; class Mammalia; order Afrosoricida; family Tenrecidae; genus Echinops; species Echinops telfairi. The sequence continues at coordinate 15,991,709 of NW_022105908.1, read as the reverse complement.
GGAACTGTATGAAAGGGTCGCGGCATTAGGAAGGCTGAGAACCACTGAGTCACACACCATCACAGGCCGTGCCCACGACTCCTTTTACCAGGAAGACGGCTTTGCTTCAGAAAGGGCTCCGCCAGCACCTTCCCCACCCCCCTCAGGCAGCATCCTCAAGCCACCACTGCCACCTGCAGGTAACAGCCGCCCACAAGCTCTGCCCACCAGATTCAACACTGCCTTCCGGTAATGTCCTCAGCCTTTCTGGTGTCTGCGTAAGAAGCTTCCTCCAGATTTAGCTGGGCCCACCTGTAGAGGGAAGGAAGAGCCAGGCACAATTTCCTTTAGGAATCCAAACGGTAAAACTTCAAGAGGTCTTAGAAACTATCCAGGGAGGAGATTCTACGAGAGTCACTCAGAAGAGATGTTTAGTTAGAAGCACATTTTCTGGGCCTCTGAAAATGAGTCTGGGGGTGGGGGGCATATTTTGTTGGTAGCTTCCCCTAGACAGCCAGTTGCCTTTAAAATTACCATTGAAGCAATCAAGTCTTTAAGAAAATTATACTCAATCTTAAAAAAAAAAGTGTGTTAGGGGCAGGGGGGTGTGTGACTCGTAGGGATAGGCAGGGGCCAGATACAGAGGGAGAACAAACCTGATGTTTGCCCAGCACAACACTCACCACTCTAGCTGGCCCAGGTCCTCTGCACCCACCGTCTTACTTTCCCCTCCTCTGCTCTCTCCAGGAGGCCCGCGGCATAGTGGGTAATGAGCTCGGTTACTAACCAAAGGGCAGCAGTGTCAAACATCAGCTCTTCTGTGGGAGAAAGATGGGGTTTTCTACTCCCATAGAGAGTTAGTCTTGGAACCCCACGGAGGTAGTTCTACCCTGTCCTACAGCGTGGCTCTGAGTCAGAATTGACTCGATGACAGGTGAGTCTCTATTCTAACAGGTGAGGCAAATGAAAGTGAGAGCCGCGAAGAGCCCACCATCTATCTCAGTGCTGCCCATCATACCGCCCCCAGGTCTTCCTGGCACACAAGTCCTTGGGCACTAGCAGACACCCAGAGGCCAGTGGGGTCAAAGTAGAAGACCAGACTCTCGCCTCTGGAAACCCAGATGCAGCCACCCTCCTAATTTTACAGGGGGGCTAAAGACCCTGGGGTAAGAGGTGTGTGAGCGAGTGCTGGTGAGAGGGCCGAGTTAAATGAACTGCTACATCAGCTGTTTTCTTTTAGATTCTTTGTTCAATAAACTTTCTCTTTTGAAAACAGTTTTTGATTCAATGATAGGCTACACAAGCAGTAAGTACAGAGAGTCCTCATATGTCCTTTCCTCAGTTCATGTTAACATCCTACATAACCATGGGATCTGGTATGTTGTTAGCTGTAGCCAAAACCAAAATCTAGCAGTGCACAGTACTATTAATGAAATTCCCTGGCTTCCATGACTTGCTCCAGTTTTTACTAATGTCCTCTTTCTGTCCAGGATCCAGCCCAGAATACCACACTGTATTTCCTTGCCTCCTCCTTTTCATCATCTATTTCCTGTAAAGACTGACCAAACTCCCCAAACCACCACCTTACTCTCCTGCCCGGAGAGCTCCATTCTAAAGGGCAGCTCTGTGGGAGCCACGATCCCACACCCCAGCCTAATTAGGGCACGGCATTCCCCCATTCTCCAAACAAAGGGCCCTTCAGGCCAGCCAAACAACAGACAAAATAGAGGCTTGTTAGGCACACAGGCCCCAGGCTGCTGATGCAAGTTCTTTTTAAACCAGAATTCCCTTGAGGGGGACCCACAGATTTAAGATGCATTTGGGGGTGTTTGTACAATGGAAGCCATGCTACAGGTTAGGATCTAATGGAATATTTTATGTGTGGAGTGAATGAATGTGCAAGAGGAGTGGGGGAGAGATAGATTTAGGGGTGAGGTGGAAACTGACAAGAGGCAGGGGCAAGGCATTTTCAGGAGTTGATCATAATTGTCTCGGCCAGCCTCCTGCTCTCGAGCCTAGGCATATTTGTCAGGTTTACAAAGAGGATAGGAAGCACTGGTGGTGTTGTGGGTGGGCTAATCTCAATGTCAGAGGTTCAAACCTACCAGCCACTCAGAGGGAGAAAAACGAGACTGCCTCCCCTTTTAAAGATTTGCAGCCTCAGAAACTCTGTGGAACAGTTCTCCTCGGTCCTACAGGGTTGCTATGAAGCTGAGTCAGGGTCTCAATGGCAGTGGCTGACCCTCAGGGAGTTGAGCCCTGGTGAGGCAGCGTTTACAGGGCGCTATTACAAAAAAGTTGGCAGTTTGAACCCATCACCTGCTCCCAGGGAGAAAGATGTGACCCTGTGCTTCAATAACGACTTTACAGCCTTGGAAACCAAGGGGCTAGTTTTCCTCTGGCCTAAGGCACCTGGGTGGTGTAGTGGGTTATGTGCTGGACTGCTAACCGAAAGGTCAGCAGTTTGAAGCCACTCCGAGGGCGAACGATGAAGCTTTCTGCTCCCATAGAGATTTACTGTCTTGGAAACCCATAGGCTCAAAGGCTGTGAGCTTGAGCTTTTTGAGTTAAAGCGTCACTGTTGCGTCCGGATCGACTGGATGACAATGGGTTTTGTTTCTGGAGGCTCAGTGTTCTGTGAGCACTTCTGCTATAAAGCACAGTGAGTAGAGATGGGGCACCCACAGACACTATGGGCATCTTCCATCTTCCCTACTTAGCGCCAATTTTGTCTCCCCCAATGGGCAGCTCAGGGCCTGTGCCTGTAGCCAGCCTGCCCATCGAGTCCCTGGCGCTCAGAGAAAGAATCCCAGTTCTGTGAAGAGAGACATGCGCCCAGGAGCTTGTTTCCCAGTGTGGCTAGCATCAGTCTTTATTCTTAGCTAGCCCCACCGCACCTCTGAGGAATCACTGCAATGCCATTCCTTGGGCGGCTAGTTCTACAAGCCACCCAAAGATATGCCAGTTCGAGTAAAATAAGCAAACAAAAGCAGAGCAGCCTCCCCCTGTGGAGCTAGGGCAGGGCAGAAAGTTAGACAGAAGCCTGTCCTCAAAAAACTTACCGGGGAAGATGCTCGCAAACGCAGGCGAGTAAAGCCTGTGAATGCTAAGGAACGGTCCCAACATTTGAGCTGGGCCTTGAAAAGTGGCAGAGCAAGAATCTGGAGACGGGGGTGGGGATGGCGGGCAAGGGGGGCTTTATGGACAGCTGAAGGGCATAGGCAACACCCTGAAGCCGACAAGGATCAGGCCATGAGCAGCAGGACCGTGGCGATGCAGCACGAGACCAACAAGGTTATTAGGAGGATGAACAAAGATGTCTGCCGGGATTATGCTTGTAATCTGGTCAGTTCGTAGAAGTGGCCGCTTGCCAATCTGGGGAGGAGAGCAAAGAGGAAGTGGAAAGGGCAGTGGTCTTTACCACTTTCACTTCGTCTCCGGCCTGCAATATGCAGGGTGATGCCCTGCAATATGAGTCACTTGATCTGGTCTTCGCAGCCATGAGGTGCTTTGGATTGGAAAACAATTGCAGAGATGAGGTGCTTGGATTGGAAAACAAAACAAACTTGCTGCCATCACGTTGATAGCTTGCTAATGATAGCAGTAAGGAACCTGGCACTTTGTGGTCCATGACCACCGTGTAAGTACGGTGTGTGGAGGGGATTGGTTCATTTGCCATCCACTAGGTGGTGTAGTGGTTAGGCTGCTAACCTCAAGGTCAGCGGTTTGAAACTGCCAGCCACTCTGTGGAAGAAAGATAGGGCTTTCTACCCCACTAAAGAATCAGTCTCGGAGCAGTTCTATCCTGCGGGTGGTCACCATGAGTCAGAATCAACTCAATAGCAGTGAGTTTACTTAATTATTTATTTGGTTTTAAGACATAACATGAGCCATCCCACTGGCAGAAAGAGGGATTTCACTACAATCCAGAAAAGAGCCAGAAAACAACAACAACAATAATATATATTAAGGGTTCAGGGGGGGTGGTAGGGTGGGAAAGGGAGGGGATAAAGGGGAGCTGATAGCAAGGAGTTCAAGAAAAAAGAAAATGTATTATAAATGATAATGGCAACAATTGTACAAGTATGCCTAATCTAATGGAACAATGGATTATAATAATATCTGTAAAAGCTCCCAGTAAAATGTTAAAAAATAAAAGGAAGAAAGAAGAGGCAAGAGGGCAGCACCCCCTTTGGATCTGAGCTCCCTGCGCTGAGAGAGCTGTAGACCCCAGAGAGGGTGAGCAGCAGTGGCAGAGAAGTGACAGTCACAGAGGTAACAGAACCAGGAGCCTCTGGGCCCAGGCAGCATGAAAGCCGAGTGCCTTCGACCAAGAGGCTGGCTTGCAGCGCCGGCTGTCCTTTGGGTATTTATCAGAGCTAAGGGGGCTATGTAACACTTGCCGAGAGGGGCACAAGCCAAAAGATCACAGTCAAGAAGGCAAGGACCAGATAGAGATGTGCCTGCTGGCATGGCTGAGAAAGAAGAGAGCAGACCAAAAAAACCAAAAAAACTGTATCCTTAATATTTCTGATCCTTGTAAGCTGTTAGCTTCCCTAAGAATTCCCATAGTTCTGAATATTGCATACCCTGTGAATTCTGGGTAGCCACTCTAACAGATTGTTGAGGTCAGCAGAGAAGCAGATAGACATAAGAGGGGCAGTTGGCGGCAGGACAGGATGAAGGAAGTTGGAGGGTGGGGGCACGTCCGACCTCTAGCTCACAGGAATCAACCTTGGGCAGATGTACAGTTGGACTCTGCCTCTCCCTTGTGTAGCTGAGGTCAGACATGGCCCCCACTTCCCTGTAACATGTGACTTTGCATTCCAAAGCCAAACATAACAGGTTTGAAATCACCCAGGAAATTGCTTTTTTCCACCAACACAGAAAAATTTACAAATACCAACCTGAGAGCAAACCAGGAAATCACCTTTAAATGTAACGATACATAATGTGAAAAAGAGCCCCAACACAAGCATGTGTTGCTATGAGTACAATATTCAGCACCCGTAGACCGATCACACGCAGGTTGTATAACTCACTCACGTCAATGTGCCTTTAAACAGTCCGTTCTAACTGGGTCACCTTGAACAATACCAAACAAAGCTTGCCACGGGGAGCATGCAAATAAGACGAGCAAAATCCAATGGGAACGAGGCATGTTCCAAGCCTCTTGGAATGTTTATTGTAGAAAAAGAAACACATATCTAGCTTCTTCATCAACAAAAGAATCGCATCATCATTTCTCATTCTTCAACTGGGAGGGCTCCACAGAGAGGGCCTGACACTGATTCACGCACATTGCACCAAGTCAAGCTGGTATGTGGGGGGAATGGCAGAGTCGGCTTCCTGTGCATTCTGGGCAGACGGTGCCCTACCACGTGGGACAAGAGTTTCCTCCTTCCCTCTCTGAAACTAGGGCCTGCCCGCACAGCTGCCATTCTTCTCAATAAAGAATGCCCAAGCCCACGACACGGGTGTCATGAAACCCTTCCCTGGAGAACATGCTGGTGCAAACGCCACTGGGGTTCCACATGAAGGGCCACAGAAAACGTTTTTAATTCTTACGCTTCCAGTAAGAGAACTCGATATTTCATGATATGGAAACTTAGGGTTAATCTTCTGGGATGTGATAATGAAGTTGGGGGAGGGGGTTATACCTTTCAAAAGACTCCTTGTTATTTAGAAGTACAGAGGGAAGTACTGTTGGGCTCGATTATAGGCTGTCTGCTATTTAGTGCAGAGTCATCTGGGATAGGGCCTAGCAGTACCTATGGTACTGCAATAAAGCTAGCCATGGGTTGATGACTGTTAAGTCCATGGGCCCTTTAACATAGGCTTCCTTCCATTGGTATGTGTGACATTTTTCATAAGAAGGAGGGAAAATAATCAGTAGGGAAAAGCCTAACACCAATTCGTAATTTGGATCCAGCAATCTCCCCTAGGAAATAAGTCACAGAGGAGAGGAGGGCCGCGTCTGCAAAGGTGTAAAATGGAGATACGCTCGGCTGTTCCCGACAAAGCAGAGGATGGCCGGGCGCTGAGGGGATGTCAATAAGGCAAAGACGCTACGTGGCTTTTACGCATGACAAATGCTCCGGCCTGCTCGCTAAGTAGAAATCGGTAAAGGAACGCTCAGTGAGAAACAGCTAGCATAAATATTATGTGCATACTGATTACCACTGGGTAAAAATGCAGGCTCAGGTCAAACAGGGCACAGGCTGCTGCACCATTCCTTTAGCATCCAGCTCACTGCCATCCTGTCAGCCTCCTCCCCCACCCCCACCTCCCCCCACC
>NW_022105908.1:15971014-15985298 GCF_000313985.2 Echinops telfairi | reverse complement strand
GATTGCTTTTCCACCCCCTTTTCTGAAAAGCTATTTCTGCTGCAGGAGCCATTCAAGAAGAGCATTCCTTCGAGCTGATCAGAGAAGAGTGCTCTGTTGCGGATTCACAAAGCATTCCTGCAACTGGGGGCCTGTGGTGAGAGCAAGGCAAAGCAGAACCCAGCAGCCTTCCTGTTCAGATCCTCGTTTCGTTTTGAAGCCTCTAACAAGCTCCGCTGCCATCGTTCCTAGTACCAAGTCTGACTCTCCTCTCCAAGGGCCACGCTGCAGCGCAGCCCTTCCTCGGCCACTTGAAAAGGAAGTTCCACAGCCACTAGGTCGGCAGTTAGCGCCCCGGTGAGAGACAAGAAGTGCACTGGAGAGCAGAAACAAGTGGGCCTACGGAGCCGAGCACAGCTTGTTCAGCTTGGAGAGTACGCTGGAGTGTACAGGGATTCCCTGCACCTCTGCCACAGCTTCCAGAGCTGAACCCCCAGTCCTGTGTGTCCAGCTGCTTCCAGCAGCAGGCTTTTAGGGTGGGTGATGATGTGATCTGACATGGCTAGGCAAGAATGTTTGGAACAATTCACAGAAGGTTGTTTTTCAAAGCAGAGGTTCTAAACCCTTTTTAGTAAAATGCTAAAGGAAGACTGTTCCCTTTGAGAATCTGAGACGAACCTCCCAGAAAAGTGCATACACACGCACAATTCTGCATACAACTTAAACTGGTTTTTCCAAACTTTCTGACCCCTGTCCAACTCCATTCTGTTCTTTGATAGCCTCGGAGACTTTAATAACCTGAGTTTAGCTGTTCATTAAAAGTCCAAACTCGTTTTGCTGCCATTGAGTTGATTCCGAATCACAGGGATCCTCACGGACAGGGTGGAACTGCCCCTGGGGGTTTCTGAGACTATAACTCTTGATAGGAACAGCAAGCCTCATCTTTCTCTGTCAGAGCCACTGGTGGGTTTGAACTGGTGACCTTGTGGTTAGCAACCCAACCAGTAATCCATTAAGCTCCCAGGGCTCCATAACGCTGTTCAGATGAACACTTAAAAAGCAAAAAACCCTCTCTGGAGGGCAGACAACAGAAAAGTGGGTGAAGGGAAACGTCGGACAGTGTAAGATATGACAAAATAATAATGACTTGTAAATTATCAAGGGTTCATGAGGGAGGGGGGAACGGCGAGGGAGGGGAAAAATGAGGAGCTGATGCCAAGGGCTCAAGTAGCAAGCAAATGTTTTGAGAATTATGATGGCAACAGATGCATAAATGTGCTTGACACAATGGATGTATGTATGGATTGTGATAAGTATTGTACGAGCCCCCAATAAAATGATTTTTTTTAAAAAGCAAAAACCAAGATACATACACACACACACACACACACACACACACACACACACACACACACACGCCGTTTGGCTGCTGTGTTGAGTCGGGGACCACTCACAGAAATAAACAGGACCCCTGCCTTGGCATCTTAAGGAAAGGCACCAGAGCCAACCACTCTATTCCTGCTCTTCAGAAATCAAACTGTCAAACCCGCAGTCCCCAAGCCCGCCAGAGCACTGAGAGGGACTGGGGTATCAACCCCGCTTATCTGGTACAGTCATTGGACTAAGGCTTTCAGAAAATGCTTCAGAATGTGAGGTATTTTCCAAGAGTCTTATGGTTAGTGAATTGCCAATACCATTTAATCGAACCAGATGCCCCCCACCCCCAGATCATCTTCAGGGTTTCACATAACTTTACTCACCCGTCCTCTTTATCATTTACTTTTAAACTTTTTAATTGGGTGAAGGCTCACAAAACCAATCTGCTTTCTAGTCCACAATGCATGCGTATCTCATGCGCTGCTCGCAATCCCTACAATGACACAGCACTTATCCTAGTTCCTCCCTGCTTCTGGTTCCCATTCCTTTCTTTCCTACCCTTTCTACCTTCTGCTTATTGTCCTGGGTTGGGCAAATGCTGCCCTTTCCATCGCCAATGGTTGGTTAATCTAAGGCATACACACCCCCTAGGCGACTGTTCACCTGATAGATGTTTGGTTGAAAACTAAGCCAATGGGCGTGAGTTCAGTTCCAGGCCTGAAGGGTTACTAAAGGCCATAGTCTCGCAGGTCTATCAATCTCATCGGACCAGTAAGCCTGTCTTTTTTATGATTTTGAATTTTGCTCCATATTTTTTCCCACTCTACCCAGGCTCTTCAAATACGATCCCCTTCAGAGTGATTGGGAACCCACTGGTTCTTCTGGTCTTAGAGTCATGGAGGCTATGGTTCAAGTGCTCCATCAGTCCACTGGACTAAACATGTCCTTCACGCTTCCTTGCTCCCGAAGGGGAAATACCAATAGTTGCATGTTAGATGGCCACTCCCAAGCATTCGAGACCCCTGTCTCTACTCACCAAAATAGGATTTAGAGTATTGTCTTTGGGGACAGTGTTATACTCGCTGACTCTGGTGTTCCCTGAGGCCAAAGACCCTCCACGTGTTTGGTTTTGGCTAAGGGTTTTTGTTGTTGTTGTTTTTAGAAATCATTTTATCGGGGGCGCTTACAGATATTTTAACAATCCATAAATCAGTTACATCAAATGAACTTGTACAACTGCTGTATGGCTAACAAGTTTTGACAACGTTGTCCCCTGTATGCGCTACGCTATTCATGGATATGTTTCCAGCACCGGTAAACACACAAGTAAAAACATCCTGTCAAGCCTATTCACTTGGATAGCCCTATTCTCTGTCCTACACCTCTTCAGGTTGCGCATCTACCTATGAATCTATCCGTAGATCATTATTACTACAGGATTGGGTATAGAATAATTTTTACCTATTGCTTTTAACTCTTGGCCTCGTCCACGTGTCTTCCTTTGCCTCATCACTTTGTGCTGACCTCTCTTTTATTATTTATTGCCGTCCCCGTCACTCAAGCTAATATGTGTCTGCCCCCTAGTTACTGCTTTATCCTCCCCCTGCCTCCTACTCCTGGTAATTATAAAAGAATTTTTCTTTTGGTATGAAGATCTTTTCTTGAATTTTTAAAATAGTGGTCTCAAACAATTATTCGTCCTGTTGCAACTGACTGGTTTCGCTTAGCACAATGTCCTCCAGGTTAATTCGTGTTGTGAGGTCTTTATAGTGTGAATCCAATGCTATTATTTAACACTGCACATTGTGTGTATGTACCATAGCTTGTTTATCCATTCCTGTTTTGGTTCTTTGTTCCCCACAACATATACATTTATTGATATAAATTGCCCTCTGGGTTTTGGTAGGTTGTGTTTTTGTTTTGTTTTTTTAATCATTTTATTAGGGGCTTATACAACTCTTTTTTAAATCGTTTTATTAGGGGCTCATACAACTCTCATCACAATCCATACATACATCAATCGTGTAAAGCACACTTATACACTCATTGCCCTCGTTATTCTCAAAACATTCGCTCTCCACCCAAGCCCCTGGCATCAGCTCCTCATTTTTCCCCTCCCTCGCCGTTCCCCCCTCCTTCATGAACCCTTGATAATTTATAAATTATTATTTTGTCATATCTTGCACTGTCCAACGTCTCCCTTCACCTACTTTTCTGTTGTCCGTCCCTGAGGGAGGAGGCTATATGTAGACCCTGGTAATTGGTACCCCTTTGCATCCCACCCTCCCTCTACCCTCCCGGTATCACCACTTTCAGCACTGGTCCTGAAGGGATCATCCGCCCTGGATTCCCTGCATTTCCAGTTCCTATCTGTACCAGTGTACATCCTCTGGTCTAGCCAGATTTGTAAGGTAGAATGGGGATCATGACAGTGGGTGGGGAGGAAGCATTTAGGAACTACAGGAAAATTGTATATTTTATTGTTGCTACACTGCACCCTGATAAGTCAGTTAGGGTTGTGTTGTCATTCTTATTTGATTCGAGAATTTTTTTTTCATTAAAATTTTTTTTCTATTAGGCATTTTAAGCAGGGTGTCACTCCGTTTCTATGTATATATATTTACCTTGATCTATCTATTCATGTCAAATTTTATAAGGTAGTGATTTAAGTAGTCCCAGTGGTGGTGTTGATTAGGCACTGAGCTGCTAAATACAAGCTCAGTGGTTCAAATCCACCAGCAGCTATATAGGAGAAAAGCAAACTGTCTTCTTCCACAAAGATCTACAGTTTCAGAAACCATATATAGGGTTGCTGTGAGTCAGAATGGCAGCGGAAAAGTGATCGGATAAGATGCTCTGTAATATTTTGATGTTTTAAAATTTATTGAGGGTTGCTTTTGATCTGACAGATGGTCTATACTAAAGAATGATTCATGTGTGCTGGGAAAGAATGTAGATTATGGAGTGTTCAGTATATGTCAATGAGGTCAAGTTGGTTGATTGTTATTTAGTTCTTTTGTGTCTTTGTTGAGTTTCTTTCTACCTATTCTGTCCTTCATTTAAAGTGGTGTGTTAAAAGTCTCCTACTAGTATTGTGGAGTTGTCTACTTTTTCTTCAATTTTATTAAAGTTTGATTTACGTATTTTGAAACTCTTTCATTAGGTGCAGAGATAGTTATTACAGCTATGTCCTCGTGCTCAATTGACCCTTTAATTCTTATATAATGTCTTTTCTTCTCACCTGTGCTGATTTCATCAGCAATTAATGTTGTTACTCCTGCTCTTTTATAATGTTTTTTTACATCTTTTAACTTTTTGTCTATTTTTGTCTTTGTGTCTAAAATATGTCTCTTATAGATAGCATATTGATGGATCCTATTTCCTTATCTACGAGGTGGTACCCCCCCCCCCACCAAATGGATTTTTCCCAAAGCTATGTATTTAGGGTTGTTGTTGTTGTTGTTGTTGTTGTTTACAAAACAGACTTATCACCTTCAAAGCACTCTCCATTACACTTAACGCATTTGTCAATCTGCTATTCCATTCTTGGAAACACTTTTCAAACTCATCTGTTTGGATGGCTGACAGGACCTTGCTCATTTTTTTTCTTTACTTTTTCTAAGTCGTCAAATCGTTGTCCTTTCATGTCCCTCTTCATTCACAGAAACAAAAAGACGTCACACAGAGTGAGGTTGGTGAGTAAGAAATGTGGGGCAAGAGAGGCATGCTGTGTTTTGCCAAAATCTGGTGCACTGAGATGGCTGCATGAGCAGGTGTATTGTTGTGGTGGTCAAACCAGTCCCCCGTCAGCCACAAATCAGGCCTTTTTGTCACACACTGTTATGTTTTCAAAACCTCTAAATAGAAATCTTAACAGTCTGACCTGGTGGAACGAACTCCAAATGCATACAAGTTGACATTTTTGTCAGTTCAGGAAGTTGATGGACATCCAGAACAAGGTTTGTCATCAATCAACATGAAATGAGAAAACTACTTGTACACTTGAATTTTTCCCATAGTGCTGTCCTTGTAAGCTATGTTCAACATCACAACAGTTTCTGCGGCATTTTTCCTGATCAGGAAACAAAATTTCACAGCTGTATGCTGTTCTCTTAAATAATCAGCCATCACAAAAAATGAGGGTCAAGCAAAACTGCTTTTTTTTTTCAATAAATAATTTTGTTGGGGCTCTTAAGAGCCAATCCATACATCAATTATATCAAGCACATTTGTACATATGTTTCACTGTTATCAGAGAGAATTTCCCCAGGCAATGCCACTGGGCTGTACTAACTCAGAGCGAGTTGCTTGATGCTCTCCCAGCAGGGCTTTTGCCATTTTTTTTTTGAGTGCCCCCTCTTATTCTGCTACTCTCATCAATTGATGGGTGCATTCAGTCCATTTACATTCCTTCCTGGTTTCTTTGTTCCATATAATTTTCTGTACTGAGTTTGTGGGCTTTCTTATAATTTCCTTCATTGCTATTGTTTTAGTGTTTACTAAATCTTTATGATTTTTCTCTTGTATTTTGATAGAAAGGGTTAGCATTTTCCTTGGGGTTATCCTATAATTCCTTTCCAAGTTTAAACAAAGTCTATTCTATCTTGAAATCATCTTGCTTCTCCATTTGGAAGTTCTGTAATGATACCATTTTCCCCTTTATTCTGTAGTTGTCTTTATTTATAAATTGATAACTCTGGTTCCCTTTTTTCAGTTGTATTAGTTTATTTCAGTACAGATACTATTATATCTAGGTTGACTTTTGGGTGATACTGTCATGTGTGTTAACATCGCGTTGTTTGCCATTGTTGGTTCTCTGTCCAAAGAACTGGCTTTAATATTTCTCATAAAGTTGGTTTTGGTTATACCAATTCCCTTAATTTCTGTTTACCTAGAAATGACTTAAATTTGCCATCATCAACAGGGCCAATAGCCCCAGAAGGTCTCTGGAGAAGGGTGGAGTAAGCAGAGAGCATCACTAGGGAATGGAAATCAACATCTAGGAGAGGGCAGAGATCCTGTGAGTACGAGGCCAACACCAAGCCAGCAGAGAGGAAGCACTGAGAGGTGGAAGAAGGGGGAAAGTGAGGGCGGGGCAGGAGGAGGCAAACGGAAACAGAGGTAAGCACTAGGAAGCAAAGGCATCGATAGGGATATTGACAGAGGTGTGCAAATACATTAAATCCATAAAAATAGAGATATTGGCCTATGTACGTACATTTATAAGGCAATACACCGAGGTTGCAGATGGGCCTTGGCCTCGGCTCATACCTTCCCTCAATACAAGAAAACTTTATTCTAACAAATTGGCATTTTGTGATGGTCACCCACTCCCGGACCCCCGTCATGATCGCTGAAGATAAAATGGGTGCATAAGCAGATGTGGTGAAGACAGAGGAAGGTGCCCAGCTATTAAAAAATACAGCGTCTGGGGTCTTAAAGGCTTGAAGTTAAACAAGCGGCCATCTAACAGTGAAGCAACAAGCCCACATGGAATAAGCACACGAGTCAGTGTGATTGTGCAGTGTCGAGACTGGGCAACAGGCACCAGAAGATTCATAACAAACAAAAATGCGTTGGTGAGAATGAGGGGGGTCAGAGTGGAGACTCAAACCCCATCTGTAGACAATGGGACATCCCACCACAGAGGGGTCACAGGAAGGGGATGAGTCAATCAGGGTGCAGTGAAGCACTAATGGATCAGCAATATACCTCTGATCCCTTGAGGCCTCCTCACTCCCCACTATCATGAGCCCAGGGCCGTTTCCCACTCTGGGCTAGACAAGAGCATGTACATAGGTATAGGCAAGAGATAAAACTCACGACACATGGACTCCAGGAACAGGAATGGGAATAGCAGTACCAAAAGGGTAGGGGATAGGGGGTAGATGTGGGGAGAGAGGGGGCTACCAATCACAATGAATGGCACATAACCACACACCCCCATCCAGGGGGAAGAACTATAGAAACCAGAGAGGAAGGGAGACAGAGGTCAGTATGAGATTTGAAAATAATTAACAATATATAATCTATCAAGGGGCACAAAGGTTGGGGTGGGAAGGAGGGGGCAAAAAGAGGAGCTGATCCTAAGGGCTCAATGGAAAATAAATGTCTAGAAAAGAACAATGGAATATATGTACTAATATGTCAGATACAATTGATATATGGATTGTAACAAGAGTTGTAAGAGTCCACAATAAAATGATTTTAAAAAACCAAAAAACTTTTACTCATATCTAATTTGCATAGTTATGGTTTGTTACAATATATGTAAGAGCCCCCAATAAAATTATTTATTTTTTAAAAAGAAATAAAAATAACTTACATACCATTCAAAAAATTTTTGCCATCATATTTGAGTGAGAATTTTGGTTAAGATGCAATTCTTGGTTGGCCATTTTTTTCTTTCAGATATTATCTTTTAATATATATGTTATCCCGTTGCCTTCTTGCCTGCAGAGTTTCTGCCAAAAAACCAGAGTTTAGTCTTATTGTTTCTCCTTTGTAGGTGATTGATTTTTTTTTCTTTCTTTCCAGGCTGCTTTCACGTGTCTTTTCATGACTTTGGTTTGGGGAAGTGTGATTGTGAAATGTCTTGGCAATTTTCCTTTGGGGTTTATCCTGTTTGGAGTTCCCTGAACTTCCTGAATGCATATCTTCTCATCTTTCATATTAGGAAACTTTTCTTCTAATATACTTTTAACAATTTCTCTGTGTTTCTTTGGTCTTTTCTTGCTCTGGAATTTTTTTTTAATCATTTTATTAGGGGCTCATACAACTCTTATCACAATCCATCCATCCATCCATTGTGTCAAGCACATTTGTACATTTGTTGCCATCATCATTCTCAAAACATTTTCTACCTGAGCCCTAGGTATTAGCTCCTCATTTTTTCCCCTCCCTCACGAACCCTTGATAACTTATAAATTATTATTTTGTCATGTCTTACACTGTCCAGTGTCTCCCTTCACCCACTTTTCTGTTGTCCGTCCCCCAGGGAGGGGGTTAAATGTAGATCATTGTGATCTGTTCTCCCTTTCTCCCCCACTTTCCCTCCATCCTCCCAGTATCACCACTCTCACCACTGAACCTGAGGGGTTCATCTGTCCTAGATTCCCTGTCATTCCAGCTCTGATCTGTACCAATGTACATCCTCTGGTCTAGCTGGATTTGTTAGGTAGAACTGGGATGATAGTGGGGAGGTACGGGGAAGCACTAAAGAACTAGAGGAAAGTTTTGTTTCATTGGTGCTATACTACACCCCAACTGGCTCGTCTCCTCCCTGTGACCCTTCTGTATGGGGATATCCTACAGATATGCCTACAGATGGGCTTTGGGTCCCCATACCACACTCCCCCTCATTCACAATGATAGGATTTTTTGTTCTTTGATACCTGATACCTGAATCCATCAACACCTTATGATTACACAGGCTGGTGTGCTTCCTCCATGTGGGCTTTGTTGCTTCTGAGCTAGATGGCCACTTGTTTATCTTCAAGCCAAGACCCCAGACACTATCTCTTTTGATCTTGCTCTGGAATTCTGATCACACCTAAGTTGTTCATCTTAATGGCACCTCACCAATACAATCCTTATGTCTTCTTCAGATTTTTCATTCTTTCTTATGATTGTTCCTCTAGTATTGAGTCTTCAATCTCCCTAATTATATCTTCCAGTGATTTAATTCTAAACCTTTGCCCTTTCAATGTTATCTAACTCTGAAATTTTAATATTGTCAGATTTCTATTTGTTCATTTTGCATGGTTTCTAATTTTTCATGTTTCATCAGTTTGTTCTTAAAATGTTTTCCTGAATTCTTCTAGAGTTTTGTCTGTTTTTCTTGATTTCTCTGCAGTTTCCTCAATTTTTCTCTCATTTGTTGACAATCTTTATACCATTCTTTTTAATTCCTATCATGTAGCTCCAACACCTTTTCTTCCTCAGAAAGGTGGTCTAGTTCTACATTTTGGCTCTTATTTTGAGTCATTCTCTCTTGTTTCTTTGTGTGAACTGAGATTTCTCTGTTGTCTCCAAGAAAGTACTAGTAATTAATTGTATGTTACACCTGTCTTCTGGTGGGTGTAATTGAGATTAAGAGTGTATGTGCAGCCTGTGGTCACTGTTCATGGATAGCAGTGGAGGTGTTGATTGTCCTGTTCCAAGAGTAAGTGATGAGAATGATGATGGCAATAAATGTACCAATGTGCTTCACACACACACACAGTAAGTGACAGCCCCCATCCAGCAGGATACAGGAGGTGTGGGTGTGGCTAAAAAGGAGGGACATGGTTTCTGTCTCCCACTAAGTAGGACAAAAGGTAAAAATCAAGAGGAAAAATACAAAAACAAAATTCAACAACAGAAAAGGAAAAATAAGAGTAAAAAATAGCAAGAAATTATTAAGTGAAAATTTGGGGGGAAATGTGAGGAAAAAAGAGCTAAGACCAAAAATAAATAGAAAAAGAAAAGAAAATGTTGCTTGTTTTTTTAAAGAAGAGGGAGAAAAGTATAAGAAGGGCAGGAGAAGGAGAAAAGAAAGCCAAAGTGAAATCACAAAAAGGGAAACCCAAAACCAACCAAAGGAAAAGTAAAGGGGGGAAAAAAGGAAAGGTGAAGACTGGGAGTAGGGGCTTGTGTGGTGGGGAGCAAAGCACCCAGGCAATGTTGCTGCCGGCTGAAGAAGTGGCAGGAGGCAGGTATACAGTATGGATTGGCACACAGTGCCGGCTGAAGAGGCTACAGGGGGTGGAGACACACAGGATGGCAGGTACTGGATGGAATTCCTACTGGCTGGTAAGGTGGCTAGAGTCAGAGCTCCTAGTCCTAGAAGGAGTTTCTCCCTGCTCAAGGGAGAGTTGGGGACAAGTCAATCAACTGGCACTGCGAATACTGCTATCCTGAGGAGATAGAGATTGTATGCCTCCAGATTCAGCACCCACTCTACAAGGGCATGCCTCCAACCTCTGGCAAAAGCAGGAGGAGGAGCAGGAAGAGGAGGAAGAGGAGGTGGAGGAGGAGGGGGGTGTGTGTGTGTGTGTGTGTGTGTGTGTGTGTGTGTGTGTGTGTGTGTGATATAATAATGGGGCTGGCCACACTTTGGTTCACCAGGAAGGTGTGTAGAACAAAGGATAGATCACACTTTCTTGTTACCAACTACTGATATGGGTGGTCCTAGGTCACTTCTCCAATCAAATGCTGCTAGCAAAAGTTCAAAAATGGTCATGCTGCATCAGGTCAGCAGAAGTCACCATTCCCTTTGTCTCCTTGTTGGCCATTTTTGTTCAGCTTGTTCCCCTACTTGGTATTCCATCCATTTTGTTCTTTCCCTCGGAGGCACAGCATTAGAGGATTATCATCTGTATCTGCTTAATCTGGTCTCTTGTGTCTTTGTCATAGATGGTCTAAGTAGCTTTTCTACCCAGTCTACCATCTTGCCACAAGTCTACCCCTTTCTCTTTAAATATTGCCTTTTCATAAAGATTTCTCCAATTCTCTCTACCCACCACATTTCCCTGCCCCCACACTACCACAGTGGGATGAAACACCACAAGGCCGAGTCACACAGGGGCTAGGACAGGATGCTTGGAGTCAAGCAAACCTTGAGTCTGCTATTTACTATCTATGTGTGCCTGGGCATGCAACGAAATCTCTGGTCCTGTTTCCACATCATTAGGACAGGCCTATCCCTTCCGAAGCCTCTAGAAGAATTAAATGAACATCTACAAAGCGCCTGCCACAGATTCTGGTACAACACAACCCCTAGAAGGAGTCGAGACCCTAACAGGTGCTCACTAACAGAGACTTGAGTAACCCATCCACCCTCCTAGAAAAAGAGCTCCTGGAAGATGTCTGGGAGTCAGATATCTCCCAGAATGGCATATGCACTGGAGGTCCTCAGCAAGGTGTGTGCCAGAAAAGCTGACTGTTAGGAATTACCTCGAAATCCCAACACAGCAGATTCACGCCAGGCCAGGAAAGCACATTATGGAAAGCACCTGACTACCACCTAAGTGGCCATTTATTTAATTGCTCTGCATGAAATTGACAACAGTGACTTGAAAGATTAGGTAGGAAACATAAGTGGCAGTGAGTTTATGTTCAACAAAAAACAAATTATATATTTTTTAAATTGCTGTGAATGTACATCACTGGCCAATGCCTTAATGAATTACAGATAAAAGCTATCAGCCCTTGATAGTTAATTTGGTAAATATGAATACTGCAAGTTCTAATAACTCATAGGAGACGACTCCAGGACATATAAGCCTACCTGTCTTCTGTACTCTTCAAACAATCATAATGATCATTTATTGATGCTTTCATTAACTTTTAATTGTTTAATCCTAGAAAGTATGGGGGAAAGCTAATTTCAAAGAATTTTTGTTTCAAAAATAGAAGACAAGAACATGAACCTATGCATGCTTTTTTAACAAGCATGCCAGAAACCAAATATTGCTTCATTTCCTAGGATATATGTGTAGGTAGACCTTGGAGATACTTGGGGTTCAATTCTAGACAGTGTTACTAAAGCAAACACTGCACTAAAGTGAGTTACACACTTTCTTGTTTATTTCCCAGCGTGTGGTAGTTACATAATTTCATGTCAACTTGATAAATAAGTGTGGGGGTGGAGTCTAGCCTGTCAATCAGGTCAAAGCCTGGTGATGCCTCCTTGTGGGCGTGGCCTTCTCATAAGGATTCTGGGAACTTCGTCTCCTCCCTGGAGGTGGGCCACACACACTCTCTACTTCACCTTCTGTTGACAAGCCATGTGGAGCCATGCTGAAGACCTAAACAAGCCATGCGGAGGAGACCTGAGCCGGCCCTGTGATGCTTCCACTGCCAGTGGATCCACAAGACTTTTCACCAATCTGTGATCTTCCTGCATTCTGCATCATTGCATGTGGCTGTGTGAGTCTGAAGAGAGATGTATGAACTAATATCAGCCTTATGGACTTGATCTGGACTGGGCCAGGATGTTTTCTTGATAGACAATTACTCTTTGGTATAAAGCTCTCTCTTAAATATATATGAGTGCATTGTGCACAGAAGCTCCTAGGGAGAGCTAGTGTGTGAGTTGCTCTCAAGCAGATTCCGACTGCTACAGCCTCCATGCGTGCAGGGTGGACCTGCTCCACAGGGTTTCCCAGGCTGTGCCCTTTCTGGAAGCAGATCCTCAGGCCAGGCTTCTGAGGAGCCAACCTTTCAACTAGTAGTTGTGTGCAGCATACAAGGAAAGCGCTCGTTCATCAACAAAGTGGCACAGTCCTCCGGCCCTGGCGCCTTCCTCCTGCCTGTTTTGCAGACTCACCTGGTAGAGCAACCTTGCAGTTCTCAGAATGGGAGCCACGTGATGGCCAGTGATGGCCAGGCAAGCAGACAGAAGCGGCTGCTCCAAATCTGTGCTGCCTGCTTTTACATTTCTTCTTGTTCCATGAGAAAAATACCCCCTCCCCCAGCTGCTTAAGTGACTGTTAGTGTTTTAATTGCTTGCAGCTGAATGCAATCATAACTGATAAGGTAATGTTTTAATATTTTACAAGGGGGAAATATATTTACATATTGTGTAATTAAAAATCAGGAATAATTAAAATCCCCACAGATACCTGGGCCCATACCAGACAAGCCGGACTAAGTTTTTTGAGATACTCATGTATCTGTAATTTTTTTTAATTAAAAAAATTTTTTTCACTTCATGTATCTGCATTTTTAACAACACATTCTCCAACACATTTTGCTTTCTGAGATTTTTCCAGAACTCTCTACAAACAATAAACATTTCTTTGTAACTAGTTGTAAATTTGTTTTAAAAAACTGGCCATCTGTATGGCCACCAGGAACTACAGAGTGCGTTTTGGAAGGGCTCTGAGGGTCAGCTCATCCAGCTTATCTCTGCTCTCAGCTGGTCTTTGTGTAAAATTAAAAGGCAAATAGGACTCTCGCCAAAGCAAGAGCCCGAGCCTGTACGGAGGGCAGCATGGCGAGGCCGCTGGCTACACTGGTGGGGTTCTGAACATCTACAGCCAGTCAGATTTAATGCGGGAAGAAACTCAAGGTCCCTGTGATTTTCTGATATGGACGCTGCAGAGAAGCGGGCTCATTATGCAGTCCCTGTCCTACTGCACTCAACCAGGCACACAATTAGGGGTGGAACTCAGGGCGCACGCACCATGCATACAAAGCTGGGCCCCCTCTGGGAGAAAGCAAAACAACACAAGACCCCACAGCAAGGCAAGCAGCCAGGTATTAAGAAAATGGTTTCTACTCAGTGTCCATCCTCAGCAAAACCCCTGCCCGCAGGTTCTTCAGGAAGGCTCCATGGTTATAAAACAAGCAAGCTAATAAATACATTAATAGATGAGATCTACAAATCAGCTGCTGCCAACTTTGGTGGGGAAGGGGCAGCTGAATCCAGAATTGGGTCTGGGGAGATAACTTCATACTTAAGGCTTTATTCTGTACTCAGCCTTTCCACTCTAGCAAATACTCCTGGTCTTCTTCTAAACCAAAGTTGGCCCCTGCTGCTAAGACTCCTGACTAACACTGTTAGTTCCATCCTGTGTGTCCTTCACATCTGACTCGCAGGAAAGTGACCTTCACTGACCACACTCACTGCCTACCTCTCAATTTCACTTTCAGGTCACAGACCCAGAACTGGCTGGGTTGCCCTTCCCAAAGGCCCCGCCATTGTGTTGGCCCAGGAAGGTAGCATGGAGGACTCTGGAGCAGAGGATGGCCCGACAAGTCCCCCCCACTCTCTGGATCCCCAAAGGCTCCAATGCCAGGTTGAAATATGAGTCAGAACAAACTAGCTCTAAAGGCCCTCCAATGCAGACAAACAATAGCAGTGGTGCTATAATATTCCCGAGACCTTTATTTAGAACAGCGGTTCTCAACCTGTGGTTCACGACCCCTCTGGAGGTTGAAG
>NW_022105908.1:15957836-15970198 GCF_000313985.2 Echinops telfairi | reverse complement strand
CACACACACACACACACACACACACACACACACACACAGCATCAAGAGGAAGCTTTCTAGAATGAAGATCTCATTACACTTATTACACGTCAAGTGAAAAGACAAAACACAAATTGTTATCTACAGCATAAGCTCTGTTTTTAAAAAATGATGACTATCACAGAAAGGAAGTATGTCAAAATGTTGACTGTTTACCTTTGGGTAGTGGGGTAACTAACCTACATTTCTTTCAGATTTTCAAACCTTCGGGGGGAAGACCCCAAAGTCTCCCTCTGTAATTCTTCTGCCTCACTCTGGGCCCTGGGGTTAGAGTGAAGCAGCTACTCCCACCCCTGCAGCTCTGCCCTCCCAGGACCCTTCCATTCAGGATGTCCTATCCCTCAGCACCTATGGCAGCTACCAGGGAGAGGGGCGGGGAGGGACGGGGACACAAGAGTTGAGGTCACCTGGCCCCATAGGCCCAAACGAGAAAGGAAAGCATGTTTTCATCTCTCCAGGGGCACCCACCTCCCAGAGTTGTGAGGCCACCCCAAAGCAGCTGTCCAATCAGCATCATGCCTCCTCCTGCCAGAGGCAGCCTAACTAGTCTATCCCTCTGGTTTTGAAACAAACACTCCACTATGATCTTATTCAAGGAACGCTAGTCGTTTTACTTCAACCCCTGGTAGAAACCAACCAATAAGGAAAAAGAAGATTGAAGTCAAAAGCCATCCCTGATGAGCAACCAAAATAAAAGAAAGAAAGAAGAGGCAGGAGGGCAGCACCCCCTTTGGATCAGAGATCCCTGCGCTGAGAGAGCTGTAGACCCCAGAGAGGGTGAGCAGCAGTGGCAGAGAAGTGACAGTCACAAAGGTAACAGAACCAGGAGGGGAGACCTCAGCTCCATACACCGTATGAAACAAAGCTTCTGCCTGCTTTCCAGCGTCACCACTGGGGAAGGGCCTGCCTTGGTGATTGAGGACCCATGTCACACAGGCACTGCACCCCCTGCTGTTATCACGGTGCTCAGCTCCCTAGCAGCTTCCCGAGGCTGACAACCTGCTCAGCTCTGACGCATGGCCCACATTCCACAGTCTCTCTTCCTGCAGTCTGTAGGAACAAGACAGTGCAAGGATAAATGGTACTAAATAATGCAAGGGTGAACATCACTCACACGGGAGCATCGCAAGGACATTCTAGAGCGCTGCACGGTGGAGGGCCAGGTGGGAAGGCTGACACCCACACCAGGCTCCCAAGACCTCTGAAACTTCAAGGCAGTTCCCACACCGGCTCCCAGCTGTCTCACCAACTGCCTGCACCTGACACTGCCCAACAGAGAAACACACTCCTTCCTGCCAGCACCTGAGGGGCTCTGCTGATGTCCGCACAAAGGCTTTTCTCACCTTCGTCTGTGTTCCGCCGTGCAGCACAGCTGACCCGGGGAGCTCTTTCCAGAACATACTCCACAGAGACCCCTCTGTGGAGCATCCTCAGTCCCAATCCACAATGTGGTGCAATGGAAAGAACATCCAGGAGCAGCGAGGGGGAAGGAGAGGAAGGCATGTTCCAATCAAAACCAAGAAAGGCCTTTGTGTTGAGCCTACTGCGGGATGAGATTCCCATCACTGGAGGCATTCAAATCTGGGCTGGTAACCACTTGGCAGGGGACCCTAGAAGGATGGTTGCTGTGCCGGAGACATTGCCCTCGGCAACCCAGAGGCCTTCTTCCACCTCTGACACCCCGGGGGCCTTTTGATTCCCAGGAGCAGCCAGAAACGGCCTTCTTTGTTGAGACACAGACTGACAATCCTGCAACTGAGCTCCCACACAATACACAACTGTCACGACAGGCACTGGCGAGGAGCTGCCAGAGAGAGGAGTGAAGGGAGGAGCCAGTGTGACTTAAGGCGGACACGAGGCTTGACAATCTCTAGTCTAGAGTCCATTTGTTACCAGATACACATATACTTGGGGAGAGACCCACTCCAGTGGATGCACAATCATAAAACAGCATCCAACATCTCCTGGCTCATTACTATAGCCTATGGGCTTTGCCTCTTTCTCCGTCTTCATCCGATGCTGGTGCGTTGCTATGATCTCATTCTCACTATGTGCACACCAGGAAGGTGAGGTTCAGGGAAAGTAAATGGCTTGTGCTGGGAGTTACAAACACAGTTAGCAGTAGCACCTGGACAAGAATCCAGCCGGTCTGACTCTGACTTCTGGATCCAAGTGCTCTACCTGTAAGTAACAGAATAGCTGCTAGTAATGCGATAAGAAGGACAGTCCTACAAATGGGCTTGACACAATGGATGGATGGATGGATTGTGATAAGAGTTGTATGAGCCCCCAGTGAAATGATAAAAATAAATAAAATAGAAAAAAATGACAGCATTAAGAGCTCTGATATGCACACTATTTCTCAATGATTAGTTTTCACCAAATTCTGTCTTCGATCTGTGCTAAACCTCTTTTTTTTTAAGTTTGCCAGGGAGACCAGACCTTTCAGGTATGATGACTCCATCCATCCTTAACAGTACTGATCTTTCAACTCTGAGATGAAGAGCAGGCAAAGAGCTAGCAGCTAGCTGCTTAAACTGGAAGGAACCTGAATACCCATCCGGTGGAGCTCAAGAGGCCGAGGGCCAAGTCCAGTGGTCTCAGGGCCACCTGCTGCACGAGCAACTGGCTGTCAGGATGTAGACTGTCTGACTCTCCCATAGGTGCACTTCCATTGAGCCCAAGCACTCTCAATTGCGTCATGTGTGTCTGAGTGGCCAAGGGCTAGAGGAAGGCATGGGATGGTGGAGGCTCCTAGTCAGAGTCAGTTAAAGTCCTCTTCTCAGGGAGGGCTTCTCAGTGAGGAAGCATGTTTAGGAGTGCCAACTACTCATTCATTAGCACTAATAATTACCAAAAGGCAGCTGGTGGTGCAGTGGGTTAAGCGTTGGGTTGCTAACATTCAAATCTACCAGACACTGTAAGATTGACATTCTCAGAGGCCCTAGGGAGCGGTTCTACTTTTGATTTAATGGTAGTAGGTTTGGCAGTGGGAATACTTATGGATACCTATGCGCCTAGTTCGCAGGCCCTGTGACAGCAGACCCTCAAGGTGATTACAATCAAGTTTGGAAACCAACTGTTTCTCAATTCCTAAAGAATTAATGAGTTCTGATGGTGCAGTAAGTTATACATCGGGCTACTACAAAGTTAGCAGTTCAAAACCACCAGCTGCTCCAAGGGAACATGATGAGGCATTTTACTCCTGTAAAGAGTGGCAGCCTTGGAGACCCAAAGAGCAGTCCTACCCTGTCCTATAGGGTTGCGATGAGTCAGAATTTATTCAATGACAGTGAGTTGTTGTTTGTTTGTTATTGATCATGGAGGCCCATTGGCTCTGTGGTTCATCAAAAAGCTCAAAACCCTCTACACACCCCACAGGAGAAAGATGAGGCAGTCTTCTTCCATAAAGACTTATAGGGTTAGAAATCTTGTAGGGGTCGCTCTACTCTGTCCTATAAGGTTGCTATGAGATAGAATTGACTGAACAGCAATGGGTTTGATTTTTTGGGTCTGGCCTTGATCAGCAGCAGCTCCTAACATCACAAAAGGAAAGACGATCAGACATTGAGTCTCCCAATAAAAAAACGCAGCGTCACGTCTGGTGCCGTCATGTGAAAACTAAACCTGAATTTCATCCAGTATTTAAGCGCCAACTTCCAATTTACAGGAACTACAGAGAGCAGAGAGCATGTGAAGCGATACTAGAGAGACACAATCCATAAAATCCAGACTATGGGAAACACTACAGGACAAATGCCTGGTTTCTTCAATACACAAAATGCAAGGAATATGAAGGGCCTCCTGAGGCTTACAAGATATATCAACTAGTTGTAATGTTGAGCTTTATTAGGTCTTATTCAGACAGACAAACACAAAATACATACATGACATACCAGACCAAGAGAAATTTGAACACTGACTGGATATGAGATGCTAGAGAATTATAATCAGTTGTTCGAAGTACTAAAGGGTATTACTATTATTTTTCAAAGGGTCATTTTCTTTTCAAGATGCATACTAAAATAATACGATAATATACTATAAAATAATAAAATAATGCTTAGGATTGACTTCGAATAATGTGGGCAGGGAGGAGAGAAGGTGGGCATATTGAGGAAACATAATAGACCATACTGAGCATTATTGAAGTTGTACTTGTGTAGAAGGTAAGTGGACATTCATTATACTAGTCTCTGTATTTTTGCTTGTGTTTAAAATTTCCCATATAACAAAGTTAAAAAAATTAATTTACATGGGAAGATAAGGTGAATATATTCAATACTCCCAGAAAAAGTTAAAGTAAAAACTATAAGGCATATTCCAAAGATAACAGTTTAGGTGAGGGGGAGATCCAAATACAATAAACATGTATTGAGTGCCTATTATGCACTACAAGAAGCCTTGATAGCACCGGTTAAGCATTGGCCTGATGCCTGCAAGGTCGGCTGTTCTAACCCAGCAGACACTTTGTGAGAGAAAGGTGAAGCTGTCTGGGTCTGTAACGATTACAGTCTCAGAAACCCCACGGAGCAGTTCTATCCCATCCTGTAGGGTCGCTATGATTCCATAACAGTGGTTATGGTTTGGTGGTATTAGACTTGGCAGCAGGCACTGGATTTACTAGATGGGTAATTTCCGCACCTCTGATTCCTCTGTAAAGTGGATGCTAGCAAGTCCACTACTTCTGGTTGCTAGTAAGAATAACTGAACTCATACCCAGAATGGGAATGTCTGGGTGGGGCAAAAGGTTACTGCCCCTGGCTGCTAACCACAAGCTTGCAAGTTCCAGTCCACACGGAGGAGCCTCAGAAGAAAGGCCCGAGGAGCTACCTTTGAAAGGTCACCCACTGAAAACCCTGCAGCACACGCAGAGTTCTACTCTGACCCACATGGGATCGCCAGCAGTCTGAGTTGAGGTGTCGGCAACTGGATTTGCTTTTTTATACACATAAAGCACTTAGCACAGTACCAACACGAAGCAAGTGCATTCAATAAACAGTAGTCTTTATATAACCCCATGGAATAAACACTGCTAGACCCATTTTATAAACGAGAAAACTCCATCTTGGAAAAGTAAGGTTACTTGTTCAAAAAGCCACATGACCAGTAAGAGGTTTGACTTTTAAAACCAGCTCCTATGCGCATGTCTCGGTTATGAGACTGCTGTGAATGGAGTACATCAGGAAGGCAGGCACGGAGAGAAGAAATGAGCTATCACTTGAACCACGAGTAGAAATGAGAAGAGCTGAAAGAGCTACTGACAAACAGCACTCAAGACCTTCAGAAATGCCACTCCAATAAAGGACAGGGCAAATTCGAGTCCCAACTAAAGACTGGTCTCCGTGGCTGTCACCGGGGGTGACCTCACGAATTCAAATAAATAGCCACAGTATTCAGAGGGAACAATCTGAACTCTGATTCCCTAATACGAATTCTGGATTTTAGCCCAAAGCGTTAGCTAGTTAAGTATGGGTCAGTCTCATAAATTGTTTTCTTGGCTGGGTCCCCTGAAAGCCAGGCTGCCATCCCAGCAAAGAGGTGACAGTTTTACACTCCTATCCAGAAAGAAGGCTTTTGCATAGGGTTTGAAAATCATGCTTCGTTAAGCAAGATAGCACTGGACTTTTCCATCTTCTGCTAAAATCAGTCCCAGGTCAGACTGAGGGGGAAATGATACCATTCAAGAGCTGACACACCAGAACACAAATGATCCAGGAGATGGTGTACCCAGGGAACAGGTAGACAAAGGTCACCTCAGAGGCTGCGCTTGCTATGTTTTGGTGACTGCCAAAACTGTGTGTGTGTGTGTGTGTGTGTGTGTGTGTGTGTGTGTGTGTGTGTGTGTATGTCCAGGGGTAGGTGGAGGTGCAGTTCTAACCCCCTAGAGTATTCTAACTCAAGTAATTGTGTTCTTCACACACTGGGTATGTGCGAGCAACACACCTGTATTCAAAGACAGTACCCAGAAGAAGTACAGCCAGAATGTTCCTTGGAGACAAGGGTGGCAAGACTTCATCTCACGGAC
Source organism: Echinops telfairi (assembly GCF_000313985.2). Lineage (NCBI taxonomy): Eukaryota > Metazoa > Chordata > Mammalia > Afrosoricida > Tenrecidae > Echinops > Echinops telfairi. The sequence goes on along the minus strand of NW_022105908.1, from coordinate 15,964,131 downwards.
TCTGGCATGTGCTCAGGAGAGACCAGTCCCTGGAGAAGGACCTTATGCTAGGTAAAATGGAGGGGCCGTGCAAAAGGGCAAGCTCCTCGACAAGATGGATTCACACAGCGGCTGCAGTGATGGCGAAGAACAATCGTGAGGATGGGCCTGGGTCATTCGGCTGCCAGGAGTACGATCTGATTCGGCGGCACCCACCAACAACGGGGCCAGGCCTGGTCTAGAGATGCCAGCCATCCTCTCTGCCCTTGGATGACCATGGAGAACGCATTCTCACACCTGCGCCTGGCTTCCTCGTCTGAAGAGCTGGCTAACAGAGAACATGCAGACATCCATGGGAAAGCCAGGCAGAGGGTAGGGCATTACTCTTGTGGCGCTAGAATGAGATCAGATCGCTCAGCACAGGGGCTCCGAGCCAGCAACTTCCATCAGGGCAGCATGCGAAACGGGCTGCCTGAGCTGGTATAGAATATACCAATCAGGCCTGCGCTTGATTTCTGGCGCTACCACAGTGTCTTCAAATGTCCTTGAATAAGCAGCCCTGCTTGCTCCTCAGTGTTCACCAGGCGGACTGACAACATAGCCCCGAAGATGACCTAGGAACCTTGTTTTCCTTAAAACTCCAGCCTCTTGTGACCTTCTAATGGGAACTTTCTTTCTTTGAATTCTCTGTTCGTCCTGCCCCCTTCCTTACCTGGTGCTGCAGATGCTGATGGGCACTAGCGATTTCTCCTCAGGAAAAGCAGGGAGAAGACAAGAGACACAGCAAGGGGCCAGAGGAAACCCCACCAAGTGGCTCAGCAGCCCCCAAAAGACACACTGGATTACTATGTCAGCCCAGGTGACCTTCGCCTGCCTGACTCAAACCAGTGCCCCGTCTCAAAACCATCCCGCTCCATTTAGAAATAACAGCAAGAATAAAGGCCAAGATTGCAGGTCAGCCTGTCGCTGCCTCCAACTCCTGGCTCTGCAGGTTCATTAGCTCTAAGACCTCGGGCAAGTTCTTGAACGTTGGGTTTATCCCTCCAAAACTTCCTGTGTAAAATGTGGACAGTAACCATACATTTTGCAGGCCTGCTGTATTAGATATGCCATCTACCCACAAGGACCCGTACAAGAGCTAAAGAGCCATGACGGTGATGGGAGATAGCCATCATGCTGCTAACTGAAAAGTTGGCGGTTCAGGCCCACCAGCCACTCTGCAGGAGAAAGATAAGGCTATCTGCTCCCATAAAGATTTATAATCTTGGAAACTCCATATTGGGTTGCTATGAATTGGAACTGACTCAGTGGCACAGGGTTTGGAGGAGGGAGGTTATATAAAAGCTACTATGTGTTAGGGCAGGGGTGGGGACCTTTTTCCTACCAAGGGCCATTTGGAAATTTATAACATCATTTGTGGATCAAACATTTAATTCATTTAATTAATGGGATGGCTGGCACTGGTTCTCTGTGGCGAGGCGTGTAAGGTCAGCTGGTATTGATGATTTCTCGGGCCTCATACAGCCAGAGGGCTAGGGGTTCCTCACCCCTGTTTTAAGGGCTTGTTATGCAGTGAAACATATTGTATTACTGCAACCTTTAGACCTTCAACCAGTTCTACAAGGGAGCTCTAAAATGGGGATGAGCAAACTGAGGCTCAGGCACAAATTTATCCCAAAGACACACAGCTGAAAGTGTTGGACTGAGCACAGTGCCTGAGTGTGTCTGCCCCAAAGATCATATTCATGCCATGGCTGTGCCCCATGCATCGGAGGCAGTGAGGAAAGGTAGCTGTGACAATTTTGTGAAGGCTCTTGCAAGCTTTCCTATCCACAGAGATGCAGATATTTAGCATCCCATTGTACAGATAAGAAGACTGGGACTCAGATTAAGACTCTTGGGGTTATCTCCAAACTCAAACTCACTACCATCGAGTTGATTCTTACTCGTAGCCACCAGATAGGGCAGGGTGAGACTGCTGCTGTGGGTTTCCAAGACAGTAACTCTTTATAGGGTAGAAAGTCTCCTCTTACGCCACAGGGGGCTGGTGATTTTGAACTGCTGCAGCCCAACGCATAAACACTACTCCACCAGAGCTCCTTTGGGCTTGTCTAGGTATGTTTAAACAAACAAAGCCTTCCTCTATCAGAAACACAGACTTAAATAATTGTATATAGAATTATATGAAGAATGCAGTCTTCAAGGGGGTGGGAGGAGGGGGGCGGGAAGAAATAAGAGGAAACATAATTAGCCTCAAGCAAAATGGTTGAAGCTAAGTGAAGGGTTCATAACGATTCATGATCCTGGTCTCTGTACTCTTGCTCATGTTTGAAACTCTCCCACAGACAAACCCTCTCTTCTCCTCTCCACAGACAAACCCTCTCTTCTCCTCTCCACAGACAAACCCTCTCTTCTCCTCTCCAAGGTAGAGAGAAATGGGCCTCAATCTGAGGTGGGTTCTGCTCCCTGAGCCTGAGACCCCTGCAATCCACTGGAATAGACACTTTGAAGCACCTGTACTCTTTCCTCCCCACTTTCCTATCTGGACCCAGTCCCCACTAAGGGCACTAGCATTACCTAGGAACCCAGGGCTACTGGGAATCCCAGGCGAGGAGTAAGGAAAGTAAGACAATGCATTCAGGGTCAAATGGACACAGACACCCCTGTAACAGGGCCCAAGGGAGAAGCCAGGCAGGGATGGAAAGGAGGCAGAGTTAGCCTGTGAAGGCTGTATCTTCCCCAGGAGACCAGAAGGATTGGAAAGAGAAAGGTACAAGGAATGCAAAATGTATGGACAGGGGAGTGTGGAGTGACCACAGGCCCACAGCCAGGGATGCTCCCCTCATCTCTCTGCTGCTCCTCGTTGGCTTCCCTTCCTCCAGTCTCCTCCTATCCCCCAATATCTCCAACAGGTTTCTGACGCCATCTTCCCCTTGCTTAGTAAGAACCTTCCAGAGCTCCCATTTACACCCATATAAAATCTATTCTCCTGCACCTGACCCTCAGGGCAGCTGTTGGGAACCAGCCCTCATTCCCCTCTGCTCTCATCCCCACAAGAGCACCTCAAGCCTAAAGGCTAGGGTTTCTGAACTACTTCACATGTCCCAAAAACCCTTGCTCTGCATAAGGAGCCAAGTGGCTTATTGGGGTGCTCGCTGGGCTGCTAACTCACAAGGTCAGCAGTTCGAAACCACTAGCTGCTCCATGGAAGGAAAATGAGGCTTTCTGCTCCTATAAATAGTTACAGTCTCAGCAACCCACTTTAGCCTATCTTACAGGGCCATTGTGGATCTGAATTGACTCGATGGCAGTGAGTTTGATTGTTGTTTCCTCTCTCTCTGAGTGGCCCCCTTTTCTCAGATGCACCCTTTGACACACTCCTATAGGAGAGCCAGCTTAAAGGTGCCCTTGCTCTGGACACAGTGCACATCCTCTATTACACTACCCATGCGACACTTGGAATAGGAATGTGGACTCTAGACCTCTCCCTCCATCCCAGGCCCAGCACGCAGCGGGTGGTCCATACGATGTGAGCATCACTATCAGTCACAGAAAAAGCACGGTCCCAGGGAAGGCGGGGGCTGTGCTGCATCACCGTGCTTGGCACACAGCGGCTGCTCCCAAATAGGTGAGCAGGGCAGAGCCCAGGGCCCACCTGCCCCCCTCCCCGACCTTGGCTGAACAGCCTCTTTGCAGCGCCCGCCCTTCACATGTCTGCCAAGCATGAGAACAGCGCTGCCTCCCCAGGCTTCAGGAGGCTAATTTCGTGCTGAAAAATGCTGCTACCGTTTCCTTGCACACAAATGGGAGATGATTCCGACAGCTTGGCTCTCCCTTACCTCCGCGGCTGCAGACCTAAAGAATATTTATGATCCGTGGCATCAGAGATTTGGTGTCTTAGAAGCATAGAAAGGTCACAAGATGAATTAAAGCAGACCATCTGCTTTCGAGTGGCGAAAGAGATTCCCGTATTCAAATTTATTCTCCCTAATGCACCAGGCACCTGCTCCTCCGATGAAAAGCTAAGAGCCAACGCGAGGATTTTTTATTTGAGTTGGAATAAAACGAACAGCTCCGACAAGACCGGGGTGAAAAGCTAAACACAAACACGCCGACCAGCAGAGTGCTCAGGAAGCCTTCTGGCGGGTCGCAGGAGGACCACGTACACAGCCCACAGCCCCCTGGGAAAGCAGCACTTGTGCGCTCCATATTAAATTCTCAGCGACAAGCCTGCGCGAGGAGAACAAATGCTCCCGGAGATGTCTGCATGATTGCAAACGTAGAAAAATGCGTCGGGGGCGCGTGCTAGCGGCGCGTCCCTCCTCCTGCATTTTTCATAGGCCTGCTGCTCCAGCAATTCCCAACACCACGCTTCTGACATGACAGCAGATGCTGCCCGCCGCTGCCGCCGCCGCCGCCACGGCCACGGCCACATTAATCCTTTGGCAGCAGGTGCCAGTGGAGACGTGCGATTCCCATTAATCAAGCAGTGGGCACCAAAATAGCTCCTCTGACCTTTTCAAATACCAAAGGGTAGATTCAAACCAGAAATGGGTAAAAGGTAAGGCAGAGGCTTTCGCTTGCCTGCAGAAAGACGATTTTTATGTGGCCATTAGCCGAGAAACAGAAATAGGGTCAACACAATGAATAATTGGATAGAAAAAGTTGAATTGCAAGTGAAATTTGCAGCAAAGTTTCAAAAGACACACACATGTATGCACACACGGTTTCTGGATGATTTCACATACCACATATACAAGCCAACCCGTATATCAGCCACATACCACATATACAAGCCAACCCAAATAACAGCCAAGGCATCTAATTTTATCACAAAAACTGCATTACAAATGTGCTGGAAAACTCGGCTTATACACGAAGATATACGGACTTTAAAAATATGAGTGCTAAGTCAGAAAGTATTGGCAGAAAGTGAAACCTTTTTTAAGCAAAACTATCAAAGTGGGAAGCTACTGTTTCTTGATATAGCCTCCATCTAGGGCTACCTGCTTCTGAAGGAAGTCTTTCATCTCTCTGGCCTTTCTCCCAGAGAATTCAGACTCTCCAATTTACAGTACATCAAAAGGCAATTTTGCCATGCTCAAGGGATTCAAATTACGGTTCTCTGAAATGCTCTTTGCGTTTGGAAACAAAAAGCAGCGTGAAGGGGCTAGATCCAGGCTGCAGTGTAAGGTGGGGTCGGGATCCCCAACACGTTGCCATGACAAAAGTCCCCAGCACAACTTTCCTCAGCAATGCAGTTTGTCATTTCCTTAAAACTTCATAAGCCCCCGTGACCATCCTGGGTCAGTCAAGAAAATCTATCAAGATTACCCTTTGGCAATCCCCCCCAGTAAAACAACCTGAGCTGACCTCTCTGCCTGGACTTTAGCTGGCCCAGGATATCCCTTCGGAAGCCATTGTTTTGACTGGACCTCTTTTGGAAGGCACCCCGACAAGACTAGAATAAGCATGTTACAGAGAGAACTTGTTTGCAGCCATACTGATCACAGGTTTATAAGCTTTGTCTGGAATGATCGCATGTATGTTTAAACTGGAACCCTGATAGCAATACTTTTTGACTTTAATATATAGTTCAGAAAGTCCCTGGCACTAGATTGAAGACAATGTCAAACTAACTAGAAGCTCTTTCTTCTTCTTTTTTTTTTTTTCAAAACCCAAAGCCTCACCTATTTATTAATTGTTTACCTCAGTGCGAAAGCTTAACAACCAAGGACGAAGCCAGATGTTCGTTAATACAAGTTCAATTGATCCAGCAGCAATGTCAACCTCAGTATGGCAGAATTCTGGTCAGCACTACACTGTCATCACACGTACGATTCCTAACAGATCCAGCTTGGTGCTTCTCCAACGTCTTCTCATGGACTTGAACCTGATCTTATGACCAGTTTTCACATGAATCCATTGGGGAATGGGGCAATTCTGCTTTTGTTTCTTGGCCATGAATCTCTTGATCCTGAAAGTCTTTTGAGAAGACATTGTAAATACACAAGGCACCTGTACTCAAGATGGCAGAGAAATGGAGCGAGGTGTTAGTTCTTTAAAACACACTGACATGTTGAAGAACTTGGATTTGGTGTCCAGCAGTGGACTCCATGATAGAAGCTAATACCTAAGGGGTTGTATTAGAGCTCAAATTCTGAACACTGTGTTTGTAGGAGGCTATGGATGACAGTGAAAGCCCAAAATACATTTGCAGAGTCCCCACGGGGACCCAGGCCTCCATTGAATTCCTTTAGACCAGCGGTTCTCAACCTTCCTAATACCACGACCCTTTCACCCAGTTCCTCCCCCC
>NW_022105908.1:15956588-15957516 GCF_000313985.2 Echinops telfairi | reverse complement strand
CACCCTTATACATTTGTTGCCCTCATCATTCTCAAAATTCGCTTTCCTCTTGGGTTCCTGGAATTAGCTCATTTTTGATCCATTTTTATTTGTTCTAGTTTTTATTATTTTCTGCTTTCTTTTGGATTAAAGGTTTTTGTTATCATTGTTGTTTGTGGAGGGGGGGGGCGGTTTGCATGATTTTCTTTATATAAAATCCAGGATAGATAAATCTACAGGGCTTTTGCAGGGGACATTGATGGGAGATGGGGAACCAATAATAATTAGCACAAACATGAAAAGAATGTTCTAAAAAAAATTATGAAGCTAATACCACCACAGACCACAAATCTGTGACTGAAAAGGAAACCGATTCCCTTCTTGGAGAGCCACAGCTCACCAGGTCAAACAGAGCAAGCTTTATAATATATATCCTGATTGTCTCTCTATTTTCATTCCCATAAATCTTAGTCAATCAGTGATGTTTTCAGGACAACAGAGATCCTTACACAAAACTTGATCTCAAGTTACCTTACATGTAGGGCTTTGGATTTCTTTTTCCTGTTAAAAGGGGGGGGTGTAAAAAAAAAGGAATCCCTGAGAACTACTGATGGTTAACACGTTTGGCCATTAATCCAAAGGTTGGAGGTTCAGTTCAGAGGCACATATGAGGAAAGCCCTGCTGATCTACTTCCAAGCAAGCAGTCAGGGTAAGTCCTGTGAGCTGCTTTACTCTTGACACACAATGACTCTAAGGTTATGAGTTGGAATCAACTGAATAGCAACTGACTCCTGGCTCACTTTCAGAAACCTTAAGAAATAGAGAAAAGCAGTATCTATTTTAATTTTTTATAATAAGTTTATGGAGATATGATTCTCTTTCTAATAATTTTATTAGGGGCTCATACAACTCTTATCACAATCCATACACACATCAATTGTGTAAAGC
>NW_022105908.1:15938520-15952776 GCF_000313985.2 Echinops telfairi | reverse complement strand
GAGGGCAATGAATGTACAAATGCGCTTTACACAATTGATGTATGTATGGATTGTGATAAGAGTTGTATGAGCCCCTAATAAAACGATTTAAAAACAACAACAAAAAAAGAAAGCAGAGAATACCAGAAAGATGCTTACTTGTGTATTATATTGACAGGGTGGATCACGGCAAATTACAGATGACAATGGGAAGAACAGGAAGTCCAGCATATTTAACTGGGCTCACATGGAACCTATACATAGTCCAGACTAGCTGTTTGAACAGAACATGGTTTAAAATCAGGAATGGTGTGTGTCAGGGTTGTCTCGTTTTACCATACTTATTGTGGTAGTTACATAATCTGGTGTCAACTTGAGACTATTAATAGTAATGGGGAAAAGTTTAGCCTGTCAATCAGGTCACCAGCTTGATGACCTCATTTGGAGGCACTATGTAGATAAAAGAGCTTACTGGAAGTCAAACACACACTCTCTGCTACACATTCCTGTTAACAAGCCACATGGAGCTACACTGATGGAGTCAGAGCCCTGAAGCTGGAGGAACTACATGGAGACCCACGCCAGCGCTAAGATGCTTTCACTGCCACTGAATCCACAAGACTTTCCACCCACTGGCCTGTGATCTTCCTGCATGCAACGTCATTGCATGTGGTGCATGAGTCTGAAGAGGAATTTATAGACTGGTAACAGACATATGAGCTAATATCAGACTTATGGCTTTGATCTGGACTGGGCTGGGATGTTTTCTTAATATACAATTATTCTTTATAGAAAGCTCTTTCTTACACACATATGAATGTCTATAAATTTGTTTCTCTAGTCTATATGCTCGGCAAATAATCCAACCTGGATTATATTAAGAATGTCATAGCAGTATTAGAGGAAGATTCATTAAGAGCCTGTGATATGTAGATGACATAACTTTGCTGAAAGTGAAGAAGATTTGAAGCACTCACTGGTAAATATTAAAGACTACAGTCTTCAGTATGGATTACACCTCAACATACACACACACACAATTCCCCCAATGGGACTAAAAGACAGCATCATGATAAATAGAGAAAAGCTCAACACTGCCAAGGATTTTCTTTTACTTAGATCCACAATCAACACTCATGGACAAAGTCAAGAAATCAAACAATTGTTGCAATGGGCAAATCTGCTGCAAAAAAAGTCTATAAAGTGTTAAGAATAGCAATGTAACCAAGAGGAATTACAGAAATCCTAAAGAATGCTGAACATGATAGTGGGACAAGAGAAAAGTAAAAGGAAATAGAGGAAAGAACTAGGAGGCAAAGGGCATTTATAGAGGTCTAAATACAGGCATGTACATATGTAAATATATTTATATATGATGATGGAGAAATAGATCTATGTACATATATTTATATGTTTAGTATTAAGGTAGCAGATGGACATTGGGCCTCTACTCAATTACTCCCTCAATGCAAGAACATTTGTTCTATTAACCTGGCATTCCATGATGCCCACCTTCCCGACATCATCGTTGAAGACAAAGTGGGTGCATAAGCAAATGTGAAGAAAGCTGATGGTGCCCAGCTATCAAAAGATATAGCATCTGGGGTCTTAAAGGCTTGAAGATAAACAAACAGCCATCTAGCTGAGAAGCAACAAAGTCCACATGGAAGAAGCACACCAGCCTGAGTGATCATGAGGTGTCGATAGGATCAGGTATCAGGCATCAAAGACCCAGAACAAAAAAATCATATCATTGTGAATGAGGGGGAGTGCGTAATCCAAGGCCCATCTGTAGGTAACTAGACATCCCCTTACAGAAGTGTCGTGGGGAGGAGACGCGCCAGTCAGGGTGCAGTATAGCACCGATGAAACAACATACAACTTCCCTCTAGTTCTTTAATGCTTTCCCCTCTCCTGCCCCACTATCATGACCCCAATTCTACTTTACAAATCTGGCTAGACCAGGGGATGTACATAGGTACAGATAAGAGATGGAAACATAGGTAATCCAGGACAGATAAACCCCTCAGGGCCAATATTGAGAGTAGCCATACCAGGAGGGGAAGGGGAAGGTAGGGGGACATTGGGGGAACCGATCACAATGATCTACATATAACCCCCACCCAGGGGGATGGACAACAGAAAAGTAGGTAAAGAGAGACATCAGTCAGTGTTAGACATGAAAAATAATACTAATTTATAAATTATCAAGGGGAAGGGAGGGAGGGGGAAAATGAGAAGTTGATACCAAAGGCTCAAGTAGAAAGAAAATGTTTTGAAAATGATGATGGCCACAAATGTACAAATGTACTTTACACATGGATGGATGGATGCATGGATTGTGGTAAGAGTTGTATGAGACCCCAATAGAATGATTTAAGAAAAAAAAGTGTTAAGAATAAAAGATGTCACTTTAAGGACTACAGGTACACACCTAACTTCAGTCGTAGAATTTTCAATGGCCACATATGCATGTGAAAGCTGGACAAAAGAAATGAATTATGATGTTGCCAAAGAATATGAGATATACTACAGAAACTGCCACAAAAATAAACAAATCTGTCTTGGAAGAAGTACAGACAGAATGCTCCTTAGAAGGGAGACTGGCAAAATTTTGCCTCATGTATTTCAGGAGGGCTCAAAACTCCAAAAAACACCAAACTCACTGCCATTGAGTGGATTCTGACTCACAGCAACCCTATAGGACAGGGTAGAGCTGCTCCTGTGAGTTTCCGAGTCAGGAGGGATGAGACCTGGTACAGCAGCCACACAGTCAGCAGCCTCTCCCGCAGCATCAGAGAAAAGGAAGACCCTCACCAAGATGGCCTGGCACAGTGGCTGCAACTAAGGGCTCTCACAGAGCCACGATGGTGAGGTTGGTGAGGTCCAGGCACTGTTTCATTCTGCTACACATAGTATGGCTGTGAGTCATATCCCATTTGATGGCATCTCACATCAACAACAATCTGCTATTGTGGGTCCGGAAGCTGAGTGAGGCGTGTCTTGCTCTCTGAATGCATGCCTATCGTGTTGTGTGATTTGTAGTTGCTGACTCATGGTGACCCTCTGCGTACAGAGCAGAGCTATTCTCCCTAGGGTTTGTGAAGCCAATCACCAGGCCAACTTCCTAAGCACCTCTGGGTAGGTTTAAATTACCTGCCAGCAGTTGAGCACTGAACTGTTTTCACCGTCCAGGGACTTTTAGTCTAACACAGTGGTCTGATTTTAGGAGAAAGTATCTGGGTAATTGCAGTGATCTATGTATAACACCCCACCACCACCACAAGCTGACCAACAACAGAAACATAATAATTTATAATTTATTAAGGTTTCATGAGGGTAGAAGGGTCGGGGATGAAGGGGGGAAAAGAGGCGCTGATACTAAGGGCTCAAGTAGAAAGAAAATGTTTTGAAAAGGATGGCAACTATGGGAGTTACATAATCTCCTGTCAACTTGAGCGAAGGGGTGGAGTCTAGCCTGTCAATCAGGTCATAGCCAATGAGGCCTCTGTGTGGGCATGACCTTCTCCTGAGGATTCTGGGAACTCCTGTCTTCCTCCCTGGAGGTAGGATACACACTCTTTCTGCAGTCCCTTTCCTGCTGTTGAGAGCTGGAGGAGACACGTGGGGACCAGTGCCAGCGCTGAGATGCTTCCACTGCCTGTGAATCCATAAGACTTCTACCCACTGCCCTGTCATCTTCCTGCATTCGGCAGCACTACATGTGCTAAGTGAGTCTGAAGAGGAATTTATAGACTGGTATCAGACATAAGGGCTAATACTGGACTTATGGACTTGATTTGGACTGGGCTGGGATGTTTTCTTAATATACAATTACTCTTTGATATAAAACTCTCTCTTACACACATATGAGTGTCTGGATTTGTTTCTCTAGTCAACCCGGACTAACACAGCAACTATGTACAAGTGTGCTTGAGACAATGGATGTATGGATTGTTTTAAGAGTTGTAAGAGCCCCCAATAAAATGATTTATTAAAAAAATTTTTTTTAAGTATCTGCCTAACAGAGGTTAAAACCAAACTCACTCCTACCAAGTCAATTCTGACTCACAGCGACCCTAGAGGGCAGAGTAGAACTACCCCCTGTGAATTTCTGTAGCTGAGGATCTTTATTGGAGTGAAAGGCCTCATTTTTCTCCCAAGCTGCAGCTGGTGAATTCAAACTGTTGACCTTGTGATTAGCAGCCCAATACACAACCCACTATACCACCAGGGATTCTTAACAGAGATTAGGAGATAATAATGACACTCCCACACATACTAGATAAAATCTGTGGCAAAGCACAATAAAGAACCAAAGCACACTTACAATGTAAATAGTAAGAGCTACCCTTCATTGCCTGATCTATGTTTTGCAAATATTATCTCATTTAGCACCTTGTCTCATTTAAAAATGAGGAAAAAGTGAAAAGCTGAGAAAGCCATTTGACAGATGAGAAAACTGAGGTTCACAAGGTTAGAGTTAGGAGTCAAACTAAAGTCTGTCTGATTTCAAAGCTTTTCTTCTTTCCAAAAAACATAACACACTGTAATTTATTTTTAAATTGTATGCAGCTTGATAGATTAGGCTACTATATAACCCAATATAATTTTTGTTCTAATTTTTAAAGAACATGTACTCTTCTCAGCATGTACCTTGTTATAGTCCAAATTCAAAATTCATGCATTTCAGAAACATTTTCAGGAAAGAAAATAAAATAACCGATGAGTCAGGTGCTTTACAACAACTAAAAAAAATTTTTGGAGCTTTAAACGACCCTAAAAGATATGTATTGGTCATTTTGAGGAAACTGATGCTCAGAGACTATAACAACTCTGAATTTGTCTTTCAATAAATTACCGGCCTATCAGTTTCATTTTAAGTTATCGACTGAATGAAAGTCCATTTGTCAGCCTCTGACTGAGACCTATCTGTCATGTTGGGGGCTATGGATGTCAAGATGAGTGTGACCTCAGCTTGACCTTGGGAGAAGTGTAGAGCTGGCTGAGGGCAGTGACAGCTCTCACCAACATGAAGCTCCTGTGCCAATCAGAAAGAAAGAGACCCCCTTTTCAGAGTGGAAGCAGCCCCCGGGCCCACTCAATTGGCTGGCCACCATTGTGCAGGGCACAACCTGCCCAACCATGCTCAGTGGCCTGACAGCTCCCATTAAGTCCACACACGTGGCCTTCAAAGCAGGGAACAGAGTGACAGGAGCCCTGAGACTGTGGTGGTTCTCCCTCACCCATCTGCTGCCTTGTCCTGCAGATACAACCTTGCTTCCATAATCTCTAGGGACCAAAGTGACCCAGAGCATATGGCAGTGCAGGTGAGAAGCAGTCTGCTCAGAGTTGGTAGGAGGCAAACCCAAACACAGTGCTTGGCATCCTCAAGCAGTACAAAAATCCCCAAGTATAGGCTGTTGTGAATTGGACAGTGTTCTTCCAAAATATGTATTATATGATACCTATGGTTATAATCCCATTTGGGAATAAGGTTTTTCTTTGTTATGCTAATGAGGCACTATTACTATATGGTATGCTTTAAATCAATCTGAGATTTTTTTTAAAAAAGAGAATAATCAAGCAACAAGTAAGCAGAGATGTGGGCAGATAGATGCCACACTACATGAAGAGCGTTAAGATTGAGACGCTGAGGAAAGAGCCCAGAGAAAGGAAGCCTTCCGCTAGAGCTGGCACCCTGAATTTGTACTTGCAGCCTCCTGAATTGTGAGAAGTTTGCTTGTTCAAGCTACCTACTTAGGGTATTTCTGTGACAGTAGCACTATGACTAAGGCAGAATGTGGTCCCAAGGGTAGGATGCTGGTCTAACAGATATACCCAAAATAACCCACCATCTTCGAGTCGATTCTGACTCCTAATGTCCCTCCAGGACAGAGGAGAATGGTCCCTTTGGGCTTCTGAGGCTGTAAACCTCTATAGACACAGCTTCATCTTTCTTCTGCAGAATAGCTGGGGAGGTGCGAAAAGCTGGAACAACCCAAGTAGCCCCTTCTCATTCTCAGTGTGGAAGTAGGTTTACAATTGGGTAATGGGTACAATCTGGAGGAATTTTTAAATATTTCACAGAAAGGCCCTGGCTTGCCTTAAAAAGTCTGTTGGTACCAGTATGGACATAAAGACAATTCTGGTGAGGACTCCAGAAGGCAGTGAGGAGAGCGCTAGAGAAGTTCCCTATTGTCTTCAGCATACATATGGTACCGTCAACAGACTACTGCTAGAACTGGATGCTGCGGGTGCTGCTTCCACTGAGGCTGAAAGGGAAGAGGAGCCATGTGACTGGGCAGTGGAGACAAGGCACTGTTTGCTGTGGAGTGGCGAAGAGCTTGTCTGAATTGGGTTCGGTCGTTTGGTAGAAGGTAGAACTTCAGTAGTTGTCCAAGGATATTTCGAAGCAAAACCATCGAGGGGCCACATCTTTTCTCCCCATTACTGATCATACCATGTGAGAGGCTGCAAAAGATGGGCTTGAAAACAAGCTGTGCGAAACAGAGGCAAAACTTAGAGATTTGGAAAATTCTGTCTTGCAAACTAAAGACACTGTCCTGGAATTTTCACCAACAACATGACCACACCATCTTTTCTTTTAGAAAAAATGTTTTAAAGCCTGTGACTGATAGTTCTAACCAATTACCACAGCAGAAAACCCATTAGCTTAGACTGATGGAGAAAGAGATAGGACACAAGGAAGGATCAGACCAAAGGAACTGTATCTGTTGTCTGCCAAGAAAGGAAAGGACCGCCCTGGTGCAGTGTGGAGAGACCAGGAGAACTGCTTAAAGGAGCATGGGATGCAGGGCTGTCATGGTCTCAAAGGGTAGCCCCAAGGCTCCCTGGATTTCAAAAGGGGAGCCACGGCCTCCTAAGTTTTAGAGTCAGATTCCCACCAATGCAGTTCTGTAACAGGGACCTGCCATTCAGGGGTGCCAATAGGATTCTGTAGCTGACCAAAACTGAGGAGGGAGCTAGTGTTGGAGCAGAGGAGACAGGGAGGCAGAAGGAAAGGCCTAGGGGGCAGGAGACATGTTCCACTGAGAGTCAGACGGTAGAGGAGCCGGTTAGTATGAGATCAACTTTCCCTGGTCGGGAAATTAGTGCTCAGTAACATGAATCAGTTCTCTAAGATGCTCCAGCTTCTATCTCTGTTTAGTAACAGAGCTTGACCAGTCTCCACCATTCCAACTCTTGAAAGCTCCTTTCTGAACAGGGGTGGACCCTGCCTGGGAGCCTTAAGAAGGAATGGACTCCTGCTAGAAGAACCTTGGCTTGATTTTACTTTTATTTTTATGTTTTCATGAATGCCAAGTGATACTGTTTTTCAATGTATAGTAGAAAGAGACGTTTAAAAAGTAAAATTTCCCAGTGAATAAAAAGTGAGTCATTACAAAGAAAACAATAAATAACAGGGCGGTTGGTTCGTGGACATGGACTACCAAGTTACATCTGAGGAGACATGGGGCTGGGAAAGCGGAGGCTTTTACTTCACACAACACACTTCTATAGTGTCTGCTTTTTAAATAGGAATGTGTTCGTGTGTTAACACCATTCGCTGAAAGGCAAACAAATGAAAAAACAGCTTTGGGTTGCCCAATTTACACAAAAGGCGAAAAAGAAAGTAGCATTTAGGGTCTGCTATAGAGAGGCCCCTCAGCAGGTGGCTACCAACCCCATCTCTAATAACTGGACAAATGACTGGACGTTGAGTGCTGGGACTGTCCTTCTCCCAAAGGCAGCTACGGTCACAATACTGCAGTGGGCTCCTAAGGGGTTCTGTCCAAAGGGCTGGTCCCCTCCCCTTCACCAACCTCCATCTTGTCCCTTGGCGAAGCTCTGGGGCACATTTACATCAGTTTCCTTAATTTCATCAAGTATTTAAACAGAAGACTCCTGTGGACATTCTCTAAAGCAAGAGTACTTTATGAGGTTCAGTGACAGATCTGTGCTCTTGGGTCTAGGAGGTTATTAGCACAAGGCTCCTGGGCCCACAAGATGGGCTCTACTCCTGGCTCTTCTTGATGGTTTCTCCCCTAGCCTCTAGGATTAGCTCATTTTTAGCCTAACAGGATGGTAAAGCTGACTAATCCCTTCTAATCCCCTTGTTAGGATTCCACATACCTTGTTTGTATGGTCCCACATCCTTAAGGGATCCATGTACCTTGTTTGCATTATTAGCAGGCTGTCTAATATCCTTGGTGGGTCACAAACACCTTATTTGCATAGTCTCACCCAATCATTTTATAGGAATCACAACAATCATGGCTAGAAGGGTCATATTATAGTAATTCACCATATTGCAGCTATTCTTGAGAGACACTCATTCACCAAGGCCAAGATAATGTTGCCAGCTCAACTGAGTGTTGAAATTTCTATCCTGTCACCTAGCCATTACTGACCTTTACTCCTCTAGTTCACCATGACTCAAAACCTGTAAGACTGGTCACCCTTCCTCCCAATAACACATTTTCTGTAAGTGCACAGCAGCTTCTAGTAAATAGGAAATGCAAACTAAGACACACTCCATGGTACTGGTATTGCCCTTTTCCAGATAGATAGCCTCAATTTTGGTTCTGAACAATGCTGAGGATTCTGTAGGGGCTCACTACACCCCCAAAACATATAGGGTTGTTCTGAGTCTGTAATAACTAAAGCCAAGACAGTTGCCTCAAATCCATTCAGGCTTTCGGCAGTTCTATGTGCTCCCGAGTCAAAGTGTGCTCCATAGGGCTGTCATGACCAATCTTTTGAACGTGGATCACCTGGCCTTTCTTCTGAAGTGCCTTTGGTAGATGTGAATCTGTGGAGTCTAATTGCCAACCTTTCAGTGAGTAGCGGAGAACTGCCCAACCTAGGACTTCCTCTCTGCCCTGAAGAGTGAATTATTCTGGAAATGACATTTTTGAACTTCAGAAACCTTCTTGCAAAGTGCTGGAGACAAGCAGGAATCTCCTGAAGGCACATTCCCTGACCCTTGGACAACAAAGAGACACAGCCACTGTCCCAACCAGGGGCTCCCCATCTATCTGGAAAGCGGAGTCGTAAGCACCAGGGAGGAAACCCCCAGAGCAATTTTGGTGACCTTGGTAACCTGCTCCCCGGATCACACTAGGCACTGACTGTGCTCCACCCGACAACCAGACAACACTGTGGGGCCTCACTGGGCTCTGATGCTGGCGATGCACTGCTGGTTCTGAGATAGTCACAACAGACAGAAAAACGATGTGTTCATACACTCGGGAGGATTAGAGGGCTAAGATCTACAAGGACACAGCCCCGTTCCAAGGCACAAACTCCATCTACGCAGTTCCTTTCCCCTTTGACCCTACAGCAGGATGCCGTCCCCTTGGTGGTTAGCAACTCCCGGGGCAGGCACACCACATCATTCAACTTTGAATTCACGACCTTGCCCCAATGTACCCCTTATATGTAAAAAAAGAGAGCTAACACCGGTGTCGTTTGGAGCTTTGTAGCCAGCTATGCCATAGGAGGATCTAAGATAGGATGCTGTTGTTAGGTACCACCCAGGAGACAAACAGAACACAACACTGCGCATCCTCACAATTGTTCCCGTGCTCGAGCCATTGTGCAGCCACTGTGTCAATCCATCTCGCCGCGGGCCTTCCTCTTTGTCTCAGTCCCTCTACTTTCCCAAGCAGGACGCCCTTCTCCAGGGGCCAGTCTCTCCTGACAACATGTCCAAAGCATATAAGATGAGGTCCTTGCCTTCAGGGGGAACTCTCCCAAATCTGTTTTTTCCAAGACAGATTTGACCGACCCTGCTGACTGACCTAGCTTCCGCCATCACAGCAACACACAAACCACCACAGTGTGACAAACGGACAGACAAGTGGTGCAAAGCTAGGATAGATCTTAAATCCTAAAATACTTGGTTTGTAGAAGGCAGGCTGCAGTTTCCAGTGGGGCCCTCATTCCATTTTGAGTATTGACAGACGCTCCGTTTCCATTTGAGTTCTTCTGACCATTAACTGGCAATGTGAAAAGCTGTGCCTCAGAAGGGGACTTGCCTGGGGGACCCCCTTACTGATTTGTATATGGGAGTCCCCTAAAGATTAAGGTACCAGGGCCACATGGTCAGGAATCATGCCCCCAGCACTGAGAGTCAGGTGACTGCAGGGTTCCAGGACCACTCCTGTGAGCTTTTTTAAGCTGCCGCTGTGTGCTTATCCTAATCATGATCCGTTTTCTGCACATGTCATCTTACCTGCTGATGAGATCACGATTTTGCAACACTTTCCTTTGTTTTCTCTTCTTGACAATTAGCCACCACGATGGCCTCCTACTGATGCTCCCTTTCCTCCAAACGATTTGTCTTCTCTCTCCTGGTTAAGGTTTCATGAAGAAATCCTATGATTTGTGGTCTTTTCCCTCCTAGACTGGACTCTCGGAGGATAGGCGGATCCCACACACGAGGGAACACTGGAAGGAATGGCATGCGGGGGAGCAGATGTGGTGGCAGAGGTCAGGAAGGAGGAGGGCGGGCGGGCGGGCAGGCAGCTGTGGGTCTGTTTGAGTTGGGCCAGAAGAAAGTGCAGTCAGCCAGGGCCTGAATGCCAGGCTAAGTCTAAAATGCATTCTAACAAAGGGGAGCTCCATCCGGTGGCTTCTGAGCAGGACGGGGTCTCAGGAGTCTCTGGTGGCAGCTGAGTGCAGAAAGGACAGGAAGGAGACCACTAGGTGGCATCTGGAATGGCCCAGGCCCAGGTTAGAGGAGGTGAAAAAGATAAAAAGATGAGAAAAGGCTACAAACATTGCGAGGGGATTCATTTTGTAAATGGAAGGCCACACACACACACACACACCTCCTCTACAGCTAAGGCAGGGTCCACAGATCCTCTGAGGTCCGGAGCAAAGCCCAGTCCATCTACTTAGCCACTCCTGCCTGCCTTCCATCCAAAAGGTACGTCTGAGAGTTGGAATGAGTGCATCGCATGCACACCTTATCAGAAACGCACCATTACAAGCTGCCGTACATTTCTGGGTGTTACGAGTTTCTCTAGCTCATCTGCTGGTGGATCTGTTTTGGCCACTAGGCAAGTGGGAAGACTGCAACAGCAACAAGGACAGAAACAAACACCGCCTCCGTCTTAGGATATTGGATGCATGATTTTCCCTACCTGCCATTTGACATAGTAGGTTATGAGTTGGGCTGCTAACCTAAAAGGTCGGCAGTTCAAACTCGCCTGTGGTGTCACAGGAGAGAGATGAGGTTTTCTGCTCCTCTGCAGGTTCACAACCTGAAAACCCAACGGGGCAGCTCTACTCTGCCTTATAGGGTTACTATGAGTCGGAATTGACTCAGCGGCAGTGTTTGTTTTGTTGTTGTTGCCTCATGAAGAGCCTTGGAGTCTAGGGGTTTGCTGGTCCTGGAAGGGCTGTGGCTTGAGAGGCAAGGGTCCTCGACCAGGGGCCTCTCTGCTGAATGTGGAGTGAGGGCTGGAGAGTGTGAGAAAAGACGAGGCCTGGTGGTATCCCGGTTAAAGTGCTCAGCTGCTAACCACAAGGTCAGTGGTTCAAACCCACCAGTTACCTTGGGGGAGAACGATGTGACCATCTACTTCCATAAAACCTTACAGCCTTGAAAGCCCTAGGGGGCAGCTCTACTCTGGCCTATGACGTAGCTAGGAGTTCTAATTGATTCAATAGCAGTGGAATAATGCTGAGATCAGAAATCTAGATTTTTCACTTCCAATAAATTATACTGTCAAGTTTTAGGGAAGTAGACTGCCATCTTTCTCTCGAGGAGTGGGTACAAACCACCAGCCTCTCAGTTAGCAGTTGATGCTTTTAACCACTGTGCCATCCGGGCTCCTTCTAGCATACCCCGTTAAATAAGAAACCTTACTGAATGCATAGTGTGCACTTATTAACACTGAACGCACGGTTATCAGCACTATACCCCAAGCCTGAGCTAAGTTTATCCAACACACATATTTTCTCTGTGAAGCACATCACAACCTTCTTGTGCTTAGGAACACTACCCCTGAGGGTCATTTTTAAATGCACAATCACCATGATAAGGCACAGAAATGCAAACAATGTGGCCCTCAACAGATCAGGAACAGGGCAGTTGTTTATGGGAGGAGAGCTGAAACCAAAAGGCAGAGTGTCACCTTGTTCAAACTCAATTAGGAACGTGCATCTCGAGCAATCCAATTTTTTCTACTGCTCTTGGCCCGTCCATGAATGACCAAGAAAGTACAAGTATCGACACCGCACTTTATAGATTGATTTGAGAGAGTCTGTAATTTGCAAACATGGACTCCGTGAATGATGAGGGCCAGCTGGGTATGTGTGTATCTCTAAAGATACATACACCTATATTGAATTTGTCAAGGATTTCATCCACAATCAAGGCTCATGGAAGCAGCAGTCAGGAAATCAAATGACCTACAGCACTGGGTTAATCTGCCGCGTGAGATTTCTTTAAAGTGCTGAAAAGCACGAAGGCCACCCACTTTGAAGACTTAAGGCTAAGGTGCAACTTAGATACGGTGCAACCTTGGTATTTCCAATCGCCTCCTGTGCAGGTGAAAGTTGCAATGAGAGAAGACTGAAGGCGAATCAGTGCACTGAATCACCACGGTGCTGGTGAAGAAGAGTGAGTCTCACGGGCGGCCAGGAGAACAAACAGCTCTGTCTTGGCAGAAGTACAACCAGATTGCTCCTGGGAAGCAAGGATGGCGACACTTCATCCCCATCCTCTGGGCCTATTATCAGGAGAGACTAGTCCCTGGAGAGGGAGATTAGGTTTAGTAAAGCAGAGGGGCAGCAAAAAAATAGGAAGACCCTTGAGGGGGTGGATTGGCACAGTGGCTGCAACAATGGGCTCAAACAAACACTCATGCTGAGGATGGCACAAGACCCGGCAGTGTTTCCTTCTGTGGTGCATAAGACCGCTATGAGCTGGAACTGACTTGATGGCCTCTAACGAGAACAAAGTATCTATCGCTACAGTGATGGCTGTGGGTTTAAATCTAGATTCAAAAGAAAGTAGAGCCAACAGTCTAAAGAAAAAAAAGAAATAAGACTTTGATTCAGGTCTTAGAAGTACAACATCCCCACACTTTAGATCTGGAAATGAATTTGTAGACTCTGCTGTTCAATCACATACTTTAGCTGAGTAAACAAGTTATGAAATAACCCACCCCAAAGTCGCACCGCAAATCCGCAGCAGAACTGTGCTTAATCCCACACCTTCTGAGTCCTAGCCTGGAATTATTTTCTGTGTCTTAGACAGGTACCCAAAAAGCAGATAAAAGACCATGGATAGTTTTATAATTTGGTTTTTCATTTGACCCATGAAATCTGGAACTAAATAGTACTATTTAATTCCAGATTTGTACACACCACCACACCATCACCAGAATGCTCCTTAGTAGTGAGGATGGTGAGACTTTGTCTCACATAATTTGGACATGTTATCAGAAGAGACCAAAAAATACCCAAACTCAGTGCCATCGAGCCAATGCTGACTCATAGTGACCCCCTGTGGGTTTCCAAGACTGTAACTGTTTATGGGAGTAGAAAGCCCAGTCGTTCAACCAAGGTGCTGCTGCTGGTTTCTAACTGCTGACCATGCGGATCGCAGCCCAACATGTAACCGCTATACCACCTGGGCTGCAGAAGGCACCGGTCCCTGAAAAGGGACATCATTCTTAGTAACAAATGGATTGACACAGTGCTGCAACAATGAGCTCAAATAGAACATTTGTGAGGACGGCCCAAGACTAGGCAGTGTTTCATTCTGGTACACACAGGATCACTGTGAGTCAGAACTAACCTGACAGCACCTAGCTGGGCTAAATCAAGAAATTCACTTTCAAACCATAAAATGGAGTTACCTTTCATAAAGCTGAGTCAAGAACTACCTTTATATTAAAAGGAGATAGATGACTATGATCTTGCTTACAATTCTGCCCACATGCAACTATCCAAGGGCATAGCTAGAAGCCAGGAGAGAAGAAGAAATCATTAACGGGGTTGTTCCCTCAGCCTGTTGTTGACCTTGGTGCATCCTGGACTATCTCGATCGCAGTTTCCCACCTATAAAAATGAAGAGGTTGGATCACATGCCACTAAAAATCCCTTCTAGATCAAGTTGTTTGATTTCTTAAAAACTGCTGGCTTTCCTAAATGTTTCCTCCCTGCTCCCACTACCATGACTCGAATTCTACCTTGCAAGTCTGGCTAGACTGGTACAAATAGGAACTGAAAATACAGGGAATCCAGGGCGGATGA
>NW_022105908.1:15923421-15938089 GCF_000313985.2 Echinops telfairi | reverse complement strand
AAATTGCTGGCTTAAATATTTCCAGGGTTAACACAAGGGATCATCACTGTCTGGAAACCACTATCAAATTCAGCCTTCAGACTCCAAGCAACATCACTTTGCAGGCCTTGCGTACGACTGTGAGTAAGGATGTGCCAGAGCTCGTTTCGATGTCCCTGTGAGAAGCAGCAGCAGAGAGCAACAGAGCCCCATTACTGGGCCCTGCCCGTGATCCCTGCTTGCAAAGACTTGCAGCCCAAGGCTCCGAAATGAAAGACTCCGTCTCTCTTCATTATGCCCAATCTTAAACCAAAAACCTGAAACAGGATATTTGACATGCCTCCCAGACTACCAGGCTGGCGCTTCATTAATGATTAAAAGAGCAGCTGGTTAATGGCTGAAACACAAGTTGCTCAGTTAGACAACTTAGCATCTGTTTAAACGCTCCTCTTCCACCAACCAACACTGTAATTCCAAAGCACATCCCAAGACAAAGTAAAACACACAGGTCTGCTTCTTAGAGGGGCCTCCCCGCAAGCATAAGACAGCACAACCCTTGAAGGAATGCTCAGAAAACGTTCTAGGCTGAAGAGGACACACATACACTGCACGACACTAGGGTACACGGAATTACTGAGACTGGGCGGATCAATTATAATACTAAAACAGGGCCAGGTTGACCTGACTTCTAGCCACCAGCTGCCTTAGGTATTCCTAAGTTCCACAATGTGGTGGGTAGGAGCACAGACCTGAGCTCTGTCCCTGCTCTGCTACTTATTAACCCCAAGATTCTGAGATGCTACTTCAGCCTCCGCTGTTCTAGTTTATAGACTGAGTGGTAGGACCTACCTCACAGGACTAGTGTTGATGAATGGGAATGGTTCAGTGAGGTACTTAACCCTATGCCAGGTGCAAGGTCACCCTGCGTGGTACTGCTAACATCTTCAGTATTAGCCTTGAAGGCACTGTTTTATTTATTTATGAAACATGATTGTGAGTATGTGAAGGTTTACAGAGCAGACCGTCAGTTTTACATCCAACGGTTCACACACGTTTCGTTTCGACGCATCCACTGCGGTGCCCTCTGTGAACCAGCATTCCTCTCTCTCCTCTGTTTCCTCCTCCGTGTCCAGCTCTCTGTCCTGGGCAAGTGCTGCCCACTTTGACCTTAAGTACTGTGTTGATTCCTAAATGCACGGGTGAGTTCAGCTCCACATCTGCAGGGTGACGATGGGTCAGAGTCTTGGAGCTCCACCAGTCTCTGACCAGTAGGCCTGGTCTCTAATGATTTTTGAGTTCTGCTCCACACTGTTCTCCTACTCTCTCCATCAGGACTTTCTAATGTGATCCTGTTCAGAGCTGTAGGCAGTGGTAGCGGGCACAGTCTAATTCTTCTGGTCTCAGGGTAGTGGAGACTGATGTTTGCATGGTTCATTACTCCATTGGACTCATTGTTTCCATGCATCTTTCTATTTTAACCACTCTTCTTTCCTCTAAATGGACAGAGAACAAAAAGTGCACCATCGACAGCTGCTCACAAGCTTTTAAGCCCCAGTTGCTACTCACCACAGTAGGATGCAGAACACTGTCTTTGTGAACTGCTATTAAGGCACTGGGGTAGACTGTTGAAAAATCAAAGCAAACAGAAACAAGTACCTAATAGCACGTTTCATCTAAAAAGAACTATAAGACCCCATACAGTCTCCCTTGATTCTCACAAAAGTCTTGTGAGACAAGGCAGGGCAAGTATTCTTGTCCCTGGTTTACAGGTTAGGAACCTGAGATCAGCACAGCTGGTAGACCCCCCACAGGGCAGTCGGAGGGGTAAGGAAGGGGCTGATTCCAAAACCAAAAGTACTAACAAAGAGAACAAAGAAAGTACAATGAGGTCAAGCTTGCTCTGCAATATTCCGGTGGCCTGTGCTATGTATACAGAATCAGCTAGGGCCTGTTCTGGTCCAATGGAAACCTCTTGCTTGCTGTCAAAAGGTCTGGGGCCTGACTCAGGAGTGCAGATCATACCTCAGCCTATGTGAGGCAGGGACCCTTGAGTAAACTTCTTAGCTCTCCTAAGCTTCTATTTCTTCCCTGTAAAGTGGAGATGACACCAGCTGACATTTGACTTAATGGAGCTGTTCTGAGAGAAAAAAACATTACTAAGAAAATTAAAATGTATAAAGCACTTAGCAATGTACCTGAAACATGGTGAGTGTTCAGTAAACTATGGCTACTTTTTTAGCTTTGAAAAGTACTAAAAAATAAAATTGATCTCAGGGACTCTAGGAGGCGAGTAACTACAGAGAACGACCGCTGGACCACATGCTGTGAAGGTCACCAGGAACCAGAAAGTCTATGGCCTGTCCTCAAGGAGCCCCTAGTTCTAGCCTGGAGGTGATGCCTGGTGAGAGAGATGACAGCAGGCAACAGCACCCACGGGAAGAAAGGAATCAGCAGTTCTGAATACTGAGTCTGCTGAGCGCCGGACACTGCCCTAGAGACTTTACACACACGATCCCACTTCATCCTTACAAAAACCTGGAACTCACTGCTAGTGAGTCAGTTCTGACTCACAGTGACCCTGTGGGGCAGGGTAGAACTGCCCCTGTGGGTTTCCGAGACTGTAATTCTTTACAGGAGTAGAAAGCCTTCTCTTTCTCCCCCAGAGTGACTGGTGAATTTGAAAGACTAACCTCGCTGTTAGCAGCCTAATGCAGACATAACCCATTACACCACCAGGGCACTTTTAGGTAATATCGTTGGCCCTGTTTTATAGGTGGAAGAAAGGCCTGACATCGACTTTCAAAATCAGCCAGTGAAAACTTCATGGAATGGGACACCAATTGGCTCCATAAACTTTCACCCAAATAGTTTTTTGTTTGTTTCTTTGCTTTTTCTAAAGAAAAGATGAAAACCGTTTGGAACCCAACGGTCTGACCCACAGCCAATTATGGGATGGTGCAGGCCCAGGCAGTCTTTCATTGCCCGGTGCAGCGGGGAATCAGCATGTGCCCTTCCGTGGGGTGGGGAACAACTTGAAGGCAGCTAACAAAAAACAACAGTTTCTAGGTGAGAGAAACACCAGCTGAATGGTGTGGCTGAGTGGTATGGATATGGATAAGAGTGGTATGGATCACAAACACTGTGAGTGCAGAGAGGAGACTCATCCCTAAACAGGGCATCTGAGAAGGCTATCTGGAAGAGAAAGGCAGGGTTAATGGACAGCAGAGTTGAGGATTGGATGGAGAAGAGCAAAGAGAATCTTCTAGGTCAGAGGAGCTAGAAGGAGCACTGAAATAGGCACCAAGTCTGGGACTCATGTTTTAAAGGCCTATCTCCACCCACAACAAGCTGGGTAAAAGGATTCCCCCTTTTCAGACTACTTCTAGGTTAACCCCAAATACTGAGTGAGTTGTCTGTGAGGCCAAGAGAAACACAACCCTTAACTGAGCATTTCCTGAGCATTTCTCATTCCCCTTTCCTTATTTAACACTCCAAGTTAAAGAAAAAATAAAGTATATTATATAGAAATATGTTAATAGCTATGTCACAGTATATACTATATCACAGGCATGGGAAAGTGGAGCTTAAAATATATAAGCATTCCATTATGTGAAAAGCATAATCACAATCAGTTTGTAAGAAAGCAAACTATGGTAGTTTGGTTCTTTGTCTTTTTTCCATATTTTCTTCTAGGGTTTGTTGCCTTTTAACAAACACAATGAATGTAAACTTTCAATATTTCAGACAGCCTACCTCTAAACCAGTGGTACCCTTTCAGAAAAGTCCTGCAAATGTTTCACCTCTGGTCTCGTCCACGGGAAGCAGAGTGAGACAGGAGAGCCTGACCCTGCCATGTGTCTGTCACAGCCCCGTCAGTTAAGGACAAATACGCACAGAACCCTCGAGTTCTTCATAGTGTCCCATCAGCCTGCTGACATCTCCCCGTCTCCACGACCCCAAAGCTCCCCTAACTGAGGCTTACAAAAGCAACCCTACCCTCAATGCCTCATGGCCCTGACATGGAGGCGTTAACTTAGCATGGTGAACGTCCTGGTAGGACCACAATTCCTTCCACACAGATGAGGGCCAGTGGGTAAGAAGAACAGCCTTTTGGTAACTGTGAGCTACAGTCACTCTGGCTGGTACCTGACACTCCCATTCTTAGACAGCTGTATGGCCCCCAGTGCCACCAGTGCAAGAGTCCCACTTGTTTGGCTCACATTTGAAGCCCTCTGTAATCAGGTCTTACCTTACGGTTCTATTCTCTCAACTCCCCTCCTCTCAGCTACTAAAACCAATTTCTATTACTTCTACCTGCCTGTCAATATACAGCCTTCGCTCAAACTATTGTCTTTGCCGGGACAGCATTAACATTTAAGGAGTGAAGCCTCCATTTCTACCAAATCCTACCCGTGTCTCAAGACTGCCCAGGGGCTACCACCTCCTTAGAGATTCCATTTGTTCTTGCCTGCTGCCTTCCCACACTGCTCTTTGCCCCCTCTCCTTCGTGGAGAGCGGCACAGCAGAGAGGACCTAAGTTCTGAGTCCGGTATGTGACCTCGGGTGGGTGACGTAGCTGCTCATTGCCTCCGTGTCTCCATCTACAAACTGATGATAAATGTCGCTGATGCCCAGCGTTGTTTCAAGGCTTAAGCAATAGCAAGACAACTAAAAGAATGACTACAGTCTCTAATGCCACACTGAACTTAAACACCTTTAGTTATTATATTATGACTACTGGGGGTGCGGGGAGCGGGGGTAGTGGTTACTTGATAGCATTCCTGCCTTCCCTGTGAGAGGCCCAGTTGAATTCTGGCCAATACACCTCACGCATAGCCACCACCCTGTTGTCAGTAGAGCTGTGATGTGAACAGGTTTCACTGGAGCTCCAGACTAAGATGTCACCAGGAACAAAGCCCTGGCAATCTATTTCCAGAAATCCGACACTCCAATCCACAACCAGCCGCATGTGGATGGCACAGGCCCAGGCCACACTTCATTCCGACTACGATCACAACAATGACGACTGGAGGTGACTCTTCCCCTGCTTCTGTGTCTTACCGCCTTTCACCTGTCCAACCTGTGGCAGGCACTGCTGTCTACCTCATCGGACTTAGCTGCTTGCCTTATATCCCAGAGACTTAAAAAAAAAACCTACAGTCATCAAATTGATTCCAACTCCTCATGGCCCCATACAGGACAAAGCAGAACCACTCCTTTAGATTTGTCAGACTGTACATCTATTGGAGTAGACAGCCTCATCTTTCTCCTTCAGGGAGGCTGGTGGGTATGAACCGCTGAACTTACTGTTAGCCATCCAGTCCTTATCCCACAGCATCACTAGGACTCCTTCGCTAGACTAAACGTCCTGGTAAATGCTTCATTGCGTATATAAGAACAGTCCATATAGAGTCAGTGAATGAATACATTCTAAGGAATCACACTTGTGGTTTGTCTCCAAGAAAATCAACATCACTGAGAATCTGTGAAACTGTACAGTCCTAGCTGCCTCCACATCCCAATGCACCCCGGGGTAAGGCCTGATCCTCTGCGCTTTAACAAGCCTTCCAGGTGCTTCTAGTGATCCTGAATCAAGGATCTGTAAAGGAAGAAGTAACGTGACAGAGCACAAGGACCATTCCCAGCTTAACTCTGGCATGGACCTTGCACAAGTCTTTCAGCTTCTCAGAGCCTGTTATAGATTGACTGGTGTCCCCCAAACGTGTGCCAACTTGGCTAGGCCATAATGCTCAATGGTTTGGCAGTTAGAAAATGACACAATGGGAAAGCTATACAGCAATGCCGCCCATACTGTAATCTGATGTGATATGAGAGATGAAAGGAGAGAGAAACTAGCAGAGATCAGAGGGATCTCCCACCATGAAGAAAGAAGTACCAGAGGTGGAATGCATCATTTGGACCTAGGATCCCTACACAGAGAAACTCCTCGGCCCGGGGAATATTGCTGCCAAGACACCTGGAAAGCTCCAGGAAATCCCATAGATGCTGGAAGGAGACAAGGTCCTTTCCCCCGAGCTGAGGAACAGAGAAAACTAGCACTTTGAATTTGGACTTCTAGCCTCCTGCACTGTGAGAGACTACATTTCTGTTTATGAAAGACATGTATTGGTGGTATTTCTGTCATAACAGCACTACATAAGTAAGACAGACCCCAATGTCCTTATATACATGGAGAACAGTTAAATATTATGATCTGAGATCCCACGTGCAAGGTTTGCAAATAGTAGCAGCGTTCACTTTTCTTCCAATGCATCTCCCTTGGTTGTGAAATAAATAAATAAAATAATAGAAGCAGAGGGCTTTGGGAGCTGAGCACTGTCACGGGACTCTATAACTCCAACACCAAACTCACTGCCATCAAGTTATGGATTGGGCTACTAACTGCAAGGTCAGCAGATTGAAACCACGGAAGAAAGACAAGGTTTTCCACTCCCACAGAGTCACAGTCTCAGAAACCCACAGGGGCAGTTCCACTCTGTCATGTAGGGTCACAATGAGATGGGAATCTAAGAATGACTTATTCTGGGTCCAAACATCCAGGCTAGAGTTACACACCTAGCATTCACCAGGCATTAAGGAATAACCCAATCAGTGATTGATAGGGCTAAGTTCCAAAGCCCACATCGTTAATGCAAAAATGGAGGATGACCACAACAGATCACAGAATCAATGATGACTACATCATTATATAAGTGCCAAATTACATCACTGTATAACTATCAAACCTCTGAGAATCACGGCCCACCCAAGTTAACACAAAACCTTGACCATAACAGGCAGCAAGCACTACTCTCTCACCTCCGGTCTCACCATTCGTTATTGCCAGGCGTACATTATTAGAGTGCACAGTAGTCAGATTGTTTATTATAGGCATGAATGCTAAATGTCAGATAACAAGGCAGTCCATGAGTAAGTGCCAGTGTGCTATAACAGCACCATGGAATCTACAGACACAAAATCTGCAACTGAGTATCTATTTCTCGTGGGTTCATTTAATGAAACTGTGGATATAAAAAATTGCTGCTTTTTTCCCTTCACTAGTTTGGTCAGAGAAGAACCCTGGTGGCAGAATGGGTTACCTGTTAGGCTGCTAACTGCAAGGTCAGAAGTTTGAAACCACTAGCTGCTCGGCAGGAGAAAAGATGAGGCTTTACATTCCCATAAAATGTTACAGTCTCAGAGACCCACAAGGGCAGTTCTACTCTGTCCTATACGTCACTATAAGTCAGAATTGACTAGGTTTCAGTGAGTTTGGTTTGGTTTGGAGTTTGATGGGAATTAATTACTCACTGATCTTTGAATCTACATTTTACTCCTGGAAAGGGATTACCTGAAATTGTTTCCCAGTCATTGTGAACTAAAAACATTTGCAAAGAAGCATGGACCCGGTACAAGGCACCCCCAATGTATGACATCCAACCTGGAGCAGTTGGGAAGGGTTGAGATTAAGACAGCAACATTTTGAAACTTCTCTCAGAGACGAGAATCCAGAAATAAAATGGTCTTCTCCTCCCCCGCACTTCCTAACTTCACACATCATTTCTCCCTCGCCTTTCATTCATTCGATGCAAGAATCCCTTGCCAGAATGCGGGAGGGATGCAGGAACATTCAACATGGACACTTATGTGTCAGACTGGAATCTCAATTGCTAGCTCAAGAGGGGAAGATCAAGTATTTGACCCAACAGCATGACTGTAAACACTGAGGCCCAGGCAGGGTGGGAAGTAATAAATACTCTAATAACCACTCACACTAGGTAGCCCTAACTCTCCAGTGCAACAACACCTTTAGGGAGTGTGCTACCACTACCAAAGTACCACCCCGGGCAGCTCTTGCAGACCAGGACCGGCCCCAAGAAGCTCTCACAAAAGCTTACTGACTTGAACCAATGAATTGGAATTATTTAGTATGCGTCTCTACATAGCTATTGCTTTTTAATGAGGACAGTATTACTCTTCCACGGATGGAAATGAAACCCAGAGAGACTAAAACTTCAAACCATTGAAAGAATATAGCTTTTGATGCTCCCCATTCAGAAAAGGGCTGTCTGTGACCCCAGCCCTACCAGCCTCTATGCCCCAGCCCGCTCTACTCCACTCAGACTGATATCCACAGACATGGCCACCTGTCCCAGGCATAAAGAATCCTCCCTCTGCCTGTGAAATTCCCATCCACCACGCACGGCCCTTGGACTGGTAGAAGCCAAATCTCTTCTGAATACTTTCGAATGCTAAACTACTTGCAATTTTGCACCACTCGACTGAGTACTTAACTGTAGGTGGCCTTCTCTTAGGGATTTCGCTCCTTTGAATGCAGGGACCAAATATGAAATCCCAGCATTCCCCCTTACCAGCTGAGCAGTCTTCAGCAGGACATTGCACTTCTCTGAGCCTCAGTCTCCTCTTCTGTAAAGTGGGAAGGCACCGTGTGGTGAATTACTTGTCATGATCCTTCTGGCTATAGTTGTTGTAACTTCCATCAAAGGACTATGAGTATACGTAGCACAATGCAAATGTGAGGTACTTGTGGCCCACCAAGGGGGTTGGATAGATTGCCACTAATGCAAATAAGGTACATGGCACCCTTGTAGAGTGAGACCATGCAAATAAAATATAGGGAAACCTAACAAGAATTGGTTAGCTCTGCTTTCCTGCTAGGCTTAAAATAAGCCATCCCAGAGGGGAAGGGGAGAGGAGGGTTTCACCATCAAGAAAGAAGAGCCAGGAGTGAAGAGAAGAGGTCCTTGTGCTGGACCTCTTCAATCCAGGAGACAGAGAGCTGTGACACTGGAGATGGCGAGAGATATCAAGCAGCAGCCGCCGCCACCGCAGTAGAGGCAGCAGAAGTAGTCAACTGGCAAGAGAAGGCATGTTGGACTTCCAGGCCCACAGAGAGAAAGCTGAATGCCTTTGGGTAGGAGTTCCTGGTGGAGCGGGGTGCTTCTGAGCGCTTAACTGCAGAGCTAAAAGAGTTTTCTAATACTTGCCCACTCCAGGCCGGGACCAGGCTGAGGGTTGGAGAGAACTGGGTCTACAGGTATGGTGGAGGAGAGGCTGTCCTGATTGAAAAACTGAGCCTTCCTGATCCTGTCTGTCCGTTATATGTGGTCATTGCAATGAATTATGGAACCCAGCAGAGGCAGAAAGTGTCATGTCCAAACTGGTGAAAAGATGGAAGGGTAAAGGCACACCTGACCTCAGTCTCGTAGGAATCAGTCTAGGGCTGGTGGCATGTCTCCTCCTCTCTACCTGTGGCCAGTAAAGGTCAGACACTGCTCCCACGCCTTTTTGACCAAAGAACAGTAAAACGTGCTGTGCAGGACAGCTTGGCTGAAGCAAGTAACGGCTGTGGAGTTGCTCTGTGCAAGCTAGTGCTGCAGCTCTTACTTTGTCGCTTCTATTTTATTTCTGTGTTCCCTACCCCAAATTAAAATAAATGAAACTCAACTGCTATCAAGCTGATTCCAACTCACAGTGGCCTTTTTTTCACATTCTAATTTCTAACTCTATTTTTTAAATTGAGTTCTAATTAATATATCATACAGTTCAATAGTTCAATCAGATCAAGAAGGGCTGTCACAATAAGCTTGGGAACTTTTTACCCCTTCTTTTCCACCTTGATGTTGATTTCCCATTTCCCCCTCCTTTTCCATCCGTGTGACCAGATAATCATTAATCCCATTACTACCTTCATATTTCCTCTAATCCCAGTTTCCCTGTGGAAGACTAGGACAGACACCAAGCAAGGAAGGATATATCAACAATGGCCATACAAAACTAATAGAGACCTCAGTGTAACAGAAAGCAGAGAATATTAAAAGTTTAGAATAGATTCACATCGGGATTTACGTGAAAATTCCCACTTTGTGTTTAAATGGATTTATCATATTAGTCACACCCACTGCTTTCTAATCGATTCTGATTCATAGCAACCCTATATAGGATTTCTGAGGCTGTAAATATTTACAGGAGCAGGCAGCATTATTTTTCTCCTACGGAGCAGCTGGTGGTTTTGAACTATCAACCTAAAAGGTATTAGTCCAGCACCTACCCAACAGCACCACAAGGGCTCCTTACATAATTAGTTATGAAGGTTCGACAAAATATTTGGTCATAAGCCTGAATAGACAACTTCTCAGTATACTCTGCCGTTTCAAAGATGTTGAACTTTCCATTATAAAGGAGGAAAAAGAGAAAAGAAAAGAAAAAAATCCCAAGTTTACTTGCTCCTTCCATTAACGAGCTGGAATTCAGCACCCAATGGAGCAGTGCGTTTGTAGAGTCCGACTGCAGTGCAAGAGCCCCTGAGCAAAGTGAGAAAGGCAAGGAGAGAAGAAAGGTCGGTGAGAATACAGGGGGGCTCTTAGTGGGAGCAAGGGGCCAGAGGCCTGAAAATTGGGGAGAGACCCTTCCAGGGCCTGGTGTCTGTCATCCTTTAGACAAAATCCTTCACTAGAAAAGGAAGTGAGGCTCCCACGTGCCAATTAACCAATAGGAGAAGACTCTATGTTCCGCGGGTCCCACCAAAACCTGAAGAATGAGCAGGAAACTTGTAAGCAAAACAAATTACACCCAAACTGAAAAAGCGAACCTATTCTTTCCAGTCAATTCCAACTATTTCATAGAGTTTCCAAGGTGACCCTCTTTACAGACCTGGACTGCTACCTCTCTCCTTCCTGGAGAGATGCTTCACCCTTTCGGTGAGCACCTGAACACTTTACCCCTGTGCCACCAAGCCTCTCTTTCAGCCTACACCAGTCAGGCGCATAAAGACATCAAAAAGCTCCGTGCTCATAAAAGATGTTTTACTCTTC
This sequence comes from Echinops telfairi, assembly GCF_000313985.2. Classification (NCBI taxonomy): domain Eukaryota; kingdom Metazoa; phylum Chordata; class Mammalia; order Afrosoricida; family Tenrecidae; genus Echinops; species Echinops telfairi. The sequence goes on along the minus strand of NW_022105908.1, from coordinate 15,927,275 downwards.
CTTCTACCAACTAGAAAGCACGCAGTTTGAAAAGATACTACTCAACATTCTTTACTGATTACATAACATAAGCGCCTGCCTAGGTGATGGGGCAAGTTGCTTTTTGAGTAAGGGAATCTCACACTCAGGTCACCTAGGTGCTCCCTCACCTACACCTTGAGCTTTCCTTACCCAGGATTCTGTGTCCCCTTTTCCAGGTTCCCAGAGCACCATTTCAGAATTAATTCCACAATACCACCCAAAGATTTTAGTGTTGGCAAGTTTCATGGAGCAGGGAGCAATTGTCCATGTGTGGAGAACCACTGAGAATATAAAAACGTTAGCACCTGGAGGGACCTAGCATATTTCCCTCCCAACACCTCATATGACAAGACAGGGACACCTAAAACAGAAGGGGCAGTGACTGCACAAGGTCATCGGAGAGTCACAGGCTCCTATCATTAAATGACACCGGCTTCCTTCTAGCCTGGGACGCACTGCAGGCATGCTATCCCCTGCCTGAACAATCACCCCCGCTCTCTACCTCTTACAACCCAGCTGAGCGGCAGCTCAAACCTAGCAAGTCTTATTGCTGTGGCATCCTCGGGAGGGATGCCGAAACTGGAGCAGGGAAGCAAGGATGGAGAGAGGCGTGGGGGCGGGTGTGTCCTCGCGGTGACACCCCAGAGGAGCAGGGAGAACTGGGTCTTGGGGGCAGTGGCGTTGAGGCTGTGGGTTGGACCGGGTGCTCACAGTGGCACCTCCCAATGGGGGAGGCGGAGAGCAGACGAGCAATTGGCAGCAAGCAGCAGTGGGAGGGCTGGGCCTGACGAGGAGGGAAGCGCGGAGCATCCCGAGGCCGAGCTGGATCTCCAGAGCGCTGCCTGCAGCGTTCCCCGGCGCGAGGTCCGCCAGCCAGGATGCCCAGTCCGCTGTAAGGTGGCACCGGCGCCGGGCAAAGGCCGCGGGCCCAGCCACTCCCGCCCCAACGCGCGGCCTTACCGAGGCACTGCCCCACCGGGGTACTGAACGGGTTCCCCAGGAGGAACTCCATCGTGGGCAGACAGCCGGGAGCCACCCGAACCCTGTCTGCTGCCGAGGCCTCCGCTGTCCCCTAGGCGCGCTCCGACCTGACTGACACTTGCCCCCGCCCCACCCTCAGGAACGCCGAGCGCCCGGCCCTCGGGCCCGCCCCTTACCGCTTCCCTATTGGACAACGGCTGCTCAGGCCTCTTCCGATTGGGCGTACGTCCTCAGTGAAGCCCCACCTACCCCGCGGCGTGCGATTGGGACCGGGAGGGAGTAGTCACTGGAGTCCCCGTCAGGAGTTTCGTACATTTCCCCCTTTGCCCGCCTCCGAAAGCGGGCCTGTGCATTTTGATTTACCTATATGTTTGTCAATCTGGAGGATCCCTATTATTATTGGACAAGAAGCACGTCCATCATCCAAATAGGGGGCGGGGAGAGGCGGACTTGGGAAGATTCCCGCCCCTAGAAAGTGCTGATTGGAGAGATGTTTGTTTTCTCTGCAGCTGGTTGGTGTGAGGAATTTAGTCACGTGACCCATCAACTTTCACCTAGGATGTCTACTTTGTTACTTCCCCTTAGTGACGAAGTGGCTGTTCTTGGTCCCCCTAGCAACCAGGCGTTGCGGCTGCTGCGTGGAGTCAGCGTCCGAACCTGCGACTGGGAAGGTAAACCCTGGGAAACTGCAGCTCCGAGAGGTCTGGAAGGGACAAAACGGAGTCCCTGTTCTTACATGTCTTACTCTGCATGTGCAGACAGGTCGGGAAAGGAGGGACATTTTACAGTCAAGCTGCAAACTGCCTTAACATCCATGCCTAGCCTAGCATCAACTGCTCTATCCTGATACAATTGGACTGAGGCAGTCCTTCTAAATAGTGTAAACATTTGATCATTTCATTGAGGGATCTTAACAATTCTTATTACAACCCATGCATCAATTGTATCAGGCATATTTGTATATATGTTGCCATCATTCTTTTCTAGACAATTACTTTCTATTGAGCCCTTGGTATCAGCTGCCCCCCCATGACCCCTTGATAGATAATAAATTATTATTATTTTTATATCTCACAACAACCACTGTCTCGCTTCCCCGTGGTTTCCGTTGTTCTTCCCCCTGGAGGGGTGTGTGTGGTTGTGTATCGATCATTATGATCGGTTCTCCCTTCCACCCCCCACACACCCCCATTTCTCCCTACCCATCTGGCATCACTATTCCCACTCCTGCTTCTGGGTTGCATGTGTCGTGAGCTCTTATTTTGTGAATGTCCAAACACCAAACTCGATACCATTGATTGCGAGTCTATAGGACAAAGCAGAACTGTCCCCTTTGGGTTTCCAGGGCTGTAAACCTTTCCAGGAGGATACAGTCTCACTTTCATCCCAGGGATCAACGGATGGATTTGAACTGCTGACCTGAGGCTAGCAGCAGCTCAACATTTTACCCACTACACCATCGGGGCTCCCTTTTGTGAATGTAGTCAGGTCCTTGAAATGTAAAAGTGACCATTTGGTTAAGAGGATTGAAGGTTAAACCCGAAGCCTTTGAAATATAAATATTGCCCATCTGGCTAAGAGGTTGTGAGGAGCAAGGTAGAAGAATGAGATAGCGAGCTTTATTTCCACACGTGGAAGCTCTGCGTTCTGCACTACAATCAAGGCTTTCACATCCGCAACGAGCCTCTCAATTTAGTTACAACTTTTCCATTAAAACAACAGAAATATTAGGAAAAAAACTCCCAGTCAGTGAAAATTTAATTGTGATTAGGATAAGGAACAAAAACTTGATAATATATACCTTTCTTCGCTATGAAGGTATCTTTTTAAACATCATTGAGCATTATTAGTCCTATTTCCTAACCTCCTGCTGACTACACCATCTTCTCTGGGGGCAACTGTTAAACATTTTAACAAACACTATGCAATTATTTATCTAGGAATTCGCAATCCTAACTCTTCTTTGTTTTTTGAATAGTAACACTTTGACACACATGCTCCCTGTCCCCACCCCCAAAGATGCCTAGTGGTTTCTTTTCGAAAAGAAAAACTGAAAATCATAATTCAATTTAAAATGGAGTCTTTATTTAAGTCTAAAGTCACCCAGTGTGTGTGTGTGTGTGTGTGTGTGCACGTGCCTTACTTTTTAAAATGCTCACATCACATCAGCAACAACTCTGTCTCCAGGCAAGCTAGGTTGGGCAGTAAATTACAGCAAAGCACTCTGGCTTCAGCTCTGAGAGTTTTGAAAGAATGAGAGCTTTGTCTCGCTGTATCTGCACCTTTGCCTTGACCCAGACAGTTGTGAGAAATCAGTGTTACCTTGACAATGATAGACTACAAGGTCCTGGGTACAACTGAGTCATAATTAAGAAGATGGTCTCTGGCATCAGAGGGTCCCACCTGTGCCACATAGTCGGGGTGTCAGTGTGGATGTGTTACTTACCCTTTCTCACTAGGTCCAGCTCTCTTATCTGGAACCTGGGATTGATTAGTCTAAGATATAGTAAGTTCATAGAGATCTCTCATATGCACATCTCCTCACTGTCCTGGCCTCACTATCTTTGCTGGACAGATGAGGAAAGATCTCTTCCACCCCCATTTTCAAGTTCGGATCACTCTGAGGACTTTTCCTCAAGCCAACACTTATGGGCTCAATCATACCTCATATCGAGTAAATATTCTACCCTGTGGTATAATTACAACACCCTGCATCTTTTCTATTTCCTCACACCCTCCCTCCCCACTACAAGTGTGTTTTTCTCCCTGTAAGAAAAAAATGGGTTTTCACGAGGTGTCGAAGGGATCAGGTGTAAGGCATCATCAGAACAAAAAATCTTACCATAGTGAAT
>NW_022105908.1:15916592-15922778 GCF_000313985.2 Echinops telfairi | reverse complement strand
AAAAAAAAAAGATTTATGCAAAAAATGTCTTGATGACTAAGGTGCATCTGACCCATTCATGGTATTTTCAATCACCTCATAAGCATGTGGAGCCATAACCATCATCCCCTTCATAAAAGAAAAAAAAAAGGGTTTTAGTTCCACAATCTTGCTCTGCGGCATTCGCCCATGTGACCAGCTTATAGTAGTCGTAGAAGCAGGAGTAGACCAGACACCCATGACCTCCAGCGGAACTGAAGAGCAAAAAACACCCTGGCACAGCACTTGAACCTGAGGAAACTAGCTGCCAGGCTCATGGGCACCATCCCATAATAAGTGATGACAGCCTACCCAGAAGCCTTTACCTTGGACTCCATTTTTGAACACCTGTTGCATGTGCACCCAATGACCACCATAACCTTAACCATGTAGACCCAATTCCCTGAATCTGCGCCTTTGTTCCTAAATATAGTGTCCTTCCCATCTAAACTCCCTTACAAACCCCTGTCCTTTTCCCTTGTTTAGAAAGACTGTGGCCTGCATAGTCTTCGCGCCCCTGCCATGTCTGCCTTGCAAGGTACTTCTCACTAATATATCTTCTTGTTTGTGGAGTAAGCTTGGCTCCTGGCCTCGTTACTCTTAACCAGGCCAGGGAAAGAACCCCACCTGTGGGGCACTCCTGCAGCAGTGCCACTCTCAGTACTGTGGCTAGAGGGAGCCTCTGAGCAGGGCACTGCCCTTATTTAGCCCTAGGAACTTCCCAGGGGTCCAGTCACACATCACTCAGAATTCTCCTCTTCCCCCTCCAGGCTCCCACCATGCAGTCCCCTCCTTCTTGCCTTTTCTAGCCCAGCCCTGTCTTCTCTGGCCAGGCCAGCTGTGCCAACTGTACGCTCTCCTCCTTTGCTACACCAACTTGTCCTGGCTCTCATTCAATCTAGGTGTGATGACTTGATTCATGTGTGTGACAGAGGTAAGACCGTTTGTACAAATTATTCATGGTGCATAGTAGGTACTCAGTAAATGTGGGGGGGGGCAGCTGGGGGGGGTGCTAAATGAATGATTATGTATTGAGTACATTCCCAGGCCCGGAGTTTGCCAAGGCCTTGGTGAAATGAGGGGGAGGAGAAGCCAGCCAGGGTTTTGGAATCAGAATTAAGCTCCATTTCCTCAAGTAGACCACCTTGCTTCAAAAAAGGCACAAATACTTTGCAGATGACATATGTCTAATGCACCACGTTACAATGTCCTCAGAGACGACCTTCGGGAAAGCTGTTCCAGAAATGGGTTAGAAACCCAGTTGGGGGATGAATCCGCCTGTGTCAGGAGGAGGAGCCCGACCGTGTTGAGCTTGAAGAAAGTGGGAGCAAAGAGACCAAGTTGTAGGAGAATGGAAGGTCCAGGGAAAGAAGGGGATGGTGGTTATGGCTCCTCTTGGGGCCGATAGAAGGACACAAGAGGATGGAAAGAATAGGGCATACTGAGCAAACGTGGTGCCCCTCATCCACTGCCCACAAATGGAGGGCACAGCATTTGCACAAGCTGCATACCAGCGGCTGTGGCACAGGAGAGCAGGCAGCCAGGTAGAGGATACCTCCAAGACTAGGTGTGCCCCATGCCCAGAATCAGGAGTCTCCCGCAGGTTCTGTGGAGAGGGCAAAGGACAGTGGGTGTGGGGTCCCCGGTCAGACCACCAGGACAAGAGGCTCCAGGACTCCCAGAGACAAAGCAGAAGATAAAGCTGGCAAGGAGGGGAGGAGCCAGGAAGCCTGAGTGCGAAGTTCAGAGGAAGATGAAATTAGAGGCCCCAGGAGGGCATTTCCAGCCAACCAATTGGGGAGAACACCTTCACGGAAGGCTCAGCCCTTCCAAATGTCCTCCCCAAAGGTGTTGTGAATGGGTGAAGGGAGGCATCGCTCAGTGTAAGACATAAAAATATATATATGTAATAATTTATAAATTAGCAAGGGTTCATGAAGAAGGGAGTAGAAAAAATGAGGAGCTGATACCAAGGGCTCAAGTAGAAAGAAAATGTTTAGAAAATGATGATGGCAACAAATGTACAAATGGGCTTGACACAATGGATGGATGTATGGATTGTGATAACAGTTGTATGAGCCCCCAATAAAATGATTATAAATAAATAAATAAATAAATAAAGGCTAAGTGCTCCAGGTTTCCAAGGCCAGAGACTGGGTTATCAGTTGGGGACCAGACCATAGTATGTTCCACAAATCCCGCCCCTTCTTGGGCAGCTGCATCTCAGCTTAAACCAGTGGTTCTCAACCTTCCTAATGTCTCGACCTTTTAAAACCGTTCCTCATTTTGTGGTGACCCCTCAACCATAAAATTATTTTCGTTGCTCCTTTATCACTGTCATTTTGCTACTGTTACGAATCGGGCGACCCCTGTGAAAGGGTCGTTCAACCCCCAACGAGGTTGCGATCCACAGGTTGAGCACCGCTGCCTTAAACCCTTTGAACCATCAGCAACAGAACCTTACTTGAGTTAGCTAAAGGAAAAGAGGACTCAGTGTGAGAAATCGGGAAACTCAGGTGGAGAGCTGGGAATGCTAGCAGGCAGCCTCTGTCTACATCAGTCTGTCTGGCCTTTTGTCTCTTTCTGGATCAACTGGGTCTCATCTGGTTCTCTCTGATCATCTGCCTCATTCTCCCCGCTTCCTCTGCTTCCATGTGTCAGGCCACCCCACAGCTCCCCAGTGCCTCCCAGGTCAAGCAACCCACTTTGATTGGCATATTCAGCCCACAGCCCCACTTGGTCCCTTCTCAGGGAAAATGCATGCCAACCTGGTTCAGTCTCCCCTGGCACCAAGCAGCTTGCAGTGCCTGCAGGGTGGGGTGCTCAGAGCAGACGCTTCCATCTAATAGCGCTGGCAAAACATGAGCCCAGACATGAGTGAGAATGGGCACCCAGAGGCAGGGCCAAGGTCTGAGGGGAACTGAAGGAGGCCCATATAGGCACAATCCCTGGGGCTTTGGGGCTAAGGGGTAAATTGAGGCTTGGCATCCAGGTGGGTTCAGGGCATGAAATGGGGGGACCCCCCCACACCCCACAGTGTCCCAAGGCCCCTTTGCAGGAACCCTAGCCACCTAGGTCCCAAACAATAGAAGAAGTTATATTCAGACCACTGGTGTATGAATTATATGTCAATAAAACTGTTAAAAAATAGTTCTGTGAATCAGCATTATTGAAAGTTTTGCCCTATCTCCAGCCCTCATTGTTTGTGTAACTAGTGTCCAGTCACCTAAATTGTTAATCTGTACAAATCAACAATCCATGTATTTTTGGTATAAAAAACTGTGCCCTGCATGTATACTTTCTTCTTCTTTTGTTCGGCAGTGTTTTCAATTCTATACCATTGACTAAATTACTTGTAATATCAATAGAACCACCATGTTGTTTATCTATATAAGATAGGCAGGATAGGCAATGTTACGAAGACAGCAAGTGGACCAGCAGTTCCTGGGGGGCATGGGAGGGAAGGAGGTGGGGGGAGGTGAGCCGTGAGCCAATCATGTCGGGTACAGGGGAATAGTAAGTTCTCTAAAATTGATGGCGAGGAGGGTGTAGTCTTTGTGGTCATGTTTGATTAATCGAATTGTATTGGAGAGGAATTAATGAAAGGTGAACGATGGGTAAACATGATAGTGGGGCTGGAGGAAAATAAGGAAAAGAGGAAAGAAGGAGAAAAAATATCTATGTATATATGCAAATATATAAATATCTGTGTATTTGTTTATATATGTATATATGGGCAAATGCAACAAGGAAGCAGATGGACTTTAGGCCTCTACTTAAATCTTACCTCAGTACAAGAACGGTTTGTTATAATAATGTGTCATTGCATGACACGTTCCTGACCCGATCACTGAAGACAAAATGGGTGCATAAGCAAATGTGGTGAAGAAAGTTCAAGGAAGTTGATGCTATTAAAAGTTATAGCATCTGGGGTCTTAAAGCCTTGTAGTTAAACAAGTGGCCATCTATCAGGGAACCAGCAAAGTCTACACGGAAGAAGTACACTAGCCTGTGTGATCATGAGTTGTTGATGGGAAGGGGTATCAGAAGTTCAAAAACAAGCAACAAAATAGATGTGAAGGGGTGTGGATGTATTGGAGACCCCAAACCCACCTGTAAGATAATTGGGCAGTACCTTTCAGAATGGCCACATGAAAGAGATGACAAATCCAGGGTACAGTATGGCACTGATGAATCATAGAACTATCATCTAGTTCTTTAATATTTCCTCCCCTTACTATTATGGTTTTTATTTGTTTTACTTCATTAACCATGTTAGATTTGCAATGTTCATTTGTATGTTTAAGATCATTCGATACATGAGAGCCAAAACCCTTCAGAAACAGTAACAGGAGTCATGGTTCCCTAGAGGTACAGGAAGGTCGGGTGGGGAAGATAGCATTGATGACTGTATAACCCCATTCGATGGGATCAAACAACAGAATTGTATGTGAGTGGATATATTGGATTGTGTAAGATATGGCATAAAAGCAAACACACAAACTATTATAGGGGGAAAAATAAGAGTTCCTGGGGAGTAGGGTAGGGGATGGAGGGGATAAAGGGGAGCTGATATCAAGGCGTGCAAGAGGAATTAAAGCATCTTGAAACTGACTGTGGTTGCAATTGTACAACACTGCTTGATGTGATTGAACTCTGAAATGTTATATCTGCAAGAGCTCCCAATAAAGTGATTAATAAAGTTAAAAATAGAACTACCATATTTTATAATGTAGGAAGGACATCATTTATAATTTCCTTCCACAAAATAATAATGATGTCTTTCAAGTGAACTAGGAACACATGTAAACCACAGACATATGAAGGAATTTTGAGTTTGCATTTAATCCTAGGCCTAATTTAAGAAAAATGAGTCCTTATGACATGGCCCTACTTAATACCCTCATGGAGTGATCACTGAAGAGATGGGTGCTATAGCAAAGTATGGGGAAAAAGTAGATGGTGCCTGGCTAATAGTCTTAAAGGATCTTAAAGTTTGCCTTAAAACAAACATTCAGCTAAGTAAAGCATTGTGAGAAATCAGGTCTCACAAATCAAACCGGGGTCGAGAGGGGCACGGTGGCAATTGATAAAGATAGATAAAAGGTCAAAGGGAAGACAAAGTTGGGGCATAGGGCGCACGCGGGTAAGGGGCTCCAAGGCCCAGCCCTTTATTCAAGGCAGGTTTATATACATACAGTTCTTGTCACGGAACCAGCATTGTGTGACAGCTTCTCACACAAAAGGGTTTGTTGACATTTCACTGAAGGCAAACAAAGAAGCAAGAATATTTCCGCCCATGTGTCTAGGATCTGGAAGGGAAGATAAAGCCCAAACCAGGGGGTATGACTGCACACCTGCAGAATGCTGTGTCCGCAGCTTCCCGGGGACAGGAGAGCAAGTGTTTATCTTCGTTGGAGGTCAGACCACCCAGTCCCTCAGCTCCCTGTGTTTGAGCCGTCAGCAGCTTCCCACCAGCCTTGCCTAAGCCGTGGGATATAGTGGTCCCGTCTTAACTTGGAGAAGGAAATGAAGTTCAGACTCTCCCGTTGATGCACTCTGTTACTCGGAAGCCTGGGACAGAATTTTGCACCAATCGCTCCACGGTCAGAGGCTTTGACACATATTCCTTTCTCAGAGTTCATCTTAAAAGACCATCTGCTCCCACAAGGCATCCGCTAAGTCCTCTCTGAAGCACACCAGCCTGTGTGATGCAAGGGTTGTAAATAATAAAAACCAAACCCAGAGAAGGGAGCAGTGTTACAGCTTAAATTCTGAACACCCAGTTTGCAGAAGACAGATGCCAGTGAAAGCTCCAAATCCATTCATGAAGTCCCCTTTGCGGATTAAGCCTCTGGTGAGTCCCCTCTAATGATGGCCCAGGGATGGGAAAGACCTTGTTACCAGACAGAGTGCATTGTAGGGGGGATGGCTGCAGTTGTGGTACTGCCAAAATGGGACACCTGGTCGCTGATCCCCCTCCTGATCCAAAGGATAACTGTTCCAGTTTTTAAGATTTTTTTAAAGTCATTTTATTAGGGGCTCATATAACTCATCACAATCCATACATCCATCCGTGTGTCAAGCACATTTGTCCATTTGTTGCCATCATCATTCTCAAAACATTTGCTTTCTACTTGAGCCCTTGGTATCAGCTCCTCATTTTCC
>NW_022105908.1:15914286-15915367 GCF_000313985.2 Echinops telfairi | reverse complement strand
GATGACAATTAAAGATTACTCTAACATGGCAGCAGCAAAAATATACCTCTGCAATTACAAAAGGGCTAAAGAGGAATCCATAATTAGGTTATTCTCATGCAGACAAGAATGATTCTAAAATAAGTTATCTAAGCAGCTATTATTCACTTTTCAGGTTTAATTTGAACACACACGTTTTCAGCTGTAGATTAGATTCCACCCATTTTTCGGAAGGAGTTCTTTGAGAGTAGACTTGCCCTAGGAATGGAGGGATCCGACCGGCCCATGAGGCAAGCAGAAAGAAAAGCCAGTCCACTGGTGCCAGCGACACGCTGCACAGCACCCAAAGGTGGCCTTCCACAGTAGCTGGATGTCCTTTAGCCTGGGCCCGCCGTCTGCTTCAGAACTAACCGCATCCCAAGAGTTTAAGAATGTGGACATCTTATCACTATCTAGTGAATTTGGGTGGCCAGCCTCTTTTTATAGACTGGACTCCCTGGAATGACCTAGTTCATGATTTAGACACTAGTAATTTGGTCACCAGGGAAGCCAAGCCTGCAAAAGAGAAAGCCTATCTTCAAAACAGTGAACTCATGTAAATCATTTATCTTCAACATAAACATAGAACCTCAAAAGGATGCGTCTCATCAAGTAGCACCAACAAGACGGCACCCGCATCTCTTCTTCTACTGCGTAGGTTTGGCCCAGTATTCCCGATACATGGAATAGACCATCCCTATGGGGACAAAAGGGGCCTCTTTAGCTTTTCTGATGAGTTTGGATCCCTGGTCTTCATCATATGAAGAGAGAGAAATATCTGTGTTGGAAGACATAGTTGTTGGTGAGAATCTTTCTGAGATTGAAGAGTTTTCCACAAGGTACAGAACCATGTTCAACTCCCACCGGCTTCTCGAGGTTTTTCTAAGTTTCATTCTGTCCCTGTTGTTAGGCTGTGTGTTTGGGTTTTGTTTTGATTTTGCATGCTTTCCTATATATGAACCCCAGGATAGTTAAATCTTTAGAGACAATTGCATAGATAGATTCAAAGGGACCCAACCAGGGAGGCTGGCGGGAAATGGGGAGCCAACAACAATGAGTACCA
>NW_022105908.1:15903181-15914006 GCF_000313985.2 Echinops telfairi | reverse complement strand
GAGAGTGAGTCAGTGAATGAGAGTGAGTGAGTGAGACGTGAGTGAGTAAGAGAGTGAGTCAGTGAATGAGAGTGAGTGAGTGAGACAGTGAGTGAGTGAGAGAGTGAGTGAGTAAATCGTAAACACCTTTTTTAAAAGCATAGTTCAAATGCAAAACAAACGCGCGATGGAAGCAGCAGTGTGAGGGCCATGTGTGTCTTTCAGGAGGCTGGCCCAGAGATGAACCAGATATGTGGGTCGATAGAGCCCAGAGTGATGGACGACGACATGCTGAAGATGGCAGTGGCCGAGCAGGGGCCCCGAGAGGAGGCCGGGCAGCTGGCCAAGCAGGAGGGCATCCTCTTCAAGGACGTCCTGTCCCTGCAGCTGGACTTCCAGAGTACGTGCCTCTGGGTACACAGGGGACAGGAGAGCAACCCTCCCTGCTCTACTCTCAACCGCAAGTCTGGATCCCCACACCAAGTCCCACACCAACGGACCCATATCAGCATCAACGCCTGTTGGGATTGAAAGCACAGGAATTTGCTGTTAGGTTGTTAAGTCTCATTGAGTTGGTTCCGACCTACCGCGATCTTAAGACTGCCCAGCCCTGCACCAGCCTCACAATATTTTCTATGCTTGAGCTCATTGTTGCAGCCCCGATGTCAGCCCACCTCACTGAGGGCCTCCCTCTCCTTTGATACCCCTCTACTTTACCAGGCATGATGTCCTTCTTCGGGGACTGGTTTCTCTGACAGCATGTCGAAAGTACTATGTAAGATTAAGCCTTGCCATCCTTGCCTCTAAGGAGCATCCTGAACTTACTTCTTCCAAGACATCACTTTGTCTTTTTAGCAGTCCATGGTACTTTCAATATTCTTCTACAGTCTTCCTTATTCAATGTTCAACTTTTCACATGCATATAATGCAATGGAGAAAATCATGGTTTGGGTAAGGCACACCTTAGTCCTCAAAGAAACATCCCTACTTTTCAATATTCTAAAGCGGTCTTGTGCTGCAAATTTACCTACTGCAATGCATCTTTTGATCTCTTGACTGCTCTTTCCATGAGCATTGCTTATGGATCCAAGCAAGGCAAAATCCTTAACAATTTAAACTTTTTCTCCATTTATCATGATGCTACTACCATCTGTGCGTAATTTGGTCTTCTTTACACTGAGTTGTATGTAATCCATACTGAAGGCTGCAATCCTTGATCTTCATCAGCAAGTGCTTCAAGTCCTCCTCGCTTTCAGCAAGCAGGGTTGTGTCTTCTACTTATTGCAGGTTGTTAATAAGCCCTCCCCCAATCCTGATGCCATATTCTTCTTCATATAATACAGCTTCTCTGATGATTTGCTCAGCCTACAGATTGAATCAATATGATGAAAGGATACAACCCTGACACACACCTTTTCTGATTTTAAACCATGCAGTATTCCCTTGTTCTATTCACACAACTGCCTCTTGATCCATGTGCAAATTCCACATGAATCAAGTGTATATTCTTCTCAAGGTTATCCACCGTTTATTATGGTCCACACAGTTGAATGCCTTGGCAGAGTCAATAAAACACAAGGTAATATCTTTCTGGTATTCTGTGCTTTGAGCCAAGATCCAACTGACATCAGTAGTGATATCCCTTGCTCCACTCCCTGTTCTGGATCTTGCCTGCACCTCTAGCCACACCCTGTCAATGTACTGCTGCAACCATTGTTGGACAGTCTTCAAGAAAATTTTATTTGCATGTGGTATCAGTGATATTATTCCATAGTTTGAGCATTCTATTGGGTCGCCTTTCTCTGGAATGGGTACAAACATGGATCTCTTCCAGTCCGTTGGCCAAGTAGCTGTCTTCCAAATTTCCTGGCATAGACATGTGGTTCCAGTGCTTCATTAGCTTGTTGAAACACTTCAATATTGGTATCCCATTAATACCTGGAGCCTTGTTTTTGGCTAATGTTTGCAGTGCGGTTTGAACTTTTTCCTTCAAATTCTTCTGGTTCTTGCTCATATGCGACCTCCTGAAATTGTGGACTATCAACTAGTTCTTTTTGGTACAGTGACCCTCTGTATTGTTTCCATCTTCTTTGGATGCCCCCAGTACATTCAATATTTTGCCCATAGACTCTTTCGATATTGCAACTCAAGGCTTGAATTTCCTATTGCGTTCTTTCAGTTTAAGATATGCTCCGTGTCTTCTTTTTGGGTTCTCTAATTCTAGGTCTTTGAACATTTCATTTCATTATAATAGCTGCCTTTGTCTTCCTGAGCTGCCCTTTGACATTTGCTTCAGCTATTCTATGACGAAGAGCAAGTTTCTGAGTCTCTTCTGACATCCACTTTGATCTTTTCTTTCTTCCTCGTGTTTTTAATGACCTTTTGTATTCTTTCATGAATGATGTTCGTAACGTCCTCCCACAGCTCATCAGATCTCTGCCATTAGTGTTTAATACATCTAATCTGTCCTTGAGATCTTCTCGAAATTCAGATAGGATAGACTCAAGGTCATATTTTGGCTCTCGTGTACTATATGTGTATAGTTGCCTTTTGTGTTGTTGAAAGGTATTTGGTCTGAACAAGTCATTGGTCTTGAAAATTCTATCAGTTTGCAAAATGCCAGCTTTGTTTCTATCACCGAGTCCATATTCTCTAACTACCATTCCTTCCTTTTTGTTTCCAGCTTTTGCATTCCACTTGTCAATAATTATCAATGCATCTTGATTGTATGTTTGATCAATTTCCAACTGAAGTCATTGGGAGATTTCTTCAATTTTTTTCATCACTAGGTTTTGTGGTTGGTGCGTACATTTGGATAATAGCCGTATTGATTGGATTTCTTTAAAGGTGGATAGATAGAATCTTATCACAGACAGCATTATACTTTGTGATTGATTTTGCAATGTCCTTTTTGACAATGAATGCTATGCCATTCCTCTTGATTGGCGTGGCATAGTAAGTCATATGATTTTCTGATTCAGATGGCCAAAACCTGTCCATTTCACCTCACCCATGCCTAAGATACCAATCTTTATGCATTCCATTTCATTTTTGAGCACTTCCAATTTTCCTAGATGCATACTTTGCACATTCCTGAGCATCAGCAGATTTTTGCAGCTGTTTCTCTTTACCTTGAGTCATGCCTCATCAGTCAATGAAGTTGCTGAAGGCTCCACTCCTACAGGCTTTACCCGACTCAGGTGCCCACGGTCTTCCCCACGCTGAGAAAGCAGCTCCTCCTCAGTCACATTGTGAGTGCCCTCGGACCTGAGGGGCCCATCCTCCGGCACTGGCTCTGACAGTGTTCTGCTTCCAGTCATTGGGCCATCAGGATCTGACAAGGTTTGGAAGCTTTGCACAAGGTTTTCAGCGGTTACCTCCTCTAGAGTGGTGAGCCGCGTCCTTCTTCATTGTCTGCTCTTAGTTATACCTTTTTTCACAAATTTAAGGGGAAAGGTTTCAGTCTTCCACCATTGAGTATGATGATCGCCTTGGGTTGATGTGGCTGTATCAATGCCCTTTGCCTGTTGAGCATTTCCCCCTTTTCCATTGCCTATTTTTATTATGAAAGGGGATTGACATTTTCCAAATGCTTTTTCTCTAAAAATGCCTTTTGCCAAATGCATCTCAGAACTCTTGACAGCAAGTGACAGAAACCAAACTCAAATTAGCTTAAGTTGGAAAGAGAATGAATTGGCTTATGTAACTGGGACAGGTAGTCATCAGTCATGGCTGGATCCAGATGCTAAACCAATTTCAGGTCTCGGTCTCCCTCCCTTCTCCTCTCTCCTCCCCCAACTCCCCGCCCCCACCCCCCAATGGACCTATCAGGTTTTCCTGCAGCCCTGGCTGACAGCACTGATGACCACCCTCACACTCCTCACCCTTACCCTCACACGGGGCCCCTCAGTACCTGGCCACAACACCAGGACACCCACATACTCCAAGGTGGAGGTGGAGGGGTTGTGGGACCTTTTGCGTGACAAATGCTAACCATCTCAGGCCTCACAAAACCGTACCTGAAGGCTGTGACCACCTAAACAGTCTCCTCTCTTGTCACAGACATCCTCCAGATAGACAACCTCTGGCAGTTTGAGAACCTGAGGAAGTTGCAGCTGGACAATAACGTCATTGAGAGGATCCAGGGTCTGGAGAAACTCACACACCTGGTCTGGCTGGGTAAGGTCCCCCCCTGTGTGTCCACTCAAAGCTTAAGATGATGCCCCGCCAAGGTGATGTCCTTCCCAAGGGACAGGAGCCAATCCTGCATGACAGTTTGCTACCAGCCCCCTATGAGCCTGGTGTAGCTAAGGATCTGAGCTGGGCAAAGCACAGACGTGGCCCCAAACAGAAACTCCAAAACTAAACATACTGCCATTGAGTCCATGCGGACTCATAGCGACCATGTAGGACAGAGTAGAGCTGCCCGTGTGGGTTTCTGCGACTATAACTCTTCACAGGAGTAGAAAGCCTCATCTTTCTCCTGCAGAGCAGCTGGTGGTTTCACACTGCTGACCTTGTGGTTGGCAGCCCAATGTGTAACCCACTATACCACCAGGACTCGGACAGACACACCGGGAAGAGTGTTCTGTTCCCATCTGCCCAGCTTCTCTGGGAGAGAGAAGCACACACGGGGACTATGATGGATTGACAGTTACCTGTCAGCCCCAGCAGTCAAATCAAGCCTAAAATAACTATCACAGCTGGTAGTGCAAGCTGAGTCCCTACTATATGCCATGTGTGAGCCTAGCTACGTTCTCTACGCGGTCTCTGAAGCCTTACCGCATCCCATTGTAGAGATGTATATACTGAGACCATGGCAGCTAAGTGGCAGTATCAGTCATCCAGTCCATCCCTGTCTGACCCTAGAGTTCTATCCCTCCTTGCTAAGACTTAAGTCTGCGGGTCCTGTTACATCTGATGAGGGCCCCTAACAGAGAGAAGGTGACAGACCCAAGGGTTACTTGTATACTGTCCGAGTGTTCTATGGTGGCTGTAACAAAGTTCCACAAACTGGGTGCCTCTTAAGAACCAAAAGGCCTTACAGTTCTCGAGGTGAGGGGTCCAAATGCAGGGCTGGGTCAGCAGAGCCATGCTCCTTACAAAGCCCCAAAGGAGAGCCTCTCTTGTGTCCCATGGGACAGCCCCAGGCAGTCCTTGGCTGGCAGATGCCTCTTCTTACGGCCACATAGCCTCTGTGTGTCTCTGTGTCTCTTTCAAAAGGACACCCTTCAGATACGGCGCAGATCCACCCTGCTCTAGCATGACCTCGTGGGAATAATAACATCTTCAAGTACTTTATTTTTTAATGAGGTCGTGCGCACAGGTGTTAGGACTTCCATACGCTTGGTGTGGAATGGAATGGGGACGTAATCCATCCCTCACATGCACATGAGCTCATTAAGCCCCACAGCAGTCTTTGTTCCAGTTCCAATCTACAGACGAGGAACCAAGGCTCAATGAGGCCAACTCCCTGGCTCAAAAAGCAGCGGAGCTGGGCCTCAAAGGCATACCTGTCTGACCCCAACGCCCACATTCCTTTCAGCCTGTCAGGCTGCTGTCTGATGGCAGGCGAGTCCCAGGGGTGGCACTCTCAGCAACACCTGTGCTGAAGTGGCACGCTTGTAAGAGCCCCGTATGTAGGTTTGACTGGGCCTCCCCCAGCTGCAGACACTGAGCCTCAGAGAACCTGACAGAGTCAGACCACAACCAGCGCCACCGCCCCCCTCCACTCCCCCCCCACCCCCCTCGCCAATTTTCCAGGATATTCAAAGTCACCTTCACTGTAGGAGATGAAGACAGTGGGCTTGGGACTGTCATTTCAGGGGCAGATCAGCTGTAACCCTGAGCCATGCGCGCGCGCGCGCACGTGCCCACGCCCCGCGCATCCCCCAGGAAGGCGGCCTACCGTGCTTTACAGCAAGAGCTAGCAGGCCCATTGACCTCTTAGACACACAGTCAGTGCCGTGTGTCCACTGAGAGCCGCTGTCAGCCTGTCCACCCAAAGAGACACTTGGTTTCCCTTCTAAAAAAAGCTGGCGCCTCTGTCCTCAGACAGGAAGTCAGCCGTGCGCCAAAGCTTTTCAGCAACGGTAGTGTATGCTCCCAAAGGCGGCTCAGTGCTCAGCACTCCCTGTTACGGGGAACGAAAACAGAAAGAGGTCACGCCAGGATTGAGAGGTCATGCTGCCCTCATGGGGGGAATTTCAGGACAAAACTACTTCCTTAGCAACCCAGTGATATCCCAGAAGAGCTAGGGGGCTGGGATCCAGGGGAGATGGTGCTCTGATGGGTCAGCAAAGCCCCCTCACCTGCAGACACAGGCAGCCACTGCATTGCTAGGGATGCTGAAGCCACTGGCATTGATTCCCAAAGAGTCAGCCTCATAAGCTCTTTGTAACCTGGGAATGTCACAGTGGGAACGTATACCCAAAACCAAAACCCACTGTTTGTTGAGTCTTTTCCCACTCATAGTGACCCTATAGGACAGAGTACTGCCCCATAGTATTTCAAAGTCTGAGACTAATCTTTACAGTAACAGATAGCCTTATCTTCTAAGGACCAGCTGGTGGGTTTGAACAGCTGACCTTGTGGTTAGCACCCAATGCTTTACCTAGGGAACCACCAGAGCTCCCTTGAAATCAGTCACAGGGGTAGTATTTACACCACAGAAACTGGCAAGAGCGACACACCAGCCCCCATGCCCATCCCCAGTTAGGACACATTTATCAGCATACCATTAGTTCAGGAGGGGCAGGAGGCAACCCACCAAAGAAGAGACTCTGGTGGCCTGGTGGGAAAGGTAGTGTGCAGGCCAGGCGTTTGAGTGTAAGCCCAGCCAGAAAGACATGGACCCGGGCCTTCAAGCAGAACTGCCGAAGGTGGTGGGAGGGTGGAGCTGCAGACAGGAGTCCAGGTATGGCTCCTAGTACCCACAGCTCACCTGAGAGCTCACCCAGCATGAAGGGGCTTGGTGGCTTTCCTCAAGGACAGTTATTCCCTAACCCAGTAGTTCTCACCTCCCAGATCTGTCCTTCAACAACATCGAGGCCATCGAAGGGCTGGACACACTGGTGAACCTGGAAGACCTGAGTCTGTTCAATAACCGCATCTCCAAGATTGACTCCCTGGACGCTCTGGTCAAGTTGCAGGTGCTGTGTCTGGGCAACAACGAGGTGTCCAACATGATGAACGTGAGTGGCCGTCGCAGGGTGGGAGACACCAGAGGGACTGGGCAGAGGGGGGGCCGAAATCTCGTGACACAGAGCGATGGCATTTGTCCCCAGGGACTCTGAAAGCCCGGGGTTCCATCTTTTCCCTTTCTTCTCAAAAAGCCAGAAATACAGGTTGCTTCAGAGATGTTTAAATACTCCACTCAATGAAGAGTTTCTAACTGGCCGGAGCCTGTTTGCTCATGGCCGACAAAGAGCAACCAGGACAGACTGGTATTTGCAAAATGTCGGTGCCTAGAACAATAGCCAGAGTGGGAAAATGACAGGCTGAAGTCCTGGAATGGGGAACTTGGAAGGGGACTAGTGCGCCTTTTCAGGAGTTTGACCCAGAGGATAGGGCTATTTCCAGGGCCGTGCATTCGGAGCAACACGGTGGATGAGTGTCTTTGAACAGGGCACCGTTGTGACCATCTCTACCGGTCAAGAGATTTAGTTGCTATGCAATGTGCATGCCACCCTTGTCTTCAAAGGAGGAGATTTCTTAGCCGTTTCTAGCAAGGCATTGACCTGTGATTTCCCCCATTCTGCATGTTGTTCTAGGCACCCACATTTGGCAAATTCTAGTCCATTTCAGTTTTACTTCATTAGCCAGGACCGAACCAAAAATAACCACCTTGAAGCCCTGGCTTAACCCACCTAAGAGTCTGAGGGTCAGCGGGTTGCAGGCACACCAGCCCATAGTGAGCAAATATCCCCGAGAGGTGTGGCTTACGTATGGGGATCCCCAGTGCAGTGATGAATCAAGTGTGGCCCTCAGATCACTCGCTCTTACTTAACCTGATGAAGTCACAGGGTGACAGGGAGTCGGGGGCCATGAGGAGGCATCAGCAAGGCCTGCAGGTGTGGGGAGGACACCTGGGAGGCCAGGTATGTCTGCGTGAGTTGCCGTGAACACTGGTCATCTTGGGGCAAGGCAGGCTGCCCTCTTACATCCTTTGTCCACAAGCTCCCCAGGCTCACTAGTGAGACCGCTGCACGGGACACCTTGAGTCTTGAGGTCTCTACAGCCTAGACGGGGGCAGCTGGGCAGTGGGACGGTGCAGAGAGCGTGTGGGTGTGGGGATGGGGCAGGGGTGCAGTCCTATCTGTGGAGCCTGTGCCAGAGGTGTCCGCACGATGACCTTCCGCTCTGCTTCTGGTCCAGGACCATGCTGTCACTGACTCCCCAGTCCCAGGTGCTGCTTAGTATCCTCTCCAGTTCCCTGTTCTGTGGAGGCCAGGCTGATGGCTTGAGTTCACCTCCCAGCTGCCTACCCTGAGACTGACCCTTTCCGACACTCTGCTGCTTCCTCGGTGAGATGGAGGCATGGCCCTGCCCTGGCCTTCAAAGCTGTCCCAGGAGATGGTGAGAAAGTGTGGAGGGAGTTCTCTGCCAATGGAAGAGGCAGCGGCCGGGATCGTTTCTAGGAGAACGTTGGGAGGGAAAGGGGCTTTGGGCTCAGAGTCAATGAAATGTCATCAGTCAGCAGGAAGGACGGCCTCCTAAGAGGAGGGACTAGCGTGAATGAGGCCTTGAGAATACCAGCCTGGTTCAGGGCTGCTGGGACTCCTGGGTCACAGGTCAAGGTCGAGGGGTATGCAGTGAGTCGATGGGGCAGGGACAAGCATGGGGGTTGGGGCCTCGTCGCAGATCCTCTTGAGTGGCGGCAGAAGCAGGGGGGTGATGTGGACGGCTCTTTGGCTGGGGCATGTCGGGATGTGTCTGCAGTTCAGGAAGGAGACCTGGGCGCAGTGCAGATCGGTGTGCAGCAGCTCTGCACATGGGCTGCTAAGGGCTGACTGTTAAAAAGATGCAGCCTTCACAGGAACAAAGGTAGCCCAGCTTGCTGAATACTGAGTGGAGCTGAGGGTCAGCCTATTGGATAGTGACGAGGCAGTCCCAGGGAGCTGGAGAGAGCAACGGGGACAAGTAACACTATCCAGGTGTGCTACTGAGGTTGCTGCTGGAGGCGAGGGGCATTTGTCCAGAATATCTCCTAGACTTGAACCCCTGAAAGCCTGGGGTCAGAGTGTTAACCCACCAGTCCTGTTCATCCGTAACTAAGGGGCACCCTGGAGGTGTTATCTCTTCCCGTTGGGATGAGTGAGCTTCTTGGCTTCAGAGCCACTTCTGAGGCAAAAGTGGGGCAGCTGGGAGCTGTCCACAAGTTCTCCATGGCAACAACCAAGCCCAGCTGCGTGCAGCAAGGATGTGTGATAGAACGATGGTTGGCCTCCCTAAGAAGGGGTCGCTTCAGGCCCAAACAGCAAACTAATCAAGGACTGTGTTAGTCTGGGCACTTTAGAGAAACAAATCCACAGAAACTCATGTATAAGAGAGTTTTATATAAAGGGTAAGTGCACATTAAGAAAACATCCCAACCCAGTGCTGCCTGAGCCCACAAGTCCAACATTGACCCATTAACCCATATGTCCAACACCAATCCACAAAGTCCTCTTGCATCTCACAAAACAGACGCAATGATGCTGACTACAGGAGGAAAGCCGAGTCAGTGAATGTGTAAGCATCTCAGCGCTGGCAGGGGTCTCCACACAGCTGCTCCAGCACCCAAGGCTGCTTCGGGGTAGGTCCATGTGGCTTCTCCTCAGGGATGTCTTGCAGGAAGTGAGCCTCTCCAGCTGAAGCAGGGAACTAACTGGCTAAGGTAGCTGCACCCTGGTCCGACCCTCAGAAAGCAAGAGACCCAAGAACTCAAAAGGCGAGGCTCACTGAGCCATTTATCCCTCCGCCCTTCAATTAACCCCGCATGTGTTTATCGGCCAGGTTGGCACAATAAACTAACTACCTCAAGGACTAACAGACATGACTGGATGGATCAGGAGTGATTCAATGGAGTTTAGGGGCTCACTGTTCCCAGGTTCTGATGACCTGCCCATACGTTGCCATCCCAAGTTTCAGGAAATCATTTCTTCCCAATCAATGCCCTCACTTCACCAGTAGACATTATTCAAGGTGGGGAATTCAATTGGCAATTGTGCTTCAGCAACTTCTTTTTTGTTCTTTTCCTAACAGCTTTATTGGTGTATATGTCACATATCATACAATTTAATCATTAAGAAGATCTGTGCCATCATCACCACAATCAATTTCAGAACGTCCTCTCATATTCATTCTTGTCATCCCCATTTCTCCCCATCCTTCCCTACCATTTCCCTATCCAGCTGCTGTCTCTGTAGCTCTACCTATCCTGGGTTCCATATACAGAAGATCATATAAAATGAAACATAATCACACAAAAGCATGCAAAACAAACAAGCAAAACAACCCACAGTGACTAGACAAAACAGAAAAACCTCAAAAAGAAAGTCAAGAATATTAAAATTGAACCAACTTTAAAATGGGCCAAAGGGAGGGGAAGCAAATGATTACCTAACTACACCTGCCAGAATCAACTGTGCAGTGCTTTCTGTGTGACAGCACGGCTACTCACATCCCTCAACTGCGGTCAGAGGGGATTCACCAGACACTGAATTCATTTGGGAGCCCTGCAATGGGTCTTGGGCTGTCACCGTCACCCATAGCCTTCTGCAAACCGGATGTTCACAATGTAAGCTCTGATCCTATTCTCTCCTTTGGATTTGGGTTCAGTCCTTGGATCACACAAGCTTCTGGC
>NW_022105908.1:15900911-15901937 GCF_000313985.2 Echinops telfairi | reverse complement strand
AAACCCATTCCAAAGTCTCAGCATAGGAGTGGCTGACAAACTGAGCCCTTCCCTAGAAGCGTGTGCTACAGAGGACAACATTTCTGTTTCTTGCAGCACTTACTCAAACCTTAAAGTCTAGTTGTTCTCCGCTACAAGGGCAGGGGCCCTGGAGGCTTTCTTCCCTGTTGTGCCCTCTCTGCCTGCTGTGTGCCCACAACTTACCAGGGCTTCGCCTGGTTTGTGGGCTGGAAAACAAATACCTGGCGAAGAGGAATCCCTTCATTACAGCAGGTTAAGTCTCTTTTTTAGTAAGGCGTCTAGGTGTAGAGAAAATGCTTGCAAATAAAATATTGGCCCCACTATTGACTTCTTCATTTACCAAAATCAACTCTAGGAAGAATAAGCAGTGGCTAGCTGAATATTTCCCAGGTGATTCTAGGTTAATTGTGAATTGAGGTGATCTCTTTAGGTAGGGGTAGGGAACATTTTTTTTCTACCAAGGGCCATTTGGATATTGATAACATCATTCAGGGGCCATACTGGTTAAACATTTAATTAACTCCTAATGTGATGGCTGACACTGCTTCTCTTTAGTGAGACATGTGATGATAGCTGTCATTGATGATTCTGTGGGCCTTATACTGCCAGAGAGCCAGACATTCCCACCCCTGCTCTGGGGCTTTACGAACTGAAAAGACAATACCTGTTCTGAGTCACTACTTGTCTTTGACCAAGATGACTAGAGAAACAAATTCAGGGACACTCATATAGGTGTTAAGAGAGAGCTTTATATCAAAGACTAATTATATCCAAAGAAAACATCCCAGCCCAATTCAGATCAAGTCCACAAGTCTGATATTAGTCCATAAAGCCCTTTTCAGACTCACGCAGTCACATTGCAATGATGGGGAAGACAGGAAGATCACAGGCCAGTAGGTGCAAAGTCTTGTGGATGCAATGGTGGTGGCTGAATCACAGAGCTTGCAGGTCTCAGCACGGCTTCTCAACAGGAAGACTAACAAGAAAAGAGAGAGGGGGGTGGGG
>NW_022105908.1:15899365-15900811 GCF_000313985.2 Echinops telfairi | reverse complement strand
CCAATCAAGCTGCAACCTGAGTGATAGGCTAAACTCCACTCACAAATTCCTACAGGAGCCATGTTGGCACAAAAAAAAATCTAACTCCCGCACCAACCTTTTGATCCACCCAATGCTGACCAGGCTGTGACTGGGCTGGAAACTGCAGAAGGATGCTAGGTGGTAAGGCTACCAGGTGTGCCTGCAGCCCAGTGGCAGGCAAGCCAACAGGGCCTTCTCTCCGCCTCCTCCTTAGGTCATCTACCTACGGCGATTCAAGAACCTGCGGACGCTCAGTCTCTCTGGGAACCCCATCTCAGAGGCAGAGGATTACAAAATGTTCATCTGCGCCTACCTCCCCGACCTTGTGTACCTGGACTTCCGGCGTATCGATGACCACACAGCAAGTATCTCTTTCCCTCTCGGCTACCTGATTATGAGATCATTTTCAGGCCCCTGAATTCTCACAGAAGCAGGGCGCTGGGCTCACCCTTTCCTGTCCGGTCTGCTTCCTGTCTGCCGTGTCAGGACCATTCCCCCGAGTTCTCAGGGTCACTACTGTGTGAGCTCCCACTTGAATGATTTCAGGGCCTCTCTGAGCAATTGCAATGCCTGCTTTTCCAGATGAAGAAACTGAGGTCGTCAGTCACTAACCACCAGCAGGGTTGGCCGGCAGGCATAGCCACACACCCAGCTTTTGCATTGTTCCTCACTCTGCATCGAGCCCCGCCCGTGAGGGTGACCCTGCCCTCACCACCAGCTCATCACACACTGGGCCTCAGGACTCAGTCGTGCAGCAGCTGGAGGCTGGGACCAAAGCGGGTTCCCACCTCGCTGCCTCTGCTGGCTTCTCCTCTGTCTGCCGCCTGGGCTGCCCATGCCCTTGTCTCTGCTACACTCCGGCCCCTCGCATGGCCTCTTAGCTGGAGCCCTGTTGGTAGTGTGATCTGTCTGAGGGCATGTCCTACCTGGAGGGGTTGGGAGGAGGCCAGTGTAAACACACGGCCGAATACCAGGACTGCAGACTGCACAGCCAGGGGAAGGCAGACCAGACGTGGTGGGGTCACTGAGGGGACTCAGAGGCCAGCCCGTCTCTGCCTTGCCACTACTGGGCTTGGGTCCCAGCGCAGCTGAGTGCCTGCCTCCCAAGTGTCCCTTGGCAGCGGCAGCTCGTTGGGCAGCCCATGGGGATAGCAGAGTCAAAGAGCTGGCCCTGTGCCGGACCACGGGCCCCCTCTCCTGTAACAGCACAAGAGACCGGGGCTTTGACTACTGAAAACTTGGCTTGAGGTTTTCCTTCTGTTGTCACTGTGGTTTCTCATCTAGAAAGCCGGGGCTAGTCACGGAGATGTTTGTGGGAGAAAACCATAGGACCT
Organism: Echinops telfairi; assembly: GCF_000313985.2. Taxonomy (NCBI): domain Eukaryota; kingdom Metazoa; phylum Chordata; class Mammalia; order Afrosoricida; family Tenrecidae; genus Echinops; species Echinops telfairi. The sequence goes on along the minus strand of NW_022105908.1, from coordinate 15,899,456 downwards.
CTGTTTTAAGGTACAGAACAGACCCCAAAGATAAGTTAGGGAGAACATACACTCCCCGGTGGGCCCCTGTCACCTAGAGTCCACCTAGTGC
>NW_022105908.1:15897089-15898717 GCF_000313985.2 Echinops telfairi | reverse complement strand
CCTTCCCTTGAGCCCAGGACAGCTCTCGATGGCATGCCCCCAGGTGAGCAAGTACCCTCCTGCCAGTAATCCCTTCCTCTGTCTGCAGCCCAATTGCTCTCAGAGGCAGATTCTGAAAGCAGTTTGCAGTCGTACTAAGCCCCTCCCCAGAGCCCTGTCCTCAGCCCCTCCCTCCAAGCACCCCACTCCTCCTGTAAACCCCAACGATCCCAGCATGGCCGGGCTCAGTGGGGGAACCAGTGGAGTCACTGAGGCCGTGCTTCTGTTCTCAGGCTGGGTTCATCGAACACCTTAATGGTTCCTTCCTGTTTGACAGCATGTACTCGGAGGATGTGGAGGGCAACAAGCTGTCCTATCTTCCTGGTGTCAGCGAGCTCCTCGGGGCATATCCTTTCAAGCTCCTCCTGCCCCTGCTGGCAGAACCCAGGGTACCTGTGCCACCACCGTGCCTCCGGCAAGTCCTGGCCTCTCGGAACCCCAGCCTTCTCCTCTCTCTCGTGAGCACCTGGGAGGGGCAATCGCCACTTCCTAGCAGTGTATCCACAACACGATTCAGAGCAGCAAAGTCCGAGAGCGCCGGCAGACAGTGCTGTCTGGATGCCGCCGAAGTCCAGGCCTGGATGGCAGGTTGTCAGGTTGGGGTGTCAAAAATGCTTTGTTCGGTGGCCTCCCTCCATTGTGTCACATACATTCTTTGTCATTTTCTCAACACCCACCCACACCCCCATCACCACCGCCTTCTGACCCGTCCTACTTGATAGTCAGGGTCAGGCCATTCGAAACTGGAGCTTGAATCTTGGCCTGCGTCCTAAAAACCGTATGCTTTCCCAAAAGGTCCCTTGCTGGATTGAGATTCACTCTTGAAAACCCAACATTCTAGAAGCCATCACAGCAGGGGGCAGGAGCATGGTGACAAGTGTTGTCAAAATCCCAGACACCGTATCAGTTCCTCTTGGTAACTGGCAGATCAAAATAAAGCCTCGATAGGGGCCAAACCACACGAGTCTCCAGGGGGAGAACTTCTCCCATATGAGTTTACCAAGGAGCTATCACAGGATTTGAACCGACGGACGCTCAACCCACTTAGTGAGGGAGAGGCCTTTATTGTTTGATTTTGCAAAATCAAGCCTCCAATCCCAGAGACAAATCCGGCAAAAAGGGGAGCACATCTCACCGCCTCCCTGGAAGCATTTTATCCCCTCGTTCACAAGCCCCTCCCTGGGTTCCTTACAGGCTGAGTACAATGGGGTTAATAATCCTTCCCAACCATGACCTTTGCCTGAGAGTCTTTGCCCCCTACCCCCAATTTTTTAACTGATCAGTCCCTATATTCCATACCCCAGGCGCCTGAGCCCTAGTAATCATCCTGAAGGCTATCAATTGGTGCCCTGGTTCTTCAGTAAGGACCTGACTCTTTGTTCTCTGTTTGCGGAAGATGCACCAGCCTGGTGACTTCATTCCCACAGCGTGGAGGTGAAATAGGAGGAGACGTGGTGAGGATGGCCAGGGCCCTGTCTAGGCAGCTAGCCTGCACTACCACCGGGCTCTGCCACCTCCCATCTGGTGACCTGCAGACTCACTGTTGAATCGTAGCTATAGCATGCTATGGCTGGGTGCCTCTGGGAAAG
>NW_022105908.1:15893341-15894929 GCF_000313985.2 Echinops telfairi | reverse complement strand
TTGACAAGGTTGTCATTTTAATTAGGTCCACAATCAATGCTACACTGGACACATCAATACACGATGCATTGCATTGGGGAAATCTCTGCAAAAGACCTCTTTAAAGTGTTAAAGAATAATGGTATCACCTGGAGAACTAAGGTACACCTGACCCAAGGCTGTCTTTTCATTTGCTTCGTATATATGCGAAAGCTGGGCTGAATGAGGAAGAGCACAGAACAATGGTTGGTGAAGAATATCGAGTGTATCCCCTCTTTGGGCCTGCCAGAAAAACAAACAAATACATCTTGGACGAAGTATAGCCAGAATGTTCTTTAGAAGCCAGGATGGTGAGACTTCATCTCACATATTTTGGACATGTTATAAAAAGGGACAAATCTCTGAAGAAGGACTTCATGCTGGATAGTGGGTCAGTAAAGGGGAAATTGTGAACAAGGTTAACTCTGAGTCGACATTGGCTGCAACAATGGACTCAAACACAGCAAGTATTTTGAGGATGGTGCAGGACCAGGTAGGTTTTCCTTGGGTTGTGCTTTTGGTCACCAGGAGTCAGACATGGCGTTATGACATCAATAACAACACACCTGCTTCTTGTCACAGTGCAGACACAGGAAGCTACAGGGCGCACATAGGCCCCTAGCTGACAACCCAAAGACCCCTTAGTTTATTGGCCTCAGTTTTCTCATTTGTAGGTAACCCCTCAGGAATCTTCAGTATGGTCCGTGCACCACCAATGGGAAGGGAGTGACAGTGATGTTATGCCCACACACATTGGTCTTGGACGGGCAATGCATGCACATGGCACAGGCTTGAAAATGTAGATGGGGTAATGTCAGGCCACTCCAGTCTCACCCACTTCTCCAGGGGCACTTGCTGGAGATCAGGTAGAAACAGATATGCATGTTTCTAAATAAACTACCCTGGTAGTGCAGTAGTTAAGTACTTGACTGCTAATCTAAAGATGAGCTATTTAGACCCATCATCTACTCTTTAGAATAAAAGGCCTGCTCCTATAATGATTACGGTCTACCAAACTCTATGGGACACTTTGATTCTGTCACATAGGGTCATATATGCCAACTCAGATACTAACTCTGAGTTGCTATCAGCCTGATGGCACATAACAACAGCAACATCTCTGTGTATCTATGGAGTCACCAGGTAGTACAAACAATCACATGCTCAAGACTAACCAAGAGATTGGCAGTTCAAACCCACCCAGAGGCAACTCAGGCCTGACCATCTACCTCCAAAAGATCATAGCCTTGAAATTTTACGAGACAGTTCTACTCCGCACACATGTCATCACGCTAGCTCAGGATTGACTCAACAACATGTATCTAGCGTGACAGAAACGTGTGCAAATATATCAATGAGTGCAGAAGAGCATACACGAAGTTCAGTTTGTCATATTGTGATGGCTTGCATGTGGCTGTGATGCTGAAAGCGATGCTACAGGTAATTTGAATACCAGTGGTCACCTGTCTGTGCCTCTATGTCTAGCAATTTGGAAGACAGTCACCGGCCAACCAAGTGGGTGAGATCCATATCTGTGCCCACTCCAAAGAAAGGTGACCCCCCCAAAAAA
>NW_022105908.1:15890997-15892381 GCF_000313985.2 Echinops telfairi | reverse complement strand
GCAAATCTGCTGAACAAGACCTCTTGAACATGCTAAAGCACAAAGACGTTGCTCTAAGGAGTCAGGGCACTTGACCCAAGCCGTGATATTTTAAGGCACCTCGCATGCATGTGCAAGCTGGACAGTGGCTAAAGAAGACCACAGCAGAACTGATGCATTTGAATGATGGTGCAGGTACCGAAGATACTGAAGATACCATGGCCTGCCAAAAGAACAGACTCATCTGTCTTTGAAGAAGTACAGCCAGACTTCTCCTTAAAGCAAGTCCTTTAGAGGTCTCAGTCCTTTGGGCCTGTCACCAGGAGAGGCCAGTCCCTGGAGAAGAACATCATGCTTGGTAAAGTAAGAGGGTGAGCAAAAAAGAGGAAGATCCTCAATGAGATGGATTGGCAAAGTGACTGTAACCATGGGCTTAAACATAAGATCCTTTTAAAGGATGGGACAGGACCAGGCACTCTTTACTTCTGTTGTACTTCAGGTTGTTATGAGTCAGAATCAATGCAATGGAAAATAACAACAACAACATGGAGGCAAAGTTTTGAAAACTTCTTAGATAGAGCCAAGCACTTTGAGGGAATGAGTCGCTGGACCTCGGGGCTCAGAGGTACTAAGTCTTGAGAGACAGTGTGGTCAATTGACATAAGACAAAGAACATCGTCTACATCTTACTTTCAAAGCTTGTGAACAGTCCATCTAAGGTGAAAATATTAGTCTCCTCTGGAGCAAAGAAGAGTCAGAAGTCAAAGGTGCAAATAAGCAATTCGTCCAAAGGATGAATAGACCACATGAGCCCCAGCCTCCATCACCCTGAGACCAGAACTAGGTGGTGCCCAGCTGCCACTGTTGCTGCCTCTGAAAGTGATTACAACAGGAAGTCCTGAGTAGAGTGGAAGGAAAATGTGGACTTAAACTCCTAAGAAACACCAGGTCCACTGGTCTGTTAAGAGACTGGTAGAACTCCAGAGACGATGGCCCTATGTCACTCTTCAAGTTTGGAACTGCACTCTCCCTGTGGCTCAACTCTCAGCCAAAGGCTACATAGTGAGCTATATAGTGGCTATATAGTGAACAATAGCATCAGGAGGCCTGCACTCATTTGAATAACCAATCATATGAGAGCCAAAGGGCAGCAATTTCCCCTGGATAAAGCTCAAAAGTCAGGAAGAGGGTGGAAAGCACGATGAGTGGGAACGGTAAACACAGGGAAGAAGGAGAGAGAGCGCCGGTATTCAAGTGTGCACACCAATCACTGAAGCCAATCATGAAGAAGTCGAACTTTTTTTTTTAACCAACTTCTTCCATCTGAAATTTGTCACACATGTAATCAAGATGCATTGATATAATTTTTAGTGATTAAAATGTAAACATTGAAAAAATAAAATAA
>NW_022105908.1:15888468-15889575 GCF_000313985.2 Echinops telfairi | reverse complement strand
GTCATTAAGAAGGAGGGAAAGCAAAGGCCAACGTGGACGTCAGAAGAAACTCTGCAGCTGGCTCTTGAATGTCTAGTAGCTAAACCAAATGGAAGAAGTGGGGAAGCGAGCTGATCCGAAAATCCCACAGCACAGCTCAAGAAATCAAAGCATTGTAATGAAATGTTCAAACATCTGGAGTTAGAAAACCAAGCGGGAAGTACACACTCATCATTTCTCAAGCTGACGAGGAAGTATCAATGTAGCACTCCAGCCAGGTGGGGGCTCCCTGGGATGTGCTACTCAAGACAGGAAACTGAGTCATGAGGGAACGAGAGAAGAACTTAAGAGAGAGAAGACCCTCCCAAGCTTCTCCGCTAGCTAGTTTTGAGTTGCACCCTGAAGGAGAAAGTTTACAAAAGTGCAGATGCAGGGGCTATTCCAAGGCACAGTGACTTCAGGCTCAACATGTTCTCATGATTCATTACTAACACATTCTCACTTGCAAGCACATTCTGGCCTGACGGGAGTTCTTTTTGTCTCCAGATTTGCTCCAAGTTCCTGGAACTCAGTGTTTGCTCCAAGTTCCTGGAACATCCAGACAGGTACACAATCGAGGTTTACTCAGAGTCTCCACACGTAAGGAATCCCTCCGGGGAAACAGGACAATCTATTCCTACAATCTTTCAATGCTGAAAGAGTCTGGGCTCAAAATATTGAATGATGCCAGCAATATCAAGAGAAGGTAGAAGGAATACAGAGTCATTGTACCATAAAGAACTGGTCAATGTTCAACTATTTCAAGAGATAGCATGTCATTAAGAATTAATGAAATTGAAGGAAGAAACCAAAACTACACTGAAGGGACTGGTGGGAAAAAATGATGCCAGGAATTGACAATATGTCTTGAAATGTTTCAACTAACAGATACAGCACTGGAGGCACTCGCTTGTCTATGTCAAGAAATTTGAAAGACAGATACCTATCTGACAGAATGGAAGAGATCCGTATTTGTGCCTGTGTTAGTCTGGGTACTTTAGAGAAACAAATCCACAGAAATTCATGTATAAGAGAGAGTTTTATATAAAGGTTAAGTGCGCATCAAGAAAACATCCCAACCCAGTGCTG
>NW_022105908.1:15880768-15882791 GCF_000313985.2 Echinops telfairi | reverse complement strand
TGTGGAGAAGAATTGACATAAGTCTGAACCTCATCATGTGTGGAGTAATCAAACCCCCACTTCTTCATCACCTTGACACCAGTCACCCCATGGCACTTTCTCTCTCTCTGACCCTAGCCCTCAGGGCTAGGGGAAATTGCATAGGCTAAAAGGGTACCAAATCCATCTGACTCCAACTACAAGTTTGGGGAAGACACACAACACCCCAAACTTCAAACCTGTTGGCCCCGATTTAGGGGTTTTCACACTATCTGTTCAGGATGCCAGCCTCAAACTCAGGTACCTTCCCGGGCTTCCCTTTCACCTGCTGACTCCCCCAACTCTTTGGGGTTTGGTTATGTGCTCGGGTGGTTGAAAGAACCCACAGAAGGTATGCAGTTATGATTCTTGGTTTATGATAGCAAAAAATAGACAAATCAGGATTCTCTTAAGCAAGAGATGCCTGAGTGAGGTCTCAGAGGGTTCCCCAAGCAACACTTCCATAGGGTACCAAAAATGGTACATCACTCCCCCTTCACCAACCTGGAAGCCCTCGAAGCATCTCTTCGCAGACTTTATTACCCTCCATCATTATGTATTCATAATTGGGGCCTCATTATATATACAGAATTGGCTAGATCTCATCTCCTGGTATGAGCTTTCAGGTAGTCCTCAGGTGTAGTGCTAATAAAGATACCTCAATTACTCAGGAAATTCCAAGAGTTTAGAGTTAACGTCTCAAAAAACAACAGCAAGACTACATAGCTTTAAGTGATTTGCACCACAGCCTCATCCTCGTATAACCACCGCCACATAGACCAGTGGACCCGACGCCGTGGCACCTAACAGCCACTGCACAGAAGGACAAAAGCCCAATCCAACAAGTGGACAAAAGATCTGAACAGGCATTTCACCAAGGAGCATATTGAAATGGCCAACAAACACCTGAAAAAATACGCGATGGCATTAAGCCATTCCTGCCGACAGTGAGTCCACCCCAACTCATGAGACGCTGTAGGAAAGACAAGAGCTGCCTCAAAGGGCTTCCAGGGTTGTCGTACTCACACGCGCAGATGTCTTTCTTCCACGGCGTGTTTGGTGAGTCTGAACCACTGACCACTTGGTTAGCAGCCCAGCCCTTGACCACAGCATCAACAGGGCTCCTCATTGGTCATTCCCAACAAGCATGCAGAAGCCACTACTGTCAATTCCATCAGACTCAGAGTGACCCTCAAAGACAAGGGAATGCTGCCCTCAAAGGGTTTCCTAGGCTGTCAATCTTTATGGAAGGACACTGCCACATCTTCTCCCTGCAGAGCAAATGGTGGGTTTGAACCACTGACCTTTTGGTTAGCAGCCGAGTGCTTTAACCGTCACATTAGTCATTAGGGAGATGCCAATCAAAACCATCATGGCATACCCCCCTCACTCATGTTAGAATAGCAATGATGAAAGCAAAGCAAACACAGGTGTTTGGCAAGGTTGTGGAGGAACGAGAACTGTCAGCCTCTGCTGCCGGGCACGTAAACTGGTTTAACCACTGGGAAAACAGTTGGGCGAGTCCTCACCAGGTGGAACACGGAACTTTCATAGGACACAGTGTTACACAGCACCACAGGCACAGGGGTAGGGAGTGGACGACAGGTGAGGCATTTTATTCAGGAGGCTGCCCCCCTTCCCCCCTCCCCCCCACCCGAGGCTTCATTCCATGCAAGAGGCCTGTGCGCGCGACTCCCTTCCAGGGCCGGTTTATATCTCACCAGTATACAAAAGAGGCATGGTGCCAACACCCCACAAAGCATGGTGACTTGGTTACATAAATGATTCCCTACTGGGCCCAATTCCCGCACCTGCAAACAGTGTTCCTCTTTGGTTTCCCCAGAGAATTCTCCGGGGAAGATTCCGCCCTTGACTACAGCCTGTCCATCTTGAAATAGAATGTCTATCGCTTTTACCTCATAGTCAGCAAAAGGTTAAATTGATCAAGGAGAACCCCTCATCTCTCTGGCTGTCAAGCGCCAAGTTCCAAGGCTAAAGCAGCTGC
>NW_022105908.1:15867179-15880569 GCF_000313985.2 Echinops telfairi | reverse complement strand
GCACACAGCAATCCCACCCCTAGGTACCAATATCCGGAAGTGAAAGAGGCAGGAAAGGGAATAGAAAGAAGCCTGTCCACCGGCATTCCGTGCAGCGCTTTTCCTCACAGCCCAAAGGTGGAAACAACCAGAATGTCCGCCAACCGATGAATGGACTCACCCAGTGTGATACATACCTACAATGGCATGTTACTCAGCCTTAGAGGGACAAGACGTTCAGATAAATGCTGCCGCGTGGATGTGTTTTGAACTCACTGGTGCTGGGTTCTGTCGCATTGGTTTTGCCTCGCAGGGACCCTGGGTCCGGCAGGACAGAACACTGCCTGTCTCGCACCCTCTTCACAGCTGTTCTGTTGGAGTCCACGGTCAGAGCCTCTGTGTCCATCCTTCTCCCCAAGGGGCTTCTTGTCTTGGGCTCTCTACCAAGCAGGCGGTCCTCTCCCAGGAACTGGTCTCACCTGACAACACGACCAAGGTATTTGAGAAGAAGTCTCACCAGCTTTGATGCCCGGGAACATTCTGGCTGTACTTCTCTGGAGACAGAGAAGTTTTGATGACAGTCAAAGACAGTTCGTTTTGATGACAGTCCCTGGTCTTTCAATCTTCCTCGCCAGCCCCGTAATTCAAGCCCATCAATTCCCCTCCAGTCTTCCTTCCTCACTGTCCAACTTGCACTTCCAGATGAGGCTATTAAGAGTAACCCGGTTGGGATCGGGCGCGCTTGAATCTTCAAAGGGAGATCTTACTGTTTAATATTTTAAAGATGTCTTGGGCAGCAGGTTTGCTCAAGGCAGTACGCGGTTTGCCCTCGTGACTGCTGCTCCCGCGAGAGCTGATGGTGGATCCAAGCCAGGTGATGGCCAGGATAACAGCAATCGTGTCTCCATGTGCCCTGGTGTCTGTTGGTCTGGTTATGAGGATTTGTGTCTCCTTTGCGTCGCAATGCACGCTGGAGGCTGTCGGCTGTCATTTTTATCAGCAAGTGCTTCAAGGCCTCCTCGCTTCCAGCAAAAAGAGTCGTATGCGCTGTGCATCCCAGGTTGTTAACAAGCCTTCCGCCAATCCTGGTGCCTCGTCATTCTCCATACAGCCCAGCTTCTCTGTCGCTCAGCATACAGATTGAATAAGGATGGTGAAAGGATACAACCTTGGCCCACGCTCTTTCTGGTTTTAACCCATGTTAAAGCAGAGTATTCCTATGATCTGTTTGAACAAACGCCGTTGGTCTGCGACAGGTTCCGCATGAGCACTCTTAAGTGTCCTGGAATTCCCGTTCTTCGCAATGAGATCTGTGGTTTGTGATGATCCACACAGTTGAACGCCTTTGCAGAATCAATTAAAACACAAGCAAACATTTCCTTTATGTACTTGCTTATGATATGAAGGATATTGTTTGAACATTTCTGCCTGGAAGCACTCACTGGTCTATGCTAAGAAATTTGGAAGGCCTGGCTAACCAATTGGAATTGACAGAATACATGTTGAAAATATGCTGCAATAAGTCAGCCTCGAAAGGAGAGCTACTATCTAATTGCACTTATATGAAATAAGCAAATAGGCAGAACTTACTATTGGCCACCAGGGTTGAGCCCCGGGGAGAGGGGAGTTTTGCTTCCGGGAGGCTGCGTTTACATTTATGGTGCAGGAGTCATCGGGGAAAGGATAGTGAGATGGTAGCACCCCATAAAGAGTGCAGTCACTGCCACCGAGCTCATGTACGTCAGAATCGTTGATTCTGTGAACGTGTTAATTGTCCACAATGAAAGAAAGAAAACCCTAGGGGCACACACAGTTCCATCCTGACACACGTAGGTCACCATGAGTTGGTGTCAACTTGCGGACAACTGGTTTTGGGGTATCATAGGCACTTTGTACCAAACCTAAACCTGTTGCCTCTGAGTCAACTCTGACTCAAACAATGGCCCTATAGGACGGAACAGAACTGCCCTATAGGGTTTTCTCTATGGAAGTGAACTGCTCCATGAGTCTCCTGCAGAACGGCTAATGGGTCCGAACTGCTGACCTTTCAATCAGCAGCTGGTCACTTGACCTTTGCCTCAAGCCCCCCATGTGCCAGTTGCACATACCAGCACTCTGAGAAGCACATTTACCAAGACTCTGAGAAGCACAGGTGAGAAAAACCCAACACTTAGGCAATAGAAGTAGCTCATCAGACTCACATGCGAAGAGGCAACCCAGGTAGGATTCAAGTTCAGGCCCAGCTGACTGGGGAGTCGTGACCCCCTCCACCCAGACCTACTAGTGCTGGGGTCTGGTGCCTTGTACGCATTCTTTCGGTGCTCATCACAGGAGAGCTGTGTGTTGCTGGCAAGAATACTGAGGCACAGGGAGAGTCCGTACCTGGAACAAAGTCACAGGCCCAGCAGGTGGTAGAGGTGAGACGTGGACTTGGTGGTCTGAGCCCAGAACTCACTTTCTTCCCTACCGAACCAACTGCCCCCCGCCATGAACTGGTTCGAATGCGCTGCAGATTCCTAAAGCACAGGTTTTGTTTGCAGAACTTGAATGCTATTCGAGAGGAGTCCGAGATGCCCGCCATTGAGATGAAGATCGTGGAGTGTGGCGAGAACATCACGCAGCTCTTCAACGAGCTCATGTCCCTGGAAATGCAGCTGGTAGAACAGCTGGAGGTAAGTGGTGCGCACAGCCCCGCCGGTTCTGAGCCCGAGGCTCCACAAGAACAACCCCGGGTAGACGGTGACCCACAGGCCGGGGCCACTACTGCCCCCCAGCCTGAGGGCCAGTTCTGGCTGGCCAGTCCTGCCTGGTGTTTTGTGTGATTGTAGGCTGGATTTGAGAATGGATTCTCTTATGGAGAATGAGATGTGAGGCTCAGCCCCAGTAGGGAGAGGTTTATTGAAGCCCCAGGAGCCATTGAAAGGTACCAGTGGCCCTACTCCCCAACCTGGCCTGGGTGCACTGTGGAGAGGGCAGGAGATTGCAGTTGAGCCCTAAGCACGGCCCTTCAAGATTCACGGGCGCACAGTGACAGATGTTCCTGAGGCAGCAGGCCATGAGGCTGAGTGGGGTGATAAATAGAATCTCCTCAGATGTTACCATGACTGGCCCAGGAGATAACGCCTAATCAGCCCCTCACAGGCCAGACAGGGCAGACTCTTCACGTCGGACAATAGCTTCTGTCTCTACGGGGCTGCGCCAGCTCTCCAGCACACAGCAAGTGTGCTCTGGGGAGGCGAGACAGCTGCCCAACCTTCTCCAGCAGGGGGCCCTTCGCAAGCTCCCCAGAACCCATGTGCAGGCGAGCATGTGCTTGCTCTCCAGCGGCTAAGCCTGTCGCAGCTGCATTTGCACGCAGCTGAGAAACGTGTGATTGGCCCAGCCTGAAGCCAGGCCTAGTCTAGATTCTGCCTGCAGCTCCTTGGGTCTAGGGCTGTCCAGGGGACTGGCCCAGCCTGAGGGACAGGACGGCAGGCCCGGTGACGTCTCACTGTGTCTCCACAGGCACAGGGACTCAGCCTTGCCAGCCTTCCCTGGGGACTTCTTTCACTGCACATCTGGGTGAGGTGACTGTTTTGCACCTTGCAACGACCAAGTGCTATTGAAAGCCCCATTCCATAGGTGGAGGAGGAAGGCCCCAGAAGGTGAAATTCTGCCCAATAGTTGGCCGTGATGGCAGAGCTGGAAGGCAACGCCCTCCCTATTTCTGTGGCATTGCATTGGGGAACGGGGGCTCTGTGGGGGGCTGGGGACGCAAGACTAGCCGGGACAAGCCCAGCCAAAGGCTTAAAGGAAGCGGTGAACATTCAGGGCATGTTTAGGGAGTTGATGGGGCCAGAGGGCAAATGCTATGGGAAGAGGTGGGACCAGACCCAGCACCCCAGTAAGGTGGAAGCAGGTCTGAACCCCGAAGCTTGAGAGCAGATGCCATCCAGCTGTGGCCCCAGGAAGCACACATGCTAACTGTTCTTTATCATCCCCAGGAAACGATAAACATGTTTGAGAGGAACATCATAGACCTGGTGGGACTCTTTATCGAAAATGTGCAAGGCCTATATCCTACCCATGAAGACCCTCTAGACACCACTGGCCTGTGGGGTCACTCTGGCAGCTTCAGCACCCCCACTCCTTCCTGGGGTGGGAGGGGTGTCATTAAATGGAAAAGAAGGGAAGCTTCTGAGCAGACTGGCAAGATGCAGACAAGCAGGTCCCTTCCAGGTGACTGCCTGCCGTGCCCACACCTGTCCTCCCTCCCACTGTCACCAGCACCCTAAATAGGTTTAGACAGAGATAGTGTCACCTGAGTGTTGCCCAGGAATAGCCACACCCACTGGATTTACAGAAAGTTGTCCACCACCAAATGAGACGTCAGCTCACACCGGATGCCAGTCTTGTGAATCTACACCTTTGAAATCAGAGGAATGTCAAAACTTACTGCTCACCCAGGGGAAAGCTTACCTCCCAAAGGTCAAGATTAGGCAGGGTCTGAGGGTGTCCCCCAGATGCCCCTCAGACCCTGGCCTTATGGGAGTCACTGTGCAGATGTGTAGCACGGCCCTGTCCAGGAAGAGTCCTGGCATGCCTGTCCCCATGTCTAAAGTCACCATGGGGTGACTCTGGACATGAGTGGGTGAACACTCATGTCCTCCCCACGAAGGATCCCTGCAGATGCCTGACAGTGAGCTTGAGCTTGTATGATTGACACCAGGATAGGAGCTGGCGTGGCCAATACCAGGATTGGGGCGTGGCCTCCCTGCTGCCACTAAACTCTGGGCCCTGCCATTCAGACAGGGGTGGGGCAAACTGTTGGGCTTTAGAAGCACTCTGGCTCCTGCCCCAAGAGGTCATCGGGCGGGAACAGCAGGTGTGGCTGTGTTAAGTAGCAGTGGAAGAACAAGGTGGGCAACACTGAGCCAGGGCCACAGGGTGGAAGGGGGGGGGGGGGCGCGGGCAAGAGAAAGGAAAAACTCCAAGGTTGGGCCCTGAGGTCTGGTCCCACGAGGAGACCTGCAGACCACGAGCATCATCCTGCGCCGCCTCCTCAGGAGCAGTGAGTGGCTCTAAGCCAGTGGGCCGAGGCCCGGGCTTTGAATGCTGTTCTAGCTGACACAGGGAGGAGAGGTCTGGCGGGACACGTCCAGTCAGGAGGTGGAGGGCTGGCCCTGGGGTGGCCATGGCCGTGGAGAGAGGTGACGGAGGACAGAGATGGGCTATGAGGACGGGGATGCGGTGGGGATCTGGGTGGCCCTGGATGCTGGTACGTGCATGACTCAGAGCACACCCTACTGCCCTTATGCTCTCCTTGCTGGAAGAGCGGGCTCTCAGTGCTGCTTGGAGGTCCATGCCCCTCAAGCTGGCCCACCCACCCCACCTGCCGCCCCTCCTTTGCTTAACTCTCGGTGCACCATGGCTCAGTGCCGGGACCTGGAGAACCACCACCACGAGAAGCTCCTGGAGATTGCCATCAACACCCTGGAGAAGATCGTCAAGGGCGAGTTCGATGAAGACCTGCCTGACGATGTCCGGGCGGTGAGCAGGGCGAGGGGAGTCGTGGGCACCGTTAGATTGTAAGAGCTCAGGTTCGTCCGGCCCTCACGGAGCCTCGGGGTCCCCACCTGCAGAAGTGGAGCCTGAAAGGTGTGCTCCAAAGCTTGTCACTGTGGGGGTTCCTGGCACTTTCAGATAAAGGGCCATGGAGACAATCCCGGCTCATACAGAGAGCCTGAGCTCCCCCCACCCCCACCCCCAAGGTCTCCTCCGCCCTGCTTCTCTGCGACCCTGTGCTTCGTGATGTGAAGCGTGCCGAAGTGGCAGGTCAGCCTGCTAAGGGAGGACATGGGGCCCGCACATCTTCCCAGGACCCACATTTCTCACCTCTCCTCATCTCCTTCCCGCCCCCCTCACCAGTCAGGCCCTGCCACCCAGCACCCCCCAGACTACCACCCACCGAGCACCCAGACCACTGCCAAGGGCCCCCTCAGGAGTTTCCCGCAGTAGCTGGAGACCCAAATCAGATCACAGCTGCTCTGCCCGGAGCCCTCCCATGGCTGACCAGTCCTCCCACCCACGCCTGCCACTGCAGGTGATGCTCTATCCAACAGACTCTCTCGCCCCAGGTCTCGCTCGCTCGCTTTGGGAGCCCAGCGCTTCCTTGTCATTCAGCTCTCCGCTCAAATGTCAGCTCCCAAAAGAGGCCTTCCCGTCACCTCATCTCCGTCACACCCCCATCTTCCCTGGTCCCAGCCCCGGTCTGGGCTTCCTGCAGCCTTGTTTCTGTGGCTGGACTCCCTGGACTCTGTGGACACTCCAGGGAAGCCTGCAGGGGGCAGGGACTGCCTCCCTCACCACCGTCCTGGGGTGGCAGTGCTGGGCCTGGCAGTGGAGTCAGGGTGGGCTGTGCAGTGAACAGGTGGGGCATCCCTGAGCCTCTGCCTCACGACAGGTGCAGCTCGGCCCAGCAAAGGGAGCCAGGATGCCCAGCTCCAGAACCAGCTGTGGGTGGCAGGGCCACACACCAAGAAGCCCTGGTTGCCGGCCTTCCATCCCTAAACACTCACTCACTGTTGCTAACCAGAGTCAGGGAGGAGCCATCTCCCAGACCAGAAAGTGAGGCTGAGCCCACTCTGGATTGCGGATGGGCAGGTCAAGGGGGCCAATGGCGATTGGCAGGGCAAGGCTGAACCGTGCGCAGGAGGAGAATGGTGGCCCAGGGTCAGCAGAGAGGCCGTTTGGCTGACCTGGGCTCCTGACACCTGTGTGCTCCTGGGCTGGAAGGGGACCAGCCACCTGCTGCAGAAGGAGGCCACCTCGCTCGCTGGCCAGGCCATCAACACTGAGTGAGGCCACCCAGGGTTAGTCATGTGAGGGTTGACGCCGCCTGAGCCTGCTGGACACGTGTGATCTCAGTGAATTCTCCAAAGGACATTGCACTGGAGGCGCCATTATCATTGCCATGTTACACACCTGGTGTCGGTGTCCTCTGCTACTCCACCAGCCCCGACTCCACGCACCACAGAGAGCAGTGCCGTGCGCACCATGCCCGTGGCTGGCGACACGTGGGCTGTGGTGAGCCGCAGGTTTTTGTGGCTGCTTTTCAGAAGCAGGTCTGGGCGGGGGTGGGGGACCTTCCCCCGAGGCCTGTTCAGCATCATAGCAACACTCAGGCGTCCACTGGCACGGCCCGTGGCCATGGCGCCTGCCGTGCTTTTGGCAGGCCACCGCTGAGCCACCACTGCCCCCTACTGATGGGAAACAGGGTGCACCTGAAGCAGAGGGCTTTGGTTGGTAGATTGCCCGAGATCCCACAGCTGTGAGCATCTGAATTTCAACACCAGTGAGCGATGCGGGCTCAGGCCCCCCTGCTGTACACTCCAGGTTAGCATCTCTGGTAGTGCAGCTCTTCCTGTGAGATGAGAAGCCGCCTGGGGCTACTGGGGGTGGGGTGGGGGGCAGTGCTGCCCTGAGGCCTCACAGGGGCGGCCATGGGCACCAGAGAGCCTCCCCCTGGAGACTGGGGCTGGGGCTAGGGTGTGCCTCAGCCTTTGAGAACTCCCACAGTTGTAGCAAGAGACATCCCCTAGACCTTGACACTGTTGCCGTAAGTCTCCTCAGATGTAAGCAACACAACAGGGCATGCTCTTCTCAGGGGGCAGAGTGTGTCCTGCCTGGACAGTCCCCGGGGTTCATGATGGCCCCTTGCACAGATGAGGAAACCGAGGCACCGCATGGCGGAGTGACCTGTGCATAGACACAAGCTGTGGAGTTCCGATACAACTTGATTCCGAGCCTTTGACAGATACGTCCACTGAGTTTGTAGCCAGACCGGGGACAGAGGACCGGGTGTGAAAACTCTGGCTCCTTCTTGTGGCCTTATCTCCAATGAGTGAGTTCTGACCCAAAAGGCGCCCACCAAGCCCACGGGTCTCTTTCTGTCGCTTCTCACTCAGCTGGGTAAACTGTTACCAGTTTTTGCCAAACCAGTCCGACTGTATCGTCCAGCCCTGCCAGGTATTGGAGGCGAGAACAGAATGCCAAGTCCAGGGCCCGTCCCGATCTGGTGAGGCAACAGGACCCTGCACAGAGGCCGGTGTGGCTGCAATCGGGTCAGGGCCCAGCTCCAGCCCCAGCCCGAGTCTCTCTCCCATGGCAGCAGCAGTGGGAAGCCAGACGCCTGCCCGAGGCTCTGACTGTCCACACCCATGTCCAGCGGTGAGGCAGGGTCAGTGCCTGTGCCCAAAGTCCCTGAAAGCATCCCAGGTGGCCATCGATGCACAAGGAGAGTGGCAAGGCCCAGCCGGGGGCATAGGCGTGCGGGCTGTGTACTGGGGCCCTGAGGAGGGAGGGCCAGGTGGGACCTGGGCGGCTCCCTGAGCACAGCTCCCTGAACTCAAGTCCCTGAGCTGCTCAGGTGAGCTGAGGGAGGAAGTATCTCTGCAGCGAGGGGACACAGTGCCATTAGGTATTTGGGCAGGTGACAGGATAATAGGATCCCATGTGGGCCTGGAGTGGTCAGTACTTAGGACCACCAGCATCACAGTGATCCTAGGGAGGGACACCAGCTGTGCCCTTCTCAAAAGCCCCCCTCCCCTGCCCCCCTTGAAGTTGCTTAGAAAGAAATTGGCTTGTTCCCTTGGGCCGGACTGCGGCTGTGCAAAGCCAGCAAGGAGCGGAGCAGCAGGCCCCTTAGGTCTGGTGGCCTGTGTTCCCCAGGCTCCGTTCACCCCAGCAGAAACCAGAAGAGCATCCCCGGCCCTTTACTTACGAAAGCTGTTCCCGGGCGGTGGGGGTGGGGGGGAGCTGAAGCATCCAACCCCCGAGGCCCCCGAAAGGCAAGACACACTGTGGTATATTGTTATTTCTTCTCCCGTTGTTTCTTCAAACCAACACCAGACCCACTGCCATCAGTCAGCCGTGAGTCACAGCTACCTCTCCAGACAGAGAACTGCCCCTTTGGGTTTCTGAGGCCCCCAGTCTCTGTAGGAGCAGACAGCCTCATCTTTTTCCCAGGGGAGTGGCTGATGCCCGTGTGGTTAGCCGGCCACACAGCCCACTAGGGTTCCTTTCTTACTCTTTCTATTCCTTTAAATCGGCCCTCTTTAATTTGTATTCTACAGACATCACAATTTCTGTGTGTGTGTGTGTGTGTGTGTGTGTGTGTGTGTTTTATAGCAGATGCTATCTAACCTTCTACCGTTCTAAGTGGACTTCCATTCCTGTTGCTTTCCACCACCTACGAAGCGTGTCTTCTATGTAGACAACAGCTTTACACGAATGTAGGGGGTCTTCGTTCTGCAGGGTGCCCACGCTGTGTTCATGACCCCTCTGTGGAAAGCAGGCTTTGCACATCATCAAGCCTCCCAAGGGCCTTGCCTGGGCTGTCTCTGCCCAGAGGAAGAACCTAGCGCCTCCTGGTCACTTCTCCTGTGTGACTCTGCTAATTGGTTCCCCAGACACTCCACTGCCCACATCCTCTAACCAGCCTTTTCCCACTTGGAATTCCATGGAAAAACGAGTGCCCCACCAAATGCGAATGGCATGCCTCTAAGGAGTCTGTGCTCAATTCATTAGCAAATGGCACGTTTTAAGTTTAAGTCTCCTTAGGACTTTCTAGAACCTTCAAAGCACTTTGTGTGCTGTGGCCACTGTAACAGAATACCACCGATGTGGTACTTTAAAACAACAGGAATGTATTTGCTCACAGTCCTGGTGGCCAGAAGTCCAAAATTAAGGTGTCAGCTGGGCTACGCTCCCCTCCAGAGACCCAAGGGGAGAACCCTTCCTTGCTTATTATTCTGGTGGCTCCAGGTATTCCTTGACTTGTGGCCACCTTGCTCCATCTCTGCCTTTGTGATCACAAGGGCTGGTGTGTGTGTGTGTGTGTGTGTGTGTGTGTGTGTGTCTGCATTCAGGCCCCATTAGGAGAATGCACGATAAGCTCCTCCTCTCATGATCTTTGGCCACATAAAATAATATTCACCCTTTTGCCATATAAGGTAATATTCACAGATTCTGGGGGTTAGGAAGTGAATCTATCTTTGGGGGGGGGCTATTTATTTTTAGCCTCCCACAGGTGTGCAGGACTTCACTACCACATTTGTCCAAAGAATACTTTTTGGGAAGAAGCAGTAATATCTGGATTCCAGAGAACATATCCTCTGGAGACCGTTAAGTTCGCCACGACTGTGCAAACCAGAACCAAGTGTTCTTGCTGTCCTCGCTGCAATCTAGAAAGTCTTGGGGTCTTTCGTATCCATCAGAGCACCTTCCAAGTGGAAGCAGCAGCTTGCTAAATGCTCAGGCAGGCCTTCCCCGGCCCTGGGAGACAATTCTGTGGGACAGTCAACCATCCACCCCACACACACAGCAGTCATAGCGTGAACATCTGGAACCGCCCAGGCCGGTGACTTCTTCCTGACAGAAAGCAAGGTCAGGAACAAGAAAAGATCAGAGAATGCACCAGACAGAACCAGAGTCAACTTTGTGCACGTGAAGGCATGGCGGGTCTGAGCGGTCTGGGTGTGCATCGGCTGGTGGGACCCTCCGTCCTCAGGGAGCTGTCTCGAGTCCTGAGCGAGGCTCCCAGCTCTTCACTGACCAACAAAGGTTTGGGGGAAGCTCACACTTGAGAACAGCGAAAAGGGGGAGCTGCTTTGGCTGGGCCCCTCCAAAGTCCAAGGCTGTCTCTTGCCTTTTCCAGGAGGACACCTGCTCATAGTTGGGGCTCTGAGTCAGCACCCTGGGTTGCCCTTCCCTACAACCCTGGAATTGCTCAGGTCTGGGAGGCAGCGGGCGCTGAAGGCAACCGTGGTGCCACCTCCCCTGTCCCGAGGACTTGGGCTCCCCTTCCATTAGGGTGGACAGCTGTGCTCAGAGTGAGCCAACACCATCTCTTGGGCCATTCTCACTCACCAGCTTTTTGTCGACAAAGACACCATCGTCAACGCGGTGGGCGCCTCCCATGACATCCACCTGCTGAAGATTGACAACCGGGAGGACGAGCTGGTCACCAGAGTCAACTCGTGGTGCACGCAGCTGGTGGACAAGGTGGGTCCAGTGGGCCGGGGCCCGGTGGTCAGCCGGAGAGAGTGTGGAACTTCTCCCTCAGCTGTATGCACAATTTCCCACTAAAAAATCCAGAAGGAAATAAAAGGAGGGGTGGTAGCATTCCAGACAGAAGGCCTCACTCAGAGGCTTCGAGTCCACGGGCTTCCTTTTTTAACTCCTACTTCAGATAGACAAAGGGACTTCCAAACGTTCGTGGAAAAGTGGAATGAAAAGATGACATTTCCCACTCCCCACGAACCTGTTGAAACACTCTCATATGTCTCGTTCGCGGCCCCTGAGTCAGTTCCCAGACACGGTAGCTCCGGGTGCCGTAACGCAAAATGCTGCCCGGCCCCTTGCCATTCTCCTGATCGCTGCCTCCCGAAATCCTTGCTGCCTTACCCCCTGGGGGGATCCTCTCGCAGCACGGTGGGAGACCATGTCCGCTTGGGATCCACAGTGTTTTCTGTGGCCGAGAACCAGAAGCAGATCCCCAGGCCGTTCCTCCCAGCCCGTCTTCATCCCAGAGCTCCCGGACACACCTGCCCACCAGAGCCCCTGCTGGCATTTGGAACCCCCGTGGTATAGGTTCCAGCCTCACAGCAGCACACAAGCCACCACAGTGTGACCAAGTGACAGGCAGCTGGTGCCCTCAGACTCTGTAAAAGACGTTAGCTGAGCCCTTGAGGAGGCCATGGCCATTGTCTGTCTCCCGCACAGATTCACGTCAATGAAATCACCAGGAACCGCAGGCGTGTGAAGGAGATCAACCAGTACATCGACCACATGCAGAATGAGTTGGACAACCTGGAGCTCAGCGATACGCTCGACTAGGTGTGTGTCAGCCCTCAAGCCCCTGCAGGAGGAGGCAGCTGGACGCTGACGGTGTCTGCACAGGGACTTGCTACAACTCCCCAGCCACCGCCCCGGGCGCGACCCTTCCCCACCCCAGGACAATCTCCAGATGCAGAAAGTAATAAAGGGCTTCTTTAAAAGAAGCCAGAATTCACGTCCATGGGCAAGAAGGGGCCACGGCCCAGAGCAGCAGCAATTCCCCGCATGTGGCCAAAGGGATGCACGGCCCCACTGAAGCAGGGGCTGACATGGGTGGAGGTTCTCCCCACTTGGGTATCGTGCTGATGTGGGGCAAGAGAGGAGAAACTGCACCCCTGCTGTGGGCCTGTGCCAGCCACTGAGGTCTGGAAGCAGGGACCCGAGTCCCACAGGAGGCTTTGGCACTGCCCAGACTGGCCTCCATCTCAGGCATGGGGCGCCGGCCCCCGTCAGGAGCTCCGGCAGACAGGGACTACTGGTACATGGAGGGACATGGGTATGTGCCACCCCCACCCGCCTTTAGTACTCGAGTGTAAGGATAGGAGCCCCAGGAGTCCTCGGTTGCCAGAGCCTCCAAGCCACCCAGAGCCACGGAGCCGAGTGTCTAGGGGCAAACTGGGTGAGGAAGACACGCCAGTGCCCCTGAGGGAGCCAGCCAATGGAGAGCAGGGAGGATGGGACCATGACCACGGGGGAGTCCTGGGACTAGAGGACATGATGGTGACCATGTGAAGAGACCCAGGCACAGAGAGCATGTTGATGACCAGGTGTGTGTGTGTGTGTGTGTGTGTGTGTGTTGTAGAGGACACTGAGGTGGCCATGTGGGAGGGGCTGGGCGTGGAGGGTGTGGAGGTGATTTTGTGAGGGCCACCCAACCATGGAGGGTGTGGTCGTGACCATGTCAGAAATCTGGACATGGAGGCCATGAAGGGTACCCTGCGGCTAGATCCAGGCCTGGGGCATATGGAGATGACCGTGTGACAGGGACTTATCTGTGGAGAATGTGTGTGTCGGGGGGCCAGGTACCGAGGACATCTCAGTGACAGTGTGAGAAGCCCAGGGACTGCAAGTGACCATGGTGTTGAGAAGGGATGGGAGTGGAGAGGATGAGGTGACGATGCCAGGCGGGAGTCCCCAGGTGTGGAGGGTATCCGGTGGGAAAACCAGGTGTGCAGGACCTGAGAATGACCATGGGGAAGGACTGAGGCATGAAGGCCATGGAATGGTGTGTGTGTGTGTGTGTGTGTGTGTGTGTGTGCGCGCGCGCGCTACCCAGGCATGGAGAACATGGAAGTGACCATGTGGGAAACCCAGGCCTGTGTGGAGAGAGCCATGCACTGAGAGCCTGCTGCTGTGGAGGACAGAGAGGGGCTCTGCTGGGGGAGACCCAAAGGTGGGAAATGGGAAGGGAAGACTGTGTGGGGAAGGCCAGGTGTGGAGGGTACAGAGGTGACCATCTGGAGGGTATAGAGGCACCGAGACAGAGAATATATGACAATGCCCACAGGGGCGACCCAGACCTGGAAGACATGCC
>NW_022105908.1:15864908-15866067 GCF_000313985.2 Echinops telfairi | reverse complement strand
CCAGGCATGAAGGATTTGACAGTGACTGTGGAGAGACTATGGTGGGGACTGCATGAGAGGACTCAGGCATAAACGGGGATGGTGGTGACCACGTGGAGAGAACTGGGCATGAGGAACATGACAGTGACCTTGGGGGAGCCCCGGGTACAGGAGACATGAAGGTCAGTGACTGGTGGTTGGTGGGGGCTGGGGCACAGTCTGGGCATGTGGAATGAGGTGGCCTGTGAGGGACCCTCGATATGGAGGACGTGAAATGATTGTTGGGGGACTCGGGCATGGAGGATATGAGCATGATCGTGGGAGGGAGGGCCCAGGCCTGGAGGACATGACAGAGACCCTGGCAGAGGCTCTGGATGGGAAGATCGAACGGCGACTGGCAGGGGCAGGGAATCTGGGCAGGGAGGTTGTAGAGGTAACCATGTGGGAAAACCCAGGCACGGAGGCCGTGACAGGGAGTACATGGAGAGTCCCAGGCATGGAGGGCATGACAATGACCATGTGGGGAGGACCCAGGAGTAGAAAGCACGGAGGTGACTGTAGTAGTTACATAAGTTCGTGTCAACTTGATAAAGTGTAGGGGTGGAGTTTAGCCTGTCAATCAGGTCTCACCTTAATGACCTCATTGGGAGGCATGACCAAGATAAACAGCTCATTGGAGGCTGGCCCCTCTCCCTCTCTCCTTCACCTTCCTGTTGACAAGCCACTTTGAGACATGCTGATGGCAGCCAGAGCCCTGGAGAAGCTTCCACTGTCATTGGATCTACAAGACCTTGCACCCACCGGCCTGTGATCCTCCTGCATTCTGCATCATTGTGTGTGGCTGAGTGAGTCTGAAGAGGGATTTATGGACTAGTATCAGACTTATGGACTTGATCTGAACTGGGCTTGGATGTTTGCTTGATATATAATTCTTTTAAAAAAATCATTTTGTTGGGGGCTCGTACAACTCTGATCACAATCCATACATCCATCTATTGTATCAAGCACATTTGTACATTTGTTGCCATCATCATTTTCAAAACATTTTCTTTCTACTTGAGCCCTTGGTATCAGCTTCTCATTTCCCCCCTCACTCCCTCATGAACCCTTGAAAATTTATAAATTATTGTTTTTTCATGTCTTACACTGACTGATGTCTTTCTCCCACTTTTCTGTGGGC
>NW_022105908.1:15860421-15863200 GCF_000313985.2 Echinops telfairi | reverse complement strand
AATCGGGCAACCCCTGTGAAAGGTTTGTTCGACCCACAGGTTGAGAACCATTGACATAATGTAACCCTGGTGGAACATATGAAGGTGAGGACAGGAGGGACCCTTGCACGGAGGATGTGGAGGTGACCCTGTGAGGGAAGCCTGGGCCTGGAAGCTGTCATGGAAACCTGTGTGTAGGGGAATTATGTGGCAGTGGTGAGGCTCAGACCAGGAAGACATGACATTGACTCTTGAAGAAGATCCAGGTGTGGAGGGGGTGCAAGTGACCACGTGAGGCAACACAGGTATGGAGGATGTGACAGAGACCATATGGGGGCTTCTAGGCATTGATAAAGTATGGTCAGCTTCTGGGGGGCCTGGTCCCAGAGGACACGACAACGACTGTGGGGAGAACCCAGCCTAGGAGACATACCTGTGCCCTTGGTAAGAGGAACTAGCATGGAAGATGTAAAGGTGACGATGGGAGGGACCCAGGCGTGGAGAAAGAACCAGGTGAGGAGCCTAGGTGTGGAGACTATTGGGGACCAATGGAGAAAGGGAGAGCAGGGAAGGCATGGCAGTGACCATGGGAGGTGGGACACAGGTGTGAAAGACAGGAAGATGATCATGCAGTTGTTAGACATTGAAAATGTGCTGTGTAGGAGGCCCTGGGAGTGAAGCATGTGGAGGTGACCTGAACTTGAAGTGTATTGAGGTGACGGTGTAGGAGCCCCTGGGCATGGAGGATGACAATGACCATGGCGGGGTCACTGACCTGGAGAACATGACATTGGCCCTGGTGGAGAATCTGGGTGTGGAGGATCTGGAGGTAATCATGTAAGGAAACCTGGGCACAGCCGATGTGACCATGACAAAAAGGGGGGCTCTGGACATAGCAGAAGTACGGTGACGTGGGGCAGGACCTAGGCCTGGTGATCACGAGAAAGACCCAAACCTGCAGCAGTGGCTGTGACCCAGGTAAAGAACTGGGTGTGCAGGGTCTGAAGAGAATAAATGGGGAAACTCCCACAAGGAGAGCTGGAGCTGGCTATAGGAAGAAACCGGGCAGCCGCCATGTGGAGGGAACCTGGCGGTGGAAGACATGTTGGTGATGGTGTGGGGCCATCCAGGCGGAAAGGATGTGGACGTGACTATGTGGGGAATTAGGCATGGATGCAGAGATGCGGACCGTGGGAGGTGGGGACAGAAGCAGGGAAGGTGTGATGGTGACCATGTAAGGGGAACCTGGCATGGAGGGCATGGAAGTGATTGTATGGGGGGTGGGGGAATGGAAGCGATTGTATGGGGACATGGGGGGAGGCAGGCCTTAAGGATGCAATAATGACAGGGGTTGGGGGGCTGGGCTTGGAGGACAACGTGATGGTGACCTGGTGGAGGATCCAGGCATGCATGATGTAGATATGGAGGACATGATGGTGACCTTAGGGCAGCAGTTCTCAACCTGGAGGTCATGACCCCTTTGGGGGTCAAATGACCCTTTCACAGGGGTCACCCGATTCATAATAGTAGTAAAATTGCAGTTATGAAGTAGCAACAACAATAATGTTAAGACTAAAAATAATGTTATGAAAAAATAAATAAAAATAATGTTATGGTTGGGGGGGGTCACCACAACATGGGGAACTGTATTAAAGGGTCGTGGCATTAGGAAGGTTGAGAACCACTGTTCTAGAGTTAATCTTTTTTTTTTTTGGAAGAACAGATACAATTAAGACACAACTGGCTTGAATAAAGGACTGTTTCTTCAAACTACTCATTATGAATCAGGTGAGGTTTATAAAGCACATCATCAGTTTTACATTCAACTTCTCATCACACATTTGTTTCAACTCATCCATTTCACTTCTCTCAATGTCCGGTGTCCCTTCGTCCTCCTTTCCTCGGCCCCTGTCCTTGAAGACATGCTACCCTCTCCGAGCACAGGGTAAGTCCTGTGGCAGACTGGACGGTGACTGAGGGCCAGCATCCTGGAGGCTTCTGCACCAGTCTCTGGCCAACCTGGTCTCGTTTGTAATTTTGAGTTTTGTTCAGTATTTTCTCCCTCTATCCAGGGCCTTCTCATAGGACCCTTCTCAGAGCCACTGGTAGTGGTGGCCGAGCCCCATCTAGTCCTTCCGGTCTCAGGGATGTAGACTGAGGTGTGAGTGGTCCATAAACCCTCTGTCTGTTGTTGATATGGTTTTCCCCCAGTGGACAGTTCCCAAAAGGTGTTCGTGGAAGATCAGTGTCCCCTTCGTGAAACAGAGATATCACAAGAGTAGGAAAGACAGGGCGCATTTCCAGAGTAGAGAGAGACATATTTAATAAAATAGATCGCTAAACTAGGAGGAAGTATGTACAATCTGCTGGTGGGGTCCACTCCGGGCGGTAGCTGCAGGCCTCATTCTCGCAAGAGCTTGTGCTTGATGGTGGTGCTCTCGGAGCAGAGATGAACGAAGAGGGTGCCGGCGGCTGCACGGGCCCGCAACTCCTGCAGCTCATAGTCATGGGCCCACTCGATGTTGCCCCACTTCTGGATCTGAAGGGAGGGTCAGACACAATGGCTGGGGAGGCACCCGAGCGAACACAGGCTCCAAGTCAGCACATAAGAGACGTGCAGAGGGAGGGGCAGCTGTGTCCATGTTCAAAAGGCAATGACGATATTAGAGGGTGCAGGCTAGGCCCACAGCCAGTGGCCTCCAGTGCCGGGGGCCAGGCACCTAAACCCTAAGCATTCTCTCCTCCATGGGACCCAGCCCATGGACGTGGAAGGAATGAACAAGGCACTGAGGGCCCATGG
>NW_022105908.1:15851265-15859627 GCF_000313985.2 Echinops telfairi | reverse complement strand
TTGGTCCCGAAGCCCCCACACTGGGCTCCAAACACAGTTTGTGCCTTGGTTTCCTCCTGTGAACATGAGTTAACAGCAGTCCCACTTTCAGCTGTTTGAGCGATTCTCTTACTTGGCAATTTATACTTCACTGGCTCTGAGTTTAGCGTTAGTACGCATTTGACAGTAAAAAGGGCCAAATTCACATTACATAGGTCAGATGGGTAACCTGACCCCCAACTCAATTTGAATTAGAAGGAGTGTTATCGTAATCCGTCAATGGACTCCTCTCCAGGTGGGGGGAAACTGGGGGCAGCCCCACAGCCACAGCCCACCTCACCTGGTACTCCTCCTCCAAGCGCGACAGCAGCACGGCCTGCTCCACCGTCAGGCGCAGGTCAATCAGGCCCAAGGCCAGCACCATGGACTTGAGCTGGGCCACCACAAACTCAATCCCTGCAACACACCAGGACGCAGAGGTTCTACCCCACCAGGACCGCTGCTCCCAAACCTACTGCCTCTGAACAGCACTGTAGAACAGACTAGACGTGACTCAGCAGGTTTCCAAGGCTGTAAACATGTACAGAAGTGGACTGCCACATCTTCCTCCTGAGGAGCTGATGGTGAGTCTGACCCTTCGGTTGGCAGCCAAGCACCTTATCCACTGCACCACCAGGGCTCCTCCCAGACCCCAAGGAGTGGTTAAAGGGTGCTAAGTGGGGAAGAGAGATCATAGAAGCAGCTGCTATGCTGCCTGCGCTGTGCCTGTGCATCTTGGGGATGGTCCTCTGCTCTTACTGAGGTACGCATGACCTGCTCTTGGCAATCAGAGCATTCTATACCCCCAACCCAGGGACAGGTGCAGGGAAGGGCGTGTGACCCAAACCTGGCCAATGACACAGGGTCCCAAGACCAAGAACAAACTCTGCTTCCTGCTAGCAGGGCGTGAGCCTGGGGTAAAAGGGTTGATGTGAGAGCCTGTGTCTTGGTCCTCAGAGCCACCCTGGGAGCTCCCCCAGCTCAGGTTCCGGACACAAATGCCCATCACCCGTGCCCTCCCAGCCCTAGCAAGCCCCAAGAATACCTTGGAGGGCCCACATGTTGTAAGAGGCCAGATGGCTGGCAAGAATCTCCTGAGTCTTGGCTGGTACGCTGGGCCCCAGGATACTGGTGGAGACACCAATCTTCACACCATATCTGAAAGCAGAAAGTTGCAGCCTGTGCCTGTCTTGCTGTGATCTAGACGCTGCCTAGCTTTTGCCCCAAAACAAAGCCCAACACTGCGGAGCATGTATGTGTCCCTTCAAGGTGGCCAAGGAGCCAGTTTGGGGGCTCCCGGGAATGACTGCCACTGGCCAGTGGCATTCTTGCCTAATTTTGCATTCTCTAAGGGCAAACCCAGAGGACCAAGAACATGCCAAGTAGCTGGTGAGTTGAGCAAGCCGGGCACAGCTTGTGCGCATAGCTGCCAGAAACTCTGTGCCGTGTCCCAGCAGCTCCAGGAAATGCGTGCACACCTGCTTTTTAAATTTTTAAAAAGGTCTTTCACATGTGAGACTATAGAAGATTTCTTTTAAATATCACTTTCCTGCTAGTAACATTTGTATATGTCCTATATAACTCAGTCCTTTTGTTGATTCAACAAATGCTTCTGGCCTGTGACCTATGGGCTATGCACTGGCTCCAAGCGATGACAAATCTGTAAGAAGAATCATAACTCATAAAACACATGGGAAATACAATGGAGAAGAACGATTATTCTACTATAGGAAGTGCTGTGTGTTTCTTTAAAGGAGAGGGAGCTCAACTGCCCCCCAAAACAGAAACAAACCATCGCGCAGCTCTCTGAGCACCTGAATTTTACATTTAATTAGATCTCAAAATGACATCACACCTTCACGGTTCACACCCAGTATTGTGGCTGTTCTGTGTCCCCGGATGGGAGGAGCGGTTCATCACTGAGCTACTGAACCCTGGGGAAACGGCCTGGCCATCTGCTTCTGGAAGATCAGCCTCCAGTGGCCTACAGATCACAGGTCTACCAGGACCTGCATGAGGCTGCTACGAACTGGGTCAACTCAACTGTAACCAGTACCATGGGAGGGGCACCTCGCGGGGTCTCTCTAGGGTCTGGGGGAAGCCTCTAGCTGTGGCTGTCTTTTACTTGAACCCCCACAGTGCCAGGCATGTTGTGGTACTCAGTAAATATGGAGCAATGTAAGACATAGATCCGGGGACTCATTTTGGGAAACGTTCCACGTAAGCTCAAAACTACAATCGCAGAGATGATAACTGCCAGTGTGTAAGCACCCGCCTGAGCCAAGCAGGGTGCCAGCCCTTCACGGGCACCATTGTGTGCATGCTGCCAGCCCACGAGGAGGCGCACTAGCTCTGCCTTACAGATGGAGATCGATGCTCAGAGGCCATGGCACCCAGCAAATGGGTAGCTGAATGGGGGCTAAACCAATGTGGCTGCTCTTAAGCCGCCCACCCAGGGGCACCTTTACTCCTCCCCAATCTCACTGCTGATTTCAGATGTCGTCCATGAGATACGTAGAATCTCAGCACCTCACACCAGAATCAGAAGGGAGGGGGGTGGCCTCAGCCCTCCAGTGTACCCCTAGCAGGTGCCCAGTGCCCAGAACTGGGGACAGTCTAAGGAAAATGCCTGCAAGCATTTTACCCAAGGTGACCCTACCTGTCAAAGTTAGATACCTGAACCTAGAGGTCTCTGAACAGAGAGCCAACTAGCCAGGGTTTTCCCCCACCCCTGCCAACCAGTAAGGGCTTGTCTAGAGATGGAGTAAACAGCACATCTTACCTCGTCTCGGCCCACTCGATAATAGGATCCCATTCATTCTTCTGAAGTTCCACTAATGTTTCTGGCTCCTCCACCCTATAGCTGATTCAATGCAAAAGAACAATATATACAGTCCCTTCATTCAGCAACAAGGCCCAGAGCTAACACCAGCCCAGGCCACAGGCCAGCCTCTCACCCTTACCACTAAAGCAGCAGTTCGCAAAGGGTGCTCCTGGGAACAACAGCACCAGCAGTGCCTGTGAGCTGGCGAGAGGGAAGGCCGCACTCTGAAATGAGCCCCCCCCCCCCCCACCTGGGCCTACAGGGGACCCTGAGAGAAGCTCCAGTTTGAGAAAGACTGCCTGAGATGCTCTGCCCCGCTGGACCGGCAACGCTGGCCGTCCATGACATTCTACAGAACAGTCCTCCTGGGTCCACACCCACACTGGACAGGGATATTGTGCTGGGAGTTTGGCTGGGGCAGCTCTGACCTCCCCGCTCACCTCCTAAGCCTATTCCTGGCTAGTGGGGCCAAGGCTGCAGGGACACCTGCTCCAAGGGAACCCAACCCAGAGGCCAGGCTGTGACACTTATTCTGAGCTGGAGAAATGGAGTCAGAGGAGGGAGCTGAGGTGCAAGGCTTTGTGAGATGGGCTGCAGGTGGCCCCGTGGAAAGCCAGCGGCCTGTGTACCCAGAGGGCAGAAGAGGTGCCAATGCAGAAAAGTCAGAGATGACCCACTGAAGCCAACCTGTGGGCAGAGGTGTGTGCATGTGTGTGGGGGTGGGTGTTTGCCAACATCCTATTTTCAAATCCCATCCTAGTGACCCAAACATCCCTCATTTCCTATCAGGGCCCCTTTCTCATCTCCAAGGAACCCCTTTCCCGCAGTCAGATGGAGGCCATTTCTGCTCCCTCAAACAAATGACTTCTAACCTCAATGGACTTGGCTTTCTGACTAGCTGCTCCACATGGGCCCCACAGCACAGACTGACTGATTTTTGTTCAGCACTGACTTCAGATGTCATGCCAAGACACCCAGATCTTAGTGCCTCAGGCCCGCGTGGGCAGATCTAGCTGGTTCCTTGCATGGTTTCCCCTCGGCATCACTGACTAGACCACACACATACAGGGGAGAGTTCAGATCCAGAAGCCAGCTCCTGGTTGAACACATCTGGCCAGCTCTGTGTGACTAGGCTGAAGAATGATAAGAATGCCTACATGAGAATGAGCCCCGGGTCCGGTGTTGGCAGTGCCCCTTGGGTCCTGGAGCCTACAGTACTGCCTGGAGCCACCCCATGCCCAGAGGCAGAGGATGAGCTGCAGGAGGGCTTTGCCCTATGTCTTGACAGGGTTGTAGCTCATTCTAGGGACAGGCAGGGGAGCTCATGAACTGCCTCCTACCCTTGCCGCCCTGTGAGTTCCCGGAGACCAGACTGCTGCCCTTCCACAGCACCTGAAACAAAGTGACCCAGGGGGACCCGCTTAGTCTTTTACCAGATAGTGTCAGTGTCCAGAAATTTCAGAGCTGCCCGGATCAGCTGGTCCTTGCTTCGCTGGGTCGGGTTGTCCAAAGAAGTGTTGCACAAGGTGGTCTGGGTCAAAGGCAGAGAGGGCCCTGCCATCAGCCCCAGCACTGCCCTCCCGAGAGACTGCCCCAACCCGCAGGAGGGAGAGCAGCGGGAGGCTGGCCCCAGGGCTCCTCACAACCACCGCAGCAGCACGTCTGTTGGAAGCTGAGCACAGGGCACTCTGGATGAGGCGCTCACAGATTGATCGCCCCCACTAACAAAGGAGGCTGAGCTTTAAAATGGACTTCCCCAAGCAAAGCAGAGTGCTCATCACTGCCTAGCTCTGCTGTACTTCATGGGATCCTCACCACAACCCTCTGGAGGAGGTCCTGTCATTCTACCCATTGCAGACATGTGAAAACCGAGGCCCGGAGAAGCTGGGTAGGAGATATTGCAAAGAAGACAAGCACGCAGAACTGGCATGCAAACCTGCTGACAACGCGCTGCCCTGGTTCCCCACGTGTCACACAGCAGGGAAACAAATACCTACCCCAGGGCCGAGTGGCTTTTCCAGATCGGCCTTGCCAGCAATGGTGGCTTAACCACTGGTGTGTGGCCCTCGCCACCCTAATTTCACTGGGCCGACAAAGGAGCAGCACAGACCACCCAGGGTTGCCAAGGAAACCCATCCAGGCCTGTTTGTCAGGGGGGCACAGTGATGCTCAGGATGAGAACAGCCGGTCCCAGGTACTGGTTGTGCATCTGTGTCAGCACCTAATCCTGACCTCGTTCCATGTGACAGGCACCGCCAGCACCCCACGCTCCCAACCAGGGGCCTGGGCTGACAGGGGCAAGCACTTGCTCAAGGGGCCGCAGTCTGAACCCGAAGAGCTCAGCAGCCACAGTCCTGCGATGACACACCACAGCGAGCGATCCCCACCCAGTGCACGTCACTCTGTGCAGGGAGGAGAAGAGCCCTCCCCCATCCTGTGCCCTCCATCTGTTGTTCCACTCAGCAGTACTTCCTGAAAGCCTTCCTGCGAGGGGCTGGGCTCACAGGGGCACCTGGGGAAAGGTATGGCCCCTGGCTTGCGGTGCAGCGGAGGCGCCCAACCACAAACACATAACTAAGGCTGCACAACTGAGCAGCCGTCACAGACGAGAGAGCTTGAAGCTCTCTCAAGAGGTGGCCTTTGTAGCAAGGCCACGGGGAGAGAGTGTACTGTGGCCCTCATACGGCATCTGCTCAGCATGTGGAGAACCCTACATACTGTTGCTGAGCCCCCATGGCAGCTATGGGCATAGGGGAGTGGATGGGGCATAGGCTAGCACTGTGGACTTGTTACCAGGTGCATGGTGTAGAACTTGATGGTATCTTGCTGGGAGTCCCATTCGGTGGCCACTGCAGTGGCCAGGGCCTCACTGGGGACGATAAAGAGCTTGGCTTGGGGTGTTTTCAGTTTTCTGTTGTCCAGGTTTATTTCAAAGCCACCTGGAAAGAGCATGTGAAAACCTTTCAGGTACTGTTAGGTGAAACTGGGTGACCATCCAGCCATGTGAATTGGTACAAAGGCAACTCCAAGTATCCTCCGCCCGTCCCCCAACAAAGTATGCGACCAGGAAGGGAGGGCCCATCTCATCACAGAATGTTCTCAATCACTCAAAAAAGGAAAAGAAAGGGACCGCCAACATTTCAGACACTCACCTTCACCCTGGGTGATGCTGACATTCTGGTAAAATCGCTTCCTTTCTGTAAGAAAGATGTTTCCAAAAGGCAGTTTAAAATAATGCAGCAACAGCTTAGGAAGTGACAAATCCGGCTGAGGCCGGATTACTGCTGATGCCAATTTACTGGCTTGATTTTCCTATCACCATTCAAGGTCTGTCGTACTCCACACAATATCATCCAGAGCTCTGACTAAGGCTGGAAGTGGGCTGGCAGTGGAGGGGAGCACTCACTGGGGATCATGCCAGTCATTCCGCCCTCTATTTCCCGAGCCTCAGGAACAAGTCTGACCACATAGCAACACCAAGCTACAAAGAATATCTGACTCTACACATTTCCTGCCACTTTTAGTCTGAACTTCCTCCCGCCGCTCACAGTGAATGCTGCCCCAGTGTTAGAAGTCCAGGGACCCAACCGAGAGCCCTACGTCTAAGTGGGGATGAGTCAACGGTCAGCCTGTGTGTGCATGCGCACACGTGCAGCATGAAGGCAATAAGCAGAGATCCCACGAGCTTTCTCTAGTCCCTCTAATTAATTAACCTAATTAATCAACTTGCTTGTATATTCAACAGGAACGCCAAACATTTCCTTTAAGAAGGGGGAAAAAACCTGTGTCCCATGTTCTCTTTTGAAAATAAATGAACAAAATCCTTTATGAGACTATAAACATATTTTCCCTCTTTTATGCCAGAGGGATTAAAAACCCGAGCACTTCAGAAGGAATTATGCAGAGGGCCTCAACTAATAAACAAACAGGAACAGGTCACATTTTGGGAGCCATACACCATTACAGTCTCCAGTCCTTGTAATAAACACACAACAACTTCAAGTCACACATTCATTCACTGGCTACCAAGAGCTGCAGGATCCTTGACTCAGGTTATTTACTGAGGTAATGACGAGGTACTGGGAGGGAAGGGAGACTCATTAAATAGTTTGCTTTTAACAACTTGTAAAAATCAACCAAGCTAAGTTAGAATTGTATTAATTCAAATAAGTAACTGAATTGACCATTCACTTATACAATTTAAGTTCAGGAGTTCTTAGAAGGGTATATGGTCCTACTCCAAACATATTCCATTTGTTTGGCCAAATCCCCATTTTTATTCTATAAATCAAATTTGTTATGCCATAAACACAGGGGTATTGTATCCTGTCCCTTTGTGTCACTGTGATGTCTCATTGCTGCAGTAATGTTGGAATCTATGCCATCAGTACTGTAAATACCAACTGGGTTACCTGGTGGAACTTCCAGGGTATGACTGACTAGGAAGAAAAAAGAGGAGCCCACATCTGAAAACCTGATCAATAAAAGTAGAATACTATCTGAAACAGCACAATAAAATGAGCCCTTCAAGTTGGAAGACACTCGAAATATGACTAGGGAAAGTTGCCTCCTCCATGCAGAGTCAACCTTAATAACGTAATGAAGCAACGTTCTCTGGAACTTCGTTTGCTGCTGGGACACAACTCAAAATGAGAAGAAACATCTGCAAGGATCCATTAATAATGACATTGTAGGATGTATAAAGTATGAAAATCTAGGAAAATTGGAAGTCATAAAAATGAAACGAAACACATAAAGATTGAAATCCTAGGTTAATGGTGAGCTGGAGTAAACTGGTATTGATCATTTTGAATCAGACAATCATATGGTCTGCTGAATAAAAAATTGGGGGGGGGGAATGACATTGTGTTCATTATCAAAGAGAATTAGTCAACAGAAGTTCAGAAACAAGACTGCAGTATTTCATTCCATACCACTTCTTGCCATCACGTACAAATGGTCCCAGTGGGCAGAAGAGCTCCTAAAGGTAGCCTGATGCCTTCCTGATAGATGATCCCCATCTGTGCTGGGGTCAGATAGCCTCTGCAGAACAGGCCATTTTGTCTTAAACACAAAATACCTGTAGCTTTGCCTCTTTACGTGTATTTACTTTAAAAATTGCATTAGTTCACCTATCAGTGTTAATGAAGTCCTATATTGGGAGGCTTTTTCTATAATTAAAGTATTATCATTTAAAAAAAACAAAGCAAGATCTATTCTGAAAGCACAAAATCAACATACAAAAATGAGTCAGACAACTATGAGATACCACCTAACACCCTCAAAGATAGCCCAATTAAAAAAATCAGAAAGTAACAAATGTTGGAGGGGCTGTGGGGAGATAAGAACTCTCATCCACTGCTGGTGGACCTGTAGGTATGTACAGCCACTATGGAAATCGATTTGGCGATATCTAAAACAGACGGAGATTAAGCTACCATATATATGACCCAGCAAGAAACAAACCACGGCCAGACAGCTGTGCTCCAATGTTCATCGAGGCAGAGTTCACAATTGCAA
>NW_022105908.1:15838393-15848609 GCF_000313985.2 Echinops telfairi | reverse complement strand
AAATGATTAAAAAAAAAGGGCTAGCAATACCATATGACCTCGGAATCCCTCTACATGGTATAGATTCTAAGAAACAAGACCCTTGACACTAACAGATAGATGCATACCCACGTTCACTGCAGCACTATGTAATTGGTATAGCAAAAAGATGGAAAAACCCTAAATGCCTAGCAGCTGAAGTCTAGATAGATAGACAAACTTTGGTGCATATACACAATGGAATACTACACATTGTTAAAGAATAAAGACGAATCTGTGATATATAAGTGGGACACTGCTGAATAAAACTGTTCAACAACAAAAAGACAAATATTGTATGAGATTACTATTGTAAAAAGTCAAGAATGTGCTTTCATACTAAAAGAAACATTTGTTGACGGTTACCAGGAGCGGAAAGAAAAGTGAGGGAGAAGGGAAGTCACTGGGTAGAGGGTTGATAAGTATTAACTAGGGTAAAAGGGAAGGTGTAAATACACAATACGGGAGGTTGGCAAAAGAGGATAGAGGCAGGGAGATACACTGGGGCTTTGAAAGCGTTAGAGGCAGCAGAGGCAAATATTGCTATCTACACAACCCTGCAACAACAGTGATTACACGTAGGTACTTGAATGGGCATGAAGGCAGAACAGATTGGGAGTAGGCCCAGGAAAATGTGTAAGTTTGACAGAGGATATCTGTGTATGTGTACTTATTTACCTTTGCTTCAAATCTACCTGTGCACGTGGTGAAGAATACAGGCGGCAAAGCGATGACAACTTCTCAGAGAGAATAAGGGGCGGGGCCTGTAGTCTCAGGGTGCACCACAGTCTCTGGGTATCGGTCAACTGGCATAATGCAGTTCACAAAGACAGTGTTCCACACCCTACTCTGGGGAACAGAGACTGCAGGTCTTGAACGTTCATGAGCAGTCATCTAAGGTTCTCTTGTCCTTCTACTCGGAGGAAAGAAGAGCGATGAAAATCAAGACAGATGGTACCAATTAGTCCAGCAGCCTAATGGGCCATGCAATCATCAGTCTCCACAACCCCAAGACAAAAAGAACTAAATGGTGCCCTCTACCACCGTTAACTGCTCTGAAAAGGATCGCAATACAAGGTTCTGGATGGAATAGGGGGAAAAAAACATGGAACAAAAAAAGATCAGGCTTTTACTGGAAGGACAGAGGCTGGTGGGGGCATTGTCACGCTTCATGTCTGGAAATGAACTCACTCCTATGTTAGAATAATCAACCATCAAGGTCAAAGGACAGCATTTTCTCGAGGATGAAACTGAGAGGATTAGGAAGGAAAGAGGAGTGGGAGCAGGAAGCACAGAGTAGAAGTGATGGTACGATGAGGGGATTATAATGGTTGAGTTCAAATCGTGCACAAATTGTTGAATGCAAAATGACAATGCGCTCTGTAAACCTTTCTTCTACTCCCCCTTTTTTTTTTAAATGCTCAGGGGTGAGCAAAGATGGAGTGGAGATCTATCCTGGAATACACCACTGTCGGTGATAGGATAGTATCCATACACCTACAAAGATGACGAGCTAATACAACTCTTCAAGTTTACACGCTAATCACTAATGACAAAGGTGGGAAAATGAAAGATTTTTACTGATTTCTGCAGTCTGCAACTGATAAAAGTATACAATTAATACACACCAATAATAACTGGTGATTGGAATGTAAACGTTGGAAAGGAGTCATGGTGGCATGGTGGAGTATACACTGGGCCTGCTAACTGCAAGGTCCGCAGTTTGAAACCACCAGCTGAAATTAGGCTTTCTAATTCCGCAAAGACCAGTTTCGGCAATTGGACATTCCCTCACAGAAGAGTCACAAGGAAAAGACGAGCCAGCCAGGGTGCAGCATAGCACTGACGGAACACACAACATTCCTGTAGTTCTTTAATGCTTCCTCCCCCTCCCCCAACATGACCCCAGTACTACCTTACAAATCCAGCTAGACCAGAGCATGCACACTGGTACAGATAAAAGCTCTCAACACACAGGATCCAGGACAGATGAACCCCTCAGGAACAGTAATGGAAGTAGCGATACCATGAGGGTAGAGGGAAAGGGGGGGCCGAAGGGGGAGAAAGGGAGAACCAATAACTATGATCAACATCCGTCCCCGG
The DNA here is from genome assembly GCF_000313985.2 of Echinops telfairi. Taxonomy (NCBI): domain Eukaryota; kingdom Metazoa; phylum Chordata; class Mammalia; order Afrosoricida; family Tenrecidae; genus Echinops; species Echinops telfairi. Next base: position 15,846,488 of record NW_022105908.1, on the reverse strand, counting down.
GAGACGAACAACAGACAGCATGGGTGAAGGGAGACAGTGGATGATGTAAGACAATGCATTGGTGCAGATAAGAGCTCCGGACACATGGATTCAGGGACAGATAAACCCCTCAGGAATAGTATATCAGGAGGGTAAGGGGATGATTGGGGATGGGGAAGGGGGAACCCATCACAAGGTTGGATATATAGCCTCCCCCCACCCCAAATGGAAAGAGTAACAGAAATGTGGGTGAAGGGAGACAATGGACAGTGTAAGATATGAAATAATAATATATAATTGATCAAAGATTCATGAGGGGGGTAGGGGGGAGGGAGGGGGGAAAAGACGAGTTTAAACCAAGGGCTTAAGTAGAAAATGTTTTGGAAATGATGATAGCAACCTAGGTATAAAGATGCTTGACACAAATGCTGTATGGAATTCTGTAAGAGCCCCCAATAAAATGATTGGGAAAAAAAAGAGTACAGCATTAGGATTGGAAATGGAATCATTAATGACCTGCAAAAACCACCTGCAGATGGCACAAGTCTGCTTGCTAAAAGCACAGAGGGCCTGGAGCACTTACTGATGTAGACCAAGGCCTTCAATACAGATTCTACCTCAACATAAAGAAAAAATCATTATAACAGGGCCAATAAACATCACAATGCAGAGGAAAGACTGAAATTGTCAAGGATTTCATGTTACTTGGCTTCCCAATCAATGTCCATGGAAGCAGCAGACGGGAAATTAGAAGATGTATTACACTTGGAAAATCTGCTGCAAAAGACCTATTTAAAGTGTTAAGAAGCAAAGATGTCACTTTGAAGGCGAAGGTGCACTTGAACCAAGTCATATTTTCAACAGCCTCATTCATATGCGTTTAGCTAGACAATATGGAAGACCCAAAAGGAATTGATCACGCTGAATCGCGGCCTTGGTGAAGAATACTGATTGAAGAATGAACAAATCAGTCCTGGAAGCACGGCCAAAATGCTCCTGACAAGTGAGACTCTGCCTACCGTACTTTGGACATGTCACCAGAAGGTGGAGAACTGTATCACGCTTAGTAGAGGGTCAGTAAAAAGAGCAAGGCCCTCGATGCGAGAGGCCAGCACAATGTCTCCAACAGCAAACTCCAGCACAGCTACAGTGGTGCGCCTGGTCCAGGGCAGGCAGTGCTTTCTCCTCTTGTGCGTAAGGCGGTATGAGAGAACCGACTTATTGGCACCTAACCACAGAACCACAGAGAAGGGCCCCAATGGGATTTCCTTTTGCACTTACTAAAGGCCCAAATGGTTTTTGTTGGTTTCATTTTGTTTTCCCTCACAAAAACAAAAAAGTTATGTGTCAGGCACTTGGGATATAACAGTTAGAGTGTCATTGTTTCTTGTTTTTTAAAAGTAGTCAGATCTGGTCACCAACACGAAGATATTGTATTATGCTTCAATTCACTGCCTTCCTCTGGAATTACAATACTGATTTTTTTCACAGGCATGATTCAGAAAAGGGAGCTTATGCCATGGTGTGCTTGTGAAACGTCCCTGCTGTCCACGCTGCCCCAGTATTGTCCAAATGGCAGTCCAGAGGGGCCCAGGGCCTGTTTTCATGCCTCTGGCCTGGACAAAGGTGCCCAGACTCCGTCCATCATGTCTTTAGGCTGACTCGGCTGGGCAGCTGCTTTTGTGCAGGCCAGGTCAGGTGGGGAGGTTGAAAGCCTGATTCGGCACGGGGAAGCGTGCTCCCACACGTGTAGGAAATTCTGAGATAGCATGAAGTGGCAGTGGCAGGCTACCTTTTGCAGGCCTGGGAAAGGGCCCGAGAGACCTGAGGGCCGAGGAACAGACTGGGCAGATGCTGACGGTGCAGGCTGCATCTCTACAAGATAGCACGCCTTCTTAACAAGACAGTCTTTTTAGTTTTGTGTCTCTATCCTGGCTAGGCCCAGTGCTGTATTTGAGTTAAACGTGAGGAAAAAGATAATAAATAACCAAGGCATTGAAATAAGATCTACGTGAATTGTTAAGTGTAAAACGGATGATTTGCTCTGTAAATCTTCACCTAATGTAGAATAAAGTTTGAAGGAGAGAAAAAAGTGGAAGGTACTGAGATGGGTGATAAGACAAGCAAGAGGCAACCAAGGTGTCTCTGAACCACAGAACCAAGGAGACAAACAGACGGGCAGGGCGAAGGAAGTCCTAGGCACTAGAGCCACACACCACGGCAAGCCTGGGTGCAGGCTACTCTGAACAGATGCTAGGCCCACAGGAAGCTTCCCCCCCTCTGAAGGACACTTTTCAGTCTTTTCACAAACTCCCAAACCCAAACCCCCAGCAGCTGCCATGGAGTGCGTTCTAGCGCATGGAGACGTGCTGTCGGAGCAGCACTGTGCTCCGCAGGACAGCCAATGGCTATCTTTCAGAAGCAGATTGCCAGCCCTTTCTTCTGAGGTGCCTCTGAATGCCACCAAACCTCCAGTCTTTGAGTTAGCAGCCAAGCCTTAGCCGTGCGCACCACGCAGGCACTAACAAACCTCAGCGAGTACTCACCGTGTGCCAGAAAGCGTCACAGGACACGGCATGCATGCGCTCGTCTTGACCTCAAGGCTCTTACTACACCAGCTCAGAGACGACGTGAAAGCACAAAAACAGTCACCCACGGTAGGAAAGCTGATCTCATCTGGGGCTCAAGGAAGATCCCATTGGATCAGAGACCTGAAGAAGAAGCGAGAGTTGGCCGGGCTTTACTGATTAATTCCTTTTCAGAGGGAGTGGTGTGTGGAAGTCAGCTCCAGTAGAAGAAGCTGCTTTCAGGAAGGTCCAGGGTCTTTGAGGTCCAGGGTGAGGTATTTTGAGAAGTGCAATGGCCTAGCTGAGAAGGGTTAGAGATGGTCAGAAAAGGAGATGGACTGCTGATGTTGGGGGAGGAGACCATGTAGGTCCTGTCCGGTGGGCCAAGTCAGGGTTGCATAGCTCACTCTCACTGTCATTGAGTCAATGCCGACTCAGAGTGACCTACAGGACAGGGGAGAACTGCTCCTGTGGGTGTCCAAGATTGTGACTTTCCCTAGAAGTCAAGCCTCGTCTTTCTCCTGTGGAGTGGCTGCTGGTTTCAAACCACTAGGTGTCAAGCCACCAGGTTTCACATAAGGGAACCAAAACATGATCTAGAAAATTGATGTGGCAAGAGCCATGTTCTCCAACAATTTTATGAAGATGGGCATTATCCGACCGGGCCCCCAACGTTCTGGAGTCACATAGGACAAATTGTGACTCACTAGAGAACTTGTGAAACTTTCACCCTCTCAGTGAAAACACACAGCCAGCAAGGACAATGGCCTCGGGCTACAGGGGGCAAAGAAACAGGTGAGCATGCAGATCAAGATCCATTCTGAGTATGAACTGTTCTTCGTAGGCACATCTGTGCAAATGCTTCAACTATGCGGCTACTCAACTGGTATTGTAACGAAAGTACACATAAACAATATGCAAATAACCAAGCGGAGTTGCAAGCCAATAAAACTTCATTTCGTAAAACAGGAGAAAGGCTAGAGAATGCACCGGGCCTTTGAAGAGATAATCTGTGAACTAGGTAAATGCAAAAAAATGGGCACCTGAAAAGCGCTGGATTTTTTAAACCGGCCACATAGACACAAAATGTTCAGGGCAGCATTATTCACAAAAGCCAACAAGTGGCAACAATCTAAATGCCCACTGACTGATAACTGAGCAAGTAAAAAATACATAGCCAAACAATGGAATATTATTCAGCGCCCCACCCCCAAAGAAGTACTGATACATACTGCAACATGGCTGAACTTTAAAACATGTTATATAAAAACAAGCCAGTCACAAAAGGCCATGTATTTTATAATTCCATTCACATAAAAGGACAGATAGGAAAATGTATAGGTACAGGAAGTAACTTAGTGGTTGCCTGGGGCTGGTGGTGGTGATGGTTGCCCAACTCTGTGAATAAATGAAAAATTATTATACACTTTAAAGGGTAAGATGTAAGATACGTGAATTACACTGCAATAAAACTGTTGAAAGAAAAAAAAAACAACTTCAGGCCAAATGCATCTGCCAGAGTAACTAACTTACAAGGACTGAAGGATGAAATGCCCTCTCCCTTTCCAAACTCTTCCTGCATCCAAAGCAGGGCTGGCAAACCTTTTTTTAAACAGCCAGACAATACATTACTAGCATACCTCAAAGATATTGACCATGGCATAGAAGTTCATTTCACAATCAAGCGAACCACATGGCTTTTTCCCGCGGTACATATAAAAGTTGTTTTCACTGCACTGCAGTCTATTCAAGGATCTGGTGGCACTATGCAATAAGCACTGGGTTGCTAACCTTAACGTAGGCAGTTCAAATTCACCAGCTACTCTGAAGGAGAAAAATGAGGCTGCCTGCTTCAGCAAAGACTTACAGTCTAGGAGACCCAAAGGTACGGCTCACCTCTATCCTATAGGGAGGGCTCACTCTGAGTTGGAATCAAGTCAGTGGCAGTAAGTTTGGTTCGGTTTGGTAGTCTACTATATGGGAACTTGCGTGATGAAAAAAGTTTGAAATATTGTGGAATTAACAAAACACGAGAGTCTTGAAGTAAGCACATGCTGTTGGGAAAACAGTGCTGACACACTTGCTCTGTGTAATGCAATAATGCAACAAAGCAGAACACATGCAAGTGAGGTATGCTTGTACTCAACCACGCAACCACTCCGCTTTGCTGGTGCACTGAACACGCAGAGACAATATGTGAAACGCTGCACTCCAATATGACTGAATATACAAAACCAAGTGGCGAGCTTGGCGATCCTATGAGGAAGGCACAGCAAACAGGCCAGGCCTCTGTGGTGGGAGGGGTTCTGGGAAGCAAAATGGCTTAGTCAGGGGACAACTCATAGCTGGTGTCTGCTGCACCTCCAGTAACCTTGTCCCAAGGAGTCAACAGATTGCCAAAAAGCTAATACAGGGATCTCAACCATCCTTCTCCTTTCTAAAGCCTTCAACAGTATGTCCATTTCTAAAGGGTCACATTCAATCTCCTTACCAATGGAAGCCTTAATCAAGAAGGCTCTGAGTTTGTTAAGCATGCGAAGACCTGGCATGGTCTGAAGCTGTTGTGGAGTAAACTGTCTACATCATACAATGGTTTAAACAAATTAAGAAGAGCTGTGCAATCGTCACCACAATCAGTTTTGGAACATTTTCTTTCTGCTTGTACCCATTCCCCCTACCCTGAAATCTATGGCTCTTCTAACCATGTAATCCAAAGAAGCAGAGTCAGGATTGGAGGAAGGTTTACTAACAACCTACAATATGGAGGTGACACAACCTTGCTTGCTGAAAGAAGATTTGAAGCACTTGCTGATGAAGATCAAGAATTGCAGCCTTCAGTATGAATTACAATTCAATGTAAAAAAAACAAGACAAAAACAAACCCTCACTACTGGAGCAGAGGCAACATCATGACAAATGGAGAAGAGACTGAAGGTGTCAAGGATTCTGTCTTGCTCGGATCCACAATCAATGCTCATGGAAGCATCAGTCAAGAGATCAAATGACAGTCACATTGCATTCGGTAAATTTGCTGCAGAAGACCTCTTTAAAAGTGTCGAAAAGCAAGGTGGTTACTTTGAGGACTAAGGTGTGCCTAACCTAAGCCACAGTATTTTCCAGTCTCTATGCCTGTGAAAGTTGGGCACTGACTAAGGAAGACTGAAGAATCGCTGCATTTGAATCATGGTGTTGGCAAAGAATATTGAAAGAACAAACAGATCTGTCTCAGAAGTGCTGTCAGAATGCTCCTCAGAGGGAAACATGGTGCGGCTTTCTCACACATACTTTGCACCTGCTGTCAGGAGAGACCAGTCCCTGGAGGAGGGCATCATGTGTGGTAAAGTAGAAGGGCAGTGAAAAAGAGGAAGACCCTCAACAAGATAGACTGACACAGTGACTGCAACAATGGGGTCAAACATAAGAACCATGGGGCAGTGTTTTGCTCGGTTGTGCATAGGGTCACTATGAGTTAGAAAAGACTTGATGGCACCTAATGACATCATCATGAAATTATTGGGTGGGATTAGACAAATAGGGCATATGGAACACTCACACTCATACGTTGCGACTTCCCTGGCTATAATGATGGGCCATCTTAGCAGGAGAACAGAGAAACCCCAAGACCACTGGAAGTGGAGCAAGCCTGAGATCTATCTGAAGTGCAAAGGCTGAGACAAGAGACCCTGAGATAGAATAGAGGACCATCGCTGGGACGATGAGAAAGAGCAGCAGGCTGGTTTCCTGATCCATGGATGCCGAGGTCAAAGGACCATGTAGCAAAGAGGCTGAGGACAGGAGAGAAATTTGTTGCTGTGGACCACTTTTTCCTTACTGTTTACTAATTCAGTCACTTTTTCCTTACTGTTTACTAATTCAGTCACTGTATCCTTAGCGTTTACTAATTAAGGCTTAAGTATCCTGTGAACTAAGTAACCTGTGAACCCTTCTAATAAACCCCCCCTTTAGTTGTCAGCACTGTCTGAGTTGTGTGGCCACTGTAATGAATTAGCATAATGAAATGTATAGAAATGGAGGGCTGTGGGAAGAACAATTGGTGTCAGAATAAGCCAGATATAACCACTTCCACAGTTTTCACAGTACCGTATTCATTCCTTCCTTCATAATTTCTCTCATGGTTGAGCACCTACGACCTGCCAGGTACTGTCAAAGGCCCAAATGAGTCAATATGCAATGCAAAGGGAAAGGAGAGGCCAGACTGAGGCCCGCAATACCGGAAAGTAGATGCCCACAACCTGAATCAACTCTAAGCTTCTGCTAAGTCGGTGAACTCTTGGAGCGGATCTTCTTTGAGAATGCTTCCCTGGAATGCCCTTAATCTCTCTTCTTTCCTGACTCATTATGGCCCACCTCCAAGCCCCTCTGCTAGGTCCTGATGGGTAAAAATACGGCTCCCTACAGCATCTAACACCCTTCGCGATGACACAACGTAACAACTGGAGGGTCCCTCAAAGGTCCCTCATAGAGCTGCAACTCAGAGGAAAATACGGTCCTAAAGTAGTCGTGGCTTGCCTCCAAGAGCTTAATATCTGACATACCTAATACCTGACATAGCGTCATCATTCTAACCCCGATTTGTACTCCTGTCACAATGCCAAACTGCGTGTTGGAGGCTCTTTCCAGTGGTGTGCTGCATTGTTCCTGACGGCTTCAACACCCCCTCCTCTTCACACTTACCTATCAATACCCAGCAATATATGCCCTCACCGATGAGGAGGCGCCTCGTTGCGTTCTCAGTTTCTTTGTACATCCCTTTCAACAGGATGTTTTCACCTCTATTTCGTTAGGATATTAGCATTTCCTGGCCCAGTACAGGTTAATAGAAAAATGACACCACTCTTCATTTACTACAGCAAGCTCCGAAGGCTGAGCCACGATGCAAGAACCAGACTCGCAGGCGTTTGAGTGGTGCCTACTTGCCTTTGACCAGAGAAGGCTGGGGCGGGAGGGCACCAGAGGGAGGGGCCTGGAAATCTGGTGCAAAGCACCCAGGAGGTCGATTGCAGGCTCTTATTCTGGGCCCCTTCCCTATGTCGCGTCCTACAGGCAGCAGCCAGCCAGCCTTTGTCCTCTATAGTCCCTCACAGTCAACTCGGTGACCGGGGTGAAGTCCCGACCCGGATCCGAATGTCCTCATTTGAAAACCGGGGTGGCATCAATTTTCCTGCCAAGACTTGAGAAAAGCGGCGCAGACCTCATGTCAATGACTGTCCCCTGCGGTGTGATGCGATGGGGTGCCTGCCCTCGGATTCACTGTCCGGGTCTGCGCCATGGTCTGAGACCCCAGATCACCATGACCTGGCTCCGGCCCAAAGGGAACGTGTCCTGTCCTCACCTGATGGGGGTGCGTAGGCCCTGGTCTGGAGTTGAAGGGTGGGCCCCAACACCGCGGGGCAGATGGGGCTCCCCCGGGGCCGTTTCAGGAGGCAGCCCCCCCAGTCCTGCAAGCGGAGGCAGCTCCGCCACATCACGCCCGAGAAGCTCCGAGGACGCGCGGAGCGAAGCGTGAGCGCTGCACACGTGGCGCGCGC
>NW_022105908.1:15828396-15837272 GCF_000313985.2 Echinops telfairi | reverse complement strand
CCCTGACCTCCCCCTCAGACTTGGCCAGCCTCCCCTTGACCTGGCCGCCAGGGACCCACTTAGGTGCCCCCCCCAGGCTGGTGCCCTCTTCTCCCCTAGATCAGCCCCCTACCAATCCTGCTCAAACCCTGAAGTCATCATTGGATTCACATGACTCAGGACACCCCTCCACGGCTGGGCCCGTGACAGATTCTCCCAGACCTGACTCTTTCTTTCTCCCAGATTCACTCTTTCCTCAATCCCAGGAATCCTCCCCAAGATGAGACCTGAGATTTCTCTTGGGAGAGTTTGACCTAACCTCTCACCCTCTCCCTGAGCCTAAGAGCGCCCAATCCACAATTGATTGCTCAGACCCAAACTCCCCGCCCCCCCAACCCCCCAAGACCAGGCGCTCAAACCTGGGTACTGCTCCGTTAGTTAGCCTCCTCACCGTCTGTTGCCTCCTATGGCCCCTATCCCACCAGACCTCTACCCACCCACTGCACCTGTCTCTTCTTGCTCCAAGCACCCAGCTCGGCACAGCTGACTGGAGGCTTTCAGTCTGTCCTCGCATACCTCCTACCCCATTTTTGGGGCCACTTCCAATCTGCTCCACCTCCCAGGTGCTGTACATTTTATTACACAGGCATAGGCCTTCTTCCTACAGCCTCTCTTACCCGTGTTCCAACTCACCCAGTTCTGTTTCTCACAGGGATATTTCCTTTCCATGCCCCCTCCCCACCTCACACACACACACTTTGACCTGGATTTCTGAGTACCTGCTGCCAGGCCCCGATCAGCTTTAGAACTATACGGTCACTTCTCCTAGCCCTTCCCTGCTCCTCACCTCTTACACTCAAATGGCACCACACTAGAAGTGTTTTGGTTTTTGTCCCCAGCCAAGGGAAGTTGGGTGGTGGTGGTAAAGACACCTTTGGGCCTCCCGCCCACAAAACTTCCTCCTCAATGTCTACCTCTGCCACTGCCCCATCTCTTTCCCCTTCCCTCCCTCTCCCCTTCTCCCTGTCCCAATTCCTCTCTCACCCTCAACAACCCCCACTCCCCCACTCTACCTAAAGGCCTTTCCAGGCATCTGCCCGGTTGACACCTCTTAAAGAGAACTGTGCGGTCCTAGCCCGATGCCCCCCTTCCACGAATGGGGCTAGAATGTGGAGTGTGCCCATTCCCTAGGCTCACCTGCCCATTTTTATTGTAAAACCATAAACAGCATCTCTTGGTTTGCTATCCAAAAGACAATGGTGTGTGTGTGTGTCTCACCACTAACTGGCTCATTTGTCACTTGCTTTTTTTCCTTACTCTTCTGTGGGAATAGTTTGTTTCTCTTCCGCATCCCTGTGATAATTATATCCTTGTAACCTTAAAACTCTTGTGAGCCGTGGTATTTAATATAATTGAAAATCTGTTGTGGTCAAAATGATATCTTTTAGCCTCAATGATATTTCTCATGGATCGGATAATCCCCCTTTTGTTTAAATGGTGAGAATTTAATATGAAAGTACAGCCTTTTTTTCTCTCTATCCTTATAACCTTAGCAATCTGGAAATAAGAACCTTAATATGCGTCATGAGTTTGGAGTGATCTTGAATTGGTGCCAATATTTAAATCTAATGGTGTCTGATGGGGACACCCTGCAGGGTAGCTAAGGGCAAAGGGAATCTGCTTTGGTCACATCAGTGACTCTTTGACCATGAGTGTTATTTCTGAACTGTCAGGTGCCAAGTTTCTTTGTGAACCCTTGGAAAGAGTGATTGAGGCAGTGAGACTTGTAGGAGCTGATGCTCTCCAACAGGTCTCTGAGCACAGCCCAGGGTAGACACTCCACCCTGTGCTGGAAGCCACTTGAGTAAGATTCCTGGTGGGGGGTTGCCTCATGTTAAGGAATGCTGTCCTGTATCTAGATCAGAGCACTATTTATTTGTCATGGAGACTAGTCAGTGGCATGTAAATTGCTCCATCATCTGGTTTTTCAGCCATAACTAGTTTCTCAGACTTAGCCTTCTCAGAATACTTCTCTCGCTTTTCATAACGTAGCTTCTTTCTTATTTTTTTAATAGTTTTATCAAGATAGCATACTATTTCACACCATACGATTTCACCCACTTAAAGCATACGCCTCAGTAGTTTTACTAGGTTCGTAGAGTTTTGGAATCATCACCACAGTCTAATTTTAGAACATTGTCATTAGTCTCCCCCACCCCACCCCTCCTCCATAAAAAAGCCAGGCCTGATTCTATCACCCTCCGCGTGCCCCCACCCCCTGCACCTGCACTTATCCCCCAGCCCTAAGAACCCGTTGCTTTTTGCCCCTGTGCATGCATCTGTTCTAGACATTTCGTGTAAGTAGAATCGTACACTGCGTGGGGTTGTGTGTGTGTGACTGGGTTCTTTTATCAGCACAAGGTATTTAAGGTTCGTTGGTGTGGTAGCATGGCTGAGGGGCCTTCAGAAATTCATGGAAAATTTCTGTTATCTTCTCATTCCTTTTCCCACATCTTTTGAAGCTCCTCCTCCTATCTAAACTCCCCATCGCACTGTAGACCGCATTTTATTTCTCCATTCATCTTGGATGTTTGCATTTTTGCGTTGTGAATTGTGTTCTTTCAGACATTCGAGTGTGAGCTTTTTGTCCATACATACTTTCAGTTCTCGAGTAGAACGAGGCGTGGAGTTGCTGGGTCATGTGATAACCCTAAGTTTTGACTTTTTGAGGAACTACCTAACTGCTTCGAACGGGCCTGCACCACTGGCAATGGGTGAGGCTTAGACTCAATTCCACGTCCTCACCAATGCTTGTTGTTTATCTTTTTAATTTTAGCCATCTCAGGAGGTGCAAAGTGGTATTTCATTGTGGTTTTGACTTGCATTTCCCTAATGACTAATGAACATCAACTTGTGTGCTCATGGGAGCCCTTTCGTTTTTGAAATTCCGTTTTTTTCGAAAGAGTTCCTTAAACCTTTGTGTGTTCTGATTAGGCCATTTTGTCATTGTTGTGACTGTTATGTTCTTCCTCTGCCATCCAAGAAGCCCAGTGTAAATGAAGCCTGGTCACTGAAACAAGACATGAAAAAGAGCAGCTGCTAGACACAGCTGTGCAGTGAGACCTTCTTGCTAAGCATTCCCCTTGTTGTCTTTCTCATTGAGATGCTGGCCTGTCGTCATGTCTTGTGGTGTGTTTGAGCTCACCATCCATCATCCAGATCAATTTGGGCAGAATAGGGGAGACTCATGGCTGAATGGAGGCCAAAATGAAATTCTGATTCTGGAGTATGCAAATTGTTAGCCAATTTACAGTTCACATTTTAATCTTATTATCACGTATCCTTGCTGCCTTTCGAGCAGTTGTGAAAACCCCAATCTGTATTAAATTGAACAACTGCATACGTGAAACGTAAGGCCTCAGAAAAGAGCTTAGAGTTCTGTGTCCTTAATTAAGGTTTAGTGCCGAACCAGGTTAGTATGTCTACACTGCGTTGACAGTGTCTTAACACCCAAGGTCAGATAACAGTGTTTTCAAAGCCTGGAGAGTTTTCACATGGAATACCCTTGTCAACAGCACTAAACTTGTAGGGCACCTTAGCCCCACTGAAGCTAGTGTGCTATTTGCTTGGGGGCCGACATCATCTGGCAGGCTAAGTTCATTGCAGTTTTTAAGGATCGCCCTACTAGCGTTAGATTATAATTGGAGGGTAAGGAGCCCTAGTGATATAGTGGGTGATGTTGGTCAGCAGCTCAACCCACCAGAGATAGATGAGGCTGTCTTGCTCCCATAAAGATTTACAACCTCAAAAAAAAAGATTGCCAGCCTCAGGAACCCGAAGGAGTAGTTCTGCTTTGTTCATAGGGTCACTGTGAGTCAGAATTAATGGGGCGGCCGTGGGTTTAGGATGTAATTGGAAGGAATTGAGTTCATAGGTCTGTAAGTGCAACAGAACTCTTCTAGGCTACTTGAGATTTCCCGTTAACATTAAAATCTTAATGTGCTACAGTACCATTATTTTGTTGTTTTGGCTTTACTTCAAATTCGCTTTGTTACTGCATATATATATGTATGTATGTATGTATGTATGTATGTATGTATGTGAAAACATTTTCCATTTTTGGCCAATGTACAATTCAGAGATGTTAATGACATTCATTGGATTGTGCCCCCATCACCACTCTCCATTTTCATATTCAGCTAATCCATCCTCGTCGTCATTGTTTTTAAACTGCAGTGAACAGGTACAAAACATGTCCCCTTTCAGTGTTCTTCATTGGAACAGTTCTGTGCCATTAAGTTTTAGTCACCACGTTATTCAGCCATTCCCAGTTTTCCATCAGTACTATTGTATCTTACTTTGCTTTCACCCCCCAGGTTGACTTCCCTGAGTCCGATTGTCATGATGCCTATTTAACATGAGTATGTATAGATTTGCATGCAATCTCCTAGTGGATATGCTTTCAGCTACAAGTAACCATGCCTCTTTAAAAATAAAAAGTACGTGAATTTGTTCTTTCCGATTACACGAAATTTAGAGGTGGCATGGTTCCAGGTTGGCTAATTTGGGGTCCATCTCGTGTCTTCCATCTATCTGTTCTGCCGTCCATATAGAACCCCCACCACTGGATGAAAAAGAACCAGTTCTTCCTTGGAAACACCCAGGAGACTTCCGCACATATTTAATTGGCTGAAACTGGGTCCCTCACCCGTAAACCAATGGCTCACAAAGGGTTGACCAGGCCTCGTGGGGGCTGGGTAGGTACCAGAGCAAAATCAGAACCCTGCCAGCATGGCAAAAGAGAACTTTGGTTATTGAGTAGGCATCTGGCAGGGGCTGTGTAAGCAGTACTTGGTGGCTGCTATGAGTCAGATATTGACTCAATGGCAGTGAGGTATTTTTTTGTTTTTAATCTTCAAACTCTGTGCCCGTTATTTATATTTATTTTAGGCTTCTAACTCATTTCATTAAGAAATTCAAGTGTCCATATGAAATAGGCTGAGTATTCCAATGTAGTCATATGTTGGTTGGTATTTTAAGGTAGGATTCATGAAGAGACTTCCTGTTGACTTTTAAGAACTTATACCACGTTGTCAGTATTACTGGTACATGGCTACAACCTAAGGAGCCCTGGTGGTACTGCAGGTTAGGTGTGGGGCTGCTAACCCAAAGGTTGGCTGTTCAAAGTTACAAGTCCCTCCATGGGGCTCCCATAAAGATTTATCACCTCAGAAACCCTAAATAGCAGTGGTTCTCAACCTTCCTGATGCTGCGACCCTTTAATACCGTTCCTCATGTTGTGACACCCCCCCCCAACCATAACGTTATTTGTTGCTACTCTCTGACTGTAATTTTGCTACTGTTATGAATCGGGCGACCCCTATGAAAGAGTCGTTTGACACCTAAAGGGGTTGGGACCCACAGGTTGAGAACCACTGCTATGTAGGGTTGCCGTGAGTCAGAATCAGTGGAAGTGGTTGTTGTTGTTGATTTTGATTGATAACAAATTCGTAGCACATTGTATTCTTCATAAGATGCTTTTCCTGAATATTCTGCCATTCACAAAGAATTTATATGTGATAGTGTTTAGTGTAAATAATAAGGGTGGAGGTGACTTCCTAGCAGTGATTAAGCAGCGTGGACATAGAAATAGGCTGAAGAACGTTTGAAAGAGAAAAAAGACCAAGGTTAAGAATGATACTGTGAGGACAAGCAGACAGAGTTCAGGGCCCAGCATTGCACTAAATCTGTAGATCAGCATATGGAATAGAAAGAAGCTTACACAGCAAATGAGAGTCCCCAGTGTTCAAGAAAAGCACTGCTCTCTAGGTATTTAACGACAAGTAGAGACGGCCCTGGGCTCAGCTGAACTGGTGCAGTGTCAAGGTGGGGTAAGCACTGACCGCCTGAGAGTTGCACTCATTGGGCTGGTGGATGCTAATGAACTTCAAAATGTTCCCTAGTTGATGCCCTCCTAGACCCATCCATTTGTAATGGGATTGTGTTTCCTTTCTTTGCAGCATGTGGACATGGAAAACGCTTATCTGTGTGGATACCTGAAAATTAAAGGCCTTACGGAGGTGAGTATTCACTCAGATGGGCTAGAAGAAATCAGTTAGCAGTTGAAGAGCATTAACGGTGGGCAAGGTCAGCTCTTGGGAGACCTGATTAAAGCTAAAGCACTCTGCATTTTTTTTTTCTTGGGTTGGTTGGTTGGTTCTATTGTAGCAAAATATGTATAACAAAAAGCTTCCTGTTTTAACCATTTTAAATAACTTTTTATTGTGAATTGTATAGAGGTTCAGATCATCAGTTTTGTATTCAACAGCTTCAACTACTTATCGAACCTCCCAATAGCTTGCCCTGCCCTCCTCCTTTGATTTCCCTTCTCCGTTTTATAGAACAGTTTTTCCCTTCACCCAAGTTAACACCTGTCCACTCTCTAGCCTATTGCTTTCCTCCCTCCCGCCCCCCATTAACCATTTGCAAGTGTGCCTTTCAATAATACTAACTACATTTACTATGTAGTGCCACCATCACTACTGCCCATTTCCAAAAGTTTACATCACCCCAAACAGAAGCGCTGTACCCATTAAGTATAACTCCCCAATCTTCTGCCTCTGCCCCTGATAATCACTAATAAACTTTTGTCTGTGCATTTTCACATTCTAGATAATTCCTATATAAGTGGGACCATACAGTAATTGGTCTTTTGTGTCTGACTTATTTCACTCAGCATGTTTTCCATATTCATTTGCATTCACTTATCTTTATGAACAGTATCTTTTATGTATATCTGCCACATTTGGTTTACCCCTTCATCTGTTAGGGAGCATGTAGGTTCTTTCTACCTGTAGACTTCTGTGACTGAGGCTGTGCATCTGTTTAAGTTCCTTCTTTCAGTTCTTTTGGGTGTCAACGTAGGAGTGGAATTGCTATGCAATCACGATGAACGATAGTTAAATTTTTGAAGGACTACCGAACTGTTGTCCACGATGGTCGCACCATTTTACATTCCCGCCAGCAGCGCTTAAGCATCACAATTTCTCCAATCCCTCACCAACACTTACTATTTTCTGTTTTTCTGATCATAGCCATTTTAGTCGTATGGAAGGATCTCTCCTTGTGATTTTGATTTGCATTTCCCTAAGGATGAATGAAGTTGAGCATCATTTCATATGCTTATTTGCCATTTATATAAAGTTGACCCTCAGGGTTAGGGATACCAACCCCTATGCAGTCAGAATTCTTTGTATAACTTTTGGCTCTTCCAGAATTTTGACAACTAATAGCTGGGAAACGGATCACAATGATCTACATATAACCCTCCTCCCTGGGAAACGGACAACAGAAAAGTGGGTGAAGGGAGACATTGGTCACTGTAAGACATGAAAAAATAATAATTTTAAATTATCAAGGGTGGGGGGCGGAATGAGGAGTTGATACCAAGGGCTCAAGTAGAAAGAAAATGTTTGGGAAATGATGAGGGCAACAAATGTACAAATGTGCTTGATACAATGGCTGTATGTATGTACTTTGAAAAGAGCTGTATGAGCCCCCAATAAAATAATTTTAAAAAACAACAACTAATAGCCAACTGTTGACCAGGAACCTTACTGATATTATAAGTCGATTAGCACATATTTTGTGTGTTATACTGTGTTCTCACAGTAAACTAAGCTAGAGGAAAGAAAATGGTTTTAAGAAGATCTTAAGAAAGAAAATAAATGTATAGTACTATATCTGTACAGTGTTTGCCTCCTCTATTTACAACAGCATTACCCAGAGTGTATGAGACCATGGGGGGTGCTGCAGTGATCCAGCAGATAATCTACATTTCATCCTGGATTATGGGCTCAGTATTAAAGTTTTTAATTCCTCAAAGTGCGCTGACTAATTTTTTTTCCCTGAAAAGTGAGCAGTAGGCCAAGGAAGTTTGTGAACTTATGGTTTAGAAGATGAATCATCTTCATGTTGAATAGGAAGAGGAGGGGTTGATCTTGCTGTCTCGGCTGGCAGGCAGAAGAGGTAGAAGAAATTGAAGGGGAGGCAGGAGGTTGACACACTTGGTACAAGTTGACAGAAATACATCATAATTTCTGCCTAACTTTCTGCTTTTTCATTTCTCTAAAAATGTTGTGTCGTACCAATTCTTCATCCACCACGTGCTATATCTTCAGTGCCTCTGTCATAGAAGGGTCCACATCATAAAAGGAATCAGCAGTCTTGAATAATTGGAATCCTTTCAGATTGTCGAATATGAATTTGTTTCTGGCACCGCTTCTCCATATTCTTCTTTATCATCTGATTTTGTTCGCCATTAAGTCATCTCCTATTAATTCCTCTGGTGTGATATCTTTTAGCTCGTGAAGAAAAAACAAAAAAAATCGTGCATATAAGTTCAAGCCTATGTTGTTCAAAGGTCAATTGTATTATGGAGAAATGTTTACTAAAGTCTTTTGCCAATTTTTAGATTGGTTGTTATCTTATTTGTTGTTGACTTGTAGAAGTTCTTTGTATATTTTGGATATTAAACCTTTATCTGATACATGGGTCCCAGATATTTTCTCCCATTCTATAAGGCTATAAATTAACTTTTTAAAAAATTACTTTCTTACTAAAGTCTTACAATGTATATATATTTTTTTAATTTGATGAAATGCAATTTGTCTGGGTTTTTTTTTTTCTTTCTAATTTTGTTTGTGTGCTTTGGTATTATATTGAAGAATCTGTTGTTAAATCCAAGATCTTTTTCTTTTTTCCCCAAATCCAAGATCTTGAAGCTTTACCACTGTATTTTCTTTTTTAAATCATTTTATTAGGGACTCATACAACTCTTATCACAATCCATACATACATCAATTGTGTAAAGCACATTTGTACATTCATTGCCCTCA
>NW_022105908.1:15807191-15826938 GCF_000313985.2 Echinops telfairi | reverse complement strand
GGAGATAATAACATGTACAAAAGCAAGACAGAGCAAAACCAAGCAACAATATACAACAAAACAATGACAAAAAAACAAAACACAACAAGAAAGAAAAGCTTGTAGTTAGTTCAAGGACTGTTTGTTGGCCTTCAGGAGGAGCACACTGTCTTAAGAAAGGGATTAGGAATAGAGCAAGCTGTGGGAAAGGTTGATCGGTTGTTTGGGTTGTTGAATGCAAAAATGATGAGCTCACACCTAACTCACCTAACATACCTATAAAGTATACACACATGTATGTACACCTAAGAATATGTGCATGTCTTCTATATATAGACATGAGTATAGGCATTTGTATGACTGCATCTGCATACTCCCTTTGAAACCTGTGAGAGCTACAACTGTGTGGGACTGCCGGCTTTCTGAAGTTCACCTTTGATGGTTCAGTCTGACCCCTTTTCTTTTGCGCTCCTAGTGGAAAGTGTCCCACCTGCCATAGGTTCCAGCTTTTGTCGGTGTTACTGTGTGATGAAGCACGTGTAGCACTGTTAGAGGTATTTGTTAGACAAACTGACAACTCCCGGAATTGGGTTTATGATTTTGAAGGATTAGAACCACAGTATAGTGGTTCATCTTGGTCAATTGGTGTAATATATAGTTCATAAAGTTATATTCTGCACCTAGTTTGGTCTTAAAAGCCATCTAAGATAACTACTTCTGGTCTCTGTTCATCCACAGCAAATGAGCAAAAGAAGAAAATCAAAAGATTCAAGGCCTGGGCTTGTCTTCGTTTTGAGGTTTTTGATTATGGATTTAGCCTCTTCCTTTGGTACAGTTCTGTTGAGATTTTTCTTCTTGAGTGGATTTAGGTAGTTTGAGTGTTTTTAGTTTACAGGATAAATAGTCTACATAAACCATGACCTCATCTCTCTAGAGATGAGAAGACCTAAATACCAGCCAGCACTGTGAACCATTCTAATCAGGGCCACAATAGATAGTCTCTGATAGAACGGGAGAAAAATGCTAAATCGAACTTTAAATTCCTTAAAAAAAATAAAAAAAAAGAGCCTGCATCTATTCGACTGCTTGAGACGGGAAGGTTACCCTGAGACCACTGATAATTTCAAATCTTGAACTAAAAACAAACCCTGAGATCTCCTTGTCGCTAAATACTAAAGAACAGATGGGCTCAAAAATGGCTATCACCTGTAAGTACTGTGCTCCCTTAGAAGAACCACCTCCATGAGACCAGGCGGCCCACATTACTTCTGAAAATAACGGGAATGCCTGGAGCGGGCAAACGAGATCCGGGAAAACAACCAGACAGGAGTAATGAAAACATTCACCCATCACACCCCATAGCCCATGTTGCTGGACAGCTTATGCAGAAGTAGTTGAATGGAACCTCAGCTGCTCTGTAACCCTTCACGACATCACAATGAAATGTTGTTAAATGCTCTTGGAAAATCCACCAGGGAATCCGTCTGGTCCTGGGCTTGCCTTTGTCTGGGTTTTTGATTACTGATTCAGTCTCTTCCTTAGAGTTCAGTTCTGCTGAAATTGTCTGTTCTTGTGTCTGCTTAGGTAGTCCACATGTTTCTAGGAATTTGTCTGTTTCATCTTAGTTATCTTTATTTGTTGGTACACAGTTGTTTATTGTATTCTCTTATAATCCTTCTTTGTTCTATAGTTTACCCTCCACTTTCTTCTTAGATCGAAGTTATTTGCATCTTCGCCTTTCTATCAAGTCTAACTAAAGACTTGACCGTTTTACTGATCTTTTTTAAAAACCAACTTTAGGATTTGTTGATTCTGGTTTTTGTTTGTTTGTTTGTTTTCCTATTCTCTATTTAATATATCCCTCGCCTGTCTTTTCCTTCTTTATGGTAGCCTTGGACTTAGTTTTCTTTTTCTAGTTTCTCAGGTTATAAAATTAGATGAGTGATTTGAGAGCTTTTTTTTAATGTAGACATTTAAAGCACTGTTTTTAAGCATTATTATTATAAAGTGACCATCAAATATGTAGCTTTATGTTTTTGCGTGTCTTACTGGCAAATGCACAATATTTTAAAGAAATATTTATAAATAAGCGAGATAGGACCACATTATTGATTTTTGCTTTCAATCCTTTTTGGCAGGGGGGAAATAAACATTAACTGCAAGTCTTATCATTTCAACAATTTGAGATAAGCATTAATTGTTCAAGAACTAATTTTTTAAGTTCTTTAAGCCCCTAATTAATTGAAACTGAAGAATGATCATCCATCTTCTACCAGAAGTAGCTTCTTATATAAATGTAAAGTGTTTTATTTTAAGCTTATGAATCATATGAATTTAGGAAGCAAGGAGGACCTCACCCCCCACCCCTACCCTGCCTCTGTGTAGTGCATACACAGGAAAAGAAAGCACGTGGCTGAGTGGCAGCCTGACTCTGCAGGAGTGTGTGGGCTTGACTCAGTCACACTGTGTTGATTACCCTGCAGGATTTGGAAGGGCTGGATAGAGCTCTGGAAAGGGGCCTGGGTGGAATTCTGGCCCTGCCACTCCCTGGCTCGGTGACTCTTAATTTCTGTATCTGTGAAATGAGAATTGAAAATACCTGATCTGACTGTTGAGTAAACTAGTCCTATGTTGCTGTTGGGTAAGCGTTAGACTGCTAGGCTCCCTACGCTCATAAAAATGTACAGCCTCAGACACCCTTTGTAGGCTCTTAGGAGTTGGAATAGATGGTGTGGGGTTTGTTTGGTTTGGTAGGGAGGTAGAAAGGAGCCCTGGTGCTCCTGTTGGGTAATGGTCGGACTGCTAACTGAAAGGTCAGAAGTTCAAAACCAGCAGCCTCGCTGTGAGAGAAAGATGAGGTTATCTGCTCCCATAAGGATTCACAGCCTCAGAAATCCTTTAGAAGGTCACTGTGAGTTGGAATCAAATGGGTGGTAGTGGTAGGGAGGAGGAAGAGCCAGCCCCTGGGCAGGGTACATGGTGAATGCATCCGAGACTACTAACTAGCAAGTGTGAGGTCCCGGGTCACTGAGAGGTGCCTCGGAAGAAACTTGATAAGCTCTGCCCCTGGAAACCCTCAGAGCACCTTTGTGCCTCAGCACGCAGGAGTCAGAATTTACTCCATGGCAACAGCTGGATAATTAGTGACGTGAAGAAAAATATAACCATTTTTTTATGAAAGTTTGTATCTGTATTTTCTATTTTTGCTTCCCAATTATAATTAAGAAAATATCCTTATAACATTTATTTTAATTAAAGCAAACTATCTCGATGGTTTGGACTTCAGTCCCAGTAGTTCTTTCTCATTTATACCAAACCAAAAGCCATCAAGTTGATGGCAGCACTGTGGGTGTCTGAGACTGTAACTCTTCGTGTGAGTAGAAAGCCCAGTCTTTCTTGCTCGGGGTGACTGGAGGTTTCGAACTGCTGACCTTGTAGTTAGCAGCCCAACTCATACACCGTACAACGTGGCAAAACTAATTGTTAAATTTGAGATAGGTTCCCTCATAGTTAGCTCACTTTCCCAAGCAAGCTCAGCTTTAGAGTTTGTATGTGTGCTCTTGGGAAATGTAATGCCAGCTTTGTGGAGAATGGGTAGTAAGTAGAACGCTCTTTGTAATTCTGCAAGAGCCATCCAACAATCGGGAGATGGGCCTCTCCTGCAGAGGAATTTACTTCCTCACTGGGAAACTTGGAAGCTCTCGATGAGGGTCTGTCTGGTAGATGCGTTCTGAGCCACCCACCACTTAACTACTTTGTAAGAAGACATATATAAGCATTCTACAAGTTCTCATTAACTTATTGGCCAATTGAATTTAAATCTCCCAGAAGGCAGGTCTGCATGGGAAGTCAGGGCATCATCCCCAGACAGACGGTTCTGGGTGAGCCTGAAATTATGCCGGAAGCTGGGGAACAGAAAGTGGCTGATGACAGCCCACTGCACAGGAGCAGGGAGTAGCGCGCCTGCGCCCGGGAGCTGGTGCTGGTGACCAGTTTCCCCAGCGCTGACTCATTTTATTTTTTTCTGATATCCTTCCTTCTGCTGACACACTTTTTCTTTAGCTCTGTAAATACCACTGATTTAGTTGTAGTCAAAGCTTGAATTTCCTGTTTTCCGCCCCGAGAAATATTTTATATTTTTGCTGACTTTTGTACATCTTAAATCTTACTCGTTAGATAGTTATTTTATTTAATTCTTGGAGTTTGAGGTGCCTTGTAGTCACTGATACACTGCCTATAATGTTTTGTAGGCTGAGATCAGTGCAAAAACTCATTTAGGAAAAGGGGTGATTTCAACTACAGGTGTTTCATCGTATTGTATTAAAACTACTTTATCATTTTCCCCCTCTCTTTTGCGTACGTTCTGAAAAAAAAAAATAAGGCTCAATAACCCTGGGGCCAGGGCAAGGGGGGTGACAGGACCATCTGTACCTTTTAACTTCCACCTTTCATGTCATGAACGTTGGCATACTAGAAAAGCATGCCCAGAGGGCTGCTGTGTTCTGGTGACAGGAATGTCCCCCAACCTCTACTGTCCACTCTGTGTATGCTTGTGCTTCAAAGCCATGGTGCGGGCTTGGATGGAACAGACGCAATTTTAACATTAGATGGTAAATATCCCACCATGTGTAATGCCTCCGTAAACAGCACGGAGGCCTCATCTGACCTCCTCGTGCCACACAAGGGAAAAGGCACAGCCAACCCACCCTGGCCCAAGGCCGGTTGCCACAGGCAGAGGTTAGACATGCCTCCACCTCCATCCTTCTTTCGCCCTATTCTGACTCCAACCCTTCCTCCCACGGCCCTCCACTGCTCGGTAGCTTTCAAAGCTGTTTCAGTGGTCACACAGAACCCCCACAATATCCATGATTAGGGCGGTTGTTAGGGAGGCTACTGGTTACCACCAGTCAGGATCCAAAAACATGCTTTTGGGTCCACAGCAGTGCCTTGTCTCAGCCAACAGTCAGCCTCTCAGTCACATGGTCCCACAGCCGCTACCTTGTTCCCTATCTGGTGCCTCTGGTGCCTCTGTCACTTGGGATCGCACAGGCGCTACACTGGTGACTATTCTTTCTTGATTGTCCCAGCGCCTCTCTTCTTGCTTCTGAGCTGGCTCTTAGGTGCAGCAGAATAGTGAAACTGACCACACATTAGAGCCCTCAGCACCCCACGCATCATCACAAAGAAATGGATAGAATGGCCTTACATCATTCATTGCATTCATCCATCAGTGGGTGTTTAGGTTGTGCTGTTGTGTGTGTGTGTGCTGTTGTGAAGAATACTGCATTGAACATGGGTGTGTATGTATCTGTTTGTGTCCCAGCTCCTATTTCCCCACGAGACTGAGTGGGATTGTTGGATCATACGGTACATAAACACCATTCCATTCTCTATGGCGGCTGCACCATTTTCATCAGATTGCCTTTTTGACGCTGACATGTTGAAAGTTCTCTACAAATTTTCGAGATTAGCAGTGTGCTTCTTCTCCGGTAGCCTGAACTGGAGTTTTACTGGAGAATCACAGCTTGTTGACTGTATAGATATTCCGAGAAGAGGGACTAGCGAGATTACCACCTCAATACACTCTTGGATGCTTAGAAAACAAGGGACTTTTCATTCCTAAGCAGTTAAGAAGTCACCCCAGGCATCTTCCAAGTGGTCCTATGGCAAAATTTTCAGGCACTTTCTGGACTGGGTCTAGGACATTACCCGACCCAGTCCATTCTACCCAGGAAGAGCAGGCCTGGGAGAAGATTTTTGTCTTCAAAGGCCAGAAAACTTGGAAACTATGGAGACTGACTCAGAGATATAAGCGACAAGGTTTGTCTGTTAAGTCTACCGACTGACCCCAAGAGGAGAAGGAGAAGCTGAAATACTGGAGCCAGTTGGATTTGAGGATGTCACCATGGTCTCCATGGAGGTAGAGTGGAAGAGACTGATCTCTGAGCAGAAGAATCTGTACAAAGAAGGGATGCTGGAGATTTATGGGAATCTGCTCTGATTGGCTGCAGGGGCTGACGAAGAGGAAGCAGGAAGACGAAACTGGAAGACTACAGCTGACGATGCCAAGCTGAATGAATTGAATGAAGGTCAGCAGTCCGCTGATGGCTCCTGGAATCGGCAAGCAATGTAACAGGAAGTCAACAAACCAGGTGCAAGATCCGAATCCAGTGGTAGGAGTCATCTAGCTTCCACACACTGTCAATTTATACTAAGAGTAGGCCATATCCTACTTTGTTTAAATTAAGGAAGCTATACCCACGTTATACTAGTAGTCCATGCCTTAAATCAGTGGTTCTCAACCTTCCTAATGCTACGACCCTTTAATACAGCTCATGTTGTGGTGACCCCCCAGTCATAAAATTGTTTTTGTTGCTACTTCATAACTGTAATTTTTCTACTGTTATAAATTGGGCAACCCTGTGAGTGGGTGGTTTGACACACACACCCCTCCCCAAAAGGGGTTGCAACCCACAGGTTGAGAACCGCCGCCTTAAATGAAACCTCCCTCGCTTGTATCAAGGCTCTGACCAGATTAAGGAGGTCTGTTTTGCCCTTACACTGTTGCTGCTAGTGTTTTTTTACCGGTCTGTTGGTTCTCTTTGAGAGAAGCCTTTTGATGCACCTAAGTGTTTGATTATTGTAAGGCTCCACTCATCTAGTTTGTCTTCTGTTGGTTGTGCCCTTTGGGCTATGTTTTCACGTACTTTGTTTGTTTGTTTTTTGTTTTTCTTAAATCATTTTATTGAGAGCTTGTACAACTCCTATCACCATCCATACATACATCCATTGTGTCAAGCACATTTGTGCATTCACAGACTCTTTATGACATAAATTAGAGCCTCTGTTTGTCCCTATTTTTTCTTTGATGATCTTTAAATTTTAGGTTTTATACTTAGATCTTTGATTCATCTTGTGTTTGTTTTTGAATAAGGTGTGGATCTTAATTTCATTTTTCTGCAAATGGATATCCAGTTTTGCCAGCACTATCTGTTAAAGAGACTATGTCTTCCCTGTGCAGTGGATCTGGGCTCTCGGTCAAATACCAGACATTCATAGGTGGTCGGATTGACTTTTGGATTCTCAATTCGGTACCATCATCAGAACCAGGCTGTTTTTGCCTGTGTGGTAGGTTTTGACAGCAGAAAGTATGAGACATCTTACTTTGTTCTTTTTAAAAAGTGCTTTACTTATCGGGCTCTCTTTCCATATAAAGTTGGTGATTGGCTTTTCCATCTCTGGAAAGAATGATATTGGAATCTGGGTCAGAGCTGCAATATATCTGTAGATTGTTTGGGGGTAGCATTGTAATTGCCTATTTATTTTATCATTTTGCTCTTGCATTGTTTTCCTGAATTCTTCACAAAGATATTGTCGATGTCTGTTTTCCTTATTTTATTTGTGGTTTTCTTGATATCTTGGCAGGCCCTATATATAAGTCTTGAATTTCTTATCAGATAGTTCCATTACCATTTCTTCCTCAGGGACTCTCCTGGCTCTTTACTTTGGTCTTTTGCCTTGAGCTATCCTGCCTTGTTTGTTTGACTTTTAATTTGAACTATCTGTTATATCTGAGACAGTGGGATATTATTTTGTTTTGATTATCTGTTGGTTTGTTTCACCCAGCTTTTTTGTTTTTGTTTGATATGTCTGCACTCCGGGTGGGTAGGTCGGGTAATGGGTAGGAGTGTGGACACAGGTCTGTTTGCTGTTCTGAGCAGATTGTCCACCATGATGCCTTTGATCCGGTGGTACTGGGTTGAATGGTGGCAGATGCCTGTTGTGTGGGGCGGTTGGTGACAGATGTGGGGGTATGGCTGACTAGTGGGGACACAATGGATCAGGAAAGACAAAAGATGAGGAAAGCAGGTGGGGAGTGTATTAGTGCTTAAACCCGGAGCACTCCATTTGTAGGAGGCAAAGAACAACAGTGAAAGCCCAATATCCATTTGCAGAGTCCCATGTGGATTAGTCTCTATTGAATTCCTTCTGGCATCAACCAGAAATGTGCACAGCCTTGCTTTCAGGTGTAGAGTCCAGTGGAAAGTGGATTGCCTCTACCACCACTCCTAAGCAAACATAGCTCTTCTGTCTAACAGGGTGTATGTACATGACCCAGTGATGGTCCCGTCCCACCTCTGACCGATGCCCTGATCGGCTCCCAGTCTTCCTTCTGTGGCCGTTCCTTTGTTCTCCCATGTCTTGTAGAAGTCTCAGTTCTCTGTAAACCCTTGGATGCCAGCATGACCTCCCTCGTGCTAATGGTTTCCCTCATCTGGATC
This sequence comes from Echinops telfairi, assembly GCF_000313985.2. Lineage (NCBI taxonomy): Eukaryota > Metazoa > Chordata > Mammalia > Afrosoricida > Tenrecidae > Echinops > Echinops telfairi. The sequence continues at coordinate 15,818,677 of NW_022105908.1, read as the reverse complement.
ATGTGTCTTTGCCCTTGTCTTGTCCTTTGTCCTGTTTAAGACTAAATAAATGTTCTCTTTAAATTATGTTTGAGATTTGGGGTCCCCTTTGCACCCTAAACTTTCTACTCCCTTAAAGAGCTACTGTCTCGGAAACCCCCAGGGTCACAATGAGTCGGTGTCGACTCGATGGCAGGGAGTTTGGTTCATTTGGCTTTGCACCCTAAAACAGGAGGAAAAGAAGTTTAGAGTGCACAGCGCACGTGCTTCGGAAGCAGGGGTGTGTGGCCCTGTCCGCAGAGATGTGTGCACTGGCCACAGAGGTGGTAAGCATCTATTCTGCAGTCCGCTGGAGGGTCACAGCACAAAGAGTAGGGAAGGGAGGGGTGGCAGTGAGGCAGCATTGGCTGTTGGGCTGTAGAGGTGGAAGTAGGTGGCCTCATCCCTCGTCACCAGAAAGGGAGGGGAGCTGTGAATGAGTGCATTTCTCTGGTCACTGCCCACTGACATAAGCCTAGTGTCTTTGTGCTCGAATGCAGCCAGTTACCAGGTTTCTGTTCTGTCTCGGGCAGGAGTGGGGGTGGCCGCCTGTTGTCCAGCGTTTCCAGCTACCCCCTCAGGTCTTCCCCTCTACAAGGGGACAAGCAACCACTACCGATGAGCGGTTGCGTCCCTGTTTGCTGGCCCCTCCCCTGTGTTGGCCTGTGTCCCCGGGGTTCTGTCCTGCTGAGCTTTCTTTAGCTCAGGGTTTGCTTGTGTTGCTTCGCTCTAGGTTTGTTGACATCATGTCTTCGTGGGGAGTCCATGAAGTTGGTTTCTCCTCACCCACGTATGTTGCCCTCTGTTTCAAAATAACCAGACAGTCCCTAGGGGACGGACAACAGAAAAGTGGGTGAAGGGAGACGTCAGACAGTGTAAGGCAGAACAAAATAATAATTATTCATAAATTATCAAGGGTGAGGGAGGGAGGGGGAAAATGAGGAGCTGATGCCAAGGGCTCAGGTAGAATGAAAATGTTTTGAGAATGTTGATGGTAACAAATGTACACGTGTGCTTGACACAATGGATGTATGTATGGACTGTGGTAAGAGTTGCACGAGCCCCAGTACAATGATTTCAGAAAAAAGGCTAGACAGTATCTGCGTATTCGCCAGCTCTCTGTCATCACTGCTTTCATTCTTTCTTTCGTTCGTTCGTTTTTAATCAAATGACTTATCCTTCTAATCTTGCTGAGTTCCAAGATTGTCATCCATATCTATTTCAGTTGGCTTCTTGGGTTTGTCCTAGGGGACTATGCAAATCTCTGTACTAGAATGTCATTTTATCCCCCATTTGTGTAAGAGGTAAGAGGTTTCTGGTTCTGAGCAGTCCCCAGAACCCATGACCTGCAGTGTGGCATCCCTGCTTAGGAGATCCATGCTTCCCCCAAACACCAAGGGCTTAGCAAGCAACAGTGGGCTCAAACATAAGAACAATCATGAGGTTGGCACACGGCCGAGCAGTGTCATTCTGTCATACAAAGGGTTGCTATGAGTCAGAACTCACTCATGGCCTCTACTACCACCACCACATCTCACACCCTACCGAGACTAAGACACGTGTATTACTGAGAGAACTTGTCTGAGCACAGAGAACAGGTTTAAACAGGTTTTGTTTGGAATAAACCCACGCAGGCATGAGCTGGAATCCTAGTAACAATACTCTGTACTTACCCTCATGTATAGCAACCTAATTCACCATCCTAACCATTTTTAAATGTTACAAGCCATGTTGTGTAACCATCATTGTTGTCCATTTCCAAAGGCTTTTCATCACTTGCTCCCCCTTCAGCAGTAACCCCACCCTCACCCCATCCCTGGTAACCATTAGTCAACTTTTCTTTCTGTGCCTTTGTCTAATGTAGATGTTTCCTATAAGTGGCAGTTTACAACATTTGTCCTTTTGGATCTGGCTTATTTAACTTAGTATAATGTTTTCAAGATCTATCTATGTTGTGGCTGTATCAGCACTCGTTTCTCCTTGTGTGACAGTCTTACTCCATTGTACATAAATCTACACCACATCTTTGATTATCCGTTCATCTTTTGATGGACACCTGACTCATTTCCACCTTTTGACTACTGTCACTAATGTTGCATTGGGCTTAGGTGTACATGAATCTCTTTGAGCCCCTGCATTTAAGTCTCTTGAGTAGGAGCGTAATGTCAGGTTATGTGTTTAAATCCCTCAGCAACTGGCAAACTGTTTTCCACAGGGACTGACTCCACTTTTGCATATTCCCACCAGCAATGTATAAGTGTTCTGACTTCTCCACATCCTCACCAGCACTGGTGATGTTGTTGTTGTTTTGAGAATGGGTGTTGTGTAGTGGATGGGTTGTGCATACTCCTAATAACTAATCAAGTTGAGCATGTTGGGAATCTTCCTTGGAATAATGTCTGCTCAAGTTCTGAGGCCCATTTTTTCATTGGATTGTTTGTCTTTTGGTTGGTAAGTTGCAGGAATTGTTTGCACATTCTAGATACTAAACCCTTATCAGATATGTTTGTATTCCCAAATATTTCCTTCCATTCTTGTTATTTTTCAATGGTGTATTTTTTTATGGTTGTGATTTTACACTGCAGTTATGATTTATGTATCTTTCCTCTAGGATAAATTGTTCTTAGTTAATGTGATATAGAACAAAATATAAATATATATTGAATTTAGAATCAAAACCGTCTACCCCAAATTCTACCCCCACTGGAAATTTGGATGATTGGTGTGACAGGGACAAACTACTGAAGCAGTTTCAGAGAACCAGCGGGCCGACCGTGGTTTGCTGAAGACATACCTGTCCACATTGTGACTCTGAGTTTCTCTATGATCTTTACCTTGGAAAGTCAAACCCACTCAGTGGCCATCTACTTTGTACATTAGAATCTGCAGAGTTCACTTTGGGTACAAGTAGACAAGGTGCACTTCTGAGAGACCAGAGCATGACAAGGGAAGTCAAAGAAAGATTCTGTGCTCAGACAAAGCCTCCAAACCCCAGAAGACCTTCCAATATCCATTCCCACACCCTACTGGTAAATAACATAGTCTAGCTCTGACTTGGACTTGGTTAACAGTGTGATGTTTTTATCTGAGTTTAAGATGCTGTGGCTCTTTTTAAAACATCTTGTTTTGATGTTTGTCCTTTTACCACAGGAGTATCCAACTCTTACAACCTTCTTTGAAGGAGAAATAATCAGCAAAAAACACCCTTTCTTAACAAGAAAGTGGGATGCAGATGAAGATGTTGATCGGAAACACTGGGTGAGTAAATCCTCGGCCTGATGTGGCTAGGGGACATCCCATATTCATACTCCTCACTGCTTTCCGTCGATGCTGACTCACAGCAACTCTATAAAACTCGGTAGAACGGCCCCTGGAGGTTTCTGAGGCTCTAAATATCGGACTAGAAAGCTTGTCTTTCTCCCCCGAGCAACTGGTGGTTTCCACTGTAGACCTTGTGATTAGCAGCCCAACACCTGACCATTATGCTACCAGGGTTCCAGGACCCCTTAGACCTGCACAAACCCCAGTTTACTTCCTTGTGAAAAGAACTGAGATACCAATTAGATGTTCTTCTTTAAGTGGTAAGTGGTTTTCTGATGATATCAACCCCCCAAATTGCACCCAAAACTTTGTGCTTGACAGTATTCTCCTGACCTCATTACCTGTTTGTCCATCTTTGCCTCCGCTTCCTTTCTAATGACCTACTTGGGGAAAACCTAAGTAATTGCCTCTGACTGTAGTAGAGTTGGAATGAAATTATACAGTTCATGGAAATGTGCCTTCCCTTGGGCTTATCGCTGTGGGCAAAACCACGATGGTTCTGTAAATCATAGCTCCTTATAGACACAGTGAAGTAATAAATACTCAAGATAAGTTAATTTTCATTCCAGAGTTTATTCATCAATTGCCACATGTCTTATGTCTTCAAAATCATTTTTTTAAATCATTTTATTGGGGGCTCATATAGCTCTTATCATAAGCCATACATACATACATCCATTGTGTCAAGCACATTTGTACATTTGTTGCCATCATTATTTTCAAAACATTTGCTTTCTACTTGAGCCTTTGGTGTCAGCTCCTCATTTTTTCCCTCCCTCCCCCACCCTCCTTCCCTCACAAATCCTTGTTAATTTATAAATTGTTACTATTTTTTCATGTCTTAAGTGACTGATGTCTCCCTTCACCCACTTTTCTGTTGTCCGTCCTCCAAGAAAGGGGTTATATGTAGATCATTGTGATTGGTTCCCACTTTCCCCCCACCTTCTCCTTCCCTTCCTGGTATGGCTACTCTCAATGCTGGTTCTGAGAGGTTTATCTGTCCTGGATTCCCTGTGTTTCCATGTCAAAATCTACTTTTAAACCAATGATAAAGAGCCTTTTGCGTAGTTGACCATGATGATGGTGATTTTTTTTCCTTTTTTAGACAGCAGGAGTTCCAATTTGCTTACTATAGGCTACATTATCATCAAAATGGTGTGACAGTAACGAAGGTTTCATTCTTCCCATTGCTACTCACACCTGTGTCTAAGCTCACCTGATGGTGATACAGCATGCTCTGTGGAGAGACCACCTACCTCAGACCTGTGGCTGAGTTCGCTTCAGTAGAGGGGAACTGCTTTGCTTAATTGTGATTTTTTTTTTTACTTAAGAAAGGAAAATCTATTAAATGCTGTTTCAAATTTAAATGTGAGCTTTTTTAATTTTGCAATGAAAGCTTTATCTTTTAACTGTTGCAGCAAATAGACAGTAAAGATCAGATCGGTGTTTGTGTCTCTGAGACAAGAGAATGCCCGTGGGTGTCTGGGAACACTAGTTAGATGTGATGGTGCCCAGTGGTCAGAACCAGACTGGTCGGACACCTTGATGCCACCTGGCCCACCTGATGCCAGCCCCTCCTATGTACCTTGCCAAGGTCATTCCCTCTCCTCAATAGCTCCCAGTGTAGGAAACTTTCTTGTAGTAAACCAGTCTGTCTTCCATTCACCTTTATTTTCCATTTCAGTTTGGTCCTGTAGAAATCAGTCTTTGAAATCCAATGAAAAACTCAATTTTGCTTAAGGTTGGCCACAAAGTTAGGGCTGGGAACGCAACTCTTTCCCTTTGACTTCCTTCCGTTAAAAACCTTGAGCCCATTTGAGACCTCAGCCACTGTTAGACTGGATTGAATATTTTGGGTGAAAGAAAAACTGACAAGGTCCTCCTGGCAGAGAAGGGCTCCGTGTGACCATGACCGGAAAGTGAGCCTGCAAAGTCTCTTTCTCTTCCAGCAGTGCTTGCTTCCTGTGCAGACGCCTGGCATTTCCCTCACTTCCCATTTCACTTCTTAGGTCCCGGATTCCCATGGGGACTCCTAGGGCTTCCGACGGGGCTTGTTTGTCCAGGGTTTACAATGTCTAATCCGCTTCATTTAAGGTGCCCTGGTGGGGTAGTTGGTTGGGCATTGGGCTGAGATCTGCATATGGTCGGCAGTTCAAAACCACCAGTCACTCTGCGGGAGAAAGACGACGCTTTCTAGTCCCATAAAGAGTTGCAGCCTCAGAAACCCACAGGGGCAGCTCTACCTTGTCGTAGAGGATTGGTATGGCTCGGAGTCAACTCAATGGCAGTGAATTTGGTTTGGGTTTAGGGAACTATAGAATTAGATTATGTATGACTTAAACCAAGGTCAAACCCACTGTCATTTAGTCAAAACCCTAGTGACGGTTTCTAAGGCTTATCTGTACAGAATTGGACAGACGACGGTCTCATCTTTCTCTTGTGGAACAGCAGCTGGTTGGTTTGAACCACTGACTTTAATCATGCTTGCCTTTTATTTGTTTGGGGTGAGATGTTCTGAGAGAAGATCCCTGGCATCTCTCTCCGTCCTTTGCCCTTCTCCCCAGCAGAGTGTCTTGGGAAGATGAGGGGGTAGGTGGATAAATAGAAGGCTCTGTCTCCTGTCAGCTTGTCTGCAGGGCCTTGGTCTGAAGCTTGGGCCCATCCATTGCTGTCTGCATTGAAACATGAATACCCCTTGGCCACCCCAGAGCAGGCCGAGAGCCAGCCTTTTCCTCTATTGACCCATTATTTATACTCCTTTTGCTTTCAGGGCAAGTTTCTTGCTTTTTATCAGTATGCAAAATCATTTAATTCTGATGACTTTGATTATGAAGAGCTGAAGAATGGAGATTATGTCTTCATGAGGTGGAAGGTAAGGCCTAACTTAATGATTTATCCTTTTGCCACCCTGTAGAAGGCGCTTCCCAACATAGCTCCCTGGTCCAGTGCTGGTTCCTTAGTAGCAGTGTCTTTACACACTTGTATAAAGCAAACAGAACTTCAGAGAACGCCACTGTCTCGCTGACTTCCAAAGCAGTTTCTGCCTGGATAACCTATTGAGTGACCAGCAGATTATTCTTGCCCTTGGACATGACTGGTCCTTCTGTCCCACCCAGGTATGCCTTTTAGCCTGCAGGTTTTGTGTGTTGTGGATTAGGGGGAGAACGGGCCTGCCTTTGAACATCATCATCACTCATGGCACAGAATTCACAGCAGTGGGAGACAGTGCCCTTTACACAAGTGCGCTGCCCCACCATATCTGCCCTCCTGGACTCCATTGCAGCTTTAGCTCTGCCAGCTGCATCCAGTCAGGGGATAATGGGTCAGGAATGCAATTTGGATTTTCCATTGGCCAACCCTCAGGATTCCATCTGGCTGTACTCAGTGGACTGGCTTTTATTTAGCTGAGCGGTCTTCATTTGTGCTCCCTGCTTTTGTGGCCAGGCACTTACCTTCTGAACAGTCGTGGATGGCAAAATTGTACGCACACAACCAACCCCACCCCCTGCCACTGAGTCAGTTCTGAATCATCAAGACCTTATATTTCCCAGGTGGTAATCTTTACAAGAGCAAAATTTGTGAGCATCCATAAAGTTCAGGTTCGAATCTATGGCGGGGGAAAGTTGTTTTATTTTGAAATCTTGTGATTTTTTTAATAGACAATTAATGTAGAGTGGTCATTTCTAGTTTTTATGTTACCAGTTTGAGAGTCATGTCCTTTCTGTAGACATTTGGCCACTCCGTCTTCTGGAGTACTACTGGGCTCAAGGGAGTCTTTTGTAGAGCTCCAAACATCATCTTACTTTAATTTTTAAAACTCTAATTCCCGGAGGTGAAGGAGAGTGCCTTGAAATCAAAACAGCAATGGTGGTCTTTTGTCTCCAAAGAATTTCTCAAGGTGGCTCACCTGTGGGCTTTCAGTAGCCCTCCTGGGGCCGTGGGGCCTGGCCTGCTCATTCCAGGAGACTTGATTTCTAGGACACAGCTGGGCAGACAGCCCCAGAAGACAAACTTGCCTCTCCCTTAAGGTGCCTGATCAAGTATTCTTATTCCTGTGAATGCAATAGAGATTGAGGGGGCGGGGACCACTGGTGTTTAATCTACCGTCAGAATGATCCATAAACCAACACAGTGACTCGGTGTTCTAGAAAGGATGGGGAGCTTCGTGACCGTTCTTGGGGTGGAGCACAAACTTGCTTTTCCAGGGTCCTTCTGCCTGTGGCCTCTGAGAGGTGTTGTTCATTTAACAATGAGATGATTAGACCTGGGTTACCACCTTCCCTTAATTACCCATCGTAGTGCACTTAGACACAGCATGCAGCTTTGGTGTGGAGAATACTCTAGAAGCTCCCTCAGGATCAGTGCACACTCACAGGCTGCTGTCCCCCGTGAGTCTCTTGGACCACGGGATGGTGTCTTTCTGCCAGGAGGTGACTGAGGTGGTGGGAAAACTCTGTCACTCATCACGCTCTCCATCTGTGTGCAGGAGCAGTTCCTGGTCCCAGACCACACGATCAAAGACATCAGCGGTGCTTCCTTCGCCGGGTTCTACTACATCTGCTTCCAGAAGTCTGCGGCCTCCATTGAGGGCTACTACTACCATAGGAGTTCCGAATGGTGAGAGTCCCCAGAGGTCTCCCCCAGCCGACCAAACCCAGAGCAAAATCTCCTCTGCACAGATTCACGCTTTAGTTAGATGCCGAGGCCAAGTCTAATGCTCTCTGTTCAAATGCTTGAAAGCCCACAGAGCAGAGAAATGAGGAGAAAATTAAATTGTGGAGAGGGAACGGTTGCCAGAGTCATTTCCAACCACGGTGACTCGTGTGTGCAGGTAGAACTGCACCCTCCATGGGGCTTTCATGGTCACGAAGCTTCAGAAACAGATTGCCGGACCTTTCTTCCAAGTGGCCTCTTGGTTTGAGTCAAGCAGCCACCTTTCCATTTGTAGTTGAGGACCTGACCCTTTGCACCACTTAGGAATTCCTGACTCGTTAAACACTTCTAAGCTGCACTATTTATTTGGCAGTGCTTTGGTCTTATTTATCTATTTAAATATTGCATTGTTTAGGTGAAAGTTCACAAAGCAAATATGTTTTCAATTCTGCCGGTTGTAGATACATAGATGACATTGCCTGCAATTACCCCAAGGTGTTCACATTCTCCTTTTTTCTACCTTGAGTTACCCATCTCTGTTCACCCATCTTTCCTGACCTTTTCTGCCTCCTGAACTTTGCTTTTGGTCTCACAAGTGATTGTTCTGGAAAGCACATTCCGCCCAGGTCGTGGTATTGACTCCATCGGCCCTGCCTCCCTTACGTGACTGCAAGGTGGTCCCCAGAAAGAGTGTCATTAGAGGCGTGTCTGAGGAGCACAGACTCATGGTTTCACCATGCTGAATCAAGTGAACCAAGCCAATACGTCTGGTCTTCTGCGGGAGTTGTTGTTTTTTATCATTTTATTGGGAGCTTGTACAACTCTTATCACAATCCATCCATCCATCCATTGTGTCAAGCACATGTGTACATTTGTTGCCATCGTCATTCTCAAAACATTTGCTTTCATTGTGTTCTTTTCTCCTAATCTATCCAGAGCCCTCTACTGTGACCCCAGTCAGAGCAGTTGGTGGGGTGGCAACAGTGTTTCCGTGACTGAAATGTACGGCCAGATTATGGACAGTGTGGACTTTGCAATTCACGGTCTTTTTCACTTTTGTGGTCTTGGACCTCAAACGTTGTACCCACCTGCAGTTGATCCCGTCTGATGACATGGGAACCTTGGGAGCTGCTGGCCCTGCCCTGCCTTAGCCAAGGTGAAGGGCTGAAAGTGGTCGCTCTGGTCCCTCTCCTGGGACTCTCCTGTTTCCTTGTTGCTGTTGCTCCAGCAAGTGTGAACCAGGTCCTACAGTGCCTGATTCTCTCCCTCTGAAAGTAGCCCTTTCAAATCCCTCACAGTTTGGTGATCCTGCCCTGTTTGATGACAGCAAAATCATTTTACCTGCAAGTAAATGGGCACTGTTATTAGAGTTTTGACCATTGTTCTGTTTTCAAAATGTTTTTTATTTTAATTTTCATAATTGTGTGTTTTTTAATAACATCATTTACTTGAACTGTACTTTTCGCTGTCTTTTAGTATACCCGTGGATTTGTACAACCATCACTACCATTGCTTTTTAACATTAGCAGTCACTGCCCGCTTCCACCAGCCTCCTTCCCCAGAGTCCTAGCCTAGGTAACCACCGATAGACTTTTTGTTTCTTACTGATAGGCTTCTTCTGCATAGTTCATGTAAATGGAGCCATGTAATGTGGTTGCCTGGAATCCCTCGTGGTACAGTGGGTTAAGCATTAGGCTGCTAACCAGAAGGTCAGTTATTCAAACCCACCAGCCACTCGTAGGGAGAAAGGTGAGACAATCCCCGTCCATAAGATTGACAGCCTCAGGAGCAGCGCTCTTCCACCCTGTAGGGCCCCCAGTCGGAATCGACTCGGCAGCGTGGGTTTGCTTTCTAGTTTGGTGGCTTTTTCCAACTAATGTCTTCAGGCCTCTCCCAGTCTCCGTGTGTCGGTCCCTCCGTTCTTGTTGCACCTCTTCTACCCTGTTGTGTGGCTGCACCGCAGCATTCGTCAGTTCTTTCCACCTTTGAGCGGTTAGGAAGGGTGCTGCTGTGACCGTTGTGAGGTCAAATGGTAACTGTGCTTAACCCTTTGAAACACTGCCGGCCGTTTCCCACGATGGCTCTGCCCTGTGGCACCTGTGCCGGCGATGAGGAGCTTTCCCTTTCTCCGCATGCAGCTCTGGCGAGCGGACTCAGGGAGCCCAGCCATCCCAGGGGAAGTGCTCGCTCCTGTAGCTTCTGTTTGCATGTCCTAGATGGCTCACGCATAACCCTTTGTGATTTTTTTTTTTTTTTTAAGAAATCAATCATTACCTGTGCTCATCTTTTCTCTGCTCCCCCTTCTTTTATGTGTCGAAAGAAGGGCAAAACTAACACTCAGACAGACACCACACCCCTCTCAACATTTCAGGGACACAGTAAAGATCTGGGGAAGTAAGAGATGAAAGTGATCGGTAAAGTGAAGTGGGTTTTTTATGCTGTTGGGTACCTAGAGACTTGGGAGGTGCTAGTGTGTTTGTGAAGGCCTGGGCTCCCACAGCCTGGTATTTCACATGTCGGAAGTGCTGAGATACCTGGGGGAGGAGGAAAGTAGGACAAAGGACAAGGTGAGGATGGACCAAGACCAGGGTGCTGTATAAAGCACTGTCACGACCTCCGATGGGAACAGAGTGCAAAGCAGCTCATCAGACTCTTAGCTCAGGGGGACTAAGCAGAACATTTGGAGGAGATTTAGACAGGGTTCCACTTAAGAAACACAAGGCAACTTTGAATTTCAAGTATGTGACGGTCCTGAAGCTCCACGAGAGCCTCTCCCAGCCCCCTCAGAAGCTTGCTTTATATCGTGCATTAGATAACTGCTGCCCATTTGTGTCTCCCCCTGCAGGTACCAGTCCCTCAATCTGACTCATGTCCCTGAGCACAGCGCACCCATCTATGAGTTCCGGTGACAACGGTTCAGAACAGCCACCAAATAAAACTTAACTTGGCAAAAAGAGCTTTGCCAAGAAAATGTGTACCTGCCAGAACCAGGAGGCCCCGTGTTCCTGGCTCCTCAGAGTAGACTGCACCAGAGAGCATGAGTGTGAGCCCGCAGACTCTGGGAAACACAGTCGGTGCTGGCAGGGGAAGGGCTCGCTCGCTCTGCCTTCCTCTCTGTGGCAATTTGGTCTTAATCTGTTTTAAGCTACCTTAAATGCACTTTTCCTTCTCGCTCAGCTAACTTCTATATCACTGAAATGCCCATTCCTTCCTCATCCCAACCTCGAGCTGAGGAGGACTTCAGCTCCCTGGATCCCCCTTGGCCTTGGTGCTCAGAGCCAGCTGACTGGCCCAGGCCCTCTCCTCCCCAGTTGCTTGGCCTAGTAACTGAGAGAAGGCAGAGCCCAAGCACACCAAGGCAAGCCCTCAGAGCTCGTGCCGGGAGCTGGGGAGCTGCCGCACTGGGGCTGATCAGTCTCTGTTCTGATTGGCGGGTGGGTCAGCTAGCACTGTCCACCCCTGATGTGAACAGTGTGGCACTGTTGGTCCTGGGT
>NW_022105908.1:15802026-15807091 GCF_000313985.2 Echinops telfairi | reverse complement strand
TCAGGCGGGAGCAAATTCCAGTCCTGCCTGCTCAGTACATTTGCTCCAAACTTTTGAACTGAAGGGCAATACTAAATGAAAATAAGAGTTTTTTATTACAAAATTATTTTTATGGTCCTTGCACAAGGACCTTGGCAAATGCACAATTATTCAGAATTACATTTATCGTTTTCACATTGAAAACAGCAAATGTTGACTTAGTAATTTTTATACCTATATCTATATGTATGTGTATATTTAATCAGCCAGCGGTTTTGAAACTAGTCATCCTGGTACAAAAGTTTTGAAGCACTGCATAAATTCTTGTACTCAACATGAGAGCTGTTTGGGGGGTCAGTGTAGCATTTGTACGCCCCTCCTTTTGTTATTCAAAACAACAGCAGTGCTTCATGGTACCTTCTGCTTCTCGCAGAAAGAGCTGAATGAAGTTCTCCTGAAATGGTGACTCTGAATTGCTGGGGCTTGGGGAGGGGCAGGAATATGTACACGCTCAAGTAACTCAAGGCTCATGTGCCAAAGTGTGTGTGTGTGTGTGTGTGTGTGTGTGTACACGCGTGCATGTGCGTGCGTGCGCGCTCTTTCATTTGTTTTGTAAATGTTTAAGAAGCTTAATAGGTGGGCATCAGTTGTAGCCTCTGAAGACGGGCAGGACTTTACAGGGCTTGGCCGTTTCTGGTGGCTTGCAAGACTTCCTCCAAGTGAAAGCCGGGAAGCTGTAAGACAGAAGAGCATGTGAACCCACGGGAGCCCAGGGACTTGACTGCTGCCTGTCCTCTGGTCTGAAAAAACGAAGCGTTTGGGTTAGATTTGAACTGAGAGGGGGGCGGAAATGTTCTTGTTAAAATAAAGTGACTTTCCTTTAATGATACATGCACTGTATACGAATGAGAATAAATGTTAGAGGAAGGCTTAAACAAGACATGGGTGACAATAGTCAATGGGCCCCTGTATCTAAATGTCGCGCAAAAGTGTGCACACACCCCATTTAGAAAGATCAGGGCTCGGATTCCCTAGAATTTAGCCTTAGTGCACTAGGTGGGGAAATAACTCCCACCCACACCCAGAGCTGAGTCCACGGTCTGTCTTGATTTTGAAAGGTACAGGCAGCAGTGGGCGGCTGTGGTCAGACCCGGCTGATTTCACACCGACCAATGGGCAGAGCGCTCCCTCCCACTTCGCCTCAGTGTTCACAGGCGAAGGCAGGGCGGGATGTAAGAACAGGTGGTGCCAGGGCGGTGCTGGTTCGTCCCTCCACACAGGCAAGCTAGGTTCATGTCAGTCCCCACTGGCAGCACTCTGGTCCCTATCTTCGCCTGTGTTTTGTAAGCCTCCTTAATGAAACAGACCCTGCTCCGGCCCGGGGGGTGAAGCCACCACCAGGCTGGGGGGTTGGGGAGGAGGGCATGCATGTGTGGCTTCAAGTGCTAGGTTGAGGACCGAGGAGGGCAGGCGCATGGGCAAGTTTGCTGCTGTCCAGCTAGCCAAATGGGAATAAACAAGGTCCTATGTGGGGGTTTGTTGTCAGTTTAGGGAGAGGGTAAAGCTAGGTAAGAGATGCACCAGTTGTGTTGCAAGAGAGAACATTACCTTTACTAAATCTTTGGATGCATCTGTGATGAAGCTTTGTTCATTTGAAATCTGCCAGCCGAGACTAGGGAGGAAGGGAAGTATGTTTCACGCCCTCCATAACTAACTCCCTGAAGATTGACAGTGGCCCCCCTCCCCCTGCCCCCTCAGAGAATTTACTTCTTCCAGCCAGTTCCCAAAGAAACGTTGTGGACTTAGCTCCATTTGTAGTTATTTTTAGTCTCTTCTGAACCTTCTCAGTGGTTTACATGCCTGTGCTACTATGTGCAATCTTTTTGGTTGCCGTTTGCACCATCTTTAAGAAGTTACTACAGGTTGCCTATTTTCTGCCTGTCTTCCTTCAGACCAAACAGACCCAAAGGGAAGTGAGCCCTAGGGACTGGCTGCTCTTCCCTCACCACTCAGAAAGCTTCCGTCCTGTGTTCCTCCAGCCTGGGCACTTGGGACAGGCTCAAGTTATTCCTCCTCCCCGCCCATCCAGCCCCCAAACCTAGACTGTTCCCGCCACCCTCCACCCGTGATGACCCAATGCCTGATGCTAAGCAGGAAGCTCGTCTGTCCGGGACATTGGAATCACAAACTCAAGGAGAGCACAGGGTGTTCTGATGCTTTTTGCTTTTAGAGACAGGGATTTTATGTTTTCTCGAAGGCCTTGAGTTGGTTTTGTTTTTCCTCATCAAATAGTCTGATAAGCTAATTTTTTGGAAAAGAAATGCCATTGAGTATGTTGTATTGTGGTTTAAAATTACTAACATTCAGGAGAAGAGAAAAGATTTTATTTGGAATGTTCTTAATGATTAGATTTGAATGGGCACAGGGATGATTTTGTTTCTTTGGGGGGGCATGTGGGAAGGGTTTGAGGATTTGGAATGGGAGAAGTATTTTGCAGAGCTATCAATGTCCGAATAATTTTTTTAAACAATAAAGGTATTTAAGCAGTGAAATTGTCTTGTTCATAAATCAAAGCAGCCATGTTAAAACGATCCTCCTTCTGTCCCTGTGGTTGTGGAGATGTTCTGGGCCACTGGGACCACATAGAGGTTGAGGTCCTCTCTGGACAGCTGGGGTCACCTCTTTCTTCCCTCTTTGGGGTTTTCAGCTGCTTGACACTCCTGTTGGAATTCCATGTTGCTAATTTATGCATTTCTTTAGACATGTGGAGCACTTCTCTGTTTTGTTTGCAAGATTTAACGCTTGTATTTAACAACATAGCCTATGCAGACAGAACACACAGGGCACCTCTCAACCCCACCACACTCCAGCTCTGAAACCAGACACCCGAGGGCAGCAGTTCTCAACCTGTCGGTCGTGACCCCTTTGAGGGTTGAACGACCCTTTCCTAGGGGTCGCCCGATTCATAACAGTAGCAAAATGACAGTGATGAAGTAGCAATAAAAATAATTTTATGGTTGGGGGGGTCACCACAACATGAACTGTCTTAGAGGGTCACGGCATTAGGAAGGTTGAGAACCATTGCTCTAGGGACTTCCTGAGGCCAGATCTGGCAAACTGACTCTGGTTCTCTGCCCCAGCAGCCAAGGCCCCCAGCTCCCCCGTTACACTGGATTTGGACAGACCTCCCTGAATGGCATCAGGGCACCCAGGTTCTTTTGTGAAACACTGGAAACAGTAGGTTCTCGTTACCCAGTCTACCTCAAAATCATGATGTGATCTTCAGAACATCAGACGGCCGCAAGAAAAACAGTTATTCTTGCTTAATAATAATTCCACACATCGTTGCCAAGGCATGTCATATGCATTGTACCATCCTAGGCAGGGGGTAGGAGTCCTGATGGCGTAGTGGTGGTTCATTGAGCTGCGAACCACAGCAGTTTGAAACCACCAGCCATTCCACAGGAGAAAGGTGGGGCTCCCTAATTCCTTCACACGGTACAGTCTTGGAAACCCACAGGGGCAGTTCTGTTCTGTCCCACGGCTCACTTCTAATTGGAATCCACTTGATGGCCGTGAGCTTGAGTGAGGTCTAGGGGGGAGGGGGGAAGACTTGCTTCTGTTCTGAAGGCAGACCTTGTGATCCCATAGCTAGCACATCGCCCTCATCGCCATCTGACACCCCCAACGTGTAATCTTTATCCTGCTGTTTTCTAAGCCGGCCAGAGGAACTGGAGAATTCTGTCTTGGCAGATGTTTTTCTGTATTAAGTGTGACATCAAGCGCAAACCGGACAAAGGTGGCGATTCTCAATATCAAAGCTTTCTCCACTGATCTGAACTGGGCTGGGAAGGAAAGCACTGAATTGCTACACAATGAAGCAGGCAGCAGACTCCGGACTGGACTGCACAGGGGGAATAGGCGCCTGAAAATTGAAGAGCAATTGGGTTGGCTTCCCCTCCAGATTTTTCGTCTAAATCATTAACGATTGAGGTTCCCTATTGGTACATAACAGGAAAAACGTAAGGCTTTTCACTTCTATGGAAACATGCTAAACTCGAGTGTACTGTGCCATTTTTCCCTTCCAGTTTCTTGGCATGATGTGCGTCTCGATCTCATTCCTCTCCCTGACTTCCCAGTTGCCCCTGCATTTCCACTCCTCCCCTAGCTGGCACAGACTTAGAGCATGGCTCTTGAACTTGGGTGGACATTATAATCACCCATAACTCTCAAAAAATATCTAGGCTCCCACCTCTCCCACTGAAACTAAAGAGAAGCTTCTGGGCTGGTGATAGTGGGGGGCCCTGCCCTATAACTGTGCACAGACTGAACAGAGACCATGCAAAATACTGCCTTTCCAAGAGTACACTGTCATACAGGCACAGGGTAAGTGCCAATCTGATCTTCCTGCCTGTGCAGCTGGAGCCAGGAAAAATCCCAACCCTGTCTAAAACTTGGAACCCTTGGAAATCCAAAGGAGGGATGGTGATAGCGTTTCACCATACCTTTGTCCGGTTCATGCATTCAGCAGATGCTTTTCAGTACTTAGTCTGTGCTCAGCAGTGTTCTGGAAACAGATGCTTCAGCAAACAGCATCGCACGCCAGGAAGGACTCATGAGCTCGACAGGGAGCATCCGTAAAGCAGTGAAAAAGTGACCTCTTTAAAAGTTGCTGACATGATAGTAGGCAGACATGCTACACAGGTCCTCAAAAGTATGAGAGGCCAAATGAAACCAATGCAAATGATAGCCCTGGAACTCTGAACTTCAGAGGAAGAGGTCAAGACGTGGCTTGAATACGAACTAGAAAAAGCTGAAGAAGCGGGCCGAGAGAGGGAACAGATAGTCAACTGACCTGAGCAGGCGCACAGCAACCTTAAAACTTCTGCATGTAGCGGGACAGGAGGCGAATCAAGGGAAATAGAGGAAAGAGCTGGGAGGAAAAGGGCATTTATAGAGCTCTAGATAAAGGCATGTACATATGCAAATATATGAGGATGGGGAAATAGATCTATGAGCCTACATTTATAGGTTTAGTATTAAGGTAGCAGAAGGACATTGGGCCTCCACTCAAGTACTCCCTCAA
>NW_022105908.1:15799792-15800747 GCF_000313985.2 Echinops telfairi | reverse complement strand
TTAAAAAAAAAACAAAAAAAACTTCTGCATGCAGAATTCAATTGAGACAGTGGCCTGCCTGATGACAAGTTATTGAAATTATTTAAAATATATTATTAGGGTTATATTGGTATTTGTTGCCACCTGCTCTGTTTGCTTTGCTGTTACTTAAGGTTTCCTTGTTGCCACCTGCTCTGTTTGTTTTGCTGCTTTGCTGTTACTTAGGGTTTCCTCCCCACCTTTACTCTTTTTTTTTTTTTCTTGTCCCACCTGATAGGAGAAAGCAACTAGGCCCACATGGCACAGCCACACCTGTACCTCCTGCTCACAGTCCCCCTCTCCTGTACCACCTAATCATTGAAAGCAGCCAACATCAGCTGACACTGCCCCCAACTGCACTACAGGAAAGGGAACCAACAACTGCACACATTCTCTGCCACAGCCACCAGGAGACAAGTTGTACATGACTAAAAACACGCCAACACATAATCCTCAAATGAGCCAAAGACTCATTTGGAGAGGAAGTACCATCGGAACTGCCTGATAAACCATTCAAAAGAATTATATGAAGGTACTTTTAATGGATCAGAAAGTGAGAAAATTGCCAACAGAATCAGGGAAAACAAAAACCTTAAGAATTCAGGGAAAACTGTACAAAGAATAACAATAAAACAAATAATATAAAGAAAGCAAATAGAAATCCAGGAGATTCTAGTGACAGATCATACATTGAAAGTGTAATTGAATCCATGGAAGGTCAAATTAGTGGACTTGAAGACAAATCTGAATACTAATCTGCTAGAGCAGTGGTTCTCAACCTTCTTAATGCTGCAACCCTTTAATAACACCATGTGGTGACCCCCAACCATAAAATTATTTTTGTTGCTGCTTTATAACTGTAATTTTGCTACTGTTATGAATCATAATGTAAATATCTGATATGCAGAATGTATTAGGCAACCCCTGTGAAAGGGTC
>NW_022105908.1:15792738-15799239 GCF_000313985.2 Echinops telfairi | reverse complement strand
GCAATGAATGTATAAATGCGCTTTACACCATTGATGTATGTATGGATTGTGATAAGAGTTGTATGAGCCCCTAATAAAATAATTAGAAAAACAAACAAACTTGGGGGCAGATCGGGGCCTCTTACAGCTCTTATCACAATGCATACATACATACATGCATTGTGTCAAGCATATTTGTACATCTGTTGCCTTCATCATTTTCAAAGCATTTTCTTTCTACTTGAGCCCTTGATAACCGCTCTCCATTGTACCCCTCCATCCCTCATGAACCCTTGATAATTTATAATTTCCCCCCTTTCTTATGCCAACCACTGTCTCCCTTCACCCACACCAGCTAAGAATTTTATAACAAGCAGAGTTGTCCCTCAAATGTGACAGCAACATTAGGGCACTACCAGATAGAAAAAGAAAATAGGATGATTTGAAAATAGGCAGACCAACCACCAGAAATACGAAAGGGAGTTCTTCAGACAAAAAAACCACCAACAGCAGACAACAAATTAAGATGTGTACATGAAAACAATACCCAGAAGTCAGCTGAAATATAGAAGTATTCATACTAAAATAAAACTACAAGACTGAAAATAGAGACATCATTTTGTAACAAAGACAATTAGAAAGCAAAAAGAGGTAATAGCATAGTTACAGAACTTCAAAGTGGAGAGAAAGGCACGTTGATTTACAAGATAAAGCACATTTAACCTTGGGATGAAATTTTAAAATTACAGCATAACCTTAAAGAAAATGAGTTAACTGTTCACCAAAATGAGAAAAGAACAAAAAAAAAATGAGAAAAGAAAGTCATAGTCAAGACTAAAACAACAGCAATGAGGAAAATGGCAACCCACAAAAAAATTAATTCAGAAAATTATGCAGACAAGAAACCAACAGCCCTACAAAAATCATCGCAAAATACAACAGTAAGTTTATACCTGATAATTACACGGAAGGTAATTAGAGTAGATGCACTAGGTAAGAGATGCACGTTACCCATAAAGACAAAAAACAGAGGATAGAAAAAAACAAACCAAGCTAATGACAAAAAAGAGCAGGAGTGGTGATAGTAAATTCTGATAAAATAGAGTTAAGCCAAAAACCAGAGAGACAAAGGAGGGTCCTGCTATATACTGATTAAAGGGTCAGCAAAAGGCATCCAATGAAATTCCTCAAAATACATCAAACCCTCACAGAACTGAAGCAAGAAATAAATTACAATAGTAGAAGACTTGAATACAGCACTCCCAATAGAGGACCAGAGGCAAACAAACCAAGTCCACTGCCATTGAATCAGTACTGAGTAGTAGTGACTCTATAGGGTTCCCAAGGATGTTCATGTTTACAAGAGTAGGTAGCCTCATCTTTGGCCTGTGTAGCGGCTGCTGGGTCTGAGTCGCAGATCTTGTAGTTACGAGTCTAATACTCACCCAGCAGGTCCACCAGGGCTCCTTTCAACGAAGGACAGAAGAACTGTAAAGCAAGAATAGAACTAGGGGCTCTGGGAACAGACATGGCACCACACCTTGCACAACTAATCCTGAAAATGGCACCAAGACAACAGTCAATGCTAGGAATCTCTTGTGGGGGTGGGGAACTCCAAGTTCCCGAGGAACATGTGCTTCGCCAAGAAGCACAGGAAGGGCCTGAAGAAAATGTAGGGCAAGAACACCAAGGCCATGGATGCTCCTGCCGAGGTGATCAAGTCTCTTGTGAAGCCCAAGAAGGTCAAGGCTAAGATCCGAATGGAGATTAGCCACAAGCTCAGTTGACTGGCTGACATTGCCCGTCCCAAGTTTGGCAAGCAGGCTTGGGCACATATTGCCAGGGGTCTGAGGCTCTGCTGGCCAAAGCCCAAAGCCAAGGCACAAAGCAAGCCTAACACTCCAGCCAAGTCCTCAAGCTCAAGCTCCCAAAGGTGCCCAGACCCCTGGTCAAGCTCCCAAAAGCTCCCACAAAGTAGACTTCTCCATCACTGGATCCACATCGCTTTGCACCCACTGGCCTGTGATCTTCCTGCATTCTGCCTCTTTGCATGTGGTCACGTGAGTCTGCAGAGGGACTTATGGACTATGGACTTGAGTTGGACGGGGCTGGGATGTTTTCATAATATACGAAGGGGTACCCCAAAAAAACAGAATTTTCCCCCCAAAGCTATGTTGTTGTTGTTGTTTTTACAAAACAAAACAACCGTATCCCCTTCAGAGTAGTATGCATTACACTTAATACATTTGTCAAACCTGCAATTCCATTCTTGGAAACATTTTCAAACTCATCTGTTTGGATGTCTATGGTACCTCCTTTGTTTTTTTCTTTACCTCTTTCACGCCATCAAATTGCTGGGCATTCATGTCCCTTTGCATGGGACATGAAACAAAAAAAAGTCTCATGGAGTGAGGTCAGATGAGTCAGGTGCGTGGAGCAAGAGGCATGCTGTTTTTTGCCAAAAACTGGTGCACTGAGATGGCTGTGTGAGCAAGTACATTATCATGGTGGCAAAATCGGTCTCAGTCTGCCACAGATCAGGCCTTTTTGTTGCACACTGTTATGCAATCTTTTCGGAACCTCTAAATAGAAAGCTTGATGAACAGTCTGACCTGGTGGAACGAACTCCAAATGCCCTATCCCCCTCACATCAAAAAAACAAATGAGCATCGTCTTGACCTTTGATTTCACTTGATGAGCTTTTTGGGGGTGAGGTGACGATGGCGTCTTCCATTGGCTTGATTGATGTTTGCCTTCAGGGTTATAAGAATAGCACCATGTCTCGTCATCAGAAATGAACTTGGGGCAGGGGACAGTCAGGATCCCTTCGGAGCTGTTCTTTCAAAGCATAGCATGTTTCCACTCAACATAATTTTTCCTCGTCAGTCAGAAGCCAAGGCACACATTTTGCAGTGACCTTTCTCATTTCCAAATCTTCCGTTAAAATCCACTGAACCGAGCAACAAGATAGTCCAGATAACTTCCCCATGTCTTCATTGGTCCATTGTCGCTCTTTGAGCACAAGTGTACAAATTTTGTTGACATTTTCAACCATTTGGGAAGTTGACAGATGTTCAGAACGAGGTTTATCATCAATTGACATTTCACCTTTTTTGAAATGAGAAAACCACTCATACACTTGAGTTTTCCCATAGGGCTGCCCTTGTAAGCTGTGTTCAACATCACAACAGTTTCTGTGGCATTTTTCCTGAGCAGGGAACAAAATTTCACAGCCGCATGCTGCTCGCTTAAATCAGCCATCACAAAAAATGAAGTTCAAGCGAAACTACTTTTATGAAAAAAAAATTCACTGTGACCAGAGAACCTTCCCAGGAGATGCCACTGGGTGCACTAACTCAGCAAGTGGGGAAAATGTGTACTACAAAAGCTCCACCCAGCACAGCTTTTTTTCTGTTTATTTTAGGGGGGAATACTCCCTCATCTAATTACTTAATATAAAGCTCTTTCTTACACATATATGAGTGTCACTGGATTTGTTTCTCTTGTCAACCCAGTCTAACATATGTGCCAATAAAACTGTTCAAAACAAAACAAACACCGTGTACAACCATTATGGAAATTTATTTGGTGCTACCTAAAACAACTGAGACTAGAACTCCCGTACAATCCAGCAATAACTCTGCTGGATATGTACACCCTGAAGAAGTGAGAGACATAGCATGAACAGAAAGATTCACTCCCATGCTCACTGCAGTGCTGTTCACAATAGCAAGCTGTTGGAAATAGCTCAAATGCCCATCAGGAGGAGAATGGATAAAGAAACTTTGGTACATATACAAAATAGAATAGTATGCATAGCTAAAAAAAAAAAAAAGCCCCAAAACTAAGTGGTTAGTCATTCACACACACATAATAATATTATTGTATGAGAACACTATGGACAAAAGCCAAGACAAAGACTTGCATACTAAAGGGAACAGGTTTTAGGGGTTCCCAAGGAAGGGAGTGCAAAGAAGGGCAGATGAACAAGTACACTAGAAGGTGGACAGATAGTGATTTGGGAGAAAGTGAGGATAGAGGGATTGAGGTGGGAGGTGGTACAGACTACTGGAGTGGAGGATATTGAAAGGTTTGAACTATTGAATGCAGAATTGATGGTCTGAAATGTCAACCTAATTCATAATAAAAAAATGTACCCAAAATCAACCAGAGTAAATTTAACCAGAGAAATCAAACAAACCCAAACTGCAAGAAACCAAGAGACCTACAAAAATGGAAGAATGTATAATGCTCATGGATAGGGAGACTTAACATTCAAAATAGCAATGCTACTACCCCCCAAACAATCTACGGAAACATTGCAAGCCCAACTCAAATCCAACCTCACTCTTTACAGAGATGGAAAAGCTCATCACTAACTTGATACAGGAAGGAAACTGATCCGAATAAACAACACAACTAAGATGAATAAAGTAGGAGGCAGAGGCTTCCACACCTCAAGACCTACTTCTAAGCCACAGCAGTCAAGACAGTCTAGTACTGACACAACAACAAACACACCAGTGGAACAGACTTAAGAACCCAGATATCGATCTACAGTGAGATCTGTGATAAAAGGCTAAAACACAAAAAATGAGGAAAAAATAGTCTCCTTAACCAATGATGCTGGCAGAATTAGATGTCCATTTGCAGGAGAATGGAACAGGGCGCCATATACAAAAACATAGATCATTCAAAGACCTAAATGTAAAACCAACAGTTATAGGGACCACGTATCTGTCAGTTTGTCAAGCTGGGGTGGTTGTGTGTTGCTGTGATGCTGGCAGCTACGTCCCTGGTATGACAAATGCCAGTGGGGTCACACAAAGTTACCTCGTATGCAACTACATATGCCAGGAAATTTGGAAGGCAACTGACTGGAAGAGATCCCTATTTGTACCTATTCCAAAGAAAAGTGACCCAAAGGAATGCTATAATTATAGAATAATAGCACTCATATCACATGCCAATAAAACATTTATGAAGATCATCCACCAGCGGTTGTAGCAGTACATTGACAGAGGAGCCCATATGCAGAGCACGACGTGGAACATTGCTGATGTCAGACAGATCTTGGCTGAAAGTAAAGAATACCAGAAATATGTTTACAGTACTTGTGTTCTGTGACATGCCAAGGCACTAGACTGAGTGGATCATAACCAACTATGAAGAGCCTTGGAAAGAACGGGAATTCCAGACCACTTCTCCGTGCTCATGTGGAACTTCTACATGGATCAAGAGGCAGGGGTGCGGACAGAACGTGGTTTAAAACCAGGAAAGGTGTGCGTCAGGGTTGTTGTATCCTCTCACCATATTTACTCAATCTGTATGTAGAGCAACAATCAGAGAGGTTGAATTTTATGAAGAAGAATGCGGTATCAGGATGGAAGGAAGGCTTATTCACCTATGATATTCAGATGACACCCCTTTGCTCGCTGAAAGTGAGGACTGGAAGCACTTGCTGATGAAGATCCAAGATTGCAGGCTTCAGGATGGATTACAACTTAATGAAAAGAAGAGCAAAATCCTCACATCTGGATTTTGGTAGCAATAGGGCACATCATGATAAATGGAGAAAAGATTGACGTTGTCGAGGATTTCATTTTGCATGGATCCACAATCAATGCTCCTGGAAGGAATGGTCACGAGATCAAATGACACACTGCATTGGGTAACTCTGCTTCACAAGGCCTCTGTAGAGTATTGAAAAGCAAGGATGTCCTTTTGGAGGACTGTTGTGCTTGACCCACGCCATGGCATTTTCAGTCGCCTCGTGTGTGTGTGTGTGCGTGTGTGTGTGTGTGTGTGTGTGTGTGTGTGTGAGTTGGACACTGAATAAGGAAGAAGACTGTTGAAGAACAGATGCATTTAAATTTGGTGCTGGCAAAGAAATAACTGAAAATGCCATGGACTGCCACAAGGACAAACAAATCTGTCTTGAAAGCAGTGTAGCCAGGGGTCCTTCGAAGCCAGGGTGGCAAGGTTTTGTCTTACATGCTTTGGACGTGTGGTCAGGAGAGGCAGTCCCTGGAGAAGGACATCATGCTTGGCAAAGCAGAGGGGCAGCAAGAAAGAAGAAGACCCTTAACAAGATGGACTGACACGGTGTCGGCAATGATGGCTGAAGCATAGGGACACGTGTGACGATGGCCCAGGACCAGGCAGGGTTATGTTCTGTGGTTCATGTGGTCACCACAGATCGGAACTGACTCATATAGGTATTGTTGGCACTTAACAACAACAACAGCTGTAAAGATCATCAGTGGAAAAATAGGAACCGGTACATGATATAATACATGATATAAATACACTATCAAACATACATTGCCAGAAGAAGCCAGCTCCTAGCACAATCACTACGGGTTTGGTAGGCGCAATTGTACAGCGATAATAAGTAAATATTATAGTAAAGTTATAGAGAGCATGAGAGATAAAAGAGATATATAGAAATAAATGGAGTCAGACACATTTCATGGTAGCATGCTCACCTCAGCCTTGCTTGGTAATCCACGTGGAGGGAGT
>NW_022105908.1:15788087-15792356 GCF_000313985.2 Echinops telfairi | reverse complement strand
GGGATGAGACAGCAGTCTGGCAGCAAGTATCTGACTTCCCCCCACAATACATGGTATAAGGCCCTAATACATGATATAAATACACTATCAAACATAACTGAAAACACTCAAATGACCAAGACCTCCTAAAAATTAGATGTTTATACGCAACAAAAGATTTCCTCAAAAGAGTAAAGAGAACCCGCAGACTAGGAAAACATTTTGACAATGAGACACTAGACAAGGACCTAAGCTCTAACTAAATCTGTAGGAAATGTTAACATCTCAACAAGAGAAAGGCAATCCAATTTTAAAATGGCCAGAAGATGTAAGCAGACACTCCACGAAAGGCGACTAAAAACATGAACCACTGCCTGTAATCGTTAGCATTATCAAGTGGATCTAGCAGCTATACTTGTACTGGGGCTCTGGACCCAATAGGGATTCACTCTAAATCTTTACTCTTTCTCCGTTTTACAGGGTCGTTATTGCTGGGTCCTTGGTTCGATGTTTGCCCTTGTTTTGTGTGTTGATCTGTACAGGGAAACTGACACGAGTGGATCTATGAAGACCATAGCTGGATTAATAATTGCCTGATGGCATGGAAGGAGAAGGTAGGTGAAATCCGGAGTCAACATGGGGACAAGCAGGAAGAAAAGGATCCAAAGTTGGTGGTGGCCACGATGGCACAACCTTTCTTGATATGATGTGAACTCTTGAATTGTCTATATGTGCATTACAGCTCAATGAAAAACAGAAAGGCTTTCTTACTGGTTGGAGAGAGACTCGTCAAACCAGCAAGATCAAACCCCTTAATTACCCTGCAGGTATGGAACGAAACTCATCCCAGTGGCTTAATTGACAGCCAAACAGTAGACAACTCTACAACGGGAACAGAAACACCGGAGAGGTCCACAGACCTTAGAATAAATTATTAAGTTATAAAAGAAAGAAAGAAAGAACAGCCTTTCCCTAAGGACACTGTTTAGAAGGGTTAGGGAAGAAAGAAGCGGTATAATATTCAATGGTGATAGTATTAGAAGTAAAGACAAAGCAGGGTAGGGGTTGGGTCACATTGGGAACGTATGGACTGCAACGTTTTTTTAAAGGGGGTCAGGATGGACCTCATTGAGCAAACACCTAGCGGTGAGGGAATGAGTCCCGTGGATCTCTGAGCAAGAGCACTGCAGGCAGAGGCTGGCAGCTCAGCAGTCCCGCGGCTGAGTAAGCTGCCCATGCGAGAGGAAGAGTAGAGCCACGACACTGTAGGGCTTTGTAGACTGGAGGCAGATCCCCTGGGCTCCTGTAGGCTGCTGTCACAATAAGGTAAGAACTAGTACAGGATTGAAGCCAAAGAGCAACATAGTCTGATGAAGTTTAAACTCACCTAGAATTGATTACGACTTATAGCGGCTCTATAGGACAGGGTAGTACCGCCCCGTGGATTTACAAGACTGTAACTCTTCCTTTTTTTTTAATTTAAAGAGAACATTTAATGTCTTAAAAGAGATAAAGAACCCAAAGATACAGACATCACTTGGATGAGGGGGCCCATTAGCACAAGGTTAAGATGGCTTCCAAGGATTCACAGTTGGGAGACAAGATATGCCGTAACTCTTTCTGGGTGTAAAAAGCCTCATTTTTCTCCCTTGGAGTGGCTGATAGTTTTGAACTACTGACCTTGTGGTTAGTAGCCCAATATGTAACCCACTATACCATCAAGGCTCCAGGATTCGGTTTAAAGAGGTGGTTCTCAACCTTCCTAACGCCTCGACCCTTTAATACAGTTCCTCATGTTGTGGTGACCGCCCCCCAACCATAAAATTATTTTTGTTGCTACTTCATAACCGTAATTTTGCTACTGTTATGAATCGGGCGACCCCTGTGAAAGGGTTGTTTGACCCCCAAAGGGGTCTTGACCCACAGGTTGAGAACTGCTGGTTTCAAGGATTGCTGCCAATGTATGACAGGCCGAAAGGCTGGGGCGAGGGGGCAACTGAGCTGGGAAGAAGTGGTTCAGTCTACATCAATCTAAAGGGAGGCCCTCAGGGTTGACTGACAGGCTAGACATGACTCCGAGAGCAAGGGAAGTTAGGGGATTCCAGGGTTTGAGCCTTGGCCCCTGAAAGGTTGGTTTGTCACATGTTTGTGAAGGTTACTGCAGCCATCACAGGAAGACATCCTTACAGTCAGTGACTTTCCCTAATAGAAACTAATTTCTCATGCTCATCAAGTCCAGCTGACACCTAGTGAGAGTGGAACTTGAGCTAACCAAGCTCCCAGGATTGCAGCTTCCTAGAGGGACTTGGGCAGAACATTTAGCAGAGGACGCCCATGATCCACTTACAGGTGGACTGGGAAATGAGAACGTGGCCACCCAATGGCTGTTCCACTGTACAAAAGTGGTTGCCGGAAGCAGGTCTACAGAAGACCACCGTGCTCCTGCCTATCCTATTCCCACACCAGCAAGGAGCTTGGAAATATGACCAGGCTTGGTGCCCTGGCAGGGACTGGACGGTTTGGACAGCAATCTTGGCACAAAAGCTGCAGCTGGTGTCTCTCCCCTTGTTTAGAAGAGTGTTGAAAATTAACACAGGAAAACAATTAGTCATGGAGTGCATGCACAGTAGCTGCCATGACTCTAAGACCAGAATAGATGGTGGCTGGCTACTGTTACCTGAAAGGATCCCATTAGAAGGTCCTGGATAGAGTGGGAGAAAAAATGTAGAACAGAACTCAGGAAGAGACCAGGTTTGTTGGCCAAATAGAGTCTCCCCCACTCCCCCACCAGACGATGACCCTTAGCCACTCTTCAGGTTTGGAACGGAACCACCTTGTTGGTTCAATTTTCAGCCAGAACAATAGCTCTATAAGGGGAATAATAACGCTAGGTAGCCACGCAGACCTTAGAATCATCAGCCATTTCCGATCAAAGGGGCAGCATTTACCCAATGACACAGTCCAAAGCTTTTGGAAAGAAGAGAGGGTGGAAACAACAAACACTGGAAGAAGTGGGCTAAGTGGTGTTACATTGTGGGGATTGCAACCCATGACATGAAACTACGTGTCTATGGCTGGTTGAATGAAAAGCTGATGTGTGCGGTAAACCTTCACTTCACAGTGAACTCAAACAAAACAACAAAAGCATTGGCGGGTAGCCCAGGGCAGAGGGGAAGAGTCTGAGTATGGCTCTGGGCATGCCTGGCTTAAGATAAGTCTTCCACATCAGCGTGCAGATGGCCATATGAATCCAACATTCAGAAGAAGGGTCTGGCTGGAGATCAAAATGTGGGAGTTGCCAGTATCGAGAGGGGTATTTAAAACCCTGAGACTTAGAGGAGACTGCCAAGGGTGTGAAGGGAGAGAGGGCGGGGGACCAAGAATCTGA
Source organism: Echinops telfairi (assembly GCF_000313985.2). Taxonomy (NCBI): domain Eukaryota; kingdom Metazoa; phylum Chordata; class Mammalia; order Afrosoricida; family Tenrecidae; genus Echinops; species Echinops telfairi. The sequence goes on along the minus strand of NW_022105908.1, from coordinate 15,788,989 downwards.
CTCTGGGCCCTGCAAAATTTGAGAGAAAGGAGACAGAAAGAGAGCGGCTGGGACAAGATATGCGGAAAGCCACTTGGTCCTAGCAGTCAAGTAGCAACCGTTGTTTCCGGAGGGCGGCTGTGCCAGTTGTACTACCTCAATGGATCACACAGGAAGGCCGGCTTCCATTGAATGCTAGGAAACTTGGAAGAGTAGGAAGAGTAGGAGAGGGGTCAGAGGCAGTGATAATAGACGGCGTGCAGGAGTTTGCTGCAGAAGGAAAGCAGTGGGGGACGAGAAGGTGCACAGTGGGGCACAGTGGCTCCTGGTCAGCTATGGCCAAAAGATTCACGTGAGAAATCATCAGCTGCTCTGCGGAAGTCTGTTCCTGGGAAGCTTACAGCCTTGGGAAAACCCTAGCGGGAAGCTTGCTCTTCCTTATCCTAAATTACACGTCAACACCAATTCAACAGTTACGGGCTTGGCTTTGGTTTTTGTGGTGGGAAGGGTTTTTTGTTGGTCTGGGCAACTACTTGTGCCATTGTTGGTCCGGCGTTTCAAACTCACTGTTTGCGGTAATAAAAATAAACAGTCACGCAGCCAAATGCTGACATTGTTGTCAGGGACTATTGTGTCAATTTCGACTCACAACCTCTTGTCAGAACTGCTCCATGGGGTTTCCTAGACTGTAATCTTTAGGGGAGCAGAGTGCCAGGCCTTTCTCCTACAGAGCCTCTGTGTGGGTTAGAACCACTAACCTTTCTGTTAGCAGACACAGGTTTTACCATGGCACTGCCAGGGCTCCTTCGACAGTGGGAGTCTACTCAGCAACACAAAGGAATTAGCTCAAGGTACACACAGCAACACAGGTGAATCTAAAAGCAGTATGCTGTCCTGAAGAATCCAGGCATAAAGCTATATGG
>NW_022105908.1:15769655-15787010 GCF_000313985.2 Echinops telfairi | reverse complement strand
CCACCACCACCACCGGTCAATGGTGTCCCGAATGTTAAAATCTGGTCACCTTAACTTAAGGGCGCATCCATTGTGTAAAAGGAGCCCTGGTTAAGTGCTCAGCTCCTCACTGAAAAAGCCCTACATTTCAACCCACCTGCTGCTCCACAGGAGAATGCTGTGGCAGGCTTACACCTAGGTAGGTTGGGAGATTTAGAGCCTCAGAAACCCCACGGGACAGTTCCACTCTGCCCTATAAGGGTCACGATGAATCCTAATCCATTTGACCACGATGGTTTTTCAGTCAATCATGAAAAGATAACCATTTATCAATTTAGACGCAATATAATGCATAGTAAAAAACAAGCCAGAAAAACCTAGAAAATTCTGACACGGATTTTTGCTAATTCTTTAAATGGGAGGAGGGACAACATGTTTGCACGTTGTTGGAAGGGATGCAGTAGCAGGGGCCACTTGGCTTTCGGCTCAGAGCCTGTTCTCCACGCTACGAAAGCCCCAGGGTCCTACAGTTTAGGCCCAGGGGAGACTTCCCGCACTGCTCCCCCAGAACTCCTAAGGCGCCCCAGTGGCACACCCGTTGGGCTCTTCGCTGCGAGGGCATTTCGAAACCCAGCTGCTCGGCAGCAGAAAGCGGGGCTTTCTTTCCAGCCCCCTAAAGGGCTAACGTGTCTGCCACTCACAGGGGCAGGTCCACCCTGTCGCACAGGGTCCCGGGGCCTGGCGCGCCTGCGCTCCCAGGACGGCTCCGCCAGGGGGCGGAACGGAGTGCGCCCGGCGTTCGCCGCTCGCGGCCCGCCCGGACGCGGAACCGGGGAGCACCGGGCCGCGGGGACGCGGTTTCCGGAGGGCTTCCGGTCGCATGCTGCTCCACCACCACCTTCCGGCTGGAATTAGCCGCGGCGCCGCTGGAGCTGGAGCTGGAGCTGGAGCCGCCGCCGCTGCCGCCGCCGCCGGTGGGCCCCCCTGAGCCGCCGCCATGGGGATCCTGGAGAAGATCTCGGAGATCGAGAAGGAGATCGCTCGCACTCAGAAGAACAAGGGTGAGGGCCGGCCCGGCGGGCCTGTCTTCCTTTGGGCCCGCCTCAGTTTTCCTGTCTGCAAAATGGGAGGGCAGTTCCAGCTTGGGCCGGCCCCGAGGCAGGGAAGCAGTTCCAGAGAAGCGGCCCGAGGCTAGGCCAGGCGGGCCCGGTGGCCCGGGAAGAGCCCGGTGCGCACAGAGCAGGCAGCTAGCCCGGTTCCAACCCAGTCGGACCCGGGGACTTCGTATTGCGAAGCCCCGGAAGAGACCTGTCCCCGGAGCCGCTGGGAGCCCTGCAGGTAGTAGAGGGATCAGGACGCCTTATTGACAGTCGTGGGGCTGGACCCATCTGTGCAAGCACGGAGTCACGTCACCTCATAAGCCTTGCCAACCGTAGCGCACAGCACCGTGCAATTAGGGGGCAAAGTGCTGGGTTCATGACAACCCCAAATCCAGACTCACTGCCACCGCGTGACGCCAACTCACAGAGACCCTACAGGACACGGAGGGACTGACCCTGTGAATTTCCCAGCCCGTAACCCATCACGGGAGTGGAAGGGCTTGTCTTTCGCCTGCGGATGGGGCTGGCTGGTGAATTCGAACTGCAGACCTTATGGTTAGCCTGTAACCACTGCACCACCAAGGCTTTTTGGTGTAATGGACACTCAATATTTAAAGTAGACACCCCAACAGAGAGCGCAGAATACAGCCCCCAAACTGGACTATGCAGGTTATAAAGACTACAGGAGTCCAAAGGAAAGAAATAAGGGGAGTACACTGGAGAAACCCAAGAAGACTTCTAGGAGGAGGCCAGACTTGAGCTGATTGAGGGGAGGATATTTTAGATGAGGATATTTCCCTGCTGAGGGAAAGGTATGGGAATCAGGTGTGTGATGAGTCAGTGAGGAGAGCCATGCCTCCGTAGAGCCGTCTGTAGGTCTGTTGTGGATGGTGTTATGAAGCCCCATGCCTGACTAGCCAGCTGTGTGGTTCAGCCTTACAGGGACAGGGACCCTGGCCTCAACATCAGTCCTCTATTCAGAACCGAGGAGCCCAGAGACTTAAGTTTTGGCGTCTTCTTCAGTCATTCTTATGTAAATATTTACCAAGGACCAGGCACCTTAGTTAAAGCAGTGTGCACACAGCCGGGCTGCCAGGGGACCGTTTGTAAACTAGGGACCAAATACTAGATGATTTCACAGTGGGAAATGCTGTGAAGGTAAAACAGAATGAGAGAGTAGAGTGAGGCGGTAGTGGGCTGAGAGAGCCTCACAGACCCAGGGAAGATTCTAGGTTATGTACCAAGAGCTGTGGGAGTCAGTTGAGGGTTTTGAGCAGGGGACAGACAGCTCTGATTTGTTTTCAATCTCCTTTGTGCCATGTGGAGTGTCATCTAGGGGGACCGAGGGTGGGGCGGGGCAGAGGCAGAGCTGCTGCAGTTTAGGCATACGTAGTGATGGTGGTAAAAGAAGAGGGGAATAGAGAGTTCATTAAGACCTAGTCATTTCCCTTAGAGATGCTTGGGGTCTTATGGACTGAGATGACAAGGGAACCGATGGGCTTGACTGTTGCCATAGTTGCCCGTGGCATTCTCTTGCTAAAACATTTCCTGAGCTCAGCCCTGTGCCAGAGCAAACACTGGGAACACAACTCTCTAACTTCAACAGCCCCAATTCCTGCCGTGCTAAAGACAGCCACATAGAGAATAAGAGCAGTTCAAATAGTGACCGGTGCCTTGAAGACAGTAAGTAGGATCATGGTCCCAGAGGGACAAGAATGATGGTGGCTGCCATGTGGTTGTTAGCTGCCATTGCATGGGCGTGTCCTCAGGTTGGCCCTTGTATAACAGAAGGAAACATTGCCCGGTCCGGTGTCATCATCACAATTGTCCTTATGCTTCGGTCCTTTGTTGGGACCACTCTGAGAACACATCCAAAATAAATCAGCCTAAGCCTCTCCATCATTTCTAGGGCGGGTTTCTGGTTATATTCTCCTGAGTGTTGTTGTGAGATGCTGTTGAGTCGAGTTGTACTCATGGCGACCCCATATGACAGAGTACAATTGCCCTATAGGGTTTTCTAGGCCATAATCTTTATAGGACCAGATCCCCAGGCTTTTCCCAGCAAACCATGGGGTGGATTTAAACGACAGACCTTTCGGTTAACAACCGAGTGCTTAATTGTTGAGCCAGTAGGGCTCCTTATTGGTTACTGTAGGTAATCAATAGTCTTTATATTAGGTACTGTTCTTATAAAAATTCAGAAAAGTAGATACTACCCTTAGCATTTGCATTTTGTAGAAATGGAGACACAGGGGAGGTAAGTAGCTTTTCCCAAGTAAAATGGCCAGCCATAGTAGGGTGGGATTCCGACAGGCTGATTGCAGAGCACAGGTTTTTAACGTGGCATGACACTATCTCTCCACAACTTCGAATTAGAAGAATCTAGGTTGAAATGGAAGAAAATGGGTGACCTATTGGGCTGCTCCCTGTAAGGTCAACAGTTGGGCCCACCAGCCACGCTGAGAAGGGCTGTGTGCTTCCATAAAGATTGATACCTTGGGAGCAACAAAGCCCACGGGGAAGAGGTATACCAGTCTGTGGTCATGAGGTGTAGATGGGAATCGGTATCAGAAGTTCAAAAACAATCAAATTGACGTGAAAGAGCATAGACAAAATGGAGACCCCCAACCCCCTGTAAGGTAATTGGACAGGCCCTCACAGAAGGGCCACACGGAAGGGATGATAAATCTAGGGTGCAGTATAGCACTGAAGAAACACATAACTGTACTCTAATTCTTTAATATTTCCTCCCCTTACTATTATGGTCATAGTTTTAACTCATTAATCTTGTTAGACCTGCATATGTTAATTTGTATAATTAAGATCGCTCAATGCATGAAATAGATAATATCTATCTGAGATAGATAAACCTTTCAGAAATAATAATGGGAGTAATGATTCCCTGAGGGTATAGGGAGGTGGGGGTGAGGGGGACCAAGGGAACAAATAACAGAATGTAAGTAAATGAATGACAGAACTGTAAGTGAATGGATACATTGGGTGGTGTAAGATAAGGAAGAAAAAAAAAATATATATATATATATAAATATAATAAGTGCTCCTGGAGGGTAGGGTGGGGTAGGGAAGGGATAAAAGGGAGCTGATATGAAAGAGTTCAAGAAGCAAGAAAATGTTTTGAAACTGATAGTGGCAGCAATTGTACAATTATGCTTGATCTAATTGAATTATGGATTGTTATGATATCTGTGAAAGCTCCCAATAAAATGATTTTTAAAAAAAGATAAATCATGTGAAGGGTTAGAATCAACTTAATGGCCATGGAATCGGTTTTGGTTTAGATTGCAATCGTTTGCAAAGGTCCTGAGGCAGTAATGAGGTTGGCATGTCCTGGGAAACAGGTGGCTGGCATGTAGTGGACCCAGTGAGATGGTAGGAGATGTGTGTGGAGAAGTTGGCAGTTGCTCACATAAGGCCCTGCACTTGTCAGACCAGTGCCCATCCCCTTATAGCAAAGATTTTCTAACACCGCTACCCTTCTGAAATAAAATACCCAATCAATAGTATAATTTGCACATAAGGCTTTTAAAAAATCAATAGAGTGCACTAATTGAGAAAGAACTTATAATGACATTTTACTTCACCCTGGGGCATCTAATGAAGCTGTCAGATGTTTCCTCCTGCAAGGAAAACCACTGTGTGGGTGGCAGCCCCAGAGCTGACCTATGCTGCCGGCTGAAGCTCCCTGCTGGAGCCTTCGCTGTCAGTATGCTGGTCCATGCTGCTGAGCTGCCGGGCCAAGTCTGAGACAACACCTAACAGAGGCCACCCTGGGCATACTCCTGGAGGCAGCAGAATCGATTAAAACGTAAGAAATAAATAAATAAAAAGTCCTGTGTTTATATGTAAAATACAGTTCGATTCTAGACTCAACTGATCTGAAACCAGGCCCTCCCGCTGTACTCGTGACTTGTTGGTTGTTGAGTTGGCTCCAACGCCCACGAGCCCCAGGAAATACAGCACAAAGCATTGCTCAGCCCGCCGCCATCCTCTCATCGCTGGTATGCCTGAGTTCATTGTGACCACTGGCTCAGTCCACTTCAGCAAGGGCTTCCCTCGTTTCCTCTGCCCTTTTTCTACTGAGCGGCCTTGCCTGATGACCTGTCCACCTCACGCGTGAGCCATCCTCACCTCTGCGGAGCATTCTGTCTGGAGGTCTTGTTGTTAAGTGCCGGCCGGCAGGGTGGCTCCTGCGCGCTGTGAGGATGAAGCACTGCCGGCCCTGCACGCTGCTCCCTGTCCTATGGTGTTTCAGCCCATTGTTGCGCCACTGTGCCAGGCCATCTTGTCGAAGGTCTTCTTTTCCCACTGCCCCTGTATTTTACCAAGCATAATGTCCTTTTCCAGGGGCTGATCTCGCGTGATACCATGTCCAAAGTCTGTGAGATGAAGTCTTCCCTGCCTTACTTTTGAGGAGCGTTCTGGAGGGACTTCTTCCAAGACAGATCGATTTGTCCTTTTGGCAGTCCATGAAACCATTCTTTGCTGGCACTACCATCCAGATGCATCGATTCTTCTCTGGTCTGCGTCCTTCCCTGTCCAGCTTCCACAGGCAATTGAACATACCATGGCTTGTCGTCGGCACAGCTTGGCCCTCAACGTAACAGCCTTTGCTTCTCAACACTTTACAGTGGTCTCGTGCAGCTGGTTTACCCTAAGCAATGCATCGTGCGTTGTTTGCTCTTGACCTCTGTTTCCCTGAGCATTGACTGGGGATCCCAGCAAGATCCCTTGACACCTGCAATCTTCTTTCCATGTAGCGTGATGTCGCCTACTGGTCCTGTTGTGAGGGTTCTGGTCCCCATTATGTTGAGTTGTAATCCATACTGAAGGCTGCAAGTCTTCATCAGCAAATGCTTCAAGTTCTTCTCACTCTCAGCAAAGTTGTGTCATCTGTATGTTGCAGGCTGTTAATAAGCCTTCCTCTAATCTCGGTAACCAAATTCGTCTTCATACAATCCAGCTTTTCTGATTATTTGCATATCTGCATACAGATTGAATAAGTATGGTGAGAGGTTACAGTCCCAATGCACACCTTTCTTGATTTTAAACCATGCACTATTTCCTTCTTCTGTTTATACAACTGACTCTTGACAGGGCCAGCATGAGCACAACGAAGTGTTCTGGAATCCCCATTCTTTCTAAGGCAATCCATAGTTTGTTATGGCCCACACAATCGAATGTGTTTCCCTGTCTTGGGAGACATGAAAAGGCATTTGGGATTTGGATATGCAGGACTGACTCGGACCTCGCAGACAGCTTGCTTCCCTCTCCCCCTGCCTGCAAGACTTCACAGAAAACATACGCTGGTGTCTGCAGCATGCCATGAGAATGGCACTGCCCAGCCCAAGGACCTGTGATGTGGGACAGAAAGCCTGGGCTTCCTCTAAAGCAGCAGTTCTCAACCTGTGGGCCACGACCCTTTTGGGGATCAAACGACCCTTTCACAGAGGTCTACCGATTCATAGCAGTAGCAAAATTAGTTATGAAGTAGCAACGAAAATAATTTTATGGTTGGGGGGGGTCACCACAACATAAGGAACTGTCTTAAAGGGTCGCGGCATTAGGAAGGTTGATAACCGCCGCTCTAAAGGAAATGAGAAATGAGGCTCTTTAAATCAAGTGTGTCACCTTGACACGATTGCTCCCTGGCTCTTGGCCAGACCCCCGGCTCACACCTGGGCCTCATCTGACCTCATATGCCGTTGGGGACACTGGATGCTTATGTTCCTCCCTTGCTTTCCGCCCTTCAGCCACTGAATATCACCTGGGCCTGCTGAAAGCCAAACTCGCCAAGTACCGGGCACAGCTCCTGGAACCTTCCAAGTCGGCCTCATCCAAAGGAGAAGGCTTTGATGTGATGAAGTCAGGCGACGCCCGGGTGGCGCTGATTGGATTTCCCTCTGTGGGTAAGGTCAGTGATGGCTATTGACCCCTTAGTGTGGGGGCGGGGGCAGGAGGTCATCTCCTTCCACACAGTGACAGTGGGTTGGGCAGAGGGGGCATGATGAGCATGGAGCCTTACCGTGTCCATAAGCAGGTCTGGGAAGCTTCTCTGACGAGGTGGTGGAGAGGCGCCTACGGGAGGCGAGGGTGCAGGCAGATGCCGGGGTGGGGAACATGGCAGAGTGAATGCAAAGGTCCTGGACAAACGCTACCCCTCCGTGAACAGCAGAGGGTGAAAGGAGAGGCATCCACGAGGATGGAGGCCTAGCAACTGCAGAGTGTGGCATTAGCTCCATACTGACTGAGCGTTCACCTGAGGATCATTTTAGGGTTTTGAGCAGCAAACGTACAACAACAACAACTTTTTATTTTAGAGCAGTTTGAGATTTATAGAAAGAAAAATTACTGGGGGGAGGCTTGTGAAAGGCAGAACCCAGCACCAGGTTGGATACACAGCCCACCCCCCAGCGGGGCGGATAACAGAACTGTGATGAAGGGAGACAAAGGACAGTGTAAGGCATGAAATAACAACCACAATATATCATTGATCAAGGTTCATGAGGGTGGGAGGGGGGGCGGAAGAGGAGCTGATATCAAGGGCTCAAGTAGAAAGAAAATGTGTTGGAAATGTTGATGGTAGCATCTACACAAGTATGCTTAATACAGTTGAAAGATGGATTCTCATAAGATTGGTAAGAGCCCCCCAAGAAAATGATTAATAAAAAAGGAAAAATTACGAAGTCCTTTTCTGTAAATCTAAGAAGGCTCTCATGCTAATTCAAGGGCATATATTCTTCTCTGCTTTTCCTTATTCATTGTCCAGCTCTCCCATGTATATGAGGCAATTAAAAAATTGCATGGCTTGGGTCCCGGTGCGTCTCAGGGAAACATCTCTGCTTTTTTAACCCTTTAAGAAGAAATATTTTGCAGCAGATTTACCCAATGAGATGCATCATTTCATTCCTTGCCCGCTTCCACAGTGTCGTTGTACCAAAAAGAATTGGTTCACATCGAATCATTGTCAGGAGCAAGCATAGGAGCACGAGCCGGTGGTGTTGAAGAAGGGAATCCGAGCTTCGCTGAAGACATTGGCAAAAAAAAAAAAAAAAGGTCTCCGGGAACAGACAGATTACCAACTGAAATATTTCAGCAACCAGATGCTACACTGGAGGTGCTCACCTCCTCCATGCTGAGCTTGGTGTTTGGAAGCTGCAGCTAGCTGGCCAAGCCACTGGAAGAGGCCCATCTGTTTATGCTTATTCCACAGAATGTGGAAATTATCCAGCAATAACATTACTATCACTTGGAAGTAAAATTTTGCTGAAGATAATTCAAAAATGATTGCAGAAGTACATGAATAAGAACTGCCAGAAACTCAAATCAGGTTAGCTGGATCTTGACTAAGAGCAAGGAACACTGGCAAGATGTTTACCTGTGTTTTGTTAGCTGTTCAAGAGCATTTAACTGTGGAGCATAACAAACTAGGGGCCACACTGCAGAGAATGGGAATTTCAGAACATGACTTGTGCTCATGTACCTGTACATAGACCAAGAGGCAGGTGTTCAGACAAGGGGACAGTTGCATGGTGGCCCCTCAGGAAAGGTGTGCATCGGGGTTACATCTTCTCATCCAGTTCACACAGTAACTGGCAGGCTGGACTGCGCAAAGGAGGACAGCATCAGATACACACGTGACACGTGATAACCTTCACTGTTGCCTGCACCTCAATGGAAGGAAAAGAACACTTCCCGCAAGTGAGCCGGTAACATCATGACGAGTGGAGGCCGGACAGCCGCTGTTAAGGGCTGTATTTCACTCGGGTCCATTATCAGGGCCCATGGCGGCGGCCTGGAACGCCAGCTGTGTGTTGCATTGGCCAGCTCTGCTGTAACAAGTCTGGAACTACTGACGAGCAGACCGCTTTGAGGACAAAGCCTGCCTAAGCCAGACCGTGCTGTTCTCAAGAGCCTTCGATGCAGGCAACCGCGGGGCGGTGAATAAGGACGACCGGGGAAGAATGGGTGCAGTGGCTCTGTGGTATTGGTGACAATTCCGAAGATGCCGGGCCCTGCCAGAAGAATGAATCAGTCTGTGTTGGGCGAAGCACCCCTGGGGTGGGGTGGGGACATTGCGGTCTGGGGGCTGGTCCATCGTGGGTGCCATGGGTTCCTTAGCCCAGGGGTCCTGAACAACAGTTTCCTCTGGAAGGTGGAACACAGATTTAGGTCTTCCCTAAAAGGCCCTACCCTCTGGTGCCCGCCACCTCAGCGGGCGACAGGAGCTGTCACAGTTTCGGACTGTCAGTGCCCTGTCTTACTAGTTTGGCCTTTTCTTTAGGAACTGGCTTACCAGCCTGCGCAGGCCTTTGCTCAGGTGTGAGACCCAGCTGGAGGAAGCCTGTCTGGGTGCCGAGTGCAGCGAGGCAGAGTCGGGGCCATGTGGTGAACGTGGGCGCTCTGACCCGCAGGGGCCCAGGACCTAGCCCACGGGGAAGGGACCTCAGTGGCTCTGCATGCCCTTCAACTGCAGTGACCCTTCATCAGTCTCGGGCGTCCAGAGTACTCAAGTTCTGGTTTCTGAAACTGCGGGCGGGCGTGTGGCTGAGAAACCCCCAGGCGTGCTGGCCCGGTCCCCGCTCAGTATCTTGGGCTTCTTGTTCCAAGCCTGCCGACCAGGCCTGGCCTTGCCTCCCGTCCGTCTCCAACCTCTCAGTGTGCTCCTGGTCTTGGCCGCAGGGAAGCTAGAGCCTGCCTGAATCTGCAGACGCTGAGACTCACCGGATGTCTTTGCAGCCCAGGGTCCCTCCCCTCCCAGCCAGGCTATAGGCGCAGTCCTCAAGGAAGCCACGTGGTAAAGGATCCCACCATAGCCATCGCCCAGTTCTCTCCCCCTTCCCCCCCAGCCGTCCCCTTCTCTCCCACCGTCTTCCTCTGTCCTTGCCCACCTCACCTCCCTGGTTGAGGTGCCAGGGTCCTGAGGGTCATCAGGCCGAGAACTCTCTGCGCCTGGGAGGGGTGGAGGTTGTCTGGAGTGAGAGAGAGGCCCTTGGAATGTCCTTTAGAAACCAGTCCCTGTCCACCAGGAAGGGCCTCGAGGCTGCCAAGAAGTGGGGGGCCTGTGGTGCAGGGACGTCTGACCTCTTCACGCTCACTCAGTTTGCTGGCCAAGAGTGAGGAGGGCACTTGTTGCTGCACCCCCCAGGTGCCACCTGAAGGAGGCTGGAGCAAGAGTGCTAAAGGGCATCACCTCTTTCCTTCCTAGTCCACCTTCCTGAGCTTAATGACCTCCACCGCCAGCGAAGCTGCGTCCTATGAATTCACCACCCTGACATGCATCCCCGGAGTCATTGAAGTAAGTCGGGTTTGCTGGGTTCCCCAGCCGGGGAGAGGGAGGGTTCCAGTACCCATAGCCAGCGACTGTACAGCTAGCCGTCCCAGGTGACTGGGGGTGGGGGACGTTTCTATTAGGGGCAGCACTGAACTGAGTCTGCCCTGAAGGCCACGCCCCACACCCCCTGAGCTGGTCCGTCATGGGTGCCGTGGGTCCTGACGGGCTCCTCCTGGGGGCCTCAGCCAGCGCCATCCTCACCTTCCCCTGCTCTCTGTGCCCCAGTACAAAGGAGCCAACATCCAGTTACTGGACCTCCCTGGAATCATCGAAGGAGCAGCCCAAGGTACCAGTTGGGGGTGGACCGGATGCTTGGAGGGCAGGGCCAGAGCTCAGCACCCAGGCCCTCCCCACCACCACCCCGGGCCTGCGACATGTTGCACGTCCTGGTCTCCACATCGTCACAGCTGAGTGTGGCTGTTGAGGCCTGACTGATAGTGAGTAGAGTGTCCTGACCCCACCCCAGTTTCCACTTCCCAGAGAGGCCGGCCAAGGTATGTGTGACAGCCCACCTTATTCCTGAAATGAAAGCCCAGGAAGTGAAATGGCCCCCTCAGGGTCACACAGCTTATACGACAGGCCTGATTGGCCATGTCCATTCCATCCACTGCGGCGGCGAGCACCAGTGGGTCCCAGCGGGGAGATGAACACGTTAGCCCTCCCCTCAGACTCTGCTCCCAGCCCTGTCATCCTGTCCGGTCTAATGTCAGCATGCGGCCGCGGTGGGTGGGAGACTTCACAAAACGGCTTCTGGCCGCTGCTTCGCATGTCTGGTTACTAGCTCTCAATGGTCTCAGACCTGCCAAGTGGCCGGCCTGGTGCTGGCCCTCCTGAGGGCCCAGTTCCGTTCCCTCTCACCGTGGTACACCCTTGGGGCAGATGGGTAAGGGCTTGCCCCGCACCACGGATGCTCAGCTGGGAAGACGCGTAAGTCCAGCCTCTCGAGCTCCCGTCTCGTCTCCCTCCGAGTGCTGTCCGGTGCCTGGGGCCTGGCTTCTGCTTCCTCCATGTCCTTCCAGCGTGCACTGGCCCCGCAAAGCAAGGCCTGTCTACTAGGGTGGGCGTGGGGTGACACCAGTCTCGGCGACTTGGAACTGGTTGGGGCACCATTGGGTGGGGAGGAGAACACTGCTTGGAGTTGGCACAGCTGCCCAGGGAAGCCAGAGCCCTCATTCTCAGAGGCGGAGAGTAGATCCTGGTTGAAAACCACAGCCCTGGGTTCTAGTGCCGCAGCGTCAGCCCCTGACTCGCTGTGACCCTGGCCAGCTACTGACTTCTCAGGTCGTCTAGTAATCACCAGGCCTGACCTTTGTGGCATTTCCCATAGCACCTTACGAGCTGACTCGTGTGATCCAGTCCCTGGCCCTGGGAGCAGAGGACTCTGCATTTCCCAGAAGGAACAGGCTCATGTTCGCGTCTCAGAACCACACATCCTGCTTGGTGTGGTCAGGCCTCAGTGCTTCTCCCTGGTCACATGGGCGTCGTCACGCGTGCCTTCCAGGAGGGTTTTGAGCGCTGGGTGAGGGAGTGTCCCAGAAGTACACAGTGCTCCAGAAGGCCGGTTACCGTTAGCCTGCTCTCGCTGCCCATGCTGCATCTCCTAAGCCAAGTCCCCATCAACAAGACGGGCAGTGGTTCAGTAAAAACTCAGGAAATCACAGTCCCTGACAGGACACGTAGAAACCCCGGCAGGTCTGCGAGGACAGATCCCCTGAGCTGTGAGTGGGGTGGGCCTGAGGCGTCCCTGGCTTCCCCAGTGTGTAACCACCTCCCTTCTGCCTGTCCAGGGAAAGGCAGGGGCCGACAGGTGATTGCCGTGGCTCGAACCGCTGACGTCGTCATCATGATGTTAGATGCCACCAAAGGAGAGGTGCAGAGGTCAGCAGGGGGCCAGGCAGAGGTCACAAGGCTGTCTACCGGCCGAATTTACCATGGTCTGGCTTCAACGACCTGCCCTTTCCACAGGGCATTTGGGTGGCTTTTGGGCGCTAAGACCCAGGCAGGAGCTCCTTGGCAGCCTGGGGCAGATGGGGACTGGCCAAGGGTGGGGGTGGCTGGGGATGGAGTAGAGGAGGGTGCTGGTCACCATCTGGGTCAGCAGGGAAGACCTTTGGTGAGCCCAGCGCAGGATGGGCTTCCTGTTCTGCATGGGAGCCAGCCCCGAGGGCGATGGTGAAGGGCTCTTGCGGGTCTCTGCCTAGGTCACTGCTGGAGAAGGAGCTGGAGTCGGTGGGCATCCGCCTCAACAAGCAGAAGCCCAACATCTACTTCAAGGTGAGCCCCCAGCCTGTGGGCCAGAGTTGCAGGGGTGGCTGGCGGCTCCTCCGTCACCGGCTTCCTTCCTGCCTTCTCCTGCAGCCCAAGAAAGGCGGCGGCATCTCCTTCAACTCGACAGTCACGCTGACCCAGTGCTCTGAGAAGCTGGTGCAGCTCATCCTGCACGAGTACAGTATCCTTCTCTGAGAGGAGGGCAGACGCTGCCCAGGACGGAGCACGGGGTGGGGGGGACATGACCCCCAAGCCTGCCCCAGAAGCAGAGCTCAGCTGCTCGCTCCAGGATGGCTTCCCGGATGCCCCCAAGCACTAAGCCTGTGGTGGCTGTCGAGAGAATGACCACATCCCTGCCCTCAAAACTCAGCCCGCCCCAGTCACCTCTGGAGGAGAGTGGGGTTCTTGGCCCAGAGGCACCCTGCGGAGAGCCGCAGAGCCCCGTCAGGAACAGTCGGGTTGCCCTTAATCCCAGCCCTCAGAGATCTTCAACGCGGAAGTGCTTTTCCGAGAGGACTGCTCCCCAGACGAGTTCATCGATGTGATTGTGGGCAACCGCGTGTACATGCCCTGCTTGTATGTAAGTAGGGCCTGCAGGGGTGCGAGGGGAGGGGCTGGGCACAGATTTCAGACAAGTCCAGAGCTGGGAGCCATGGTTCTAATCTCACCTACTGTTCTGGGGAACTGGCACCCCGAGTCCCATAAGTTTCGCCTAAAGTGTAAGTCAGGCAGGGTGGCCTGGCCCTTTCTGGCCAGAGCCACCGGTGGGCTGGCCTGGGAGGTCCCTGACTGTCAAGGGGCCTCTCTGACCACTCTGTCCCATTCCCCCCATCACCTCACTTCCACCTTTGAAAACCTAGGTGTACAACAAAATTGACCAGATCTCCATGGAGGAAGTAGACCGCCTGGCCCGAAAACCCAACAGTGTGGTCATCAGGTAAGGGATGGCGCCCCGCACACCAGCATCCTCCACCAACAGGCTGTCTCCGTGGCGGGACTTGAGCCTTCCGCGCTGTGGTGTGCCGGTGTGCTCTAGATGGTATAGCTGAGGCTGTGGGTCAGTCTAGCCCTACTCCGTGCGTGCCGGCAAGCCATCAGGCTGGGCTGGGTGATGTCTTCAACAAGGTTAGCATGGTCCAAGGACCAGAAAATCCGGGGCCACGAGTGTTCTTCGGGTGTCTGGCTGAGGCTCAGGGTAGAGAGGGGTGCTCTTGGGCGGCGACCCTACCAGACTCCACTCCTTGCTTCTTGCAAGGTGTGTGTGCACCGCAGCCTGCTGCCCCGTCAAGGGTTCCTCTACAGGGGTGCATTTTTCCTGGTCTCCACGTGGCTGGCGTCCAGCCCCCACAGTCTCTCTGCAGCTTCTCTGTGAGCTCTGCTGACAGTTCCAAAAGGATAGTGGCTGCAAGAATTGACCTCCCGCAGCTCAGCGTGTGCAGAGAGCAACACTGTCCTGTGGACCACCTCAGGCCCCGTCCTGCTGCATCCCAGGCCCGATGGGTCCTGCATCCCAGCCCCTTATCTCGTTCTGCTACTCCGCAGAAGAGAGACATCTGCTCGGCTCCCGGCCGTAATGGTCAAGCCTGGAGCGCCCGCAGGGCCAGGCTCCTCTGCGTTGCCCTGGCAGCACTGAGGGGCTGCCCCGAGAGCTGGTCCTCCTCCTGAGATGAGCTCTGGGCAGCAGTGTTGCCCAGCTTCTGCTTTCGGTACCTGTCACAGCCCCTTCCATTGTCCCTGGCAGGTGCCAGATACCCTGTGCCAGTCACAGAGCTACCCCCCTGCCCCCGCCCCACAGGGGGAGAGAGATGATATGGAGGCGTGATGGTGACTGGGGCCATCAAGCTGCCCTCACAGTAAGGGGCCACCTTCCCTCGAGTGCCCCGTGGGCTGTGCTGCCCAGCCAGATGGCAGCTTGTCCTCTAGTCCTGAGAAAGGAGAGCCCCGGCCTCTGGTCCTTGCGTCCTTCTGCCTGACCTGAGCCTTGCCTTGCAGCTGCGGAATGAAGCTGAACCTGGACTACTTGCTGGAGATGCTGTGGGAGTACTTGGCCCTGACCTGCATCTACACCAAGAAGAGAGGACGTGAGTTGAGAGGGCAGGGTCCCTGGCTCTCAGATCGTGCCCTAGGACCCCTGGCTCAGGCCACTTTGCACCCTGCTAGGAGGCCTGGTGGCACCGTGGTTACGAGTTGGGCTGCTAACTGTACAGCCAGCAGTTTGAAACCACCAGCCACCCTGCAGGAGAAAGATGGGGCTTGTCTGTGGCTCCTTCCTGTAAAGAGTCGCAGTCTCGGAAACTCACGGGGCAGTTCTCTCCTGGCCTCGGGGTCGCCGTGACCCCAGGCTGGAAGGAGCCTCCACCCATGTCTTGGTGGTAAGGAATCCAGTCCTCGGGGCTGCTGGTTTTCACAGTGCCTGGAGGAGGCAGTGCAGAGGGCAGGTGACACAGCCTGCTCTGTGTTCCCTGCAAGGACAACAGTAACTCTCATTGGTCTTACCTGTCAGAAAGTCAGCCCTGGGCTGGAAGCTCTAGGGAGTCAAGTCCACAAGGACTCGGTTTCTTGGCGTAGCCTGCACTGCACCGCTTCACAGCTGTGTTCTGCAGCCAGAGCCTTCTCTACACCCTCTGCACGTGCTCAATCCCCCAGGGGGCCTGGGGGCCAAGTGTCAGCCGTCTGCATCAGCCCTGACCTTGCTGACAAGGCTGGAGGACAGACTCCCCAGCTGGAGCAGTTGCCATGGTGGTCTCGGCCCCTCCGTGGTTGCTAGAAGGCTAGCAACTTTAGTCCTAGATTTGGATCATCCGTGTCCGTGTTGGAGGTCAAGGTTGCAGACGCAGGCCTAGACAGGTTCAAGGTGTCCTGAATAGCGAGGCAACAGAAGGTGCAGGGGAAGGTTCGGTTGCAGCTCGGAGGGGCTGTAGGGACCAGAAGAGCCTCCACCTTGGTAGCCTTTTCCAGAGCCGCTCACGAGTAACGGCCATGCAGCTGACCCATCCCCGTGTCTCCACCCCACCCCCGTGTCTCCACCCCACACCCTCACAGAGAGACCTGACTTCACAGACGCCATCATCCTCCGGAAAGGGGCTTCCGTGGAACACGTGGTGAGTGAGCGTGTGCCCTCCAGGCCGTGCAGGGCGCTGGCCACCGGTGCTCACCAGCTGAGCCTTGCTTCCCTCAGCTGGCCCTAGCTGGAACCCACTCTGGTGGCATAGTAGCCAAGGGCCAGTGATGGACCTGGCTGTCGCCTGAAGCCCTTTCCTGTAAGCAAGAGTAAAGCTGCCAACCTCAGGGGGTGGCTAGGATGGCATTAGGATGAGAGAAATCACAGAGCGCTCAGCTGAGCTAAGCAGCAGCGAGAGCAGACACTGGACCCAGGGGTGAGACGAGGCTGGTGGGGTACAGGGGACTTGGAGTCTTTGCTCTGGAGCCTGGACTTTGTCCCAAGAAAGCCTGGGTCTTCCAATGGTCATCTCCTCCCAGGTAGCCCCCTCCCACAGTCCCACCTGTGTCCCAGAGCACAAGCACAAGGCCTGTCCTGCTTTGGGTCCTTTCTAAAGCATGGGTGCTGGCAGCAAGGGATCCAGACCCCAGCTCCTCCACCCTAACTGTGCCTCAGCTTCCTCCTCTATGGGTAGGCTGTGGGCACGCACCCAGTCCAGTGCTTGGCAGCTCGGTGGTGACCTTACCAGTGAGAAGGCATGAATGTAAGGGCAGCAGAGGATGCTGCAGGGCTTGGCAAGGATGAGCATCACTGTGGACTGTCCCCAGAGAAGGATGCACTCACTCTTGGTATTGGAAAATGGCCTTCTAGGGCGACCTCCCAGTCGCCCTGCATTGCTGGAAATGTTAATCCTGGGGAGCGTGCATCTGAGCAGATTGGCCTGGTTTCAAGGGAACGCCGGCTCAGTGCTCGAAAGGATTTATGGCTTCCAGAGAGGCTGCAGACCCCTGCCACTCTGTGACCATTGGCAGTAGGAGATACAGATGCACGCATACATATTATATGGGTATATTATATGTGTGTGCCCAGGTATGGATATACACACAGATAAACATACATTATATTGGGCAAACAGAATAGAATCTCAGATCCATTTGCAGACTAAGAGCTGACTCGTGGCCCCGCGTTTTCATTCAGTGATGTAGGGCAGGTGAGTGCTAGACTTGGACTTGTGGGTCTCTGGGCTGGTACCGGTAGCAGTACCCCCTTCTCAGGACCAGGCACCCTTGGTCACCCGGCAGGGACCGATCAGGGTGATTGGCCACATGTGCCCAGGGCATTCTCTGTCCTGTGGCGGCTGGGCTGGTGCTCTCTCTCTGGCTCAGGGGGATATGTTGCCCAGGGCCTGTACGACTTGTGGGCCTGTGGCAGGGAACTTTCCACCCAGTCCGCTGCTCTCACCTAGCACCACGACAGCCGGAGGTCTTCATTCTCCTGGGGCCTCTGAGGTTCCCCTGGGGTTCCTAGGACTTAGCCTTCTCCAAGGAAACTGTGGAGCGCCAGCTACCCTGTGGGGGGTTGGGGGGTGGGCTGGGAGAGGTGAGCAAGCAGGCAGATGGCCAGTAATAGCCAGGCTCCTGACCTCCCTCTTGTGGGATATAGAACACTCTTACCCAGGCAGGCCTGGTGATGGTGTCCTTAGAACCACATGCAGC
>NW_022105908.1:15761504-15768880 GCF_000313985.2 Echinops telfairi | reverse complement strand
GCGGTGTCCCCCCATCTCCCAAGGGAGGCCCACCCTTGGGATACCAGCGCCCAAACAAGAAAATGCAAATAAACACATCCCAGGAGGGGCCTCAGTCTCTGCTGTTTCCAGAAGTTTCCAGTGACTGACAATGGGACAGAAGAGTGGAGGCCTTGGACTTGGCTTGACTTTTCCTGAGACTGACAGTCACACGAGGCAGCCCTGGGCTTGTTCCCAACCGCATGCCTGCCTTGGGCACTAAGGGAGCAAGCTGCCCTCTTGTCCTGTCTCCCCATGCACTGGCCCTAATTCGGACGCTCGGGCTAGGGGGCTGGGTCCCTGGAAATGGGTTGCTACTGTAGGTACTTCCTTCCTCATTCCTGTCAGCTTCTCTGGCTTCAGGGTGTGGGGGCTTCCCAGGACCAGACCCCTTGAAGACCCCCGCCTCCACGGGACTGCCCAAGTAGAAGCCAGGGCAGGGCTGTGGCTTTGAAGGTCTGACTCACACCCTCCCTGGCTGAGAGGTGTCCTGAAGTGCCTCCCCTCTGGGCTCCTCCAGGCCAGCCCCCACCCTTACCTTGCACCCGGAGCCCCCTTACCCTCCTGTGGCCTAGGCCTCCAGTGGAAGACAGGACCCAGGGCAGGCTGCCTCCCCCTCGCTCATGGCCTGCTTCCTCTCTTCACGTGGTGACGCAGGGCCGAGGACTGGCCCAGGAGCACAGCAGCTGTCGAGTTTGGGTTCTGTGTTTGCCCCTTCTGATTCCCCACCCCTACCCTGAAATAAAGGATGACTGACTCCTGTCCAGACTGAGGGGAAAGGCTAGTGCCTCTGGATCGGTGGCCTTGCTGGCGGGATGAGCAGGTGTGCTCTGGGCCCATGGTGGCAGACCAGAGCCTGAAGTGACGGGAGTATGGGACAGAAACCCCAGGGGACTGGTCTCCAGTGGCAGGTTGCAAACTGAGGCCAGCACTTCGGGAGGCCAGGTGCTGCAAGGAAGCGCCTCCGCAAACAAGGTGGTGCGGTCCATTCCCTGACCGTCCCACAGTTGGGAGTTGGCATGGTGCCAGCACAGACTAAGCCAGGGGTACACTGGGCTGCCTCTCCTGCCTCCAGGGTAGAACTCGGGGTGGATCGGAGCCTTTGAGCCCAACAAGTGGCAGGGCAGGCTTCCTGAGAGACCCTCTGAGGGGCCAGTGGTAATGGGCTTTGGGAGCTGGGAATGGAGAGCTCCTTGGGGCCCCTGGCCAGCCCTGCAGCGTGGAGCAGGCCCCCAGCCATCCAAGCCATTTCCAGCTTCCCTGTCAGCTGTTGAAGCTCCTTTCTGGAGACAAAACAGGAATAATAGCATCATTAAATATACATGGGGCCCCAGGCGGTCGGCGTGGTGGGCTGGGCCTCTGCGCCTGCGACGCGGAGCTGCTCTGCTGGGCCGATGTGCTCCCAGGGCCAGTCCTCGGGCCCTCTGGTACCGGCATGCAGGCAAGGAGCAGGCCTCGAGAGCCAGGTAAGAGCAGCCCGGCCCTGGGTGCTTGGTCCTAAAAAGGCTGCCTAGTTGGATCAGGGAAGAGGTGGCAGAGCTGGGGCCTGTGCTTAACTCACTGCCAGGCCTCTTGGGTACAAAGTCTGTAGCCCACCCTTGCAGACAGGGCTATCAAGACTGGTAACTTCGGCAGGGCCCCTCTCCTGCCCCACCAGGCCTGCAGGGGAAGGTCCCTGTGTGAGCCTCTTCCTCTCCAGCCTTACACACGGGCCCTTGGAACTCAGCGAGCTTGGAAGGCCCTTGGTTCAGTTACTGGGTGAATCCAGATCTCAGACTAGGCTGGGAGATGAACCAGGTCCAAAGTCTGGCTCGTGGCAGACAGCATCCGAGGCCCCAGCTACTTGTGCCCCTTACCTGGACTGGGCTTATGGGTTCCTGCACCAGCGTGTGTGTGCATGTGTGTGTGTATCCGTGGGCTGTGTAGGTTGGTATGAAGTCAACGTGCTGTGGGAGGAGGCTATCGCTGGAGGGTGTGGAACTTCCAGTACTGGGGAAGTCCAAGGCCAGATCTTGCCCCTCCAGGGCGAACTTGGAGGCTCAGGCGTTGGCTCTTCTGGTCACCCTTCACTAATGGGCTTCCGAGACCCTTCTGTGGAGGGAAGCGCGGACCTCTCTCAAAGCCTAGCTGTCCTGCGGAGGTCACCAATATCTCCTTACTCAAGGATCCCACACTGCAGGGTTGCAGAGAGCCCTGGCTGATAGACTGCCCCCCACAGGCCATCCACCAGCAATGTTGGTGGCCTGAAGAGCCAAGGAGCCGGGAGTTGAGCATGTGTTCCTGTGTGCAGGCTTCGCCACACATCCTTCCCACTTCATCCCACCGTCCTCATCTCCTTTGTCACCGTAAGCCCGTCAGACCCAGCCCGCACCTACTCGAGTGATACTGAGGGACACCCTCGCCCCCCAGCAGCTCCTCCCACCTGGTCCCCTCAAGCCCCACACCACCTACCTTGCCACAGGTGGAGGCCCAACTAGAAAACCTCTCCAAAGGCCCCACCCCCATGTCACCCCCTTCTTCCAAGATGGAGGATGCTGTGGCTGGGCCCCTCCTCAGGGGTGGGTTCTTCCCACCACAGGTGACCGCTCTCTCCCCCTTCTGATTGGTGGTATTCACCTGCCAATACAAGCCTTTCCCACTCAAGCTAACTCAAAGCCCCTGGCGGTCACCTTCCCTCACCCATCACCCCCAACAGACCAGCCAGCACTCCTGCCGAGGCCTCCCTCCCTCCCTATTCTCTGTTGGTAACTGAGCAGCCTTGTCTACCCCACGTTCAGTTGGCAAGATGGCTCCTAAGGGGCTGCCCCCACCTTGCGGGATTAAAAGCAGGGCCCCTCGGACCTTGGTCTGTGGCTGCTCACACCCTATCCAAGTTCCAGGCCTGTCGGTCTCAACAACCCCCTTAATCTGCACTTGACGGTCCCAGTCTCTCCGAGCCCACCGTGTCCCAGGCTGAACGTGTCACCTTCCCACCACCTTACCCCTTACCTCAGTGGGTCATTCACTCCGTCTTTGAGCTGTGTCAATCCCAGCTCCACCCTCGCCCTCGGCTACCAGCCCCTCACCGGTCCTCCCATTTCACTTCAGGAGTGTCCTGCTGTATCCAGTTAGCCTGGCCCCTCTCCTCACCTCCATTTGGCACCTTTCTCCCGTCCTCTACACAACGGCCCACAAGAGCCTTGTGAGGCCACTTTCTGATCAGTGATGTTATGGGCACTATGGAACCCCAGCTTCCTCATCTGTAAAATGGGCCTGGTGATGGTCCCTTCTTCCCAAGGGGTAGGGGCTGAATAGTCCAATACGGGTTCAGTAGTTGGGAACACAGGCATCGTGGTGTAGAATCCAACCATTCAAGACAGCCCTGACTTATAAACTGGGAATCACCACCCCTGCCTTAGGTGCTATGAGAAGAAACCAATCTAGTACCAACCTGGCATGCAGCGAACACTTGATAGTGTTGGTTATTTTTGTTATTTCCAACTCACCAATCTGGTGACTGCTGCCTTCTTCAAACCCTGCAATGACTCTCCACTTCTTGAGAGGCCAAACTCCTGTCCCAGCCTTAATGGGCACCACAGGTCGGTTCCCTGCCCTCACCACCCTACTCCAGTCTTACAACTTCCCTTCGCCTCTTCCCACTTGGCCTTTGCACACACCATTACAACTGCCAGGGCGCTGTTGTCTCCTGTGTTTAATGAACGCCATCCCCTCATGAATGTCCCCCCAGGGGCCTACAATGGTGCCTTGGCCTCTGCATCCCCTCAGCAGTTTTCCACTGACCGTCCTCTGTCTATGCTGTGATACTAGGAAGAGGTCTGTTGCTGACCACCGCCATTGCGGGGTAAGCATTGCACGCTGCTAACCGCAAGGTTGGAAGTTCTGGTTCAAACCCACCAACCGCTCTGCGGGAGAAGGATGTGGCGGTCTGATCTCATAATGATTTGTGGTCTTGGACACTAAAGAGCAGTTCTGAGTCAGCGTCGACTCCATGCCAATGGGTGAGCATACAAGATATACTTAATGAACACAAAAAACAATTTGCGCCCAGAAACCCATTCTGCTGGCCCCCGAGGCTGCAGGCCCAGAGTGGGAGGCGGGACCCCACACCAGCCATAGAAGGGACTGCCTGGATGACCTTTGGGGGAATATGCTCTCCAAGGTCTGGGCCCCAGAAATGAGACCGTTGGCTGGGGAAGGTGGGCATGGGTCCCCTGACCAAAGTACACAAGGCAGCTGACTCAGGCACCACCAGCAGCCAAGACAACAGAAGGCCCACTGCAAGGTCCACACAGCAGGGCTCTACCCGCCAGCCCCCTCAAGGCCAAGTATGCCCTCGGGGCTCTAGTCTCAAATCAGTGTCAGGGCAAAGGATGAACCCAGAGGGGATGGTGGCTACTTTGTGATGGTTGATAACCCTGGGGCCAGGGACCCCCAACCTGGGGCAGGTAAGAGTATTGTGAGAGAGGACACTGTGCCAGAAGGACCAGTCCTGTCCTTCCCAGAAGCCTCTGACCCTCTCTGCCTCCATTTCCTGGCGCAGGGGAAGGGCAGTGTAGACCCAGCAGTGGGGCCGTGCCATCCTCTGGGCTCCTGGAGAGGGGTTTCTCTGCCTGGGCTCCTGTTCCTTTCCTCCCAGTCTTGGGTTGGTCTTTGTAAATGTTAGGTGTATTTGTTAGCTTAATTCAGCCCAGTCCTCCTCAATGCATTATTCACATTCCGGTGAGCGGGCCAGCTCCAGTTACATGGACTGTAGCCCGCCTGCCCACTCCCCTTTCCCGGGGCCCAAGACCTGGAGGGTTGAACACTTCCCTCCAAGGCCACTGGGCTGCTTTGAGCATCCAGGCTGGGACTCAGGAGCCTTGGGCTCCCCTGCAGCCCAAGCCAGACATGCAGGTGGCTGGGGCCGGTGGCTTTCCCTCACCGGGCCCAGCATCTTCCCCAGTGGTAGGGCGGGTGCAAGCTCTGTTGACTTCAGTGTTTGAACCACTTCATGCACATGACTGTCCCGGCACATGTGGGCAGGCCACCACTGCCACCAGGAGGGACCCTCAGGCCAGAGCGCCTGCCCCATGGCGGGCCTGGGTCAGGTGTCCCTGTTCCTGGTAAACAATACCACCACACCTTCCACCACTGCTTGAAGGTGAAACCCAAGTCCACCTTGGGAGGAGATGAATTATGGATTTGCCCCCAGAAATCCCAGCCCCCGCCAAACGGGTGTGCCTTTCCGTAGCAGCCCCGGGCAGTGTCGGCTGCGCCACTCCGGAGGTAGCAGGTCCCCGCTGTTGTGTCTGCGGAGGCCTCGTGTCCAGTCGTGGGCAGGAGACTGCGCGCTTCTCAAAGTCTTCCGGCCCGAGCCTGTGACCTCGGCCCTGTGCGGGGCGCACAGCCACCATGGCGAAGGATGAAGAAGACGAGAAGAAAGCCAAGAAAGGGAAGAAGGGCAAGAAGGGCGCGGAGCCCGAGAAGCCCAAACGGAGCTTGAAGGGGACGTCCCGCCTGTTCATGGGCTTCCGGGACCGCACGCCCAAGATCTCCAAGAAGGGGCAGTTCCGGAGCGCGTCGGCTTTCTTCTGGGGTCTCCACACGGGCCCGCAGAAGACCAAACGCAAGAAGAAGGCACGCACCGTGCTGCAGTCCACGTCGAAGCTCATGACGCAGATGCGCATGGGTAAGAAGAAGCGTGCCATGAAGGGCAAGAAGCCGTCGTTCATGGTCATCCGCTTCCCCGGCCGCCGCGGCTACGGCCGGCTGCGGCCGCGCGCCCGGTCGCTCAGCAAGGCCTCCACGGCCATCAACTGGCTTACCAAGAAGTTCCTCCTCAAGAAGGCCGAGGAGGCTGGCAGCGAGCGGGCCGCGGTCGACGCCTGGCTCAACCGCTCAGGCTCGCGGGGCTCCCGCAAGCTGGCCTTCCCCTCGGGCGCCGAGATCCTGCGCCACGGAGGCCGCCTGCGCCGCTTCCCGCGCAGCCGCAGCATCTACGAGTCCGGCGACGCCGTGGGCTTCGTGCCCTTCGAGGACGAGGCCTCCTTTGGGCCCGCGGGCTCGCGCAGGTCGCTCTACGGCCTCGAGGGCTTCCAGGACCTGGGCGAGTACTACGACTACTACCGCGAGGGAGACGACTACTACGACCAGCAGTCGCTCTACCAGTACGAGGCGCGGGAGCCCTATCTGGCTGCCCACGGCCCCTACGGCCCCGCCTGGCCCCCCTACGGTAGTGACCCCTACTACGGATACCCGCCGGAGGACCCCTATGACTACGACGCTGCGGCCTATTACGGGGACTTCTATCCACCGTACCCCTTCGGCTACGGCTATGGCTACGGCTACGACGACTACCAGCCCCCCTACGCGCCCCCGTCGGGGTACACCTCCCCGCTGGGGTACGCCTCGCCCTACAGCTACTACGACGGGTACGAGGGTGAGGCTTACCCGGCCAGCCGCTACCTGGACCCTTACGCGCTTTACGACACGCCATACCCACCCTACGACGACCTGCCTTACGGCGTGCCCTACGAGGTGCCCTACTTCGATGCCTACGGGATGCCCTACGGCCTCCCATACGGCGCGCCCTACGCCGAAGGCGCCTACGGCGGCGCCGCGGCCGGGGCCATCTACCCGCCCGAGGCGCCCTACCTGTACCCGGCGGAGGAGCAGGCCTTCCTGTACCCCTGGGCGCCGCCACCCCTGACCTCTCCCCACAACCCGTACGCCCACCCCATGGACGACATCGCCGAGCTGGAGGAGCCCGAGGAGGCGGCGGGAGAGCGGCAGAGGACCTCCTTCCGCCTGCCCAGCGCCGCCTTCTTTGAGCAGCAAGGCATGGACAAGCCCGCCAGGTCCAAGCTGTCCCTCATCCGCAAGTTCCGGCTCTTCCCGCGGCCCCAGGTGAAGCTGTTTGGGAAGGAGAAGTTGGAGGTGCCCCTCCCGCCCTCCCTGGACATCCCACTGCCCTTTGGGGACGCGGAGGACGAGGAGGAGGACGAGCTGCCCCCGGGGGCGCCCTACGACCACCTCTACTGGCGCTTCCTCTCGCCACGCCAGCGCAACCTGCAGCGTGCCCTGTCGGCCTTCGGGGCCCACCGCGAGCTGGGGCTGCGGCCCGAGCTCGGCCGCCCTCCGGCACGACCGGCCACCTCGCTGGCCCGCTTTCTCAGGAAGACCCTGTCCGAGAAGAAGCCCACCCCACGGCTTTGGGGCAGCCAGAAAGCGCGGGCAGGCGCGCCCGCTGTCCGGGAAGCGGCCTACAAGCGCTTCGGCTACAAGCTGGCCGGCATGGACCCCGAGCGGCCCAGCACGCCCATCGCGCTGCGGCGCGTGCAGCCGCGCACGCGCAACAACAATAACTCGTGCGCGCCGCC
>NW_022105908.1:15750406-15761237 GCF_000313985.2 Echinops telfairi | reverse complement strand
AACTGGTGGAGCTTCGTGGAACCCCCGCCCATGTGCCCCGAGGACACCTCGGATGTGCTGGCCTTCCCTGGGCCCCGGCCCTCGCTCAGAGGGTCCCGCCGCCGGGGCTTGGCGTTTGGCTTCCCGGGCCGCTCGCCGCAGACCTCCCGCCGCCTAGGGTGGCCACCACTGTCCTCCCCGCAGCCCTCCCTGCGGAGCCTGGCCGGCCCTGGCTATTGCTCGCCCCGGGGAGGCCTGTCCCCACAGCCCTCCATCCGGTCGGGCCCTTTCCAGCCGCCCTTCTCGGCCCCGCCCCGCCGACCTCGCTCGTTTCGGGAGCCGCTAACCCCACACCTGGGCTCCAGGCGTCTGGGCCCACCCCGCTCCCAAGCCCTGGGCTCCCCCCGGCTGCCCCCGAGAGCTTTCAGCCAGAGGCTGCCTGGGTCCCCACCTCTGCTGGGCCCTAGCCTTAGCCGCCGCTCCCTGAACCTCCCCCCGCGCCGCCTGCCCTCGTGGAAACAGCTCAGCAAACAGCAGCCCACGAGGGCCGTGAAGGCCCAAGTGCGCTCACCCTTCCAGTGGCCGAGGGCCACAGGATCCTGGCCCATAGGTCGGGCTGCCCCTAAGCCCCGGGAGCCAGAAAAAGAGGACTCAGAGACGCTCTGGACCGTGCCACCGCTGGTCCCAGGCTGGGACTTGGACTCACCTCCCACCCAGCGTCCACCCTCCCCCTGGCCAGGAGGTGTAAGCACCCGCCGGGGTTTGTCCAGGCCACCCGTTGTCCCAGAAAACCCTTTCCTGGAGCAGATGGGCCCTGTGCCATCTCCTTCGCCCCTGGTAGAGGACCCAGCCCCTGACTCAGCAGGTGTCTTCTTGAGCAGACACAGTGAACCAGGACCGGGACAGCTCCTCAGATCTGCAGGACCGAGCCCCGAGAAGCCAGAAGAGGCTGTTCTGGTGGACCCCCAGACACCAGCCGAACTTGAGTCTCCAACCCCAACACCCCCCAAGGATCTCAATACAAAGTTAAGACCCAGCCTATCCTACCCTCTGGCGACATGTGACCAGAAAAAGGCCCTGTGGCCACCGTGGCGTCATTGGACAACAGGGCCCAGAGCCCTTGCTCCTTTGGCACCAACTGGTGCCCCGGAGCCCCTTCCTGAGTCGGGTAAGCGGCGCCAGGTCTCACCTGGACGTTGTGCAGTGGTCATGCCTTGGGTGCAGAAGCTGGGCACCCTCCAGCGAGTGGGTCCTGCCACCACTGTGCAGCATGCTACCCGGCTAGCCCAGGAACCCCAGCCCAGCCTAGAGCCCAGAGCCTGGAGCCTGCGCTGGGCCCACCAGCCAGCAGAGGCCCACCAGCCTTGGCCAAGAGCAAGCACCTGCCCTCCATCCCGCCGCCTGGGCCCTGGAGCCTCCTGCCTGTTCTTCAGGGGGCGCTGGGAAAAACTTGGCTCCCAAAGCTGGCAGAACAAGGTATGGGCCAAAGAGGGAGGGTGGGCAGAAGGGGCCCTACCTGGGAAATGGCACAGAACAGCTTCAGAAGACCTTGTGTGTCCTTGGTGAGCTGCTTCCTGCTTGGGCCGCAGTCAGCCCATCTGTAACCCTGCGAGAACAGCCATGGTCTCTCTGGCCCACTGGAGACGTGAGGTGACCAGGGGGATGCTCTGGGCAGGACACAGACATGGAAGCTTTCCAGGCCCGCTTTGGGAAGGGATTTTTTTTGTCTGTGAGTCCCAGCCTGGACTCTGGACAGCTACCAAGTACCCCTGTTCCTACAGCTCTGTGCTGGTCAGCTGCCTAGTGCAACGCCCATGATGTCCCTGCTGTACCTATGGTCTTCCTACAGACCCTCCCCCAGGGGGATGTTTTCACCCGCTCAGTTCCAGACTTCCCTTCCTAGCCCCCTGGGCTGCGGGCCTCTGGCTTAGCTGAGGGCAAGGTGCTCCCTGTGGAGTGGGGATCCAAGATGTGTTGCTTGGTCCATGTCACACGGAATCAGGGACTGCCTGCGCCAGAGACTGGGCCTCCCTGTGGGGTGGGGTGCAAGGCAGCTGGACTTAGGGGTGCCCAGTTGAGCTTGGCTGCCACACTCATGGCGGAATGCGAGCCTAGCACTGGGTGGCCCTCCAAAGAGGGGGGTAGTCACTGGAGACTCCCCCGGGACACAGAGTAGGCGGGGCGAGCAGGGGCAGCTGGTACCTCAGCCTCTGCAGACTGTGCCTGGAGGAGCGGGCAGCTGGCCGGCCTGGCCCAGCCATGGCGACTGGGGCGGCCTGGCTGTTGGGGGGGCCTAGGCCCCGCCGGCGGGTGCCCCATGCCGTGTGGGTTGCAGCATTGCAGGAGCGGGGTGCAAGGCGCCTAGGGGTGAGGGGCAAGGATGCCTGGGCCCTCCTCACCCTGGAATACGTGAGTGGCTGAATTATTTAGGGTGTGACTGCCAGTGAGCACCGGGGCAGGTGGGGGTGGGCAGGAAGCCAGGGTGATGGCCTACTTAGCGCCGGCGCCCCTGCCTGCCCAGGCTCACTCTTGGTGTCCCCTTTCCTGACTCTCGGGGGTTGGGGGGGCGGGGGGCCTGGGATCCGGGCAGGCTGAGGGTGCCACAGTGGTGCTCAGCCTCACGGATCACACGTGGCCTGCATGCCAAATGAGGAAGGCCCTTGTGGAGGCGCACACACTTGAGCAGGGCATGTGGGCACACAGGCGGGCATGGAGGACATCCTGCAGCACAGGTGGGAGCAGAAGGAGCTGCCTGGCAGCCACAGCGTGCACTGAGTAGCTCCGCTGTGCAAGACCCGGGTGCTTGCCTGCCGATAGCCTGTCTCCAGCCAAGTGCCGGGGCATCTTCTGAGACTGGATGCCTAGGGGAACAGTATGGGCTGTCAGTGCCATGTGTGTCTGCACACGAATGAGACAGACCCACCCCGTTCCGCTGTCAGGACACAGATGTTCCTAGAGTTGTCACACAACCAGACATGATGGGCATGCAGGGTCAGCTGGATGCCTGAATGTCAGAACTGTGAGAACAACACACGGGCCTGAGGTTGGGAGAGCTTTCCTGTGGGGAGGGCTTCTAGGACCCTCAGGAGGATGATGCTTTACATGGGTGGGTGCTCACCCATCTAGACATTGGTGAGCACACGTTGAGAAGAGCTCTCCATGTCCACTTGGTGGACCTCCCAGCTTGGCCTTGGGTTTCCTCCTCGACAATGGGAACAGGTCCCAGGCATGCCTGAGCCAATGCCAGGCCGCTCCAGGGGCCACCCTCTCACCAGGCCAACTCAGTGTCCCATTTCTCTCGCAGATGCACTCCATCCGCAACCTGCCATCCACACCGTTCCGTGAACATCGAGGGGAGGATGGTGTGGAGGACATGACGCAGCTAGAGTGAGTGGGCTGGGGTGGGGGCAGTGTGGGGTCACCATGGGGGTCACAATGGGGACACCATACTCGTCACCATAGAACCTCCTTCATACATAGCTGGGATGCCTTTTCCCTCCCAGGACATTTCCAGAGCCTCCGTTTCCCCATCTGCAAAATGGGTTGTCATGAAGGCCAAATACGTATGCATCAGAGCCCTGTGGACCAGCCAAGTTTGAGTTCAAATTCCAGCCCCACAACTTGCCAGCTGGTTGACCTTTGGCAAATCATTTAGCCCTCTGTGCCTCAGTTTCCTCCTGCCTAACACAGAGTGCTAACACATAGTCCATCCCTGTGGCTGACATTGTGCGAGTGCCAGCACATTGGGGGTGCCTAGGGGTGTCACCACAGCCCACCCCACCCCACCCCGGGGGCAGTAGGTACAATTATCATCATTACTACAGAGAGGTTAGCGACTTGGCCGAAATCTCACAGGGATAGACCTTGAACACAGGCCTGCCTGACCTAGAGCCAAAGCTCTTCCTTAGCCACGGGTTGGCACTGAGGTGGGAAGTGGACATGTGCCAGCTTGGGCCCAGGCCCTGACCGCCCTCCCCCACCCTACCCCGCCCCCGCCTCTGCGCCCTCCAGAGACCTGCAGGAGGCCACTGTGCTGGCCAATATCAAGAATCGATTTGAGCGGAACCTCATCTATGTAAGTGGGGCTGGCCCTGCCTTCCTGCCTGCAGGAGCTCTTGGGGTGGGTGAGCGCATAGCTTTCTTCTGTGGCCACTGATGTGAACTTAAAGGCTTGAACCATTTGAGCGCAGAACGCTAAGGTCCGAGGACATGGACTCAACAGTGGCAGTCAAGAGGCGAGGCAGGGACCTGGAGTTGGGGAACCCAGAAAAGTGTGCAATTTCCAGTGCCTTGTGGACACAGACTCCAATCCCAGAATCCCTAAACTGGGGAGGCCACTGTGGTAGGAGGAGCCACTGACCCCAAAAGATAAAATGGAAAACCAGGGGCCTATGGCAATCCAGGGGAAGGAAGGCCAGGACCATGGAGGGTTACTTGTCCCCATGCTGTCCTGGGCTTCCCACATCCGCTCCACTAGAGGGGTGACCTCAGATGGTCCCGGAGCCCAGACCTGCCTTGGTGTGAAGGAAGAAGGCAGTAGCTGATGCAGCACCAGACCTGGCCCTCTCTGCCGAATGATCGCTGTGGGGCCTTCTCCTTCTAAACCCTCCCCTCCTGCAGCCTGGTGCAGTGCCTGATCACACTCGCCCCACGTCATCCTGGGACGGTGTTAGGGAGCCTTGGGTTTGAACTCTGAAACCAGGCCACTAGAGCTCTGTCCTGATGGAATGGGGGACCCTGGTCTCCATCAGCGCGGTGGTGGGATGCAGAACCAGAAGGTGCACGGGCACTGAGGCCACCCACCCCTGTCCAGCAGACGTACATTGGCAGCATCCTGGTATCGGTGAACCCATACCAGATGTTTGAGATCTACGGCCCCGAGCAGGTGCAGCAGTACAACGGGCGGGCTCTGGGAGAGAACCCACCGTGAGTGTCCCGGGGCCCATGGGTGGGGGGGGGAGGAATGAGGGGATGAGGGTGCAGGGTGAGCAGCTGCCCTGAGCTCTCCTGTGCCCTCTTAGCTTGACAAGAACCCAGAGGCAGTGGTTACAAACCTGCTCCGCTGTGTTGGCCCTTCCCAGGCCTGGCAACACCCTTGCTGGACCCAAGGCTCCTCCCCCAGGGCTTAGCAATTAAAGCAGGCTGGGGGGATGGGGCTGGGGGGCAGAGCAGGAGTGACCAGCCCAGGAGGTGGTACCTAACAGCCTGTCTCCCCAGACACCTCTTTGCAATTGCGAATCTCGCCTTCGCCAAAATGCTCGATGCCAAACAGAACCAGTGTATCATCATCAGGTGAGCTGTGGGTCAGTTTGAGGGGTATCCCTATTCATTGGAGGAGGGGGCTGTCTTCAGTCAGTGAACACTCTACATCAGGCCAGACTTGGGGAACCCCCCAGCATCTCTGGTGCCTCCCCTCCCTGCAGCCCCTTCCTCCACCTGGCCCGATGGCAGGGCTGGGGGACCCGGGAGAGGCCGGGAGCAGGAAGAAGCTCACTCGGCCTCTTTGCCAACAGTGGAGAAAGCGGCTCAGGCAAAACCGAAGCCACCAAGCTGATTCTGCGCTACCTGGCTGCCATGAACCAGAGACGGGGCATCCCACAGCAGGTGGGTCTGTCTGCCAGTCTGCCGGTTTCCCCAAGACCCTCAGGCAAACATCCTCGTGGAACATGTCCAGTGTACTCCCTAAGCAGTCAGGACCCATGGCCCTACTTTGAGGATGGGGAACCTGGCCCCTAGAGAGGCTGGGGCCTGGCCAGGATTTGCCCAGAGAGGGGCCATTGGACTCTGATGTCCCCACTTGAGGAAAGTGCCTGAGGGTGGAGTCCTCTTCTGTGTGGTGGCCACACTGGGTTCCAGGGTCAGAGTGGGGGCTAAATGGACAAGAGGCTTGCTCTGTCTCCTACCTGCTGTCTTCCCATGTACGAACCAGAGGTGTCATCGTCTCCCTATTTCCTTACCCAGGAGTAGCACAAGCTTGGGGGTGGGGTGCTACCTCAAGAGCAGGCAGGGAGGCAGGAAGTGCTACGGGGAGCCTCTGGGCACTAAGGCAGTGAGACAGGTTCTGGGCAGGACTGGAGGCTTGCTATATAAGCGAGTGCTAAGTTCTCATTCCTGAGAGTGTTAGGGCTTCAGCCGTTTCCTGAGGATTGACTGCATACTAGGCCTGTGTGCCAGGCACCAGGGAGGTCCGCCGCAGCAACCGGGGCAGGAAAAACGTGTCCACCGTGTGGAAATTGCAGTCTGGCAAGGAGACTGAAAGGAAACAAAGACCTAAGCAGCTTCTCTGTATATCAAGTCCGGTGAGCTGTGGAGGAAAATGTAGGGCCCACAGAGAAGCTGAGGCAGTGGCCCTGAGGACATCTGGGGAAAAGACGAGCCAGGCAGAGGCTAGAGCAAGTGCCAAGACCCTCCCTGGAGTGGGAACAGGCCTGGTCTGGCTGGGCTGGAGGCCAGGCTCAGACAGGGAGATGGTCATGGCAGGGTGAGGAGTGGTTGAAATCCACACTGTAGAAGTAGAAGGTGGTACTATAGGGAGCCGACTCCCACCTGCTCCGACTGCAGAACCCGATTCTCAGGCTCCCCAGCACAGATGGCCGTGGAGGCGCCCATGTGCCTGCAATGTCCCAGCCAATGGAGGCCTCACGGGGTGGTCTTGGGGGAATCAAGGGCGTAGAGTTGGCTCAGGAGACTGTCTGGTAGGCCCAGTCGGATCCAGCCTTCTTGAATGCTTTCCTTGACCTGCCAGCATCTTCTAGCCCTCCCTGGGCTTCCACGTTAGACTGGGGAAGGACTGCTGAGGTGCTGCCAGAGTCCCCCAGCATCCTTGTGAGGGGCGTATCTTTGGATCATGTTATAATCCGTGTTATAAATGGGGAAACTAACTCTGGGGAGGGCTGGTAACTCCCCAACATAAGAAGGGGATGGAGCTGGCCTTTGAAGTTCGTGGTCAGAGAGCAAAGATCTGGAAAGTGTGTGGGTCTTGGCTAAGGTGAACAGACATCCCACTTTTGGCGGGACAGTCCTGATTTTTGGCATTTTAAAAAGGTTCTGATTTTTTGAAAAATGCACGACAAGCTAGGGAACGGTCTATTTGGCCCATATAGACCAAATTTTTAATCAAGTATCCCCCCCGCCCCCCGTTAATGGTATCCCGCTTTAAATCTGGTCACCTTAGTCTAGGCAAGTTTCTTGCCAGCGCAGAGCCAGGTTGAGGGCGTGTCTGCTATGGGGCTGAGCATGGGACTCCTTTCCCAGCTACGTCTCTGCTTCTGCTCATCGGGTCAAATAGTCTAGGGTGAGGGTCGGTTCTAGGCATGGCTGCATCCCAGGTCTCAGCCAACATCCCTCGTGGTGACTCCTCTCCAACCCGTAGAAGATGATCCTCATTCTCATCCTCCCTGCCACTGGTCAGCAAGGTAGCACCATAATGACACGGCTCACACCTCCCAATAGTTCAGAAGTCTCAGGACTCTCTCTCACTGGACTGGCTTTGCTTCTATGTCTTCACTTGAACCAATCAAGTAGCAGAAAGTGTGCCCTGCCCCGATTGGTTGAAAACCTGGGTTGCAGATTCTGTCCCTTGGGATGGGTATGTGTGGAGGGTGTTGGATGCTGGGCAGTTCCTGACACAACATGGGGGCTCCGTTGGAGGCCTGGAAGTGCCAGGTGCACATCAAGCCTTGCCCCCAGCCCCTGGCTGTCTGCTCACCTGGTGCTTGGTACAGGAAGCAACCGTTCCACACTCCTATGCCCTCAAGGCCAAATAGGACAGAGCAGCCTCAAGGCAGACCCTGTCCTTCATGATACAGTGTTAACCAGGCCAACTGCGGACAAGGCTCAATGGAGTCAGCTGGCATCGTCCCCGAGATAACACATGCTATCTCTGGGGTGGTAAAGCCCCCCTACTTCTGCCCTAAGTACGGATCCTTGAGAAATGCCTTAGCAAGTGAGAAGGCTATGTGCACAGTGCTGCTTGTTGCCGTTCTGGGACTCTGCCCTTGTTGATTCTGCAGTTGAGCTTGGGACCAAAGCATGGCTGTAAGCCTCCATTTCCTCCACTGCAAAATAGATGAAATGATAGTGCCGGCCTTAGAATTATTTAAACACAATTTAGAATCTCTCCTCACATCTCAATGTAGTTGTGATCCAAAGACCAGGTCCTTAGGTGAAAATCCGCATTATATGAAAATGGAGAATGATTCTATCAGATCACAAACAGTAGGATGACTGCATCATTACACTAAATGCCCAGATCAATCCTTCTGTAACTTGGAAACCACCAAGAATCACGGTTCCCCTCTACCTGACACAGGACCTTAGCTATCACAGCCAGGGTCACTCTAACCTCACACCTCGGTGTTCATTACTGCCAGATGTATGTGGGTACTCTACGAAATAGCCAATTAGTGGAGTTTTTGCTCTTGCCAACATGTTGAATAGATAGTCCAGGAGTGAGGAGTAGGTGCACTTAGGGCAAAATGTCTAGTTCACACTGTGGTTCAGTGCCAGCGAATCTGTTTTTCACTCTTAGTGACTCCATGTGACGGAGTAGAATGCCCCTTCGGGTATTCTTGGCGGTCATCTTTGAATGGCAGTGGGGGTCCAGGGTTTTCTCTAATGGGGTCACCTGGTGGGTTTGAACCACACACCTTGTGATTAGCAGCTAAGTGCTTTACCATCGTGTCACCAGGACTCCCTCTGTGGTCCACAGGAGGGTGAATAAGTGGAAGCTTTCATTAGCTAACTTTGAGTTAAAAAGCCATAAAAGGAAGAACAATACTCCGCATTTCACTCGCTGAAGGAAAAACTCAAGCCCCAAGTTGAAATATTGTTGGATTCTATGGCAGAAAGCACCAGAAGAGCAGGTGGAAGGAATGCTCAGTCGTGGCACCGCAAACAACTGGTGGACATTCCGTCTTTCCGAGAGGTAGCACACGACCCAGAATTGATGGCACTGAAGGAAGAAGTCCAAGCTGCGCTAAAGGCATCATCAAAAAGACAAGACTCCAGGAATTAACAATACCAATTGAAATGTTTCCACAAACCGATGCAGCACTGGAAACACTCACTAGTCCATGCCAAGAAATACGGCACCCTCGCCTACTGACTGGAAGAGATGTGTAGCTGTGCCCCTTTCCATGAAAAGTGAGCCAACAGAATGCCGAGATGAGTGAACAATATCACTAATAGCACCTGCAAGTAAGATTTCGCTGAAGCTAATTGAAAGGGGGTTGCAGCAGTATATTGACAAGAAATCGCACCTGGATTCAGAAGAGGGTGTAAAAGGAGGGCTATCGTTGCTGACATCGGATGAATCATAGCTGACAGCAGAGAGCACTAGCAAGATGTTTACCTGTGGTTTATTGACCATGCAATTGCATGTGACTGTGTGTATCGTAACAACTATGGATTACGTTGCTGGGCACTCACTGTACTCATACAGAGCCTGGACACAGACCACCAGGCAGACCAGAACCAGCGGCCACCACATGACCCGAGAGATCCGGAACGGGGTGTGTCAGGATGTCTACTTGGACCGTACTTACTCAGTCTGCGTGCAGAGGGATCCCCCAGGCTAGGCTGCACGAGGGAGGACCCTCAGCACTGGGGAGAGGAGGCAAGGCGAAGCCTGCCACATGCCTGCTGGTGATGATCAAGGGTCACAGCCTCCAGTAGGGGTGACAACTCACCGTAAAGAACCCCCAAACCTTCACATCGCGGTGAGTGGAGACCAAACTGAAATTGTCGAGGGTTTGCTTTTACTGGCATCAGCAAGCAGTGAGCAGCCGTCCCGAAATCAAAGAACTTCATGCCCTGAGCAGATCTGCTGCACAAAGACCTCTCTCCAGTGTTGACGAGGAAGGGGGTCGCTCCGAGCACTGCTGAGAGCCTGACTCAAGCCGGAATACCGCCACTCGCCTCCGGGCCCCGTGAAAGGTGGACGTGGAACACGGAAGACCGGAGAGCACTTGGGCCGGTCAGCGATGGTGTGGGGAAGAACACTGACAGGACCACGGACTGCCGGAAGAATGAACAGTCAGTCCCGTCTCAGAGGAAATACTCTCCGAGCCAGAGTGCTCCTTAGAAGCAAGGGTGGTGAAACTCCATCTCATGAACTTTGGACATCTTCTCAGGAGGGACGGGTCCCCTGGAGAAGGACGCCATCCTTGGTGAAGTGGAGTCCGCAGAAAGAGACGCTGCCGCCATGGGTTCAAACAGAATTGTGAGGATGACACAGGACCGGCCAGTCCTTCATCCCGTCGTCCACCAGGCTGCTGTGAGTCCCACCGACTTGCCGGCACAGTCACCGCCCCAACCCCACCACCTGCTATGAACCCCCGGGTGGTGCCATTTGTGTGCTTACTGCAAGGTTGGCAGTTTGCCGACTCGTCAAGGCAGTTTGGGAGAGAGACTTGGAGACGTCCTGCGGGGAAGCCAGCCATTGACGTTCCTGTGGAGCCCAGAGCCACCACACGAGAGCACGCCTGTGTCAGAATCGGCCAGACAGCCAGTGGTCATGTGACTGAGCGGTCATGTGACTGAGCTGCTGCTCCCTTCATCACTGAGCAGATGTGTTCTTTCTTTGTAATCACTTTATTGGGGGCTCGTTCAGCTCTTATCACCATCCATCCATCCATCCATTAGTACATTTGTTGCCATCATTATTCTCAAAACACGCCCCTGGCATCAGCTCCTCATCTTCCCCCACCTCCCCGCTCACCCTCCCTCATGAACCCTTGATAACTTACACAGTGAACCCTCATTTATCGCGGTTAATCGGTTCTAGACCCTACCGTGATAAATGAAATTCCGCGAAGTAGGATTCCTTATTTGTAAATCAAATATTTTCGTA
>NW_022105908.1:15744951-15749572 GCF_000313985.2 Echinops telfairi | reverse complement strand
CTAGATGGCTGCTTGTTTACCTTCAAGCCTTTAAGACCCCAGCTGCTATATCTTTTGATAGCTGGGCACTATCAGCTTTCTTCACCACATTTGCTTATGCATCCATTTTGTCTTCAGCGATCGTGTCGGGAAGGTGAGCACCATGGAATGCCAGTGTCCATGACTGAGCAGATGTTTTCTGAGAGCTTACTCTGTACCAGGTCCTGGACAGGCTTTGGACGGGGAGGGGGCAGTGCCATTGTAGTGACGGAGAGAAGACGCACAAGTGAATCAAGGGACACAAGTAGCCAGTGGTACAGAGGGCTGCTGGGAAGAGAAAGCTTGTGATGGCTGATCTAATCAATGCCAGGGAAGTGTCACCTGCGAGGTGACAGGTGGATAATTTTCTGAAGCAGATGGAGAGTATGAGCCAGGGCAGGTAGAT
The DNA here is from genome assembly GCF_000313985.2 of Echinops telfairi. Lineage (NCBI taxonomy): Eukaryota > Metazoa > Chordata > Mammalia > Afrosoricida > Tenrecidae > Echinops > Echinops telfairi. The sequence goes on along the minus strand of NW_022105908.1, from coordinate 15,749,148 downwards.
GAGAACCTCAACTTACAGTCAGAACAGAAGAACCAATGTCCAGAGGTGGTCGGGGTGGACAGGGCAGTGAGGTGGTAAGAAGTGTGTATTCCCAGACAGTTCTGGCAGGTAAAGCCAGAGGGACACCCTGGAAGCCACACTGCAGACCATCTGGGGACAAGGACTGAAGGCCTGTGGGGGGGTCTATGAGGTTCCAGGTCTGTCCTCAGCTGCCAGCTCTCCCCTCTGCCACCAGAAGTCAGAAGGGTTCCCTAGTCCCACCCTGTTCTGAGACTCCGGATGGCCTGCTGCCCAGTCTGCTGGTGGCTCACTTCTGTTCTGGGCCCTCTCTTTCTCCTCCCTCTCTGTGCTGCTCAGCTGACGGTACTTGGCACATGTGTGCGCCCATGCACGCCCCGTGTCCACATAGTGGACGCTGTATGTACACGCTGGTCTGTGGGTGGTGCTGTGGTAGGCAGATGCGCCCAAAGGCTGCTTGGGGCCGGAACTATGGCTGGGTGCTCTGTGTTGGGGGCTGCCCTGTGAGAGCGCCGAGGGAGCTGCAAGACGTGTAATGTCCCACAGGGGAGTGAGGAGTACAGTGTAAGAGAGGGCTTGAGGCAAGGCAGGTGGGGGCACTGTGGGGACCCAGGGTTTTATAGGGAACTGGCTTCACAGGAGGGACTTAAGGTGGCCTGTGTCTTTTGCAACCACTGGGGCCGGGGGGAGGCACACTCCCCACCCTGGGCCCCCACAGTAGTGTGCAGCCCCTCACGCCCGTCCCTTCTGGATCCCAGATTCTAGAGGCAACACCGCTCTTGGAGTCCTTTGGGAATGCCAAAACTGTCAGGAATGACAACTCCAGCCGCTTTGGGAAGTTCATGGAGATCTTTCTGGAGGGGTAAGTGGGTAGGAGAGGGTGCCCAGGGAGCTCTGGCCTTGCCTTGGACCCCAGGCCTAGTCCCAGAGCCAGCCTCCCCGCCCCCCCTTTCCCTCCTCCCACCGAATCCCACACCAGCTGACCTGTGCTCCTCCCTCCAGGGGCGTGATCTCTGGTGCCATAACTTCCCAGTACCTGCTGGAGAAATCCAGGATCGTGTTCCAGGTGGGCCGGGGCCTCCTGGGTCCTGCATGTCGGCGTGAGGGTGGGGGTGGGCTTAGCTGGTGCCACTCTGCAGAGTTGACACAAGGGAGGCTTGGTAAATGCTGAGTTCATGGACAACCATGTATGTGTGTGCGCCTATACACGTGAGCACATGACTTCCTCCTCCCCTCCCCACACCACACACACATGCACACGCACACTCCTCCCACCATACTGGGCTCCTTGAAGTCCCTGAAACAAACCTACTGCTCCTCTGTCTTCCTGATGCTCAGCGTAGCCACAATGTCTTGCTGAGTGTCTCCTGCTAGCAGGTCACATTCTTGGTCCATGCATTCTTACACGATCCTGGCAGGTGCATGCTTTCTTGGAGCTCTTGCCTGTCTTTCTTCCTGCTGTGTCCACATGGCTGTGTGGCCCATGGGAGCTCTGTGTGCACAGTTGGGCCTGCGAGCCCACGGGTGTGTAGGTATGTGTGGCCAGTGCCCCATTTTCCAAACAAAGTAAAGCCTGTTCCCTACCACTTAGTACTGGCACTGCCCCCATCCCCCCTCCTGCTGACCTCCACCCCAGGGTGCTCCACTTCAGCAGCAGCATGTTTGTGTGTGGCGGGGGCATGTCCACCTGTCTCTGTGTCTGAACGTGTGTACCCTCTCTTGGCCCACTCACCATCCTTCAGGCCAAAAATGAACGGAATTATCACATCTTCTACGAGCTGCTGGCTGGGCTGCCTGCCCAGCTCTGCCAGACCTTCAGCCTGCAGGAGGCCGAGACCTACTACTACCTGAATCAGGTGGGTGCATCCAAGGGCCTCATGGGGGTTGCAGGATTCACGGAATGCCAGGGAGGCAGGGCCAGGCTTCCAGGGGGCACAAGAAGCAGAATAAAGGCTGCCCTAGAGGTCTGGTCCTCCCACCCCCACTACCCCTTGGACTGGCTGTGCAGCCATGACGTCTTGTCCTCATGGCCAGAAAAGGGCATGGACATTGAAGGAGGGAGAGTTGGGAGTTCAGTGTCACATGACGAGGGGACCAGAAGCCTGTGGTCCATCGTGAAGGGCACAGGAGGCCTGCTTCAGTTCTCCGTCGCCTAGAAGGGAACTAGCCAGCGGACTGCACTTGCCTTCTCTGTGCCTCAGCCTTCCTCATCTGAAAAATGGGGACAAAACAGTGTCAGCTGCACAGGACCATCTTGAGGATGAGACCAAGAAGTGCCTCAAAGCGCCTCACACATGCGCTGACATATACTAAGTGCTCGCTAAACGTAGACTGCTGTGTTTCGTTACCATCAGTGGCCTGTAAGCAAGGTCAGATTGCAATGAGCCCCTACTGCCCAAAGCCCCTCCTCATCCCTGCTCAGAGCCTCTAGCGATGGGAATGGGATGCCCTGTCTGTGCTGAGGGCTGGAGGTCCTGGCTCAGGGCAGAGCAGGGTCTTTGAGGGCCCAGGTTCCCCTCTTAGCGCCCCCACCCTGCGCCCCTGTCCTCCTCCAGGGTGGTAACTGTGAGCTCGAGGGAAAGAGCGACGCAGGTGACTTCCGGCGACTCTTGGATGCCATGGAGGTGCTGGGGTTCAGCGGGGAAGACCAAGACGGCATCTTCCGCATCTTGGCTTCCATCCTACACCTGGGCAATGTCTACTTTGAGAAGTACGAGGTGAGAAAAGGCCGCTCCGTGGCTCTCCAGAAGCATAGGGCCAAGGCCAGCTGCTCAGGGGCTAAGCTGGTGCCTCTCTTTCCCTCCTAGGCTAACTGATACTCAGATACTTGTCCGTGGTTGGTTGGTTTGTCCTTTGGTGGTGGGTGACGTTTCCTCACTACTGTGCGAACGCTCTGCTGTGTGTTACGGACATCAGCCCTTTGTCTCTGATATGAATTGTATAGCTTTTTAAAAAATGTACTTTATTATTTTTTAAGTGTCATTGGCACATACTGCACATGTACAATTTAATTGTTCAGTCTTCTCAGGAAGATCTGTGTAATCAACACCACAATCAATTTGAGAACATTTTTTTCATAGTCGTCGTCGTTAGCTCCCCATATCCCTCCATCCCCTCACCCCCACCCCAGTGGCATGTCTCTTTTGCATTTCATCATTGATATTTTTACTTTCTTTATAGTATTTGTTTTGCTTTGTCATGCAGATTTTAAAAAAATGTTAGTTCATTTCTTGATCTTGTATAAACTGAACTTTGAATCATTTTGAGAGAGGCTGCCTCACTTTGAAATTATTACAGCCTTCTCTCGGTTTAAGAAAAAATGTTTTTGTGAAAGTCAGTGGGAGTGGACAGATCAGACCATTTTTGCGCCCAACAACTTAACAGACTTTCCAGCGGCATGCTATCCCTGTCCCCTTGCCCGTCCACCTCCCCTTTATAGACCACTCCCTGGCCCTTTACAAACCCTGCGCAGGCTTGTTTGCCCTCTAGCTTCCCATTCCCCTTCTCATCCCTGGTAACCATCAAACATTTCTCTCTCATGATTTCGGTTTTACAAGAGTGGTCTCATACGATGTTTGCACTTCAGCTCTTGACTGACGTCACTCAGCATCATGCCCTCCAGACCCATCCTTGCCAGGGCCGTTTCATGGCTCCATCGCCGTTCTCTAACAATAAGTAGTTTCCATTGTGTGCCGCGTGAACCGAAGCTTAGTTCATCCTCAGTCCGCAAATGCGCAGTTGGGTTGCAACTGTCCTCTCGCTCTTGTGAGTCATGCTGCAGCCAGCGCACGTGTGTGGGTGTCTTTTCACTGTGTCCCTTATTTCTGCGATTCTTAGTTTCCTGCAAGACCTTTGGTGGTTTTGTTTTACATGTAAATCTTTTTTATTGTTTTATTTTTTTAATGAGAGGAATTTATATAGTAACATAAGATTAACCATTGTAAAGTGAGCGCATCAGTGGCATTTGGTACATGCACCGTGTTATGCCACCGTACCACCTCTACTTACACCAGGCCAACTCATTATATCCGAAGGACACTCCATTCCTCCCCTTTCCCTGCCCCAGACCCACTAACCGCCAAGTTGCTTTCTGTTTCTACAGATTTGCTTCTCCTGGGTATTTTGTACAAATGGAATCATACAATATTTGTCCCTTTGTATCTGAATTCTTTCATTCAG
>NW_022105908.1:15735441-15744496 GCF_000313985.2 Echinops telfairi | reverse complement strand
TCACTTTTTGAGGAACTGGCACACGGTTTTCCGTAGCAGGTGTTGCATTGTACATTGGCGCCAGCATTGAAAAAGGGATCCGGTTTCTCCACGTTAACACTTGTTTTTACTCGAGGCATCGTAAGGAAACTGAGCCAAACCCACTGCTGCCCAGTGGGTCCCAGCTCATAGCACCCCCACCCTGTAGGACAGAGTCGCAGTCCCCTTAGGGTCCCCCAGGCACCTTTCTCCTTTGGTGCCACGGGGAGGGTTCGAATTGCCAGCCTTTTGTTCAGCAGCCAAGTGCCACCAGGGATCCACTAGACGTTTAAGTGGGTGTGAAATGGCAACTCAGTGTGGTCTAAGTTTACATCTCGCTGGTTACTGGTGATGTTTCATGCACTGTTGGCTGTTTATTTATCTCCTCTGGAAAAATATCTATTTCTCCAAACAGTGCCTAACTCCTTTGCCTTTTTTTTAACTAGTTGTTTGTTTCTTTGCTGCTGATTGATTCTTTCCCAAGACTCTTATTGAATTGTTCTAATCTTCCATTTAAAAATATCTCATGTACAAAATCCCTATGTATGTGAGGCTTCAAAATATTCATGAAAAACTGGAATTAAGGATAATGGAATTGCTTCACAAACTTTTTCGAATCCTCCTTGGATGTATTTATGTCTAATTACAGAATTTATTGTGTGTGTCACTTATCGATTTTTGTACTACTATTGTACTATTCTAACTGTTGTGGCTTTTAATATGTTTAGTATCGAGTAGGGCCCTGTGAAATGGCAAGGAGCGCCAGTGACAGTGTGGCCTCGGCATTGGACCGCCAGCCACAGGCCATTGGCTCAAAGCCACCAGTCACTCTGTGGGAGAAATAGAAGGCTCTCAGTTCCCATACACATGTATAGACTTGGATTCCCTCAGGATCCTTTCTGCTTGGTCCCGTGCAGGGTTACTGTGAGGCAACGTGGACTCAATAGCTGTGGATTTGGGGTTTATAACGTCGTGGTCATAGTAAAAACATCAATAGTAGCATTAACCACACCAGACTCACTGCCATCGAGTTGACACTGACCTGTACAGATCCTATGGGACAGGGTAGAACTGCCCTTATGAGTTTCTGGGAGTAGAAAGCCCCGTCTCTCTCCCAAGGAGGGCTGGTAGTTTCAAACCGCTGACGTTGCGGTTGGCGGCCCACAGTGTAACCACCACACCACGAGGGCTCCAAGAGTAGCATTAGAACCGGAGTAACTTCTTGAGGGGTAATGACAAGGATTAGCTCACAGCTAATCCCCTTGAGGTGGAGGTCAGACATGCCTCCTTTCTCTCAACTTGTTATCAATTTGGACACCACTGCCCCTTCCACCACACTCGAAACAGCCGTGCTGAGTTCCGTGACCCGTCGCAGTGTCCACACACAACTGGCAGACCATGTTCCCAGTGAAGTGGCTTCTGAAGGAAGTCACAGGACACACGTCTACATCAGGATCAGCAGACTGCAACTCAGGAGCAGAGCCTGGAAGCATGTAGGCAAAATCTGGAAGGTTCACCAAATTGGAGAGTGTGGCTCTCCCTTCTTAGTGTAGGATAGGTCTCTCGGCTCTTCTTGTCCGTGCAAGCAAGCAGGCCCTTCTCTCTCCAAGGCAAGCCCCGAGGACAGGCTTCTCTGCCTCGTGAGAACAGACTCATTTTAATGCTGCCACCTGGCATCATCCCCAGCTCTGCTGCAGGGCCGCTTCCAGGTCTGTCCCCACCGGCCGTGATGGTGGTACCCTTCCAGACCCGGCACTGCGGTCATTGTCAGCTCTTGACCCATGTTACCCTTCTTGTAGGAGTCTCCTGGACTCCGTTCTGCCTGCTGCTCTTCACTTCTCATTTGCCTTCTCTCCCAATCCTTTCTTCCTGCTTCCCGTCTTCCTGCCTTTCTCTGTCGGAAACCCTTCTGTGAGGTGGATTGTCTACATACACAAACCCCTTGTCAATGCCAGAGCTTGGCTTTCCCATCAAAACCATGAACTGGCCAATTCCAGTTGCATAGTAGACTACAGGTGCTTGTTTACATAGTTTGTTGACCGTTGTCTGCAGAGTGCATCTCAATCAGAGGACACACTGCAGGCCAAGACCAGAGAAGAGCATCTAAGGGTATGGCATGGGAGTCACGTCTGTCCTCCTCTGGCTGTACAAACAAGAGGCAGCCAGCTCCACACCAGGCTGTTACCGCAAGGCAGAGGTCAGACACACTCCACCCTTCACCCTTCTTCTGACCCCAACCTTCCTCCCCTTGGCATGCTGCCCTGCTGGGTTCAGTAATTCGTTGCTAGGGCCACACAGAACTCACAAACAAAACTCACGATTACGCAGTTTATTAGGGACAATAACAGGTTACAAATGTTAAGATGAAGTTCTTTTGTCCGCACCACCTCTTTTCAGCCACGTCGGCAAGCATGCCTCTCTCTGACCCTGAGTGGCTTTCAGCCTTAGTTTTACTTCTCCGGCGGTGTTGACCCATGCACAGCATGTTTTTTGATAACAGTGCAAACAACACCTGCTTTTGCTAGCAAAGGTCAAGGGCAATGTGAGTGCCAAGGACTCCTTCAGCGAGTGAGCGCTGTTGTGCAGTCCAGGCTTTTCCAGTGCCCACGATGCTAGATGGTTGGTGTCAGAGAAGTTCTGGAGAGCAACTTTCAGATGGCAGGCATGTAACAGGCCAGGGATTATAGTTCTAAGGGAATACATCCCAAATCCTGCTTTTTCTAAGATGAGATTAGTGTCCATGTAAAGCTTAAAGAAGGGTTTTTTGGAGAACCGGCCTCTTTTTACTTGGGGTGGGGGCTGAGAGCTTGTCTTCATTTGTTATTTTATGATATATTGGGGTAGGAAATGTTTTAAAAAATCCTAGTATACATTGTCTTATAAAGTAGTTACTATTTAAACACTGAATGGCCAAGGGAGAAGTCGGGGAAACATGACTAGTGGTATAATCTTGACCTTCACCTAGGAAAGTGTACCAGGTGGTGCGCCAGAGACACATTTGGTTTGGGATAGAGGAACGGGTATCTTGTAACCAGAATATATTGAAGGACCTATTACATGGAGAAAGAAACTGAAAATCTTGGAACATTTTTCATAATAACCTAGCCCAGGGTGTGCAAAAGTGTACCTAACTATTGTCTCTTTATGTAGCGTGGTTGGATACTGTGATGAGAGGAAAAAGAGCATTGAGGAAGAATATTTAACCAATTTGGCCCCTATAGGGCTCAGGGAGTCTCATGGATTAGGGAACAATTAAGATTTGAGAATATTAATTTAAAAATAGGGGCTTCAGACTGCCCCTGTGCAGGAGAGGTCCCCGTGCCCCTTGCTTGCTAACGTTTCCTTCTGTGGCTATGTCCATAGCCCATTGGTTGGCTAATTCTAGCCATCTGGGCATGTGGGGGTTCTTGGTACCCTGGTTCCTTCTCTTCTTACTATCTCTAAATCTGCTGAAATTTTTGTCTACCTTGTTAGACTGTGTTGACTAGAGAAACAATCCAGTGACACACAAACACCGTATATATACGGTGTAGAAGCCGAGTTTTCAGCACATTTTTAATGCAGTTTTTGTGGTAAAATTAGGTGCCTCGGCTGATATTCGGGTCGGCTCATACTCGAGTCTATACAGTATATATAAGAGAGCTTTATATCAAGAAGATTTAGATATCAGAAAAACATCCCAGTCCAACTCAAGTCCATACGTCCCTCTTCAGACTCATGCAGCCACAGGCAGTGATGCAGCATGCAGGGAGATCACAGGCCGGTGCATGCAAAGTCCTGTGGATCCACTGGCGGTGTATAGGTGTATACATCTCCAGGGCTCTGGCAGGTCTCCACGTGAAGGCAGAGAGAGAAACACCTGCCTCCGGTGAGCCGTTTATCTCAGTGGTGCCACTAAACGAGGTCATCAAGCTGCAACCTGACTGACAGGCTAAACTGCATCCATATCTCCTTACAGGTGTCACATCGGCACAAAAAACTTAACTGTCACGTATACTTTACACAATAATAAACTCCTGGACAGAGAAAGGTCTTTGGTATGTATTTAAAAATCTTCATCATCTTACTTTAGTTGTGTCAGCTATGGGGGAAGGGGCATGGCTTGAATTTTGACCTCATAGACAATGCTGTAAGTATAGTTTGTTTCTCAAACGCCGTTAATTGGTTCAACAGGATAGAGAATCGATAACCACACACGAAGCAGGGTGAGAGTGTCTCCACTCACCTAAGCTATTTGCCCTTCTCTCTCTGAGTTTTTAGGAGTTTCTCTTCTATTTTCAAAGCCTTTCTTGGAAGGAGAGAAAAAAGGAGGATGTCTCAAGCCAAAAGATCTTCTAGTTAGTGGGCTGTCTTTTAAACAAATATTTTAAAATTGAGAGGCTTGCAAGGATGTGAGGCTAGACACCGACTGATGTCTGGTTCTCGGGGAGCTGCCTTTGCTCAGGTGTAATGAACTCAAGCTTTTACTCGCCTGACTTCAGAGAAGAATAGCTTAGCAGGAAAGCTTAGTCGGATTCTTCCCACTACTTGGGGTCAGCTGGTCTTGTGGATGCTGATTCTACTTTTCAAAAGTACCAAGCCGCCCAGTTGGAAACTGTGAAGTGGTATTGGAGGGAAAAGGCAAATGAAGGGAAGCATATTATTTAGTGTAACTTAGACTTGGTCCACCTTCTACTTCTTTAGGATTGGTTTCCCATACACCATTTTTTGGGGGGTAAATGAACCTGCTGGCGGGAAGGGGGGGGCACTTCATATTCTAAGTAAGACAATGGGCAGGAGCTAGTTGAGGTTAGTCTCTTGGCAAGGTTTGGCTAATGCCCAGTTCATTGTATGATTTGTGCCCCCAGTAAATCACAGTGTCCATGGCAAGTGTTAACTTCCAGGTGATGTCTAAAGCTTTGCTGCGTTCCTCGATAATCCAAAGAGCTTAGCACTCTGGGCATGGGGAGTTCAAACCTGCATATAATTTCTTTTAATTGTGGTGTTAAAGGGGAGAGGGAACCCCACAAAACATCACAGGTTCGGTAGGCGCAATTGTACAGCGATAATAAGTAGAGATTATAGTAAAGTCATAGAGAGCATGAGAGTTAAAGGATGGAGTCAAGTAATGGAGTCAGACGCAATTCATGGTAGCATCGCTCACCTCAGCTCCACTTGATGGTCCTCGTGGAGGGGGCTTAGCCGTCAGAGAAGAAGCCGCTGCTTCGTCCTCCTTAGCCACCTTCTCCAGCAACCCTCGGCCAGCCACCCTCCTGAGAACCAGGGAGCCTCCTTATTTATTGCTAACCACGCATCATATTACTTTAAGGGGATACATCACAGCATCATGCGTCACAGAGAGGGGCAGTACAATTCATCCTTGAACAGGTTTGATCACTCTGGTGTCTCATACAATAAAACAGACAATTACTATCCTGGGAGGCATGCAAGCCCCCCGATAGCAAATAACAACCTATGTCATAGAGAGGGGTTGTAACATAGGCAATACAAGCAATAGGAGGGGGATGACCTAGGGGTGAACGCGCAATAGTAAAGGGAGGGAATAGGGGGGCATGTGTGGCAAGATGGTAGCCTAAGCTTAGTCATCCTAGAGTGGTCCCGGGCTTGCCTTCAGGGGAACTCCTTCAAGGGAACAATGTCAGAAGGGAATGGGCCCTATTTAGGGTGAGTCAGACTATAGTCTGGTAGCTCTAGATGGCTGATGCTAAGGAGAATAACCTCTGACCTACTTTCGCTGACTGCCTAGTGTACAGTCATTCTCAAGCACCTAAGTCTGGTACATATTATTGGGGAGACAGCTTAAGAGAAATCCTTCTGTTCCCCACATTTAATAAAGCTTCTACCACTTCTAACACTTGTTCAGTTCTACTAGAGAAGGCTTCTGTCCATCAGAGTACGTGTCCATGCAAACTAGTCAATACTTGTCATTTCCCGGGAGTTGGTGCATTACTGGGAAGTTCACTTGCCAGCCTTCTCCTGAGTTGACTGCTTTGTGCCTTGAGCTCTGTGGGGTGAGGTCTGGCTTCGGGGTTGTTCTCAGCACACAAGAAACAGCTTGTGGTAACTTCCGGGGTGGTTTGCAGTCATTTGGCCTGCGATCCTTTGTTAAAGTCAGGTGAACACAGCCTGTTTTCCATCGTGGGTGCCGTCATAGACAGCAGGGACAATGTTCTACACGCGTTCTTGTGCACTAGTATTATCCTGAGCAAGTTTACAGACCCCTTGGTCTCTACTCTGTAGGCAAGTACAACTCCCACTCTTTCAGGTTTTATATCTTCTTTGGTGCAATGGTGTCTCTAAGTCCTTTGTGAACTTGGGGGGGAAATCAAGGCAGCCAAGCCTGCCAGGGTCGGGGTTGAAACAGGAGATGGGGCAGCAGTCTGCTTGGCCTCGGTACCTGCCTTTGGGTTTCCTGGTGCCTCGGGGGTATGATTTTTCTGGTGTCAGGACAGTATACTACTGGCAGAGGATCTTTGACTGCTTTGAAGAGCTTAAGTATCTCAGGAGACTTTCTATTTCTCTGTTAACGGAGGTTAAAAGGCTTTGCTCTTCCCAAACAGCTCTGAGTGAGTGACTAAGCACACGTACTTGCTGTTTGTGTGTCCCAGGTCCAGGTCAAGGCCCTTCCTTCCGAAGGCAGTTGGTTCTGATTGGGGAGCTGATATTCATGGAGGCATTGCAACTGATTCTAGTGGGGAACCAGCCCCCAACCAAAGGGCCCGATGGAGCGGTTATGCCATTGAAAGGGAAAATAAAGAGACACAGACAAGGCATGAAGGGCTCACCTCTTCCCTGGAGTCAGGAATGAGAGAGAGAGAGAGAGAGAGCGCGCGCACAAATGTATTCTCCAACAGATTTATATAGGGGCTAGCAAGCCTCATCAATCACAGTCAGTCACATACGTAACGAGGTAGGCAGTGTCTTAACTCTAGAGATCCCGGGGCTCATTGGAGTGTTAGTATTACTAGTACTAGTACTGGGGGCTAGCAGAATGGCAATAGTCCTTTTCGATATCAGTGAATTCAGGTAGCTACTTAATCAGTGCCTCTTTCCTCACAGTTTCTGGCTGATAATAGTTGCTCTTTCTTTTAGCTTAATTACCTACTGAAGTGGTTGAGCAGTTGAGGGTTTATTCCAGTTATTTCATTAGGAACCGGTCGCCCTTTGTGCTTGTAGATGGACTTGTTTGCAGCAGTGCTGCAGGTAAGGCGTGGGCATTCTCTGGGGCAGACCTGCACCAGAATCCTGGATGGCCCAAAAGAGGCTTCAGCATTTAGCTTTCAAAACAAATCTCTCCCCCAACAAAGGCACATGGCACTCGAGAAGGTGTGATATAGCAACTTCTCTCCCGCTTGGCAATCTGAAAGCTTTAGGAAACGCGGACTTCCAGTTTTCCCAGAAACGCAGGTCCTGGAGATGGTAAGGGGCGAAAGGGGCACAACTGCTGTGTGAAGCACCACAGGAAGATCGATAGGGTGTCCTCCCACTTTTGACGTAACCCAGGGCTCATTGTGGGAGAATTTCCCAAGTTGGCTTAGCGTCCCTGGATCCCATCAGTTCATCTTCCATCATATAAGCCTGCAATCAAGTATCTTTTCATCTTTTGTTTTCCTTTTCACATACATATATATATATGTATCCACACACACACATATATGGGTTTATATAACGAAAAAGAACCTAACAGCAAATTAGTCCACACAGCAGTCCAGAGCTCCATCTCTGTCACCAGTACAGAGAAGTCACGCCGCCGCTGGCCCAAGGCCGAGGACACAGACAGTAGGAAGCTGAAGTGGTGAGGTGGAGCAGAGGCCAGTAGCACAGCGTAGTGAAGCAGGTCACCGTGGAGCCTCATGGTGGAGCGATGAGAAGTGGTGGTGGGAGGTGCAGCATCTGGAGTGGTGGCAGGATGAATGGGGTCAGCCCGCAGGCAGCAAACCCGGCAAGGTGGGGAGGCACACCCCCCCCCCCCCCCCCCCCCACCGCTGCATGGAACAGCACGGCAGCGTGGTCCATGGGTTGGCTTGTCCCACGTGATGGGACGCGCAGTGCCCAGGTAGAGGCAGGGCAGGTAGCTCCAGAAGCGTACCAATCTGATCGCCAGGGAGAAAGGGTTTGGGCTCCTCTGTGGCAGCTAACTGGGCTAGTTTTTGCTACTGCTGCTGTCATTCTTTTGGCTTTTCTTTTGCCTGCTCGTGGTTGTTGGTTATTTTAAAGGCAATTTTGAATAATTGTGTCACAGGCATGCCTAAACTTAATTCTAGCTTTTAGGATTTTCTTCTAATGTTGGGGACCCTTTGAGAAATTGATGTCATGTTGATCCACCGGGAGTTGCTCCATCTGTGTTGGTGTTCTCACGGTACCCGTCTCTGACTCTCAGGGAAGGAGGTGGGGTTTTAGTCTTTCCCCTGAATAATTTTTTTGGATTTTTTACAAGCCCTTGGGTCTCAGGGGCCATTTCCTTAACCCTGCAAGTATACGATTTTTGTGCAACCAGAGTTTCATGACATCTCCAGCCTGGTTAGGGCCCCCTGGCCAGTCCTGGGCCCGACTTGCCTCTGCTCCAGGGCGTCCGGTCCCTTCCTTTGGGTTGAGTTGGCAGAGGTGCTCTGCTCCTCCCTTCGGAGGTGAGAGGAGTTCTTAGTAAAGCCGGAGTGGCTGCTCAGGTGGAGCCAGGAGTGTCCAAAGTGGAAGCGAGTAGCCCTCCCACGTTGGAGGGATCACTGTTTTCAGCTGCACAAATCTGGAGTGGAAAAGGGCATGTGCACCAAGAAAGGTCTCCTGGGCCAGCCTCCTCTATCAAAGCACCCATGGAGACGTCTCATAACAGAATCGGGCCGCCTGGGCTCCCATGACCACCGCCTGCCTGGTTGAAAACAGTTCCTTGTCTGTTGTGGGGCAGCAAGCCCACGCCTGATGAGGCAGCAGGGGTGTTTGGGACTAGCCCCGTCTCAGCTTGCCTGGCTATGCATATCCTTTGGGTCCCTGCCACTAATCCAGCAACGGCCTCCACTTCCCCTCTACATGAGAGTTTGTG
>NW_022105908.1:15732525-15735118 GCF_000313985.2 Echinops telfairi | reverse complement strand
CGGAACGGTCTCTTTTCCTATCAGCCAGCGTCCACCCTGGAGGGGAGTTCTGTCGTAGACTGCCTCCCTGCCATCTTAGGGTGCTGCAGTTGTCTCTCCAGTGATCGTCCGAGAGCCCGGTGGACAGAGGAAGGAAAAGGGAAAATGGCCTTCCCTGCGCTTGGAACAAGCTTAGGACATGCAGCAGTGCTGTCTTTCCACTAGAGGTCACCCGTGCACTGAGCCTGGCTGCGCAGCTTCACAACTTCCAGGACACACACACACACACATCCCCACCGCGCAGGTCCAGGGTTCTAAAATTGAGGTGAAAACCACAGACTTGGCTGAATGGGTAATCAAAGCAAAGGAACACAGAGGAGCTGGGGGGACACCACACCACACCCACACAAAAACCATTCACACACGACACACTGTAAACCAAAGAACACACTCAGGGCCAGGGACTCCATGCCGAGTCTGTAGGGCAGGGTAGAATGGGCATGTGCGGTTCAGAGCCTGCAACTCTTTGTAGGGAAGAAAGCCCTGTCCTTCTCCCGAGGAGTGGCTGGTGGTCTTGAACTGCTGACCTTGAAGTCAACAGCCCAATACAGCTCAACGTGCCACAAGGCCCTTGATCCAGACAATGAAACTCTCTACGTGTGGAACAAAACAGTGTATGTTCCTCTCTAGCTGGTCAAGGGTATGGGGCTGTCAACACCTTTGTCGGATCTGTCAGGACCGTGAGGTTTTGTTAGAGGAAACCAGCCTCCAACAACCGAAGGGCCACTAGGCACCACTGTGCAGGGATACTACATGAAGATCAAAGTCAGAGCGGATGGGAAAGGGAGGAGAGAGAATAAAATAAACACATTGTATAGTAGCATGCTCACACCTCTCTTGATGGACCGCGTGGAACTGAGAGAAGAGAGAGGCCTTTACTATCTTGGGAGATTTATAGGCAGTCATAAGACATGTACATTCAGTAGTTACATGAGTCACAAGGTGGGTGGCATCTACATTAAGGTCCCTGAGCTCGTAGGGGAAGAAACCTAATACCTGTCTCGGGGGCTGGGTGACACGGTGGGAAGAGATAGCAAAAGGATGTCTGCTTCTCTAGGGAGATAGAATCAACCATGTGCTCACTTTAAGGCAGCATAGCTGTTGGGGGAGAATCTGTGGGCACGATACTTAAGGCGGGATCATGTACTTGGACTTTACCTCTAACTTACCAAAGTGGAGGCTTTCCTACTGTGGAAAACCAGCTTTCCAGATTCCCTCTGTGATACATTAGGGAATATAGTCCTTGTCATATTTCCCTCAGTGTTAGTTTCCCACAAGGTGTCTCCACCATTAAGAAATGACTCCCACCCTCCCCTAATCTGTTCTGGCTCGAAGCACCACTGAGAGAGGGCTGCTCACCTGCCCATACCTTCCCTGGACAGCCTTTCCCTACCGGGTTTGTCTGTTCACCACGCATTAGTAGGAGAGGGCCATGGTGCCGTAATGGGCCCAGCTGTCTGTGGCCTCCCCCAGAGAAATCTCCAAGCCCTGGCCTAAGGCGACCAGCACTGATCATATCAGGGTGTCTCAGGCCGCCCTACGAGGCCCACCTGGGGACACCAAGCCTGTGGCCACAAAATCGCAGATCCAGCTGCCTGCTTGCTGCAAAAGGAAGTGCCAAATATTTCAAGACAGGGATATGGTTAAATAAGCAAGGTTTAAAATGTATCTCAGTACATAGGAGTCGGGAAGAAATATCCCCCTGAAGGGGAAAGGAGTTTTGTGGGGCCCTGGGGCAAGGAGAAGGGGGGGGGGGTGTTCCGATATCTCAGCATCTCTTGTTTAGTTCTTACCTCCCCTGGCGCTGATTCTTTTATAGCTCAGCTCTGGTCCCCACTGCTCTGCATACTTTGTCTCCAGCTCAGACACTGCGTGTGTCCTGACTGACAGCTTGCTCTTGAAGAGGGTTTCCTGGTTGCTGTATCACACAGGGGTGCTACAAGAGATAGACCCATCGTCTTTCTGTCCTTCAGCAGTAGCCGGTGGTGGTGGTAGGTAGTATTGTTAGAAATGGAGTTGTCCCAGCTTTTCGCCCACCAGGTGTACCTTCAGGCACACCTGAGAGGAGACTGTCCTGCCTGGAAGAACGGAGCCCTGTGCATTTCTGACCCTTCATTGTAACCTGGTAACGTCCCTAATAAACTCTGACTGTGAGTCCTGTGTGGCAGTGCAATGAATAATCAATCCCGGCCAAGAAGTAGCAAGTGCTGTCGGGGAGGTGGGGTGGGGTGGGGGGCGGCAGTTGGTGTCAGAACTGGTCAGGGAGGGTGAAGGGTGGAGATATCTCACCTCAGCCTCCTAGGAATCACCTCTGGACTGATGATGACTTCGATTCTCCTTTCTGCTTGTGAAGTTATGTGAGGTCAGACACTGCCCTCTCCCTGCCCCTTTTACAATAGAAACCAACGTTCACCAACGGACTGGGCGTAAATAAAATACGGTACACATCTACAGTGTACTGTTTGTCAGCCACAAAGCAAAACAAAGCCCTGATAAGTGCTGCAGCCTGGAAACCATTACGCTCAGAGAAAACATTTAATCACCAAGGCCCCTT
>NW_022105908.1:15720747-15730857 GCF_000313985.2 Echinops telfairi | reverse complement strand
GGAGTTCTCCATGCTGAGAATCGTTACCCCGAATGTGGGCTCTCAGGGTCCCCTTTTCACAGAGGGGAAACTGAGGCACAAAGTCGTTGCCCAAGACCACACAACTCAAAAGGGGCAGAAGCCAGAACTGGAACCTGGGCAGCAGGTCTCCAAGGCTGTGCCTTTAACCCCTCTTTCCTACTTGGGCCATTTCTCGATGTTTCTACCGGATTCTCGGGCCGTACCGGCGGCCAGGCACTTCATTCACTCACCCCTCATGTCCTGGCCGGCTCTGCTGTCCTTGGGTGAGGCGTGTGAGGTCAGCAGGTGTCCATGATTTCTCAGGCCTCAGACAGCCTGAGGGCCAGGCGTTCCTCACCCTTGACTTAATCACTCTGTGCCCTTGGGTGTCCAGCTGTGCTTCTCCCTGTGCCAAGTGCTAGGTCTGTGAGCAGGCAGGAAGGTCGCTGGCTGGGCCGGCGGCACAGGAGGAGGTAGACAGAGAGCCCGAGGCTGCCAACCTGCCGAGGTGGGACCAGCCGACTCTCACTTCCCGCCTGACAGGACTTGACCTTCAACAGCTTCGAACAGCTGTGCATCAACTATGCAAACGAGAACCTTCAGTACCTTTTCAACAAGATTGTCTTCCAGGAGGAGCAGGTGTGCAGGCCCCGAGCCCTCCCATCCCCATCCTGACGGGCCACCTTGGAGACAGATGGGGTGTGCTGGTTCCCAGAGGGAAATTCGAGGTGTTGGCAGACCAGTGGAGGAGGGCGTTTGTTCTAGGCTGTGGGACCAGCCCACGTGAAGGCGTGTGATCCAGAGGATAGTCACCTGGGGGGTGGGGGGGGTTCCTCCACACACTCTGCAGGGCTGTCCCAGGTGGACGGAGCAAAGGGGCCCCGAGATGGTTCCATTCTCCTGCTAGTGAGTGAGCTCCAGGTTCTAGGGGGCATGCAAGCTGAGGTGGCCTGACTAGGTTCCGCCTGATGTCTTCAGCACTGGATCATCAGGCTGGACGGTGGTTGTGGGCGGGCAGGCGGGACAGGGGGCTGAGTGGCTGCTGCTGCTGCTGGCTCCCTGCAGGAGGAGTACATCCGGGAGAAGATTGACTGGCAGGAGATCACCTTTGCCAACAACCAGCTCTGCATCAACCTCATCTCCCTGAAGCCCTACGGCATCCTGCGCATCCTCGATGATCAGTGCTGCTTCCCCCAGGTGCGCCTTCTCTCTGCTTGGGCACCCAGCCTGCCACTCAGCGCCCAGGGCATTGAGGCTGCAGTGCAGACGAGGGGCTGCACCAGCCTGGGAAGTCAGAGAAGGCTTCCTGGAGGAAATGACCTCGGGGGTGGACCTCAGATCCTGATCAGAAACCATGACAGCCACCAGGGTGGGCTGGGTGCTCTCCGCAGTGGGATTAGAGAAGGCAAGGGCAGCTGAACTGGACAGAGGCTGCCAAGGGCTGTCTCGAGAGTCTATCTGCAGGGGTCCACTTAGGCCCTAGGCTCACTTGCTCCCACCCTCCCTACAAAGGGTCACCTCAGGAAGGTGTGAGTTGCTCCTCCCTAATGCCTGCTGGGGCCCTCTCCAGCAGGCCAGGAGCAGGGAATTCCCCTTAAGTGCCTAGCCCCGCCCTCCACCCCCCACTGTCCTTTGCCTGCCCCAGGCCACAGACCACACGTTCCTGCAGAAATGCAACTACCACCATGGCGCCAACCCACTCTACTCCAAGCCCAAGATGCCATTGCCCGAGTTCACGGTCAAGCACTATGCAGGCAAGGTCACCTACCAGGTGAGACCCAAGAGGCCGCTCACTTGGCCTTCCAGCACCTCAGTTCTGTCTGTTGCATAGCATGGACCCCAGATACTAAGGTGTGAACTCTAGTTCAGGCCCTACCACTCCCTAGCGGTGTGACCTTGGACATATCCCTTAACCCATCTGGACCTCTCTTTCCTCATCTGGAAAAGAAAAATAATAGTGCCCTCTGGTTATGCATTGGTCTGCTAACCACAAGGTCAGCAGTTCAAAGCCACTAGGCACTCGGCAGGAAAAAGACAGGGCTTCCTATTCCTGTAAAGAGTTACAGTCTTAGAAACTCACGGGCAGTTAGTTCTACCCTGACCGATAGGGCCCCTTTGAGGTGGCATCAAATTTGGGTTTTCCCCCCTAATAAAAGCCTCTGGTGGGATTGATAGCGTGCTTGTTTTCCAGCGGTAGTGTCACCAAGGTCACGTCGTCCCTACGATCTGAAGTACATTCCTACCCTGGAGGCGTCTGAGGCCAGGGCTTCATTCTCCTCACCTAGAGAAGGGACACAGGGCAGAGTCCTCCACTGAGGGTGGGGCCGAGACGCAGACTAGTCATGGATGGGAATCCCTGGTTTATGCCCACTGGGAGTGGGCGGATGGGTGGGGAAGGGATCCTGCCAGTGGGGAAGATCCAGCCTCTTCTGGAACAGACAGGGAGACAGAGGCCCAGAGGGGTCTCCTCCCCCACCCCGTGAACCTCTGACCAACAAGAGGTTCAGAGGCCGGGAGGAAGCCAGCTGACACCAACTGGGGTGGAGGGTCCCCGAGGCTGCTTGCTTGGAGGTTGTGGTCTGAGCCCCTGCACTGCTATCCCCCCGTTGAGGTGCACAAGTTCCTGGATAAGAACCACGACCAGGTGCGACAGGATGTGCTCGACCTGTTTGTGAGGAGCCGGACACGGGTGAGCCCAGCCCCACCCCCACCCCCAGTCAGCCCCCTTCCCAAGATCCTACCACCTGGGGCTCCCAGGGCCCCGCTCCTCCTGGCTCCTCTTTCACCCAGGAAAATGGCCATGCACTCCAGCTCTGGCCCCCCAGCCCTGTACTAGCCAGCCTTGGCTCAGCCCTTTGCCATTTCTGCCTTCTGGCTGCCCTGTCCACCTTGCTGCAGCTCTGCTTTCTCACCCTCACCATCCTGTAGGGATTCTGTGAGGGCCCAGTCCAGGATGGCGTCCCGGCCCCTTGCCCCCTGACATGTGCCCTGAGGACAGCCCTCCACTCTTGGGGCCTCATGCCCCTCTGTTGGATGTGTGTCCCCCTGACCATGTGCACAACAGGACTGCCTCAGGACCAGGCATTCACTCAGTGCCAGGGCCCAGTCCCCCAGGGAAGGAGGGCAGGCAATGAAGCCAGGAGGCCTCAGACCCGGACATGTGGTGGGTCGGCCTTCAGGCCCCTGGTCTGGGGATCCCTTTATTGACAGCATTTCTCCCTCTGCGGCTGCCTTCCCTCCTGTCTGCTGCTCACCCCACTCTCCACCTGTGTCTCTGTGGCCTTGGGCTTTGACTCTGCCCCCTGCCCAGGTGGTGGCACACCTTTTTGCCAGCCATGCTCCACAGGCGGCCCCCCAGCGTGTGGGCAAGTGCAGCTCGGTCACCCGGCTCTACAAGGCACACACAGTAGCTGCCAAGTTCCAGCAGTCTCTGCTGGATCTGGTGGAAAAGATGGAGAGGTGGGTGTGGCTGGTGGGCCCCCCCCCCCACCCTGGTTCAGTGTGCCGTCAGCCAGGATGCTCCTTTTGCCGGGGTCTCACGCCGCTGCCTCCCACCCCTGCGCAGGTGTAGCCCCTTGTTTGTGCGCTGCCTGAAGCCCAACCATAAGAAGGTGGGTGATGACCCAGGTCCCAGGGAGCCAAGGCCCCTCCCAGGCTGGGTGACCACAGGCAGGGCATGGCCCACACTAGCCCTCCCTCTGACATGCATGCCCACAGGAGCCGGGCCTCTTTGAGCCCGAGGTGGTGATGAACCAGCTGCGCTACTCTGGGGTACTGGAGACCGTGCGTATCCGGAAGGAGGGCTTCCCTGTGCGACTGCCCTTCCAGGTGTTCATTGACAGGTACTTCCATCAGGGATCCCTGGGGGCCACGGCTCTACCTGGCCCCCATGCTCCTGGAGCACAGGCCAGGCAGAAGACGGGTTGGCACATGCTGGGCTCAGACGGTGCCCTGCCTGTGAACATCACCTGAGCTGTCCCTCGGCCAGCCATTGCTGTTCTGTGTTTTTAAAAGAATTTTGACTTTAAGGAGGTGGGTTTTTGCCAGTTGGTGATGACAAGTGTCCAGCAGAAAGTGCCTTGTCCTTCTGACGTCTGTGTGAGGCCAATTCTCCACACCGGGAAGAGTCTTGTGGACTGGGCATGTTTTCGTTGTTTTCTGATTGGGAGACTGGGTGGGGCTACAGCAGGAAGACCGGTAGGTCCTGTGGTCTCTCAGCAGCCAAGTGTGGTCTCTCTCTGCAGGTACCGCTGTCTAGTGGCCCTCAAACATAACCTGCCAGCAAGTGGGGACATGTGTGTTTCCGTGCTGAGCCGCCTGTGCGCTGTGATGCCAAACATGTACCGTGTCGGAGTCAGCAAGGTGACCCACCCCCCTTTCCTCCCTGGCAGTGCCCGAGCTAAGGCCTCCGGACCAGCTGGGTGGTGGGCAAGCTGATCCCACCTCTGGAGCTATGCCCATAGGTGCTCAGCTCCCACGGCCTGGCTCGCCGTCACCCTCTTTCCCAGCTCCAAACCCCAGAGACTATACAAGCTAATCTGTCTCCATGCACTTCTGCCTCCCACCCTACTCCCACCCTGCCCCCTGGCTCTCACCGGCCTGACTTTGGGCCTCCTGTCCCCAGCTGTTCCTTAAGGAGCACCTGTACCAGCTGCTGGAGAGCATGCGGGAGCGGGTCCTGCACGCGGCAGCCCTCACCCTGCAGCGCTGCCTCCGCGGCTTCTTCATCCAGCAACGGTTCCGCTCGCTGCGCTGCAAGATCATCCTGCTGCAGAGCCGGGCCCGTGGCTACTTGGCCAGGTGGGGCCCTAGAGCCGGGCATAGAAGGAGCTGGGCTGAAGTTAGGAAGTGAGCTCCCTGCCCCTGCAGGTATGCAGGTGGAGGCTTTCAAAGGCCAGATGACCAGATTCCCTGTGCCTCTGCTTTTGAATGCCCTTGTGACATTCCTTCAGCTGAAGGGTCCCGGACCTATTTCTCTCAGAACCCTGACGGAGATCCCAAACCCTAACCAAACTCACTGCTATCGCGTGGATTCCCGCACATAGAACTGCCCCTGTGGGTTTCCAAGACAGACTCTCTATGGGAGTAGAAAGCCTCAACGTGTTCCTTCAGAGCAGCTGGTGGTTTCAAACTGCTGACCGTGAACCCTACGCTCTTGGTTACCCGAGATCCCAATCCCTGGCCTCCCTGACACCCACAGGCAGCGCTATCAACAGATGAGGCGGAGCCTCGTGAAGTTCCGGTCTCTGGTACACACGTATATTAACCGCCGGCGCTACCTCAAGGTAGGAGCCTCCTCTTGCCCCTCAACCAGGAGCCAGGAGGGAGGCACAGCACCTAGCACCAGATGTTAAGCCCTCCCACGGCTTCCCTGGCCTCGGTTACCCCACCTAGCCCCCGGGGTTCTAGAGAGGCTTGAGAGACACACTGTGTTTCCCAGTGGAGTCTCCAGTAACCAGAAGTTATTAGACAAAGGTACTTCTGCCTCTGCCAGGGTGGGGGGAGGGCAGGCCAGTCACCAGGAGAGAAGACACCAGTTTGAGCTCCACAGCTCTGAGGCGCTGTCTAGCTTTCACTGAAGCCTCACGGCGTCATTCAGCCACCTCTAGAAACCTCCCGAGCTTTCCTCCCTCTTCCCTTGCCGCCCATATCTCCCCCGCTCTGTCTCTCCCTCACTGCTGTCTCTGAGGACACGTCACCTACCCTGCCCTGCCCAGAAAGTGGCACCGTGGCCACAGCCCCATGAGCAGGGCTCCAGCCAATAGGCCTGCAGCCCCTTCGCCCTTATCCCAGCCTCCCGTGAATGCTGGCCTGGGCCTGCCCAGCCTGGGGGGCTGCCATCGCCCCTCCCGCCATGCCTGCCTTGACCCCGTCTGCTCTCCTGCAGCTGAGGGCAGAGCAGAGGCACCAGGTGGAGGAGGTGTGGCTGCGGGAGCAGGAGGTGGGTGCATGGGCTGGGTGGTAGCAAGGGATGGGGTGGGGAGGCAGGCGGGTGAGGCTGTGGCAGGCCTGGCCCTGACCTGCATTCTCCCTCTAGGAGCTTAGAAAGCGGGAGGTGGTGGCCGTGGGGCACCTGGAGGTGCCCGCTGAGCTGGCTGGGCTCCTGCGAGCAGCAGCAGGTAGAGCAGCACTGCATGGGGAGGGCAGGCTGTGGACGGGGCAGGCTTGGCGTGGGTGGTCACCATCACCAGGCTCTGATCTCCTCTGCAGGGATCAGGCTGGCACCGGTGGGCCCCGTGCGGCCTCCTCGCCTGCAGGCTGAACCCCGAGTCACCTTGCCCCTGGACATCAACAACTACCCTATGGCCAAGTTTGTGCGGTGCCATTTCATGGTACGTGCTCTCGGGCACATGGGGCTCGGCTGGCGAGCACCAACCTGTCTGAGCTGATGTGGCCCTTACCCTGGGCCAACATCTCGGCAGCACCCTATGGTGTTAGAGGTGGTCCCTGGGTTGCTCCTCTGCACCCAGCTCACAGTAGAAGACTCCCTCTCGAGGAGCTTAGACGGCTGGGGAGCACAGCACCTCGCCCTGACTTCCTGCCCTCCAGGAAAAGGCCTGTCTCTACCACAGCCTTACGGAAGCCCCTCTCCAAGCCTCATTCTCCCTCTCCATACACTGGGGACAAGAGCCCCTGCCACACAGCCCTGCGTTTCCCCTTGGCTAAGAGTCATGGATCCAACTGTGCCTGCCCTGTGCCCCCAGGAACCTGCCTTTGGGATGCTGACAGTGCCCCTGCGGGCGCCTCTGACGTGGCTTCCGGCCGAGCACCACAGGGAAGCACTGAGCATCTTCAAGCTGGTACGGTGGCACCTTCACACCTCGAGTCCCAACCCTAGAGGCCATGCCACAGGGCCCCAGGCCTGCCCTCCACTACCCCAGTCCACGAGACCAGGACTTCTCTTTGGGAGAGAAAGTCTTAGGTCTTTAGTGTGGGGCTCTAGCCTCCTCTCTGGGCTACAGTGTGTGGGGGTTTTTTTTGTTTTTTTATATAAAGCTCCATTCTTTATTGTAATTAGGAGGTACAGGAAATGCAGGATTAAAGGCTGCCCATATCCCAATGAATATGGGAAATTGTAATATTATGTCCGGGATCACTCTTTTTTTTTTTTTTAAACATTTTATTAGGGGCTCATACAACTGTTATCCCAATCCATACACACATCAATTGTGTAAAGTGTATTTGTACATCATTTCTCAAAACATTTTCTCTCCATTTAAACCCCCGACATTAGGACCTCATTTTTCCCCTCCCTCCCCGCTCCCCCCTCCCACATGAGCCCTTGACAGTGTGTGGGTTTGTAGTCTTTACTCAGCTACCTTCCTGACCAAGAAAAGCTTGCCTCCTGGGAATGTGGAAATTAGGACGCAGGCCTCTCTCAAGGACTTCCAATCCGATGGCGAAGGCAGAGCAGACTCCTATAGATGGAGGTTAAACACAGAGGCTGGGGGTATCCAGACAAGACCCCAGGCCAGCCCTGAGCACATCAGACAGGGCTTCCTGGAAGAGGCGGCATTTACGTTAAAGTGAGGGGAGGAGTCAGAATTTTCCAGGCTGGAAGAGAGGAAAAGGCACACATAGAACAGGATGGAATCAAGTCAGGTGCATGAGGTGAGAGGGGTCAGTCCTGTGTTAGTCTGGGTAGACTAGAAAAACAATTTCAAGAAACTCATATGTGTATAAGAAAGAGGTATATATATATAAGAGACATTGAATATTGAGAAAACATCCCAGCCCAGTCCAGATCAAGTCCATAAGTCTGATATTACCCCATATGTCCAATACAAATCTATAAAGTCCTCTTCAGACTCATGAAACACATACAATGATGCTGAAGGCAGTAGGATCACAGGCCAGTGGGTTGGAAGTCTTGTGGATCCAGTGGTGTTGTAAGCATCTCAGCACTGGCAGGGGTCTCTATGTGGCTTCTCTGCCTCCAGAGGTCTGGTTGCATCAGAGTTGGTCCATGTGGCTTCTCCAGCTTCCAAGGCTTAACGCCATGTGTCTTGTCAGTAGAGCGTCTCTCAGGGAGTGAGCAGAGAGAGTGAGTCTCCAGTATCCAAGGAGGGAAAATGCAGGATTTCCCAGAATTCTCAGGAGAAGGCCATGCCCACACAGAGGCCTCATTGGTTATAACTTGATTAACAGGCCAGACTCTACCCCTTCACTCCTAATCCCCTCAAATTGACACCAAATTATATAACTACCACAGGTCTGCAAGGCCTTGATGAACAGACCAGAGCTCAGGTTTTATCCCAAGTTCACTAGGTGGCCTTGCAAAATGCTTGGCATGGCAGGGGTGTGGTCAGATCTGGATATTAGAAAGGACCTCCAGGGTCTGGCTGGAGCAGGTGGTGAAGGGCTAGCAGGAGGCTGGGGCTGCAGGGAGGGGCTTGCCCTGCAGGGGACCCAGAGAAGGTTCCTGAGCAGGCGAGAAACTCAATGGATGCTTTGTAGCCTGCCCTCCTCTGCAGATGGGCTAACCTGGTCATCTGGCGTGGAGTGTGGCAATGCCA
The DNA here is from genome assembly GCF_000313985.2 of Echinops telfairi. Lineage (NCBI taxonomy): Eukaryota > Metazoa > Chordata > Mammalia > Afrosoricida > Tenrecidae > Echinops > Echinops telfairi. The sequence continues at coordinate 15,722,341 of NW_022105908.1, read as the reverse complement.
TTGTGCTTTGTAGGTGGCTTGATGTGGTTATGGGAACACAAGTGAAGGCCACACATGAGGGACAGGAGAAGGCCTCCTGTAGCTTGGGGGGAGGGGGAACCTGGCAGGAGCTCCTTTCCAGGGACTCAGAAGAATCTGTCTGTGTCCCAGGTCCTGCGCTTCATGGGCGACCCCCACCTGCACAGTGCCCAGGAGCGGGTCTTTGGGAACTACATTGTGCAGAAGGGGCTGGCCTCACCTGAGCTTCGTGATGAGATTCTGACACAACTGGCCAACCAGGTGTGGCACAACCCCAATACCCACAATGCCGAGCGCGGCTGGCTACTCCTGGCCACTTGCCTCAGCGGCTTCGCACCCTCCTCGCGCCTCAACAAGTACCTCCTCAAGTGAGTGGGTCCGGGTGGGGTCTAGACTGTGCAGGACAGTGACACTGGCAGGAGAGGTCAGGTCAGGAGTAAGGTCCCTGTGCTTGGAAACTCGGGCCTGGCTGCAGGCCTGGGCTTCTCTCCGCCCCCCACTGGACATGGAGCCAAAAAGAAGGGGAAGGGTACTGCCATGTCATAGGAGTATAGCAGAGTAGTTAAGAACATGGACGCTGCACTCAGACAGTGTGAGTTCAAATTCCAGGTCAGCCCCGTAGGAGCTGTGCTGCCCAGGACAGATTACTTACCCTCTCTAGGCCTCAACACCCTTGTTCCACAGTGATGAAAGTGCAGAATCGACAAGCCTTACCAACTCTGAGGAGTAGATATATAAACCCAAGAAGCTCGTAGAACAGACCTGGTACTGTGTGAGGGCATGGGCTGCCACCGCCACCTTCACCACCATTGGTTACTGGGTCACCCTTTGGTGAGATGCATGAGTTACGAGGAAGGCATCTCAGACAGGCCACAGGTACAAACCCCAGCTGTGTACGTTTACTCACCTGTAAATTAAGGACGTGAGGTGGCCCGGGGCGAGCTACTGCCGTTCTCTGTGCACAGCTCCTCACCTGTAAATTGGGGGGGTGAGGCGTGGTTAGTATGCTGAGCCTCCCTGGGGGAGTCTGGTGATTTTGGTGGCAGCTGCGATCAGCAGAGTAGAGACCACCTGCCTGCCAGTCCCTGGTCTTCCTGTGGGCATGGATCCCTGGCCAGGCCTGGCTGCAGGTGGGAAGGAAGCAGAGGTTCAGGCCCAGCTCTGGCTCCCCAGTTCGAGGTTCAGAGCTGAGCCCTTACAGCTTGGCTCAGGAGGACAGGTGACCCAGCCAGAGCTGCCTGGTGGAATTATGGAGAGCAGAGGTGCAGGCCCAGGTGACTGTGGCTCCAGAGTCCAGCTCCTGCCCACCCCCAGTTGCAGACCCCACCCCAGCCATGACATTTGCTTCCAACAAGCTTAGGTGGGCCCACTTGCCTCCTCTTTGGCCTGTCCTTGGACCTCTGTGCTGGCCTGGCAGTCTGGGTTAGCTTGGGGAGCTTTCAGCCTACCCTTGATGCTCAGGGCTATCCGGTAACACTACAGCCTAGTTTCTGACCTAGCTTGAGATCCTAGTGAATTAGGCCAGAGTTCTTACAGCTGCACCTGATAGCTTTAGGCTAGCCTGCCGCTCCCCGCC
>NW_022105908.1:15715795-15720365 GCF_000313985.2 Echinops telfairi | reverse complement strand
TTGAGCTGGGGTGGGACACACCCAGGTGTGGCTTTAGCCCTGAGGTCGTAGGTGGGAGGCTCTGGGCCTGGGCTCCAGGAGAAGAGCAAGAATCCTGGACTACAGACATGGCCAGACTGAGCCCAGCACCTGCTCCCCACCCCCACCCAGGGGACCAGTTTTCCTGCCCAGTACACTCGTGGAGTACAGGGGAAGAGGTGGCTGGAGACATCCTAAGACACAGGTGGGCTCTTTGGGTACTCCTCTCAGCACCTCTTGTACTCCTGGGAGGGGTGGACAGGGGACCAGGAGGCCAGAACTCCTAGGACCCCAAAGCATCCCCTTTAGCCCTGCCTGGGGGTCTGCTTCCGATGGGGGAGCACCACGGCAGTGCCTGACGGCTCCTTCCCTTACTCTCATCCCTCCTGCATGGTGTCACCAGAGGACTGACAGACGGCTGGCGGGGCTGGACAGTGGCCATGAAGAATGGGGTCCAGTGGGCAGAGCTGGCCGGCCACGACTATGTACTGGACCTGGTGTCGCACCTTGAGCTGCTCAGGGGCTTCCCTCGACAGAAGTCCTACTTCATCATCGGCGCTGAAGGGCCGGTGGCTGGCCGGGGCGGCCCCAGAGCGTAGGCAGCTCCCTGAGTGTTCCCTCAGAGAGGTCTTCCCTAGGCAGAAAGAAGGCTCCACCCGGCAGCCGCTGGCTGAGGCTTCCTGTGGAGGTGGCGCTTCCCAGAGAGGCCTGCCTTTTAAAGATAGTTGTGCACGCTCCAGGCACCAGGGAGATTTGGGGGATGGCTGCCGTCGGTGAGCAGTGGACTTCTCTGGGGTCAGCTGCTCCTTGTCCCCTTTCCCACAGTGTATTTGGGAACAGCTGGGACTCAGATGAGGACTCACCCACAAGACCCCAGCCCCAGGAGCACATGCCCCAAGGGCCCGACTCCTACGGGTACTGCAGCCACAATGAGGAAGGTACAAATGGGGAGACTGAGGCCCAAGAAGGGACAGTGGCCCCCTCAGGCCAACCAGCAATGGTTGTTGTCTCTGGTGGATAGGGAGCATGAGACGTGGGGCTGGAGACCAGCAGAGAAAGGAGCTTGATGTTCTTGGACCCCTACCGCCAGCAGACTGGGACGGTCACGACAAGCCTGCTGTGCCCCCCAAGGGGCTGGACGGCTACCTTGACAGCCTCTTCGACCCTGTGCTGTCCTACGGGGATGTGGTATGGAAACGTCTGCCTGAAACCAGCCTGGCCTAGCACGCCAGGACCACGGGGTAGGGATAGCGGGGGAGAGCAGGGGGAGCGTGCCCTTGTTGGTCTCTGCTAAGAGGGGGGCAAAAGATGGGATGTTCTTCCGGTTAGAGCTGCTCCTCACAGCCCCCCAGGCCCCCGCCTTGCTATTGTGAGAGCCAGCCCTGTGTGGCTACTGAGAGCTTTTCTCTCCGGGTGGCAGTGACCTCGGGCTTGGGTCCTCCCTCCTGCCCCAGACTCCTCGAGGGCCCTGATGTACCCTGGCTTGCTCCGGGAGCTCCCAGGAGCCCCTCCATGAGCCCCAGCCGTGCTGTGCCACACTGATCAGGGCACAGCCTCTCTGCAGCACCACGAGAGGGAGTCGGGGTCAGGAGCTGGCAGGGTTTCGGGCAGACTAACTGGTGTCCCCATGGGCAAAGGCTGGGTATACAACAGACATTTGGCCAGTGGAAGAGGCAGAGGGAGTGCTGGTGTCGGGTGCCCGTTGTCATGGAGCAGGGACGTGCAGCAGTGAGGCGGTCATCCTAGCTACCTGCTCCCCCAGGACCTTGAGAAACCCACAGCCATTGCCTACCGCATGAAGGGTGGTGGTCAGCCTGGTGGAGGCAGCAGCAGCAGCAGCGCTGAGGACACCCCTGGGAGACCCTCAGAGTCAAAGCCAAAACCAAGTCAGTGTCTGCCCAGGAGTGGCTCCAGGATGGGGTGGGCTGGGGCCACCCACCTGCTCCTGCTGGAGGGGGACAGCTCCAGGGAGGCAGGAGTGAGGAGCTGGACAGGGGCATTGTTGGGAACCCCTGTCTCTCTCTGTGCCCCACCCCTTTCCCTGCCTCTTTATGCATGTCCCTTGCCTAACCCTGACCTGACCCACAGTCCCAGGCCTGGACACTTCCACGCTGGCCCTGCAGCAAGCCTTCATCCGAAAACAGGCCGTGCTACTGGTGAGGGAGGGAGAGCAGGCCCGCTGGGGGTAGGGGGCAGGGGGGGCGGCCCGCTTGGTCCCAGCCATCCCTCCTTCCCAGGCTCGGGAGATGACTCTGCAAGCCCTGGCACTCCAGCAGCAGGCCCCGGGCCCGGCCCCCCGATCCCTGCCCCCTGAGGTGAGCCTTCTCCAGGGAGGGGTGCTGTGCCTGCCCTCCCTGGGCATCACTGCCCTTCTCTGAGCCCAGCAGCTTGTCTGAGACAGAGCTGGGGTTCTTGAGATTGGGTAAGGGGCTGGAAGGTCCCCAGTAGTCCGCTTCCCACCCCGATCTCTGCAGAAACCTTTCGCTCCAGAGGCATGGCCGAAGGCTGTGGGCATTGGGCCCCCTGCCAAACCTGTGCTCCTGCGTGCTGCTCCGAGGCCTGGGACCCCAACCCCCTGGGCCCAGGCCCCCAGCCCCCCCACCAAGCCTGTGGCAGTGCCTATCCTTGCCCAGGCCCAGGCTTCCCCAGAAACCAGTGAGTCTCCTTCCTCTGGGCAGGGGGCTCCCCACAGTAGTACTGGGTGTGACCGAGCCTGGGTGATCAGCGCCCTGCTCTGCACCCGCAGCCTCCCAAGAACTGGTCCGGCATTCAACGCTCAACTCGGAGCACATCCTCCAGCCCACACAGCAGATCAAGAACATTGTGCAGCAGTACCGGACACCCCACGGAGGGGGCCCCAAGGCCCTCAGGTCAGCACCTCCGCCCCCAGACCTCAGGCTCCTGGACCAGGGCCTTGGGCTGCTGCCCCCATGTCCATCCTCAGTCCGCTGTCTGCTGGGCTAGGCTGGGCTAGGCCCCACTCCCATAGGGGAGGTGTGTTCGTGCAAGTGGTCTTGGTGAGCACTGGCCATCAGCTGCATTGTGCTGGCTGACCCCAGTCCAGTCTCCGGGTCTCACCTAGAACCATGAAGTGGCAGGCAGAGGAGGATGTTCCCCGTTGTAGGTGGCTATGATGGGGAAGGGGAGACTCGGGGTGGAGTCCCCCATAATAGTGCACCAACACCCCCAGGAAGGATGGTGGGAAAGTGTTCGTGAAGCGGCCAGACCCCCACGAGGAGGCCCTGCTGCTCCTGAAGGAGCAGATGACCCCCCCAGTGGCGCCAGCTGGCACCCAGGTGAGCGGGGCGGGTGGGTGGGTGGGCTGGCTGGCCGGGGCACAGCACCGCCAGGTCTCTGGAAGCATTACCCTTCACAGGTCTGGGGTCCTGCTGGTGGCCCCCTCCCCTCCTGTGCCCTGAGCATTCTCTCTGGGGTGGGGACAGGTGCCCAGAGAAGCCGTGGCCTTGGTGAAGCCAGTGACCTGTGTGCCGGGGCCATGTGTGGGGCCAAGCCCAGGTGAGGGGGCCTGCGGGGGCAGAGGGAGGTGCTACGTGGGCAGAGGGCAGGTGTTCACAAGCATATGTAAGTGTTCAAGAGCCCAGGCGAGCCTCGGTCTGTATGTTAGTGACGTTTGAACGTGCTGTGTGGATGTCAGTGCGGTGACACTGGTCACAGCCCCGAACCGCCGCCTGGTGGGATCTTGCATAGACTGACTCACTCAGGCCTCGCTGTGACCGTGCAGCACAGCGCTGTTTGTGTCCACATGGGGCAGGGGAAGCACGGAGCGGTCAGATGACTTGCTCAGTGACTGGGTCACACTGCTGAGAGGTGTCAGGAGAGACAGAAACCCAGCTCCCGTGGCATCAGAACTGGAGCACTTTCACGCCCTCCAAGTCACAAGCAGCCGCCCGAAAGCCAACCGAACGCAGCACCATTGAGTGGCTTCCAGTTAATCACAGCCCAATATAGGGAGGGTTTCCTATTTGCCTGTAAGTCTTCCTGGGAGCACACAGCCTCAGCTTTCTCCCTCGGGGTGGCTGGTGGGTTTGAACCATCAACCTTGCAGTTAGCTTCCCACTGCCTCACACCCCCCCCACCACCACCAGGACTTCTCCACGGCAGCAATAAAACCACTCACCCTAGGCTGGAGAGTTGATCCCAACTCACGGCGACCCTGGAAGATGAAGTAGAACTGCCCCTTTGGGTTTCTGAGACTGCACCTCCTTAGAGGAGCAGAAAGGCTTGTCTCTCTCCCGCAGAGTGGCTGGTGGTTTTGAACTGCTGGCCTTGCAGTCGACAGCCCAATATGTACCACAATGCCACAGCAGCGAGAGTAGTCTTAAAAATACAGACTTGCCAAATGCCCTCCGTTCCTGGGGTAAACGCGTCTCTCTCGCCAGGACCCACGAGCCCTGCCTGCTTTGTCTACCTCCCAACTCGATCTCCTTTCACTCTGGTCCACCAAACCTGCCCCTGTCTTGGGGCCTTTGCACATGCTGCCCCCACCCCCACCCCACCCTGCCTAGAATGCTCTAAGGCACGTCTCTGCCTG
>NW_022105908.1:15689038-15715564 GCF_000313985.2 Echinops telfairi | reverse complement strand
GAGGCCAGGCTCCTTGTCGACCCTGTTCACCAGGGTATTCGGGTCCCTGGCCTCGGCCAGTGCACTGTGCATACTGCGCATGTGTGTGTTCATCGAGGGCCTGGGCGGTGGCAGTGTACGCCCTCGTGGTTAGCTGCGCCCGCCTGCGTGCCTGCCCCTAGTGCTGCCCGCCCGGTCGCTGGAGGCCCTGGAGGAGCCTGTGCAGACCAGACTGCACCGCCTCACCAACCCCGACTTCTACGGCTACCGGGATGCGCCCTGGCGGGTCTTCCTGAGAAAAGAGGTACCGGCCCAGGGGAGCCAGGAGATGTAGCCAGGGCACAGTCTGGCACCAGAGGACAGAGCTGGGGGCACCAGAGGGTGGGACCTGTGGTGAGGGGGAAGGGTAGCCTGAAGGGCCCTCCCTGAAGCCCCGCTCCACAGGTGTTTTACCCCAAGGACAGCTACAACCACCCTGTGCAGCTCGACCTCCTGTTCCGGCAGGTGAGGCCCTCTCTTCCCTCTGGGCTTCGGTCTCCTCTGAAGGCAGAGGACACACCCCTCAGGGGACAGGGAGGTCCTTTGCAAACTTTGCTCCCCACGATCTGGGATTGGGATGCTGGGCCGGGTGGGGGATGTTCTCTGGAATCCCCCCTCGGTGGACAGGGTCAGAGAGCCCACAGTCTGCTTTAACCAGACTTGCAGCTTGTCCTCGCTGCCCAGGGCCAGAGGGAGAGATGGGGAAGGGAGCTCAGCCCAAGTGGGCATCTCGCTTCCCTGAGCTGCTCCCAGAGTGAGGTCCTGTAGGTCACACAGAGGACGCCCCACTGCCGGAGGGGAGTCACGGCCCCACCATGGCTCTCCTACACCACAGGTCCTGCATGACACGCTCTCTGAGGCCTGCCTGCGCATCTCCCAGGACGAGCGGCTCAGGATGAAGGCCCTGTTTGGTACTGCAGGGAAGGGGAGGGAGAGAGCAGCCTAGGCCACTGCCTGCCCTGGCCCTGCCCACCTGCCTCCCAAGTACCTGCTCCCTGCTCAGCATGGCTGGGCCCTACCCCTCAACCCCACCCCCATCCAGGCTCTGGGTTTCCGATTCCCAGTGTTAAGATGAGAACTCATTGGGCTGATACCTTTTTGCTGGGTGTCATATTCCCCGATGACGACGGGTGAGGGCCACTGGGGTGGAAGGAGGGGCCTCATCTCTCCACCTGGCCTCCCTTAGCCCAGAACCAGCTGGACACACAGCGGCCCCTGGTGACGGAGAGGGTGAAGCGGGCCGTGGTCAGCACAGCCCGGGACAGCTGGGAGGTCTACTTCTCCCGCCTCTTCCCTGCAACGGTGCGAGCCCTCCCCGCACCCATCCCACTCAGGCCTTCCGCCGCTGCAAGGCAGAAAGACCCTCACACGCCTCTCACCCTGTGCAGGGCAGCGTGGGCACAGGCGTGCAGGGCCTCGCTGTGTCGCACTTGGGCATCAAGCTGCTGCGGATGGTCAAGGGCAGCCGAGAGGCTGGTGGGCAGCTTCGGGTCCTCCGCTCATACAGGTGACCGGCAGGCAGCAGGAGTGGCCAGGCTGGAGCTGGGGCACAGACTGACTCCCTTAGTAGCCATTTACGCGTACCTCTGATGTGCGGGGTCTTTCAGTTATGCCCGTTTTAGAGATGGGGCGACTGAAGCTCAGGGAGATAGATGTTCCTTGTCTTAGATCACACGGCCAGGAAGTAGACTAGGCGCCACCCACTCCTTCCCACCTCTCAGGCTACCCGCCGCTCTGTGCGGCCAGAGCGCATGGGGCTGTGGGGTGACTGCCCTGGGACAGCCGTGCTTTGAGGCAGCCAGAAACGGGAAGGGGTGCTGGCCCTGGGGGCCGTGCTTAGGTCCGGAGCCCCTCCCTGCAGCCGCCTCTGTGTCCTCCATCACATGAGGACAGAGCAGAGCCCTGCTCACCAGGAAGCTCCTTCCCCAAAGCAGCCAAGCTCTGCCATCGAGTCTGTGCCGGCTCCCAGTGACCCTGGGGGACAGGGCGAACAGCCCCTCGTTTCTGAGACTAACTCTTTAGGGGAGTAGAAAGCAGCCCCGTCTTTCTCCCACAGAGCCGCTGGTGGTTTCTTAGCAGCCCAGTGTGTCCCCACCACCCTGCGAGGGGTGCAGAGAGTCGGGGCCGTAGGTACAGGAGCCAGGCCTGCCCAGCAGCAACTGAGAGCTTGAGTCACGGGACAAGGACTCCCATGTGGGGTTCAGACCACAGCAGGGAATGGGGCTGGAGTCACAGGCAGGTCGGAGAAGTTGCTCGGGGTCTCCTGGGGGCTGGCATGATGAGGTTGAGAGCATCCGGGAGGTTGGGGTTGGGGTTGGGGCTGGGCTGGAAGGGCGGGAAGGACGAGAGCAGCAGCCCCCCTCATGCTGACCTCCCAAACCCCAGCTTTGCCGATATCCTGTTTGTGACCATCCCTTCCCGGAACATGCTGGAGTTCAACCTGGCCAGCGAAAAGGTCATCCTCTTCTCAGCCCGAGCTCACCAGGTCAAGACCCTGGTGGACGACTTCATCCTGGAGCTCAAAAAGGTCAAGACCCTCCCCCGGGCTCCACCCCAAAGATCAGGAATCCACCCACCCCACATACACACATACCAGCCACACCTCCCTGAGGACACACGATGATCTGATGATCGTGTGCTACGGCGCCAAGGACACACCCATGACCTCTGGCTGCCCTCTGCACAGGCTGGGCCACTGGCCTAGACGCCCTTTCAACCTTCTGCCTGCTCCTTTAGTAACCCTTGCCTCTTGGCCTCCTCGGGCTGGCCTGGGCCATCCTGGCTTCCTCCCCCCTGCCCTGACCCCTTGCCTGACCACCGTATCCCATCCTCCCTCTGCCAGGCTGCAGCCCCCGACCTCGAGTGGGTCCCCTGGTGCCTGGTCCAGGGAAAGCCACAGGAGGAAGCTGTGGCAGTGCTAGGCCTGTTAGCCATCGCCTTCATCCAGCTCCCCCCTCTCGGACCACGCCACACTGCTTTCCGTGTTTCCGTCTTTCTGTCCCGGCTGTCCCCTGGCTTAGTTTTTCCCAAAGTGGGCAGTACCGCATTAGGGGTGCTGGAATGGCCCAGGGACGCTGCAAAAGTAGATATCTACACTTTGCCCTTAATTGCCACTGTAGTGAGTTTTTCATTGCTAGTGGGTCATTGAGTGGGAAAAAAAGCCACACAGTTTTTTACCCCTTACAATGGGGCAGTAGGCCAAATAAAGAAGCCTCAGTGGCAGGGTGGGTTATGCATTTGGACTGCTGACCACAAGGTCCACAGTTCAAAACCACTAGCTGCCCCGTGGGAGAAAAATGAAGCTTTCTAATCCTGTAGCAATTTACAATCTCAGAAACCCACAGGGGCAGTTCTGCTCTGCCTGATCGGGTCACTATGAGTCGGGTTCAACTTGAAGACAGTGAGTGAGCAGTCAAAGACATTTGGGACTTTATGACCTGGGAATGCTTCCTTTCCTGTCCTGGCCAGGGGCAGGGGGTAGGCTTCCAGCCCCTCACCCTGGCCCTGCTGACCCAGGACTCGGACTATGTGGTGGCCGTGAGAAACTTCCTACCTGAGGACCCGGCCCTGCTGGCCTTCCACAAGGGTGACATCATCCATCTGCAGCCCCTGGAGCCACCCCGAGTGGGTCAGCACCATATGGGTGGGGTGGGTGCAGGAGGGGGGCTGGGCAAGGTGCACCGGAACGTGCTGACATAGCTTGGCCCACAGGCTATAGCGCTGGCTGCGTGGTCCGCAAGAAGGTCGTGTACCTGGAGGAGCTGCGGCGTGGAGGCCCCGACTTTGGTGGGGAGATGGGGATACCCCTGTCCAGTCTCTCTCACCCCCAGATTTGAACCCCTCCCCCAAACAGGGCTGGTGCTGGTTTGGTTTTATGTACTCACTATAGTACGAAAAGGGGAGTTTCTTGGAGCCCCAAAGAAGCCCCCTTTGGCTCTGCCTCCTGCCCGCCTGAGTCTGTCTCCACCGCCCACCACCACTTTTGGCTTCAACCCAATCCTGGCCCCGCCCTGAGCCTGGAGCGTTAGGGAGTATCCATATACAAAATCCCAAATGTTCCCACCGCATTCTCTGGGCACCGCTTGCTTCCTGTTTGCCTCAGACCCCTCATCTGCCCCTAGGCTGGAGGTTCGGGACCAGCCATGGGCGTGTGGGCCGCTTCCCCTCAGAGCTGGTGCAACCTGCAGCCGCCCCAGACTTCTTGCAGCTGCCCGCTGAGCCAGGCAGGGGACGGGCCGCCGCCGTGGCCGCTGCTGTGGCCTCCTCCGTGGCTGCTCAGGAGGTGGGCCGCTGGAGAGAGGTGAGGCCAGCTAGGGGGACCCGGCCTGTGGTAGGGTGGGGTCCCCCTGACCTTCAGGCCCACAGGGTGAGATCAGAGTGGGCAGGGCAGGGCCGTGGTTAGTCGGTCAGCTGGCTGAGATCCAGGTGGTTGTTACTTGGCTGATGGGAAGCCTGGAGGAGGCTAGGCTGGCCAGCAGGTAGAGTCAATGGGGTGACCAGGCCCAGGCCTGTGGAAGGAAGCCCAGGTGAAGTGGTTATGCATCGGGCTCCTATCTGCAAAGGTCAGTGTTCAAAACCACCAGCTGCTCCACGGAAGAAAGACGGGCTTTCCACTCCTCCTTACAGTTGGAAGCTCATGGGGGCAGCTCTACCCTGAGAGGGGCATCAACTGGATGGCAGTGAGGATTAAGGCAGAGAAGGGCCAGGTGGCATAGTGACTATGATATGGGCTGTTCACCTCGGAGGTCAGCAGTTCAAAACCACCAGGTACCCCTCAGGAGAACGACAAGGCTTTCTACTCCCATAAAGAGTGACAGCCTCATCCATTGTGTCTGGGGCCTTCAAGGCTTGTATTCAAACAAGCACCTATCTAAGTGAGGCGGCCACTGAGTCCGTGTGGACGAAGCACCAGCCTGTGTGAGCCAAAGATGACAAAAGCAAAACCCAAATATGATGAAGGTTTCAGAGCTTGAGTTCGGAACACCGGATTTGCAGCAGGCTCCGGAGGATGGTGGGAGCCCAAAATCCATTGCAAAGTACCCAGTCGGATCCCTGTGGCCGGTCGGGGGGACGGGAAAAGTTTTGCCATCAGATTATTGTCAACTCGATTATGGTGGCACCCCTCATGACACGTACTGAATTTGCTCTAGGTTTAAATATTTCTCACTTGTTCCACAGCAGAAGTTTTCTCCCCGGAGTATCAGTATTACTGGCAGTCTTTTCTTTCTTCTTCCTCTTTATTTTCCTCTGCCTTGTTTTTATTGTTTCTGTTATGCTTCCCACTTTATGAAATGGAGGAGTGGATGCAAAGGTGTATCGAGGATTGGGGGGTGGGGTGAGCAGAATTGGGGGGAGTGTATAATAAATGCGGGAGTGGGGAGAATGCCCTGGAACTGATTGATGAGTACAGACCAACTCTTTTTGAAAGTGACAACAGTGGGAGTGTATGATATGTGAATTTTGTATCAATAAAACGATTAGGAAGTAAAAAAGAGTGTGTCTCAGAACCCCCCAGGGGGCAGTCCTACCCTGCCCTATAGGGTCATGTGAGCAAATGGGTCAGAGAAGGTCCAGGTGGGGGTGTGGCCAAGATGGGCAGAGGGCAAAACAGACTAGGGTGAGGGCAGGGCTAGCCAGGGTCAGGGACGGTTTGTGGGGGCTGCTGGAGTGTGGTGGGAAGAGGGCCTACTAGAGAGGGTGGGAGTAGCCAGTGTGGGAGCAGTTTGGGGCCAGCCTTGATGGTGGGGGGCTTTGCAGGCTGGGCAGCCCGGGTGCCAGAGCTGCAGCTACTCCCCTCCTGCAGGGCCCTCCACCCAGAGTGGGCTCCCCTAAGCGCCAGGAGGGCGCTCTGGCTCCTCCACAGCATACTATGCTTGAGTTTGCCCAGAAGTACTTCCGAGACCCGCAGAGGAGACCTCAGTGAGTGCAGACCCCACCCCCGCACCCTTTGCCTGCCCAAGGGGGAGCCTCTGGGGCTCTGGCAGTGGCCCACGCTACAGACTCCAGATCTCAGGCCCTGCTTCTGGTGGGCGGCTGAGGCTGCGATTAGGCCAGAGCCTCAGGGGGATAGGAATGGGTTTAAGATGGGGTCTGCGTGTCCTGTGTGGGAAGGGGGGTGTAGCCAAAGATCTTGAACAGGCCCGGCCATCTGCCCCCTCACCCCTCTCTGTTGCAGGAATAGCCTTAAGCCGAAATGCAAGGAGGGCCGGGAGTCCAGAACCTTGGAGGATATGCTTTGCTTCACTAAGGTGTCCAGCCCTGGGCCTCAGTTTCCCAGTCTGTAAAATGGTCACATGGGAGGCCCCTTCAAGGGCCCAAGAGCAAACCGCCTGTTCTTCAACAAGGCTCCTGGCCCTCAGACTCCGCCCTCCAAACTTGCGAGAGACCTGGTGTCTTCCCCGGGCCAACGTCTGCCCCCAGTGCCGGGCCTCCCTCCCCCTCTTGTCCCCTCTCCCATCATGACACAGCCCCTTCCTGCCCTCGCAGACGCCGCTCCAGGAATCCCTCATCGAACTTAGCGACAGCAGCCTCGACAAGATGGCCACGGAGATGTTCTTAGGTGTGAGGATGGGGCGAGGGCAGGGTGGGCCCCAGCTTGTTGGTCATCGCCACTTCTCTCGGGTCCTCAGAGAGAATTCCACTGGAATTCATGCAGTGGGACCCCCTTTAAGACTGTTGCAGTCCCCTGTTCCTGCCCGGTGTCCCTGGCCCGGGAGGGGTCCAACGATGAGGCCCCCTGGGGTGGGATGTGCAGCTGGGGGTCTGGTGGGCCTGAGTGGGCTAGGTCTTCCCTTCAGCTGTGATGAGGTTCATGGGAGATGCCCCACTGAAGGGCCAGAGTGAGCTGGACGTGCTGTGCACCCTCCTGAAGGTCAGTCTGATCAGGGGCTTGGCTTCCTCATTGGTCACTCGGAGTTCCCAGCCATTGAGGTGGGAAGCTTTTCCGTGGTCCCCACTGGTGAGGGAGGGGCTACCCATCCTGACTCCAGGTGCCCACCATGTTCTCGTGTGCCTGGTATGTGGTATGGCCCCTGGCATGCGTCCTGCCCCTCCACCCCCCCTTCAGCTGTGTGGGGACCACGAGGTCATGCGGGACGAGTGCTACTGCCAAATTGTGAAGCAGATCACGGACAACGCCAGCACCAAGCAGTGAGTGAGCTGGGTCTTTAATCCTCCCCGTACCCCTCACCTCACCTCCCAGCCCCAGCCCCAGCCCGGTGTCCACCAACTTGGGAAGAACAAGTTCAGCAAGAATGTCTGGTCTGATATCTGCAGGCAGCACCCCAGAAGGATCCTCATTGGTTTGCTTGGTCACATGTTTATCTCTGAACCAATCACAGTGGTTGGAGGCTACAGTGCTGATTGGCTGGGCTTTGCAGCACATGTCTCTCTACCTGCACTAATCAATCACCATCCAGACCCCACAGGTTCCCACCCATGACTCCTCACACCCAGGGTGGTGTGAGTACACTGCACATGGCAGGTGCCCTCTGCTCTTGATCCCTGGTAGCTGTTGGGTGAATGATGGACTGCTAACCACAAAGGTCAGTGGTTCCAGCCCAGCAGCCATTCCACGGGAGATAGATGAGACTGTCTGCCCCTGTAAAAACCCATAGTTTCAGAAACCCTCTGTAGGAACTGGCTCCACGGCAGGGAGGTTCGCTTTCTCGGCTGGCTCTTGGTCCCAGGGGCTGCCCTCCTCCTCCTCGTCAACCCCTGCCCTGGGGAGTCCTCTGCCTCCTCCCTTCCTCTCCTCCCCTCTGGGACTTCAGTGATGCTGAGCACACTCTCCGGGTCTCCATCACCAGGTCTTCCAACTGGTATGTCTTCACAAGCCCAGCAGGTGTCCCCCTCCAAGGGCCTTGTCCCAGAAGCCTCCCCTGCAAGGTCCCCCAGCCTAGGAAGGCTGTGTCCTATGTTGCAGGCATATCCAGGGGCTTACCCCTGCTCCCCTGGTTCCCAAGTAAAACATGCCTTGTGTACAGCTCTGGGCAGGGAGGAATATGCTAGGAAGACTGGAGAGGCCGGAGAGCTAGAAACCCACAAACCGATCCCAAGAGCCCCTGGCAGGGCGCTCCAGGGTGACGTGGCTCTGGGGCACTCCCACAGGGACAGCTGTCAGCGAGGCTGGCGGCTGCTGTCCATCCTGGCTGCCTACCACAGCTGCTCCGAGGTCTTCCAGCCACACCTCCTCCACTTCCTGCACAACACGAGCCAGGCCCCCGGCCTGCCCTTCCAAGGTGGGTAGCAAGGGGACGCTCAGGGTGGTGGGTTCTCCCCTCGGGGGTGCGGGCGTTGCAGGCAGAAGGAAAGCCCAGAGGGCCCAGCCCTGGACTGGGGCCTTGGCCACATTTCATGCCCGTGAGAAGTGGCAGAAAGCAGGGAGGGGCAGTGTGTTGTAGGTGGTGGGCCCGGGGGCTGCGTATCAGGAGCAGAGCCTGGAGGTCAAGGGGGGTATGGTAGGTGGGAGGGGAGGGCAGTAAGGCAGGCATGAGCCTGAGGTGCCAGGTGAAGCCTAATCTCTGGCCTTGGGGGGATCAATCTGCAAGGCTTTCAAGTGGGTCTGGGCAGGTGGGCCCCAAGCCAGTGGTGGAGTCTCAACCCTTCCCCAGTGTGTTGTTTCCACAGCAACTGTTGGGTCCCCTAGAGAAGTCAGCCAGGGCCCCTGTGATCACATGAAATACTCATCTTTGATTTGGTTAACAACCCTCCCCAGACTCAGGAGGAACAGGCAGCTGCCCAGAGAGGGGATCCCAGCTCCTTGAAGGCAGCAAAATGAGAACTCATGACTCTCCCCCTCGGCCAGCATAGTGATTAGGGGAGGGCACTGCTCACCTTTGCCTCCCCGGCATGCCTGGGGGAGGGGGTTGCTAGGCCAGGGGACTCCCAATCTGAAGGGCCAGAGTCCCATTGTCACCAGAGCTGTGGGGCCACTGCAGCCACGCAGCTTCTGGGGGCAAGGCCTCCATGTAGCGGCTTGGGGTCCTGTGTGCCCAGGGGTCTTCGATCACCAAAGGACCTTACTGGGAAGTGGAACCAGGTGCCTCTCTGAATCCAACTCCCACTCCAGACCGCAGGCAAATCTCTCTCCTCTCACACAAACCTGTTTCCCCAACTCTAAAACCGGGAGAATAGGGCCGGGCTAGGCTGGTGGCCAAGAGACTTGATCTGGGTCTCTCAGGTATCGCCAAGGCCTGTGAGCAGAACCTGCAGAAAACCGTGCGGTTCGGCGGCCGCTTGGAGCTCCCCAGCAGCATGGAGCTCCGGGCCATGTTGGTGAGTTGGGGGTGGGCGTGGGGGTCCGGTGGCGGCGGGCATGAGATGTACCCTGCTCGACTGCCCTTGTGCACACGATCCACTCGGGACCCTCATGCCTCCCCAACCCTTAGGCTGGTAGGAGTTCTAAGAGACAACTCTTCCTTCTTCCCGGAGGCCTGGAACGCCACCTCAAAATCAGAACGTGCACCGTACGTGAGAGCCTGGGCAGGCAGATTCTGGGAGGACTCCTGGGGAGGGGGTGGCAACCTCCTGGGGCAGCAACGATTGCTCCAAAGAGCAGCGCAGCCTGGAGAGATCACACCTCCAGGTCAGGGACAAAGGCAGACCGATAAAGGACCCTCAAAGCTTATCTGCTTGAGGCTGGTCCCAGCTCTCAGAGGTGAGGCCTTCCACGCTCAGCCTCCTGGGAACACAGTGGTCCAGCCCACCCTGTGATCTGGCCACTCCCTTCCACCCACCCCACACCAGGTGGCCCTGGATGTGGTGGAGGAGATCTGCGCTGAGATGGCTCTGACCCGCCCCGAGGCCTTCGACGAGTACGTTATCTTCATTGTCACCAACCAAGGTGGGTGGCTAGGAGGACTTGGCACGCTATGCTCATTCCCACCAGCCTGGTCAAGGGCTACCTCCTCCAGGAAGCCCCAGTTGCCTGTATTAGTAGCCCAGGGCTGCTCTCACAAACAGGGTGGCCTTAAGGGACAGGAAGGTGTGGCCTCACCGTTCAGGAAGCCAGCAGTCCGAACGCAGGTGCTTGTTGGCAGGTATTGCTTCCTCTGACGTCTCGGGGAGAACCTTCTGCTTTGACTTTTCATTGTCACTTGGGTACAGGTCAGTGGAGCTGATCAGTTTTACATCAGCGGTTCAAACCCACTTTGTTTCAGCTCCTCCACTGCAGTCCCCTCCACGCAGCAGCCCTTGCTCCAGGTCCTCCTGGGCTGCCTCTTTCCATCCCTCCTCCGCGCCCAACCCTCTGCTCCCAGAGGAATACGGCCCCTTTGATCTTCGATGGGTGGCTCTTCGAACCCAGACCTGAAGGGTGACCAGTACATGGTGGGGAGAACCGTCTTTGCCTCTTTAGGTGTCTGGCAGCCCTTCACCTGTCCCGCTCCATCTCCACCTCCTTCCATCCCTTTTGATGTCTCTTTTGCTATAGGACATCTCTTATCTTGAACTAGAGCCTCTCTTACTGTGACAGGACCTCCTACTCAATGAGAAAAGCCATCAGAGTCCCTGCTGCCCAACGGGGACTTCAACATCAAATTTCTCCCCTGTCCCCTGGGCACTGCGAGCCCTAATGTGTCCTCTGCTTGGCTGGATGTGAGAGTCTGTTTCCCTAACAGACTGGGAGCTCCTGGGGGACAGGGACTAGTTCTGGTGCCCCCTGCTGTTCCTCAGGCCTGCTCTGTGCTCTTTTGGATGGAGGACATGTGGGAGGACAGCGGTTCCCAAGGACAGCGGTTCAAACCCACCGGCTGCTCTGCAGGGGAAGGATGAGGTTCCTGTACAGTTTTACAGCCTAGGAAGCCCCAGAGGGGCAGATCTGCTCTGTCCTATAGGGGTCACATCGAGTCCAAATCAGATGGTGGCAGTGAGGTTTTTATTTTAGTTTTTGTTTTCAACTTAGTCACATCCACAAAATCTCTTTCGTCATGGGAGATCACATCTGCACAGGTCCCAGGGGTTAGAACAGAATGTGGACATAGAAGTTAGGTGACTTTTCCAAGGTCACGTCATTGGGGATTTGAGCCCAGACCCTGTGGTTGCCAGTCTAGGACTCTCATCATCATACCCCAGCCCCTCTCTTTAGTGAAGTTTCCTGGAAGTGTAGAGTGCTTGGCCGAACTACCAGTGCAGGAAAGAAAACCTTAAGCCTCCCTAACAAGCCTCATTGCCAGGCCCCTCTTCCTCCATTCCCCCACGGTCCCAGGGGTCCTGCAAGGGGTCTCTCCTGAAAGATTCTGCAGAAGGGCACCCACTAGGTCTTTTGTGCATTCCCTCACCCCCAGTCTCCTCTGGGAAGGGACTAAACTTTCCCGAGCCTAACCCAGCGCTGCTTTCCTAGGTAGGGGCAGGCTGTCCTCAAAGGCACCATTCAGACTGCTCCCTCAAGAGAAAAGGCCTGTTACTTTGTGCCTTTGAATGGAAGCTATTCCCATCCGGGTCATCAGCATTTCAATAAAATGTCCCAGGCCTTTACTCTTCTAAATCCCCTTTTCTTTCGTGAGAAACTGAGCAAGGGACGGTGCATGCCTGGGCAATGCCTTGCTGCGTGGCTGGTTGGAGTCTGCACACATGCTCAGCACAGGAGTGTGTGTGCCCTGCCTGCCTGCCCAGCCCTGCCTCCCTCCACTCTGCAGGTCAGCACGTGTGCCCCCTGAGCCGCCGCACCTACATTCTGGATGTGGCCTCAGCGATGGAGCAGGTGGACGGGGGCTACATGCTCTGGTTCCGGCGCGTGCTTTGGGATCAGCCACTCAAGTTTGAGAACGAGCTGTATGTGACAATGCACTACAACCAGGTCAGTATGTCCCAGCCGCTCTGCTTCTCTAGAACCTGTAAGGTTCCCGCCTCCCAAGCTCCAGGGATTGAAACCTTCATGGTCCAGTCCTCAGTGACATTTCTAACCCGGATGCCCCTGCTCCCCTGCACCATCTTCTCAGGGCAGCCAGCGCTGTGTCTCCCTTCATACTGGCAACCTAGGGTCTGGGCTTCTGCACATGCTGCCACCTGCTGGCTGCCCCTTTCTGCATTTCTGCTCACTTAAGCTGTACCCACCACATGCGACTACACCTCTTCCACTCCGCTCTCTCTGATTGCCTCTTTCTTCCTGAGCAGTGTTTTACTAGTATTGTTATTTTGTCTTGATGCTGTTTCCCTGTGAGAAGTACCCCCAGCCAGGGTCTCCCTCCGATGCCAGGTGTGTGGGAAGCACTTGGACACAGAGCAGGTGTTTTTGCACGTTAAGTGGCACCACTTGCTACAATAATTCCAAGTACGAAACAGTCACTTAGGTTTTATGGCCACGTGGTGGCGGTGTTGGAGACTGAGATCACGTGGTTTGGTGCTGCCTGATGCTTCGTGAACATTGTTGTTCCTAGCCGCATCCCCTGGGAACTGGTGAAGGTGAACATTTTCAAGACCAAATCTGCTGACTTCGTCTCTGGGCATGTAGTAGGCGCTCTGGTGGTCCAGTGGTTAAAGTGCTCAGCCATTAGCCAAAAGGACTGTGGTTTGAACCCACTCACCACTCCTCAGGAAGATGTGTCCGTTTGCTTCCATGAAGATTCCAGCCTTGGAAATGGAAGCCCTGGAGAGCAGTTCTAGTCTGTCCTAGAGGGTCCTTGCGAGTTATAAATGACCTGACAACAGTGGGCGTGGTTTGGTTTGGGTCTGGGGATCTACCCCAGCAACTTTGCTCTTTTGTTTTGTTCTTAGGTTGAAATTCGCATAACATAAAATTAACTTTTTAAAAAATCATATAATTCAGTGGTATTTGCCACATTCAAAATGTTCTGCAACCATCACCCACCTCTACCTAGTTCCAAAAGAGTCTTATCACCCCAAAAGGAAGCGCCTACCCCTGCAGCATTCACGCCCCATGTGCCCCGCCCCCTGGCACCCAGGAAGTCACTGCATTTGGCAGCAGTCAGTCCTAAGGAGCTCTGGGTGACTTGGGAGCACGCTCAAGTTCAAGAGCACCTGACCTATGGACACTTCCCTACCCTGCACTGATGCTGCTCTGCCTTGACGTCCCGTCCTACCCAGGGCACTGGGGGCCTCTGGTCCTCGCCTCTCTCTCAACTCCTTCTGCCATCATTCCCCAAAGCCCTGAAAAGTGACTGGCATCTCGCTCCAGAAGTGCCTGGACAGTGGAATAACTCGGGCTGTCTGCCTGACAGCCTCTCATCAGTGCCTCCCACAGGTCCTGCCTGACTACCTGAAGGGCCTCTTCAACAGCGTGCTGCCCAGCCAGCCCAGCGAGCAACAGCTGCAGCAAGTGTCCAAGCTGGCCTCCCTGCAGCACCGGACCAAGGACCGTTTCTGCCTGCCCAGTGTGTAAGCACTACCCATCACCTGTCAGCTAGATGGACAGGCAGCCCTGCCTCTGCCCCTAACATCCTCCAGCCTGCCTGTCCCCAGGTCTCTAACAATGAGGCCAGGTGGGCAGGGGCTGTCCTGGCCGTAGGGTTAAAGTCCCCAAACTCAGACATGATCTGGGACAGCCCCTCCCACTTCCCTCGTCACGACAGATTGCTTATGGCCTGTATTGACAGCGCAGAGCAAATTTAATGGTGAAACAAAGCTTTCAGAATGTGTACTATACCTGGCGGCTATGCAGCAAGATTTAGCCCCAGAAGGGTTCAAGGTAGCATTGCATCAGCAATGCAACCCTGGAGCCAATCCCAATGATGCCCCACCATAGACATTAGTGAAGTGACCCCAGGTAGCCTCCAGCCTGATGCTCTCAAAGATGTGCTAACTTCTCATGATGGCAAAGCAGCGGTCATCCACACACTTTTGGTCTTGAGAGCCAACGTATTTATTTCTTAGAAATATGACTGCAAAGATTTCTTTGCTTGTGTGGATGAAGCCTATCAATCGTTATCCTGTTTAAAAGTAAAACAGGAACTCATCCAAAAAGTAATTTTTTTCATTCATTAAAAAATAATACACCCATTACATTTCACATACATAACATCTTCTGAGAAAATAGCTACTCTTTTAAAAGCCACCTGAGAAGAGTGCACTGTTTTGCATGTTGCTTTGTGTGTACTTGCTGGCTTATTGGAAGACAGCTGGATTCGCACACCTGCTTCTTAGTGCAGCCCCTGCACTAGCTGGGGTACCACCTGTCCTGGAGCTGTAGGAAAACTCCACTCAACACTCAGGAGAGAAAGAGAGGGAAAAGGCAAATCACAGTTCTTAGCATTGTTGGGGAAAGGGCTCTGAGTCCTCATCCCTGGCCCACGCTTTGAGGACCACTGGTGAAATGACGATAAATGGACTAACAGGTGGATGAATATATATCCCAGGGCTGGTGACCCAGGAAGGGCTCAGTGTGTAGATCCTTTCTGCGATTAGGCCAAAATCCTGGATCAAATGACTCGTGAGGCTCTTGCTTGTGTCAGAGCACCCTGCATGCCTGAACTCAGCTCATTTTCCCAACCACACGCGGGTTTTCTCTTTTTCGGATTGGGGGCATGAGGCTCAGAGAGGTACCTGGCTCTCCCAAGTTTACCCAGCTCACTCCTTGAGGAGCGAAACAGCACCCAAACCTGGGAAGGCCAGACTTTGCCTGCCTATGGACCAGAGGAAAGATGCTGCCTGGGGAGGGGTCTCGTTTGGTGCGGGGCGGGGCTGGGTTCCCTGCGTTTCTGTGGCCCAGGGCAGCCACCAGGACAGACTGAGCTGCTGTGGCTAGCCTCCCGATGCCCCAGGAGGGAAAGAAGCTGCCTGAGACGCCAGCCAGCGTGTGTCAGAGTCCCCCCATGAGTGCCTCTGGCTCCTGCTCCTACCAGTCCCTGGCTGGTGTCCCCAGCTTGTGCCCCCGCTCATCCTCAACTTGAGCTTCCCCTCCAGAGCAGAAGCTCCAAAAAGGCAAGGCCGCCTCAGGGTCAGGGCTTGGCCTGCCTCACTCAGCAGCTGCGTGCATGGCTTTGGGCCAGGCAGTCTTCACTGCCCTCAGTTTCTTCAACTGCGACTCAGGGACGCAAGTACTGGCCAGCAGCCTGGAGCACCCGCTGTGTGTGAGCCCCTAACTACGCTGGTCTTCAGTCTGTCTGTACCCCACATTGAGCCTCCCAGGGAGGTTGGTGGGTGCTCAGAGAAGGTTTTCCCTCCTCGCCCAGGCGGGAAGTCCAGGAGTACATCCCGGCCCAGCTCTACCACACAAACGCCGGCTCCGCCTGGCTCAGCCTGATCAACCAGCACTGGCAGCAGACGCAGGCACTCAGCCCACACCAGGCCCGTGCCCAATTTCTGGGTAAGAATCCGGGGCCGGGCGCAGAGGGTCCCAGGGCTTGTTGAGGTCCTAGAAGATGGTGATGTGATGGGCATGCCATGGTAGAGTGGAGTCACCATGCAGTCTGGAGGGCTGGGCTGGAGCTAGCGAGGGCAGTGGTTCTCAACCGGTGGGGGTTGAATGACCCGTTCACAGGAGTCGCCCGATTCAAAGCAGTTACAAAATGACAGTGATGAGGTAGCAGTGAAAATAATTGTGTGGTTGGTGGGGGGGGTCACCACAACACGAGGAACTGTATTAAAGGGTGGTGGCATTAGGAAGGTTGAGAACCACTAGCTAGAAGAATCTGACTGAACCTACAAGAGAACTTGATGCAAGCCTAGGGCTTTACCCAGAGGCACTGGGGAGCCGGTAGCAATGGGCGGTTGGGTTTACACTCAGAGGGCTAGCCCCAAGCACCAGGGCAGAGGCTGCTGCAGGCTTCCAGGGCAGAGATGATGGAGGCTGGACTTGGGACGTGGTCCAGGAGCAGAAAACAGACGGGTCGAGAGCCACCTCTTGGTGAGCGCAAGAGTCAGGGAGGGAGGAGACTAGAGGAGGACCCCACTAACCAGCTGGAGCTTCTTCGAGTGTAGCACAGGATCATCACACAGAGGATGCCGGGAAGAAGCAGGTCTTGGGGCAGATGAGGGCCTGTGGTTCTCTGGAGAGGCTGAATTAGAGCTTGGCATACCGTCTGGGCTAGAGTGTGTGGAGCCCTCAGAGAAATGGAGCTCTTGGTAGCCCTGGGGGGCAGGTGGGAGGGCCACCAAGCTACTGTATAGGCAGAGCATTACACAAGGGTATACCTGGCTGAGTAGCAAGGTAGCTTGGGTTCAGTTCCTCAAGGACTGGGACTGCTCCAGGGAGGGTATCCCTCCCCCTTCCTCATCCACAGTGCCTTTTCTTCTGCATGAAGGTATTTTCGGTGCCAGATGAGGCCCTGCTTCTGGATAGACCTGGGTGTAGAGAGCTGGAAGCTACAGAGAGGAGCAAGGATGGAGGAACAGGCCAAATGGGAGGCCGCAGAAGTGGGAGGATCCATACTGAGGGTTCCCGGGCCAGACCCAGCCAAAGGCAGAGGTGGCCATGGCTATGGCCAGTGAGCCCTGACAGCCTGGTAACCACCACCCTTCTCCCTACCCCAGGCCTCCTCAGCGCCTTGCCCATGTTTGGCTCCTCCTTCTTCTTCATCCAAAGCTGCAGTAACATGGCTGTGCCAGCCCCCTGCATACTTGCCGTTAACCACAATGGCCTCAACTTCCTCAGCACCGAGACCCACGTGAGTGGCCCTCAGCTCAGCACCTCCCAGCAGCACCCCAAGGGGCCCAAATCACTGATTCCCACCTGCGTGACATCAGGCCAGCCTCTTGCCCTCTCTGAGCCTCACTGTCCTCCTCCGGCCGGTATGGATGATTGGCAGGCAGGTGCCCTCAGCGGGACTGTTTCTTAGATATGTCCCCAGCAGCAGACCCAGAGACAAGGGTGGCAGGGGCAAGTGGATTCTGTAGAGGCGACCCTGGAAAACACTGTGATGAACTGGCAAGGCGGGCATGGTGCCAAGTGAGGGTGGGGTGCAAGCGAGTAAGCAAGTTGCCACTGTTGCTTGGGCAACAGGAGTGCCATCTGGCTGGGACCCTCTGGGAGACGGTGTGGAATCCCAGCTCTCTGCTGTTCTGGACTTGGACACGATCACCTCACAGTGGGCCAGGACCCACCGCTTCCCTGGTTCCTCCAGTGGAGGGATCCTTCCGATGGCGTTAGCTCTGCCTCCGGGGAGTCCAGCTTGTGGCCTGAGACCTGAACGAGAGCAGAGTGACAACTGTTCACAAGAGGCAAGCTTTGGTGTGTCCTGGAGATCAGCAAAGACAGCACCCCGCACGCCCCTGGACCCCCTGCATTCAGGGCAGGGCATGGGGTACAGCGCTAAGGCTTGGCCATTGTTTGCACTGTCCATTTCACAGGTGAGGAAACGGAGGCCAGGAAGAGTAGAGGGGCATGTTCAGGGTCACAGAACAAGTCACCAGGGAATGGTTCCTTGGACCAGGGTCCCCTGCCTTCTACTGAGCTGCTTTGCAGGAGGGCGGGAAGAATGGTTCAGGGCACTGGGGCACAGAGGGAAGGTCCTCAGGCCACAGCCCATCTCACCCTCCCTCACCACTCCCAGGAGCTGATGGTGAAGTTCCCCCTGAAGGACATCCAGTCCACCCGGACCCAGCGGCCCACAGCCAACTCCAGCTACCCCTACGTGGAGATCGCCCTGGGGGACGTGGCAGCCCAGAGGCCCATGCAGCTGCAGCTGGAGCAGGTGCACCTGGCCCTGAGGCTTTACTGCCTGCCCAGCCCCTACCCTGTGACTCATTCAACCCACCAGGTCAGCCCTGGCCATGACTTCAAAGACAGCCCAGTGCAGGCAAAACCAAATCCAGCACCCCACATCCCATCTGTTCTTCTGGGACTCTTCCGGGAAAGCACTTTGTTCACAGAACCATAGAGAATGTCCCAGTCGCTTTCTGGGTAGTGAGGAGTGCAGAGCCCTGGGGATGCCCCAGCCAGGACAGGGCAGACCTCAAAGGACCTAGGACTCTCCCCTGGGCTACAGAGAGACATAGCCGTCTTGAGGAGATAGACCTGGGCTAGGGCATGGAAGTTAGCTTGTAGGGCTTGGGACTAGGGGCTGGGAATGGTGGGGTCTCTCATGTGACAGATAGGAAAACTGAAGTCCACTGGCGCTGTCTCTCCTCATCCACTGGGGCTCCGCCTTACATGGCATGCATCCCCTTCTGGGATCCCGTCCAGGCCTCCCAGACCAGGGAAGGTGGAGGGAGGACCCATTTTCACCCCATTGTAGAGATGGGGTTGAGGCCCACAGAAGAGACAGAATTGGACCTGGGATTGGGTTCCAAGAGGGAGAGACTTTAATTTCTCCATCCCTGAGCCTGGGACAGGGCCAGAATGAAACCCCCTTGCTGCTCTGGCAGCCTGCGATGGGGGTGGGGGGTGTCCCACTCCTCCAGGCTGAAGTCCTGCTTCCTCTGAGGACCTCCCAGACCCTGTGCTTACTCCCCTGACTCCTGCCTCCAACCTCCCCATGCCCCATGTCATCCTCTAACCCCCTGTCTGGGACTCTGTTCCCTGCATCTTTGCCTGGATGGTCTCTAAACGTTGCAGAGTCTGGGCTCTGCCTGGTCTCCCCCAGGGCACCTTGCTTCTAGGGCTTCAGACATCTAACTCTTGCTTGGACCCTGAGCCCCTCCAGAGAACAAGCTTCTCCATCTTACCTCCTGATCCCCAAGTTTCCAGCCACTCACACCCCAAATCCACAGGTCCTTCTCAACCCTTCCCCCTCCTCTTGTTACCTCTGGCCTCCCTCTCATCTCTCTGTTCCAGCTCCTGGCTTCTTGGAATTGCCTGAGGTCAAGCTTGCCCTCCCCTCCCCAGCCTCACCCTGGTCCCTCTTTCCCTCACCCCAACATCTTCCCTCATCACATCCCCCAGGCTCCCTCTCTTCCTTAATTCAGTTTTCAGCACCACAATCACCTTGGCCTCCCCTCTCCGGTCAGTCTCTGTCTGCTTACACAGTGCCCTTCCCAGAGCGTCAGTCCCAAAGGGCAAGGTTTGGCCTCCCACTCCCCTGTATCCATGGCACACAGCTGGGGTGGTGGGGTGGGGCAGACACCTGGTGGATGGTGGATGAGTGGATGGAGGCCTCTGCTGCCCCCCACCCCCAACCCCCAGCTCCATGTGAGAGGAACGCGTTCATGCACTCACTCATTTAACTCAGAACCCTGGAACGTCTCCAGGCAGCAGGCTTTGCACCAGCTGCAGCAGTGTCAGACCCTTGACTTTACACCCTCCCAGAGCTCTGAGTCTCCTGGGGGAGATGAACAGGAAGGGATCTGGAGATAATGCTAGGAGGTCATCAGGTATGGTTCCCAGGAGGAGGCAGCGTCCAAGTGCAGTGGCCGTTGCAGCTGACAAACCTGAGGTTCCATCCTGGCTGCCTCTAACAAGCTGTATGAGGAGATCTTGAACCATCCCTGCACCTCGCTGCCCTTTCTACACCTGCCACACGCCTAGTGGATGCGCTCCTCCCTATCCCCTGACCATGGGCTGCTCCTCCTAGTCTGTAGATAGGTAGTGGGACAGGTGGGGATTCTCACTGTATCTCCTGCAGGGTCTGGAGCTGTGTCGCGTGGTGGCCGCCCATGTGGAGAACCTGCTCAGTGCTCGTGAGAAGCGACTCACGCTGCCTCCGAGCGAAATCACCCTGCTCTGACCAGCCCTAGGCTCCAGCCGTCCTCTGCTAGAAGACTCGGTGTCTGTGAGGGGCCAGGGCCAAGAGGAGGCAGGAGGAGCCACTCAAGAGCCCTGAAGGACCAGTCCAGAGTTGAGATGAAACTAAGCAGAAGACAGGACCACGGGATGGGGCCTCCTGCTACCATACATACCACGGCAGGCTTTGCGAAGACTGCCTGCCACCCAGGGCCTCAATTGAGCTGGACTTAAGTCTATGGCTTTCTCAGGGTCTGATGGACAAATCTGTCTGGACTCCACATCCCAGCTCCCCATAGCCTTCTCAGGTCATCCCCTTGGCTTCCTTTCGATCTGGATATGGGACCTTTGGTCATTTCTGTGCAAATAAAAGGTATCCATCAGTCATTTCCTCCATGACATTGCCAAGTGGCTAGGAAGCAAGACAGAAGGGAGAGGCAGGAGTTGGGGGCTCAGTTGTGCTCCTGATTTCCTGCCCATGAACAGAGTTACCAACAGAGCCCTTACCTCTCCCTGAGGACCCCAACTTTCTATCCCTGTATGGCCACAGCACTAGGCCCCCATCACTGATGGACTGCCACAGGAGGTTCAGGAGTGGTGTCATGAAGGGAGGAAGTCTAGGAAATGGCATCCTAGAGAATGGGACATTGGAGCTGGGTTTTAAAGGATGAGTAGGAGTTGGCTCAGTATAAAGGAGGGAGGGATGAACATTCCAAATAGAGATTTGGACCACTACACAAAAAGCAAGATCTTAGGCAAGTATGGGAGACTCAGAGCAGGGATAACCAGCTCCAAGGGTACCTGGCCTGTGATGAAGGTGAACAGTAGAGGAGGAACGATTTGTTGTCATTTGCATTTGTGAAGGCCTGCCATCCCAGATGGGTGTGGTGGTACTTGGGCACTCAGAAGTAACAGGAAGGACCTCATTGCTGCCCCAAGTGAGACACGGCTGGAGCCATCCCACATACCCTACTGGTCTCCCCATCAGGGACACCTACCTTATCCTACACACTTTTTTCTTTTTTAATCATTTTATTAGGGGTTCATACAACTCTTATCACAATCCATATGCACATCAATTGTGTGAAGCGCATTTGTACATTCATTGCCCTCATCATTCTCAAAACATTTCCTCTCCACTTAAGACCCCGGCATTAGGTCCTCATTTTTCCCCTCCCTTGATCCAGTGGTTGAAGGCCCAGGCTATGGAGCCAAAGAAGTCTGTGTTCAAATTTAACCATTTCTTGATGAGCTGTGTGGCCTTGTGTGTAAATGGCATAGCACAAGTAGAATATGACCTCTACTCACAGGGGACAGAGGAGGATTACATCAGCCCAGTGTGGATTCCTATGAGGCGAATGTAGATCAACTTTCACCCTCCAACAATTTTACCGATTCTGACACCAGCTGTCCCTCTCGTGGCACTCACTACTTCTCCACTAGGTCGCACAGAACTCACAATGTAATTGGGTTACTAGGGTATTAACTGGTTCTGGTTACAATTCAAGATCAGGAACACTCGGGATACAGTTCTTTCATTAGGATTGCCTCTTGCCAGGCATGCTTGCCGGAATGCCTCCAGCCTTTGGACCCTAAGCTCAGCCCCTGCTGTGCTGTGGCAAATATTAAAGTGTTTGTTTTGTTTTTGCTCATTATGTGCCCTGAGGCATTCCCTCCAGCAGTAAATTTCTGCTGATGGCACTTCAGCTCCATGGGTCGGCACACCTAGCTCCCCAGACAAGTGTTTGGAGGCATGTCATTTCTGCCAGCAAGCTTCCTGCCTGAAGGCACTCAGTTTTCTCACTCTGTGGGCTGGAAGCCCACTGCTCTGTCTCTTGCCAGTGTCCTGGCTCTGCTGCCACCACTTCTTTGCCACCGATTCCCTCTATTCCCAGTGTTCCAGCTTTCAGTCTTCTGGATCAGGGAGGTTCAATACAGGGTCCATGGGTTCAGAGGACCCACTCCTGCTCCCTCTTTTTGTTTTAAATTATTTTTGTGGGGTGAATTATGTAGAGGGTTCATATTTCAGACCACCGACTACATTCAACAGTTCAAACTACTTATCAACCTCCCCCCTTCCTTGTATTCCATCCCCCTCTTTTCCACGGATTCCTCCCGTTTATGGACCTCCCCTCTCCCTTTCACCCATGTCAACACCTGTTAACGAGTCTGTTGCTTCATCTTCTCTCTGGCCCTCTTGCCTGTGGCAACCTGCAAAGTCTGTTCCGTTTGGTGTGCAAGCCTTCATCTTGGTTTTCATCCTTATAGCAGTGGACTCACCCTGTTTGTCCTTCTGTGGCTGACTAGCTGCATGCAGCATCATGCTCTCCAGGCCCATCCATGTCATGAGGTGCGTTGTCGTGTCATCATTGTTTTTCTAGTGATGCACAATATTTCATTGTGTGCATGTACCAAAGTTTCTTCATGCAGTCTTCTACTGATGGGCATGTAGGCTCTTTCCATCTTCTTGCTACTGTGAACAGTGCTGCAACGGACATGAGAGTGCATGTGTTTGTTTGGGCTATGGCACTGATGTCTTTAGAGGGCATACTGGCAGAGGGATTGCTGGATCATATGGAAATTTTACTCCCGGTTTGAGGGAGCACCATACCACTTTCCACAATGGCTGCACATTGGCTTTTCTTTTGATGATAGTGAGACACTCTCCCCACCCTTTGTCTGTTGGATGGCTCATTTTAAGTATAGCAGGATGGCAGAACTGACCAATACCCCCAAAATGACCAATACATCTTATCTGCATGGCCCCACAAGGGGGCCATGTACTTATTTACATTATTAGCAAGCCATCCAATTTCTTGGTAGGGCACAAGCACTTTAGATTTGCATAGCCCTACACGGGCTCATAGTCCTGTGGTGAGAGCTACAAAGACTGGGGTAGAAGGGCCATATTAAGTAATTCAAAGCATTGCACCTGGGCAAACTGCTTGTTCTCTGAGTCTCACTCCTTCTCTTCCTCTGTCAAGTGAAAGCACTGATGGAAGCTCTCGGGCAAGTGTTTGCTAAGTGGCCATCACTAGATAGCTAGTATGGGGATAAAACAGCTGAGGTGGGAAGGATCTATTCTCATTTTTAATTTTTGCCAAGCTTTATCATATGGCAAGCACTATGCTTTACATGAGTTAACCCATTGAATCCACAAAACACCCTCAAAGAGGTGAGTTCTATGAGTATGTGCATTTTATATATATGGGGAAACAGAGACCCAGAGAGGTGAAGCAACTTGCCCAAGGCTATGCAACTAGTTCAATGGTCTGAAAATTCAAACCCTTTGGAGTCTAGGCTATCCCTCACAGAAGGCTCACAGAGGGGAGGGCCCCAGCTCAAGAGCACATAGGAAAGATTCCATGGATGTTTCCAACGTGTGGGGTACCAGCCCCCACAAACGGGTAATTGAGGGGTAAATTAAGAGACAAGATAAGGCATTCAAGTGCTCACCTTCAGGAACGCCATGACTTCAGGAGCCAGGTCCGGTAGACAGAGAATATATTTCCAACTAAGGCTTATATACATTCCAGGGGCATGCAAGCACTCCTAAGTACAGGTAACTACATATGTAACAAAGTGAGCTGTACCCTAACCTAAAGGTCCCTGAGTAACCGAACACCAGTGTTGGGGCAGGTAAGAGAGTGTGGCTGTCTTCAGAGCCTAGACGGCAATAGCACAAGTCTGCTGCTATAGTTAAAGCTGCAGGCTACATGGCCATCAGCCATGTGCTTGTTAGAGGTAACTAAGGTAGCCCGACTATGGGAGGTTATAGTGGGGAACAATATTAATTATGAGACTGTGATTGGGACTCATCTCCAACTCACAAGGGTGAAGGCCTCCCTCCACCCCAGAAACCCAGCCTGCCAGACTCCTTAATGAATGAGAATAAAGGATTCATCCACATACACTCTCTTCCTGTTCTCTGCTCCCCATACCAAGGGGGTGTCTGGGATACAAGGGGCTGTCTCAACTCGGAGAAGAAGCGAGTTCCATGGTTGCCTGGAGGAGCAGGGCCAGGGCTCCAGGAGGTATTCCCTGGAAGGATTTTCTGATTATGAGGGTAGAGTCCTCTTATCAGGCAGGTCTGAGTGCAGTCTGATGCCTTCCTGTTGGAGGATCATTTTGAGGGGAGAGGTAGGAATGGAGTTTCTGAAGGGGCCTAACTAAGCCTTCACATTAACCCTCCTCCCCGCAAACAGAAAAGCTGTCTCTGGCTATCTTCTCCATGCCTGCCTGCAGCTACCTGTCTAGTACCCACCCTCCCCGACCCCCATTCACTGCCATCGAGTCAATTCTGACTCATGGCAACCCTATAGGGCATGGTCAAACTGCCCCTGTGGATTTCTGAGACTAACTATGGGAGTAGAAAGCCCCATCTTTCTCCCAAGCAGTGCCTAGTGGTTTCAAACTTTGAATCTTTCAGATCGAAGCCCAACATGTAATCTCAACGCTACCAGGGCTCCTTCCGTCTGTATTTTAAAAGGGCGGGAACCAAATTAACTGCATGCTTGCTCTATTTTCCCCTGCAACTGCTACAGATGGTTATCAGAATAGAAGTGGCCAGGTGAGAGGGCTTGGGTGCCAGGTGTCTGGGCTTTGCCATCCCACAGGCCTTGCCGGCCTGGCATTGGCAAGTCACCACACAACCTTCACGTTCCAACAGAGTGGTGGGACCCAGTTTCTAGATGGGGAAGCTGAGGCCTAGGATCATTGTCAGCAATCTCCTCTGCCTAACATTCTTAGCTGCCACTCACCTGGCTCCCTCACTCCATGCAAAACAGTACAAAGTGCTGCCTGGTTCTGTGCCATTTCCACGATTAGTTGCGTATTGGATTGTGATCCATCGGGTTTTCACTGGCTGATGTTCAGAAGTAGATCACCAGGCTTTTCTTCCTAGTCCGTTTTTGGAAGCTGTACTGAAACCTGTGCAGCATCACAGCAAAGCCTAAAGCCTCCACTGACCGATGGGTGGTGGCTGCAACTCGCTGCACGTGATGTGGAAGGCTAGCGAACCAACGCACCTTCGCCCTTAACCTGCAGGACCTCAGATCATCACTACCACTGTATGAAGTGGATACTCGTGTTCCTCCCAATTTCACAGACAAAAAACCAGGTTCAGAGTGTGGCAGTTTTTTGCTCAGGATGGCGAGGTCCTAACCCGTGTCCATCGGCTCCCAGAGTTCATGCTTTCTCTGACACAGAGGAGTGTATGGGGAATATGTCACTGGCCCGGAGCAAAAGAGGAAGGCAAGGCTCAAGGCAGTTACTGAGGCCGGGTCCTGAAAGCTAAGATACATTTCATGCCAGGGGTTCATCTGGGGAGGCATTCAGATGCTGGGCGGAGGTGTGCAGAACCTCCAAATCAAAATGGAGGCGTGTGGCCGGGAACTGGCGCTCCAGGAGGAAGAGCCGGCTCAGGCAAAGGTCAGGAGGTGGAGCAGCGTGATGTTTGTAAACCTGGCAGTGTAGGGGCGAGGCAGGTCTCAATATAGCCTAGATAGAGAGGCAAGGAGGCAAGGTCGGAGGGGGTTCGTGAACAACCCCGAGCAGAATCGCTGGACTACTTCCTGAGGAGCCAGGAGAGGCTTTCCAACAGGAACACCGTCTTGCTGGACCTGCCGGGCGCATCTCACAGAGCCTTTGCTCACGTGGTCTTCCCGCACGACCGCACTCTTTCAAAACTTTGGATTCCCTTAAAGTTTTTCCCAGACGATCTCTGAAGGACCCCCTTATTAGTCACTATTCCTGAGGAGGCGCAGAGACGACCCCCGCCCCCGGCGCGCTCCCGAGGCTGCGCACGCGCCCACCGCCTCCGGGACGTGACTAGGGAAACGTCCGCTCCCGTCTATAGCGGCGGCCAGAGGTTTACCCCAGACACGTGTCCATCCGGGTTCAGAGCTGGGGTTTGGTGCTCTCGACCCTAGTTTGAGAAGTTTCCGCTGGTTTCAGAAGTTTACCTAAGTGTCATGAAGGCTTTCCTCCGGCTTCTATTCAGGCACTTTCTTAGCCACCCATATGCCCTTCAGGGGTCCTCTCCGCCCTGCCCCCACCTCCTGTTAATTAAATGACGGACGCAGTAGCTATGGCGACAGCTTGATTGACAGGCATAGTAACCAACCAACTTCAGGAAGTTCCTGTTTGAGCACGCCCAGTCAGTAACCAGCGGCCCAATTAAAAGAGTGAAAGCGCCAAAGGGGGCGGTAACCGAGCAGCCGAGGTTGTGGCGGTTCCCCGGTGATTGCGCTCTGGGGGCTGTGGCGTTTACGCGTTTCGGACGATGTCGTGACACCGCATAGCGACGGCGTTGACAGTGTGAGCGCACCCCTGCGGAGGGAACCCTTTCGACCTGGAGGCTTTGGGTCAGGGTGCCATTTGACGGCGCTCCTTCGAAGCCCTTCAGCGAGTGGGGGAGGGGTGGCAGACGACGAGCGTCCCCTTGTGCGCCTGCGCAGGCACCTCTGCCGGCCAGCCCGCCCCCTCTGCGCATGCCCGTAGCGCGGGGCCCTGCGGCGGCTGACTACACTGCGCGTGCGCGCCCAAAAACCCACTGAAGAGCTGCGCTGTTGGACGTCGGGCGGGAGGCCAGTGACGTCGTGAGGAGCGCCTTAAAGTGCGGCCCGGGCCGAGGGTCGGAGGATCCGGCTGGGAGTCGGCCCCCCCACCCCCACCCCCGGAAGCCCCCGCGGCATGAGGCGCGGTCGGCGCCCCTGCCCCGCGGGACGTGGAGGAGGTGGAGGAGGAATTCCCGTCGTCGCCAGCACCGCTGCATGACCCGCTGCCGCTGAGGCCCGACCCCGTGCCTGGTTCCTGGTCGCCTCTCGCCGGGCCCTCCGGCCACGCATGGGGGCCCGGCGCTGAGGAGTGCTCCTGTCCGGGGGCGCCAGGGCGCGTCCCCCGAGGGCCATGCCCGCCCGCCTCAGAGGACCCTAGAGAGCGGCGCGGGGCCA
>NW_022105908.1:15660469-15688853 GCF_000313985.2 Echinops telfairi | reverse complement strand
GCCGCCGCCGAGCCCTACTCGGGGCCCGGGGCCAAGCGCAAGTTCCAGGAAGACTCGGACCAGGAGCGCAGCGACTACGAGGAACAGCAGCTGCAGCGGGACGAGGAGGCGCGCAAGGTGAAGAGCGGCATCCGCCAGATGCGCCTCTTCAGTCAGGACGAGTGCGCCAAGATCGAGGCCCGCATCGACGAGGTGGTGTCCCGCGCCGAGAAGGGCCTGTACAACGAGCACACGGTCGACCGGGCCCCGCTGCGCAACAAGTACTTCTTCGGCGAGGGCTACACGTACGGCGCGCAGCTGCAGAAGCGCGGGCCCGGCCAGGAGCGCCTCTACCCGCCGGGCGACGTGGACGAGATCCCCGAGTGGGTGCACCAGCTGGTGATCCAGAAGCTGGTGGAGCACCGCGTCATCCCCGAGGGCTTCGTCAACAGCGCCGTCATCAACGACTACCAGCCGGGCGGCTGCATTGTGTCGCACGTGGACCCCATCCACATCTTCGAGCGCCCCATCGTGTCCGTGTCCTTCTTCAGCGACTCGGCCCTCTGCTTCGGCTGCAAGTTCCAGTTTAAGCCCATCCGGGTGTCGGAACCTGTGCTTTCCCTGCCTGTGCGCAGGGGGAGCGTGACTGTGCTCAGGTAACCGCCGGCTCGCCCGCCCGCCCGCCCGCGCGCCGGCCAGCCCAGACCAGCTCTGCTGCGCGTAGGCTCTGGGGGGTTGGGGGAAAGATGGCAGGGGACCAGGAGCGGATCTGGCTTCCTGTACCCCCTTGGTGGGCGGGCTGGACGCCGTCATGGATGTAAAGGAGAATTCATTCGAAGGCATTTTTTGCTAGAAGGGAGTGGGCTGGGTTTCACGACCCTCGGGTCTGCTTCCCTGTGTTCTGTTAAAGCACTGGTCACCTGTCCTTTCCGGTCTCTGTCCGTTTCACAGAAGCAAGTTGAACTTCAGCCATCCGAAAGCCTCGCCAGCAGTGCTGTGTGTGGGGCTTAACAGAGGGCTGGATTCCTTAACAGCAAATGCCCACAGAAGAAGGCCCTTGAGAGTACTTAATTGAAGCGCAGTCCCTATTCCCTGGGCGTGGGGGTGGGGTGTGTCTTGTCAGTGTGTCCAGCAGTGACTTCCCAGGAGTAGCACTTGGCAGAAACAGGGTTCAACACAATCTTAAGCTT
Organism: Echinops telfairi; assembly: GCF_000313985.2. NCBI lineage: Eukaryota > Metazoa > Chordata > Mammalia > Afrosoricida > Tenrecidae > Echinops > Echinops telfairi. Next base: position 15,687,684 of record NW_022105908.1, on the reverse strand, counting down.
TCTCCCCTCTTGGCTGCCGAAGAGCCCACTAGGCCTTTTAAGCTGTTTCTGTCTTCAGGACTCGAGACAACAAAATGAAGTGAGAGTCTCTTAAGCTGCCATTGAGCCTTGTAGTTTTGTCAGGAGCAGAGCTTCCGTCCTTGTTGAGGCTTAGTGCTTGCCCTGCCCCCCAGAGAACCTAAAGCAGAAGAATGTATTTGAAAATAAACATAGGGATCTGCTTCAGTAATCCCCCAGACACCTGGTAGGTTAGGTCTAGGCTGCAGCTACCCTACCCTGCTTCGTGGAGCACTGAATTAAGCAACAGGATTAAGACACTTGGGGGTTTTTCTGTGTAGGCTTTGAGGCACAAGGTGATGGTAGGGTACCTGGGACCCTCTTTCTATTTGGGCAGGACCTTTGTCTCATTTTGGTTGACCAGCTGAGGCTGCTTCCCTAATGAGATGGCGGCAGAGCCTTGTGATGTCCGAGGTCTCCTACTGGGAACGTATGGGATGTCAGTGACAAAAGAAGTTGTATTTTGGCTTCTTTGTACCACTGACCTTGTGCCCCCAACAGGAACCCAGAGGGCCATTTACCAGTCCAGTGTCCCTTTGCCATTCAGGCTTAAGAGCATGGCATTTCCAGAGCAGTGTCTGGGCATATCCCTTTTCTAGGGCAGAGACCCTCTCAGGAGGCCTGCTGCCTACTACAGGTTGGTGTCTGGCTCTGTCCAAGGCCTGAAAGGCCCTTATATAATACAAGAGCAATTTGATCTTTCGTTAGATATTAATTTTCCACGTAGTCATGGGCCTTCAGGATTGTTTTCAGGAGGTGGAGTAGTGGCAGGTATGTAGCAGAGAATAGTAAAATCCTAAAGCTTTCCCAGTCCCTTCTACCTGCTGAATTCTGGTGTGGCTCCGGAGTTAAGTGTGAGACTCTCGGCCCTGTTCTGAGAAATGCTGCCCCGGGCTTTGAATTCAGTGTTCTCATTTGCATTGGGAGCTTGTGGGCGATCTTGGAGCATTTTTCACCTCTGCAAATTGGGGACCCTGGGGACTTTTGATGTCTATCAGAATTAAATGTGGTTGGTGATTTAGGTATGTGATACAGAGCCTGGAACATGGGAGGTCCTTAAAAAGGTGCTTCCTTTCATATACAGCTCGATTGCTGGCGGGTGGCTAGGAATTTGCTGAAGCATGAATCATGGCTCATCATGGAGGTTATATCCCAGCTGGGACCACAGACAATGAGGAATCAGAACCCAGGAGGCTAACCGCACGAGTACACTGGGGGCATGTTGAAAGTTTTGAGGAGGAAGTAAGCTGGAACTTGCCAGATGACTAGGAGTTTCACTAGGTAAAGCAGATAGGTCTGCAGTTGCAATGGCTGTGGCAGCGGTAGCAGGATGACAGTGTTCATCCCGGGAGAAGGAAGACACAATCATCCAGCTCCCGTTGAAAACACTGCCCTGGGGTTCTGAAGCACCATCCCTCTAATTTGCATCTCATAGCCCCTGCTCACTTAGTACTTTCAGCTTGCTCAGTGTGCAGGTGGGTGGATGCTTGCTTGCCTCTTAGCGGTGTCCCTCTTAAAATCCTTGCTTGGGCTTTTCCCCAAGCTGGGAGGAAAGGCGATGCTTTCTTAGTTCTTTGCACATATCCTAGCCCTGAGCTGATAGCTATAAACTCCTACATCTAAGGGCAGGGGCTGTTTAAAATAACGGCATTCTGTGGAAGGGGAGGGGTTCTAGTAATTCTCCTCTGACTCAGGCTTTAGTTGGTGTGCGTGGCAGTGGTGCCTGTTCCTGTCCAAGGAAACATGACAAGAATAAGTGTTTTATTTTAATAGTTCTGTATGCAGATATGTATCAAACATTGGCTCAGTGGCCAATGTCTAAGCTTGGACACTTAGAATAGAACAGTGTCTCATGAACGTGCTTTGAAGTGCTCCTTCCCAAACCCAGTTGGTAGGTAACCTTTTTTTTTTTTTTTTTAAACCTTACTGTGTTTGGCCTGAGTGGGTCCTTCTTCATGTTTGTTCTTTAGGGAAGTAAATATTCTTGTGTGTGTGTGTACACTTTTTTAATATCAACCCTTTCCACGTGCTCCCTTCCTGTAGTGTGAATAGGGTAGATTAAAACACTCATAAGGGTTAATTGGAATAATTATCTCAAAGCTAATTGCTTCCTGTTACTTTTAACTACTGCTACCTGGGCTGTGGTTGTGGCCATATTCCAGAGACCCAGGCCTTGGCTGCCCAAGTAGAAATGATTCTTGTCTGTCTCTCGCCAGTCATAAGTATACATACACTGGTGGACTCAGCCCGTGGCATCCATTTAAAAGTTGGTGTTGGGTAGCATGGATACCTCTTATTGGTTCTGGGCTAAGAGCTGAGCTTGTGCATTAGGCTAAAAGCAAAATTAAGCTTTCTGCTTAAACATAGTTAAGGAAGTAGGGCAGATAGATAGGTCCTGGGCTTCATCTGTGTTGAGTCTTCTGGCTCCCTGTGACAAAAAGGAGTCGGGATAAAGCCAGGGCAGCATACTCTACGGCAGAGGGCTTTGGCTGCCCTTAGTGCTGCTAGGCCTGGCAACACAGAGGTTGTCAAAGAAAAGGAAGCTGGCAGGCAAGCTATGGTCTTCATCACAAAGCTCTGAGCAAATAGAGGGATAAGTAGGCCATGAAAATTTCAGGTCTGACTGACCGTTTTAGGCAGGCCAGTTGCTACGTAACCTTCACTGAGATGTAGTGTTAGCTGTGTAGGGGTATGAGATCATCTTTATAGATCTGATCCCTGGGAGTGGGCCCCAGGCTTATTTGCTGGTACTTTGTTGAGGTACCCAGGACAGATTTGAACCTTGTTGCCAGGAAAACAAAACCAAATGACAAATACCACCCTCAACCCTGTGCATGTGCACACGCAGCCCCTCCCTAAAACCCCCCACCCCCCAAAAAATCAGAGTAGCTTAGACACTGAAACAAAGTTTGATGTCGGACCTGATTGGAGTTCCAGCCCCACCACTATAGCTGTTTAACCTTGGGCAAGTTACTTTAACTTTTCCTTATCTGCAAAGTAAGGTTAAGGCCATATTATAGAAAATTGAGTCTCTCACACTACTACATATAAAGTTTAGCTAAAAATGTCTCCAAAGTTGTGCTGCCCTCTATACTCAACTCTTTGTACCATAATATGTACAGACTAACTTCCTTCTGGTTCCAGAAAGCTCTGGGACTTCTCATGAAGTTAGTCCACATGTCATATGGGGACTGGGGCTGGTAAGTAACTTGGAGTTTGAATTTCAGGCCTTCGAGTCTTATCAGTAAGGGTGACTCTGCTGCCTGGGGCAAGTGGCTTCAGCTGCCAGGGAAGTTATCCCTATACCAGGACCTTGGCTAGTCTCTGGTCCACTTCAGCCTGGACATGGCCTGAAGTAGGAGGCCATCTTGGAAACACACATTGACAACTTAATCTCCGACATTGTCTCTTGTAGGAGAAATACACAGTTCCTTACAGAGGTTTTCAGACTCATTTAACCTGCGCCTTAATTCTTGGAGTAAGAGCTTTGCTGTGTTCTGTGGATATAAAAACAGACTAAAGTAGTAAAACAGTTAGCAAACATTTTATCCAACATCCATTGTGTACAAAGATGAGTAAGGTCTTTGAACACTTTTTCTGGTAGACAGTTTCTCCAAGGCCAAATATAGTAAGTAGTACAGAGGTATGGGTTAATGTAGGGGAGGAGGGGGAGTCAGATAAACTCTTCCCAGAGAAGGATTTAGGAAGCATTGACCTCATCACTCTAAGGTCTGGAGCTAGTGGGTGACAGGCCAGGCTGTCGGTGCGCACTACTGTGGATGTGGAGGAGAACCATGGGACTCAGCCCAGGTGGCATGCAACTGACCAGCATGGAGCAGGCTCTCCTTTCACTTCCTGTGAAAACGAGCTGGAGGCACTGAAACTGCTTCACGCCAAGAGTAGGGCTGGACCTAGGGCTTATTAGGTTTCCAGCTGGCAGAATGGGACTTTCGGTTTCTCTATGCTGGGTTGACCCCTCTTCTGGTCCTACCTTCATAACTCCTGCTGAAGTTTGATTAGGAGAACTTTTGTTGGACAGAACTCAACCTTCCCACTGCAGAGAAAGCAGGTTCTCTGAGGAAAATTCTCTGAGGAAGAGTCAGTAGGCTATGCCACAGCTGCCAGGAAGTTCAAGGAGATGGAGGTTAATGAGCCTTCCAGGTAGCCTCGGTGCCAAGTCTGTTTCCGTGGGGCTGTGCGGTCTATTGCCAGGCTACCTCTTCCAAGACCTGGGTGCAGCAGCAGAAACCTGGCATGGCTTGTCCTCCATTCTAGAGTCCTGTTAGGGACTGGGGGCATTTAAACTTTGACAGATGTCTAGATTAGCTCCAGAAAAAAAAATTACTTTATATATATATAAAGTTTATTTTCAGAACTATAGTTTTTAAAGTAGTTCCTTGTTGAGGGTGGAAAGTCAGGGCCCTTAAAGTGCCCGTTGCCAAATGAAACAGATAACACTCCTTAATAGTATGGAAGGCTGCCTACAATGGGGACTGTGGATTTGGGTCTTAAAATGCCTTGTAATGTTGGGTTGCTTAGCTGTTTAGGAAGAGTGTGTGTGTGTGTGTAACTCTTGTGAGTTACACACACACACCTCCATCCTCCCAAGTGTGGAATGGCAAGCGCACAGCATGAGAACTAGCGCTCGTAGGTCTGGGAGTGGAGCCCAAGAGACATGTGCATTTGACAGGCGCTGAACTCAAAAGCTCTGGCTTACCCCAGGGTAGTCCAATGTCAAGTGCTTAGTATATGGGAGTGATTGATATATGGTGGTACCCTGTCTTATCTAGGTAAATCTCAAGCCATCCCTGGTGGTCCAGTGTTTAGCATTCAGTGATCTCTCAAGACAACCTCAGGAGTCTTCCCACTGCCCTCCTCACCAAGGCCCTCAATCATGTAATCATAAACACTGATTATGCTGGAAGGGAACAGATGCTGCCTGCCTCCTGTTAAAATCATTTAGTAGCCACAAAAGAATGGCCAAGAACCCTTATCACAGATGAAGAAACAAGTTTAGGATCAGCACTGTAAGGTTTCAAAGGTGACAAAGCGGAGGTTCATACCAGATCTCCCAGTCACTGTGTAGCAGGTCTCACTGTGTGTTAAAGGATAGTAATAGATGTTATTTGAGAGATGATTCTTTGGTCAGTGTGCAGTTAAAGTCAGTAGGTTCTTTTGATGTAATAATTCTGTGGTCCCTTAACATACTGCATTTTGAACTGTTATTTGCATGAAAGTTTACAGAGCAAATTGGTTTTCCATTCAATTCACTTTTGTTTCATGACAGATTGCAATTCCTACAATATAATTATAGCATTTGTCCCAGTTCCCCCGTGTGTTGATCACTCCATCTTCCCTTTCCCATCCATTTCTGCCTTCTGAGCTCTGTCCCTGGGCAAATGCTGCCATTTTGATCTCAAATGGTTACTTGTTCTAAGGCAGTGGTTCTCAACCTGTGGGTCGTGACCCCTTTGGGGGTCAAATCACCCGAATTCATAACAGTAGCAAAATTACAGTTGTGAAGTAGCAATGAAAATAATTTTATGGTTGTGGGGTCACCACAACATGAGAAACTGTATTAAAGGGTCACGGCATTAGGAAGGTTGGGAACCACTGTTCTAAGGGGTTCATACCTCAGTGTTATTCTTCACCTTACAGGCTTATATAATTTGAGGTTGAAAGCTGAATTGTGGGGTGAGTTCAATTTCAGGCTCAAAAGGTGTATAAGGACCACAGTCTGTCTTTAGGAGACCAGTTTGCTGATCTTTTTATGCATTTGAGTTTTGTTCCACATGTTTCACCCACTGTTCAGAACCTCCGATTGGGAGTCCTTTTCAGAGTGGTCAGAGTAGTGATAGCTGGACATTGCCTAGTTCTTCTGTTAGGGTCGTGGAGGCTGAGGCTGGGGTTTTCTCTTCACTCTCATCCAACTTTTGTCTGTGGTTGGACCAGCCTATCTTTTTTTAATTGAGTCCTTCCCAGGCTTGCGGAGTTCAGACAATTTAGTCTAGGTCCTTACAGCTGCTCATGAGAAGGGAGCTGATTAGCAGCCAAGGAGTGTGCAGGCTTTGTGGTCCAGGGACAGTCAGGAAGCCTAAGACGGTGTTCACCTCCTGCTAGACCTATTGCTGAGAATGTTTCTGGCTGTGTAGAGTTGCCTCATGTGGTGATGGAGCCTGAGAGGGAGAGGGTGGTCATGTGGGTGCCGTTCTCTCAGTGAGGAGCTTGCTTCAGGGTTTCAAATTAGACTTAACTGTGAAGAGGACAATCATCTATCCACATTCATTGATCTCTAAGCAGTTTCAAAAATCAAGTAGCTTGTTAAAAATATTTGTGATGGAAATTTCTGAAATATCCTCAGCACAGCAATCTTCTAAAGTTTGGATTTCTGTAAATGGAAGCTTTGAAACATTTGTTTTTATTTTTTATCTGTAGACAAACTCCTTTTTGAACAATGCAGTCTTAGATTATCTTGGTAACCTATTATTGTTAGCATCTGCTTGGCTGCCTCTGCAAACTGAAGGAAGGAAGAGAGAACAAGAGATCTGATGCTTTGTCTCTCATCAAGGTCTGACTTCAGTCACTCCAGCAACCTTCATAGGTGCTACAAAGGTGACCCTTTAAAAAGGAGGAACTCTTGATCTGTTGGCAGCTATTCCTGCTTTGACTCTGCCTTAAGAGGCCATTGGAACACTTTACCCCAGGCTTTTCCTTGAGTGTTATCTGGCTGAAAGCTTAATTTGGTATTTCCCATCCTTGGAGATCTTTGAACCTCTCAAATCACTGCCTGTCTCCCCTGCGGCAGGGGGATGGGACAGAGGGCAGCCCTGTTGCTATTCCTTTCCCAGGGGACTTCCGTTGCTTGTCCATTTTCCCCACTCACATGCTCTGTGTTTATTTTCAGTGGATACGCTGCTGATGAAATCACTCACTGCATACGGCCTCAGGACATCAAGGAGCGCCGAGCAGTCATCATCCTCAGGAAGTAAGTACCCCCCTGATGCCTGCCACCTTTTGTCTTGCCTTCAGGCCTGTCTGAAGGTGTAGGGTTAGATTCCCTTAGAGCTCATGAGTCTTCTCTATCAATAGCCTGGGAGTGGAGGTAACTGAGTTCTCTTACCTTTTTAAAATTTGAATTTTGTTTATGGAGTTTGGGCCTGAGCAAAGGCACACTTTCCCAGTGTTTATGGCCATAGCCTTGAGAAGTGAGAGCATTCTTTCAGGACCCACCCCCCACATCTTTTTCCTCACCTCCTTGGCCTGATTTGTCACGTGTGCTTTCACTGATTATTTTTAGACTCTGCCTTAGCAGCCTGCTTTAAAAATGCTTGGGTTTTCACTTCAGTGAGAAGCAGGGAGTGAGAAGAGAAAACAGGCGGAGTGTTAGGGTGCAGCTTATAGCTGTGCTCAGCCCGCCCGCCCCCCACCCTCCTGTAAAGGAATCGGGAGGTATGGCCTAACACTTAACACCAATGAACCTTTGGCCACTGGAGGCACTTCTGCCCTTCTCATGGTGAGTGGACTGGAATTTGCAGAAGCCAGAGCCATGTTGATTTAGCTGAAACAAGCTTTCTTCATAAGGAGTTCCAGAGAGGGATCGGCGGTTGCATAGGTTCATATAGTAGAAGCCCAGGAGCAAGACAAGACTCAGCCTTGGTCAGGATATCATATAGTTTATCTTTTTCTTTTACTTTAAATCTTTATTATTTGAGAGCAGTTTTAGGTTTTCACAAAAATTGTAAAGATAATTGCCAAATACAGTCCACACCTGATTTTTTTCCTTGGTGCACTTTGTCAAAATTCATGAACTCATTCCATTAACTGAAGTCCATACTTTATTCCAGTTTTAGTTTTTCCTTGGTTTCTGTTCTGAGACCCCATCCAGGATTCCACGTTCTGTTTAGTCATCATGTCTCCTGGGCTCCTCTTGGCTGTGACAGTGTCTCAGACTTTGCCTTTAATGACATTGACAGTTTTGAGGAGTACAGGTTAGAAGATTTACAGAATGCTCCTGAGTCTTAGCGTTTTTCTCGTAGTTAGATTGGAATTAGGGGTTTGGGGAAGACTGTGGAGATGAATTGGCCATTCTTACCACATCCTATCAAGGGTATATACACTATCAACATGACTTCTCATTCTCACTATGCTAACTTTGATCACCTTTCTGAGGTCATATTTGTCAAGTTTCTCCATTGTACAGTTATTCTCATGCTGTGGTCTTTGGAAGCAAGTCATAAGTCGTGTAAGGGTGGGTTCTTTATTATTTAGAACTCTTCTTTTTTTTTTCTGCCTACTTATTATATATTCAATCATTTATCAGTATGGACTCATAGACATTTATAATTTTTTTTTAACGTTTAAACTTTTGAGTTAATGCTGTTTTGTTTTGCTGTTTTTTTATCTTTTTAATTTTGATTGCTAATTTTGATATTTTGGCCATTGAGACCACCTGGAACCCCAGAATAATATGAGGTCTCTGACACTTTGTGAAGTCAGAACTTTGGGTTTGTTTCATCTGTAGAATAGATATGAACTCAATCTCTGGGCAGTCCTGAAAATCAGGGGCTCTGGGCAAACCTCTGCCTCTCTCCTTTAGTCTGTAAATAGTCTCAGAATTGGCCAGAGGGCAGATTTTATCTGCTTTTCCACTTCCTTTTCTTCTGGTTACCAACATTGGTTAAAACCCAGAACCTGGACGTGGTAGCCCAGTAGTACAACATTCCCGCACTCTGCACCATTCTCCCCTAAGTCATTTCTTTTTAAGCTACCCCTGATATCTCCAACTGCAATCGGGGGCATAAGCACTCACACAGCACACAAACACACCCTACCCAACCTTCCAGTCTGCAGTAAGAATTGTATCACCATCTGAAGTTCCCTCGGCACTCCTTTGTGTAGTCTCTCATAGCCTATATTCTGCTTGTGAATGTCCAAGTTTGTATTCTCTGGGGGCCGGGAGATCTGTTAGTGTGGGAGGTGCATCAGTCACTGGTGGGGAAGCAGCTCCAGAGCAGTTGTGGGGACTTTTCCTAAAGAAGAAGTTGGGGATGTGGTAGAAAGAGGACCATCTTGGCTCCAGGAACCATTGTGACCTTGGAGGGTCTCTGGCAGTCTTGAGGTCTTTTGGCAAAACCATGTTCAGACAGAGGAGTTGGTTACACCTTGCCTTCTGAGTTTGGGTAAAGAGTGCATGGACTGCTAAGGGAAGGTCTGGGGCAGGGGTCCTCAAACTTTTTAAACCGGGCCAGTTCATTGTCCCTCAGATATGTTGGAGGACCAGACTACAGTTTTTTAAAAATATGAACAAATTCCTATGCACACTGCACATATCTTATATTGAAGTAAAAAAAGAAATGGGGCAAAAACACCTGGCAGGCCGGATAAATGTCCTCGGCCAACCGTAGTTTGAGGACCCCTGGTCTAGGGACTCTTGTCACTGACCCTGGTCAGTCAAAGCTGGAAAGCTTTTTCTAAGGGCTCATGAGGGAAAAGGGGTAGGCAGCGTCCAAGTGTTTCTTTGGCTCACTATGAGTCCACTCCTTTGAGCAAGGAAGTGGTGCCCTTGATGTGTGGGTGGGCTGAGAGACCACTCCCAGGAAGGTTAGGACTGGTGGCTAGATGTCTTCCCAAGAACTCCAGGAGCAGAATCCTCAGGGTAGTTGGTATTATACTCTCTGAGTCACCATACATTGTGGGTTACACGTTGAGCTGCTGCTTACCACAAAGTCAGTGGTTCAGACCCATCAGCCATTCCTTAGGAGAAAGATGAGCCTGTCAACTCCTGTAAAGATTTACAGAAACCCAGAGGGACTTTTTTGTTCTGCCCTGTAGGGTCGCTGTGAGTCTGAATCAACTAGATGGCAGTGAGACCAAATCAGGGTGAGACTTTGAATGCTAGATCTGGAGGTGGTGGTGGTCCCTCAGTGGTTGGCATAAAGGAGCACCCAAGCACTGCCCATGCCTTGTGTCAGTGAGGTAGATAGCTTTGAGTTTCTAAGAAAATGGAGCTCTGAGAAGGGGTTCCTTGTTTGTTTGTCTTGTACAAGTAACTGTTTTAAATGAAGGTGAGGCTTCTTTCTAGAGTGGAGTGAGGCAGCAGGCTGTAGACTAGTCAGCTCTTTGGACCCTTCAGTCTTTCATAACTATGTCTGAATGTTGCTCTATCTTAGCCCACCCAGCATGCATATTTTCTTGGTCAGTGTTTGGTGTTGGCAGCTCGTCCCACTGGCCTTCATCTCGTGTGGCCACCTGATCTTGTCTGGCCAGAAGGATGGAGTTGGGGAGGTAGAGGACTTGGGTGGAGGAAGAACATAAGAGCATATGTTCTAGCATGCCCCTGGGTTTGGCACATTCAGGATCTTAACCCTCCTGGGGGAGGGTCTTTTAAAGGAACTGAGAGGCTCACTAGCTTCTAAGATAAACAGAAATTCGGACAGGGTGAGGGGGTGAGATGTGTGCAGTGCTCAGTGGCCCAGTCGGGTTGGGGCAGGGCCTGGCTGACATCCATAGAGCCTTGACTCCTGAACTTAGGTGTGCAAGGGTGTAGTGTGATGGTGTAACCAGGCAGAACAATTTGGAGAAGCCCCAAGAGGGATGGGGGATGTCTCGCAGACCTGTGTTTAGAGAAGGTGTGCCGACTCTGGTCTAGGCCAACTCTGGTCTAGGCTTAGCAGCCTGGGGCAAGCAGAAAGCCAAACGCGTGTCGACCAGAGCATCCCCAAGCCAAACTTGTGGCTTGGAGTGGGCTGGGCTCCTGGTTCTGCCACTCTTAGGTAGGAGAACTGGCAAATTGTGCCCCAGCTTTAGTGTCCCTGTGTGTACATTAAGGGAGGAGGGAATCTGACGTTTTCCTCTAGTGCCCCCTACAGGCTTGGGGCTTTACACAAGGATAAGGGAGGTGTCTGTTCCAGTGTGCTGATGCCTGCAAGCTGGGCCCTTTGTCCGCAGGCAAATGAAACAGATGCTTCCCAAGCGTTTCTGCACCTGAGTGGACCGAAGTGCTTCACTCTGTCAAGACAGCACTTTGAGGTCTTTGAGGCAGCGGTTCCCAAGCAGAAATATTACCCCTCCCTGCTCCTAAGCTTGAACTTTTGGAGGAGACTGAGGCCAGAGCAGAGACTGCTAGACAGGGCTGACTGGCCTCAACTCAGCCTGGCCAGAGGAAATTGGCCTGAGTGGGGCCAGCTCTATGTGCTTTTCTTTTACAGGACGAGGTTAGATGCACCCCGGTTGGAAACAAAGTCCCTGAGCAGCTCCTTGTTGCCACCAAGCTATGCTTCAGATCGCCTGTCGGGAAACAACAGAGACCCTGCTCTGAAGCCCAAGCGGTCCCATCGCAAGGCAGATCCTGATGCTGCCCACAGGTACTCAGCAGAGGCCCCTCTCTGAAGGCCAGCACACTGTAGAGTGAAGTGAGGTGAGGGATTGGCTGAGTGGGAGCTTGGGATCCCCACCCTCACATCTGCTTCTTCTGACTTGGTGGCACTAGTCCACCTAATGCCAAAGAGATGAGATTAGGCAAAGACGCTGGCAAATGAGAATACTTTGTAGGTTTTCCATGTCTTTGCTTATTTGTTCATTCCTATCCAGACAGATTCTTTAATGGGCTCACACTTAATACTAGAGGGAAACTTGGGACTTGGAAGATCAGAAACTCAGGGAAGTTACTTCAGTGTGAGGAGAGGTTTTTGAGGAGGTCGTACTTAGGCTGAGGCCTGAGGATAAGGAAGAAGTGCTGGGTAGGCCTAATCCCAAGGCTGGAAGGAAGATGATAGCTTGGTGGTTTCTGAGGCTAGCGGGATTGCTGACGGGGTGGAGAGAAAGGGGTGAGAAGGGCAGAGAAGTAGAGGTCTATGGCCTGGACCATGAAAGAGGATGAGGCAGTGATAGGAAAGGCCTCTTCTGTCTTGCAGCTCTAGCAATGTTCTGGGCACCAACCTGTGTTCCTCAGAGCCAAGTAGATCTCACAGGGCCATGGGAAATGTTTCAAAGACCAGGGTGGCTCAGTGAGCATTGGCTTGTGAGGCCAGTTTGTTCCCGTGAGAACCCTGGAGCCAAAGCAACCCATTATCCAGGTGACATGCTCCTCCTTCCTGGCAGGCCCCGGATCCTGGAGATGGACAAGGAAGAGAACCGTCGCTCAGTGCTGCTGCCCACACACCGGCGGAGGGGGAGCTTCAGTTCAGAGAACTACTGGCGCAAGTCCTACGAGTCCACAGAGGACTGCTCCGAGGCGGCCAGCAGCCCTACCCGGAAGGTGAAGATGAGGAGGCACTGAGGCCTGCTGCCTGCATCCCTCTGGGAACTCTGATTTAGCCTCACGTAGTTGCCCCCTCCTTTTGTTTCATTTTTGTTTTTGATGGTTCTTGTTTTGGGGTTTTTTAAAATCCAGTTATTTTTTTCCTTGGTTTGTTGTCTCAAAGGTTGAAGAACAGAATTGGCCAGGACCTAGGTCCTCGTGTTCGTGGTTTTCCTCCTGGATGGAAATGTCGGTGTTTGTTGAGCACAGAGACTAACACTGAAGTGGCCAGTAGATGTGTTGCGGCGGGAGGGGCAGTAGTCTTCAAATGGACCTGTGTTAAACTGGGTTTATTTAAAAGCAACAAAATGTTTTGATTGAGGAAATAATTGGTTTGGTTTAAGATTTAAATCGGTTCAGTATTTTAAAGTTTGATCTTCCGCCCCACCCCTTCCTTCACTGACATCTGCGCTTGGTTGAATTCTCTGGGAGCTTTACCAGGTCTGCCTGTAGCTTGCTCAGCCTTGGCTCTGCTACCCTCCCACTTCCCACCTGCTCTCTAGGTCCTGGAAGCTCATGCAAACACCATTTCTCCTTCTTTTGACAGTTGTTGGGGCTGGCTGGGTGGGGCACAGTTCCCAGGCCTGCATCCTCAGAGCTGTTACTGTGCCCTTGGGCTGCCCCTGAGCCCACTGGCATGCTTTGCCCACAATTCCTTAGGGCTGCCATGGTCCTGACCTCTTGCCAAAAGCATACCTCTTGGCTCGGTTGCTTCTTTCCAACATGTGTGTGATTATATGGAGCAGTTACGACTTGCCATGTCAGATCACTTTAGGATTGTTTCTAGCTAGAGAGACTGGTGTCCTCCCAAGTCTAGCATGTGGGGTGTGGAATATTGTTGTGGGGTGTGGTAGGATTTTTGTTTTGAGTTTTTAGTTTTCCTTTGGTCTCCTGGCTTTTTCCCTTTCCCTTCCCCTCTCCTACATAGGCCAGCTTGGGCCTTCTCCCACAGGGTCCCCTTGGGGAAGTGTCCACACCTATCTGCCTGCAGCATGCATCCAAGGCCAGGGCTCAGGCCTTCAGACCAGGTGGGTGCCCCTCTGCCTCAGGGTGGGTGGGAGCCGGGAGCGGACCTTAAAAAAAGTAATAAAAGAAATAAACAATGTAAAGTCTTTGGCAATTTCTACCCATTCAGATCCTCAAAGGCTGCAAGGTTTGCTAATCTAGATATATTAGGAATTTCTCCATGCCACCTGAGGCCAGGGCCTAGGCTTTCCTGAAAGCAGAGGCTCTCTGACCCTCCAGGTACCAACATCCCTCCAGGCCTTAACTTGTAAATGTCGTGCTGGTCCGAGGCTGCAGAGGCTGAGAATTTGGGCTGCCACCATCAAGCGGTCCCTCTGAGGGAACAGAACTTGTGCCAGCGTGGATTCCTCAAGTTGGGACTGTGTAACTAAAGCAATTGCAGGTTTATTTTTTTTACAGCTTTTTTCCCAAAAAAAGAAACAAGAGAGATTTGTAGTTGTATGTGCAGCACTTTGCCCTGAAATGTGTGCTCTACAATAAAAACCAAATCTAATATATTTTGAAACAATTGTCTGATGCTGTCATAAGAGAAGATTTGCCTTTGGTATTTCCTTATTCCCTTAAACTTTGGACAGAGGTGGGCCACACTTATCGCCCACTAGGACTCCACAGGAGAGGATTTGTCATGGACACACAGGCCTTCCTGTGGCATACAACTGCCCTCCCTCCAAGGAAGATTGGCTTCATAAACTTGGCTCCAGGGGCCAGAACTCAGCAAGAGGCCACTTTTCCTCGGATGGTCAGAGACTGCTTGCCATTGAGTGGGCACAGCAGCATAGCGGCCCAAGAGAAGGCCGTGGCTTTGTAGAAGATAAGCAGGTGGCTTTACACTGTACCCTTGCTGGGTTGCTTCTTTCCAACATAATATGTGTGGTTATATGGAGCAGTTAAATCACTTTAGGATTGTTTCTTCTTTGGTTCCCAGTAAGTGCTGAGCAAATCTCATGCATTTCCTGCTTCTAAGACATCCACAGGAGAAACAGGTGCTTCCAAGTGGATAGATGGGAGCCCAGAAATGGAATCGTATCCTGTCTGTGTCTGCCTCAAAACCAGATACGGTTCCCAGGGGCTGACCCAAGGCTATGAGAGTATTTCATTCTATTCAGTGTTCAGAGCCAGCCGGTAGTGAGAGCTTTCCTCTGGAAACTTGGGCAGCCACTTAACTGCCTGGTTAGCCAGAGAAGAGGAAACCCTGCAGGGAGCAGCTGTTGGCCAGGACTCTTTCTGGAAATGGGTCCATAAAAGGTAGCTCAACACCTCAATGTAGCTGTGGCTAAATGGGCCAGCAGGAGTAACTACTGGGCTGGGCAGACAATAGCCCAGAATTCATGAGACACTGAGGTGAGGGATAAAAATTGGCCTGAAGTCATTCAGATTGCATGTGACAGGGAACCAAAAGATGCCCCATAGGTAGTTGTGATAAAGCCAAACTTGTCCAACCCCTGGTGAAAGAGAACCCTCGTGTTACAGAAATGTGGAACCAGGGACTGGGGCTAATTCCATCTCAGAATTTGTGCAGGGAACCCATGTTCACCACCATCTGAATCCTCTGACCAGCCCTCAGCCCCTCTGGGCTCTAAAGGATGTGTAGGGACCATCACCTTGATTCCCTGAATCTTGCCATCCCTAGCCATCTATGACACTGGGCCAAGATGCTGAATCTGTCCATCTGGCCCTGTCCCCCCACCCCAGTTACGCCGTACACCCCAGCTCTGCATACAATCGGTACTTTTAACAACTGACCTGTCCCATGGCGCAAGTCAAGACTCAGAGACCAAGGAATAGAGCAAGGTCGCGTTCATTCAGAAAATAGTGTGCGCTGAACGTGCTGTGGATGTAAGACCTGTGCTGCAGTCAGCAGCTGACATCTTGGGAGGACGGCAAGCATGAAGTTATGCATAGCTACACATAGTGATAATTTTTACTGTTGAAGATCTGTCACATAAACTTAAAAATAACAAAACACGACTGTAAATTTCATGCCATTGGTGGTTTCTTATAATTCTTAATTTTTCTGAATTTTACTGTCTTATCAGATACAAGTGAGTGATTTTAACAAGCAATTCTATATTTTCAGTTTGAAAGGTCCAAGTTCAGAGTGCTAGTTCTAGGGAAAGTCCTGCTCTGCAGGGAAGGTCCTTATGTCTCCGAGCAGCTGCTCCTGGACAGTCTTAATATGGTTTGGCATTTCTCTTCCTGTGTCTTATTTCTCATACCTTTAATCTCTTTTATATAGCAAAGGGATTAACTCAGGATAACCCTACAGTAATCCTTTCTCAGTAATAAAAAGACCACTCCCAGATGGGATTATAACCCCAGGCCTAGAGTTTTGAATTTACAGCCATGTTTTTTGGAGGGGGAGGGGGGGATATAATTTATGACATTCTACCCCTTGGTCCATGTAAAGCACATTCACTTCACATCATTTTAATTCCAAATCAAAAATGCCTGCAGGATCATCTAAATCAAATATGAATGAGACTAGTATTCCATCCCGGGGCAGAATTCCTCTTCATCTGTGAATGTGAAATACAGAATACAAAGTTATGTTTCCAAAGCACAAGTGTGAAACAGGTACAACATAGACATTCCCATTACAAATGGGAGAAATTGAAAAAGAAGAGCATCAAGTCTAAAGCCCAACAGAAAATTTTAACTTTCAAGGCTTCAAAATAATTCATTATTCTCTTGAGACCATCTGTGCTGTGGCCTTGCCACCCAGACTGGGTGCTGGCCATCTGAGAAACCTTTTGGGACTAGGCTTCAGCTCCACCTAGGCACTTGGGGTAGCCCAGTGGTCATAGTCCATGTGGATGGCAATGCTACTCACAGGCCCCAGGCCCCATTTTGCCTTCTGCTCCTTGGCTGTGGCAGCACCACACGTCAGCCATGGGCTACAGCTTCATCCCCCAGCACACCTTAAGCAGTAGCCCCACACTAACAGCTGGTAAAGATCGGGCTTAGTGAATGAAACCTAGAAGACAGCCTCACATTTAGAGACGAGATTGGCTCCACCCTTCGCAACAGAAAGCCTTGCTTTCCATGCTCCATCCACAGTTGGCCCTTTCCTTTTAGGGGAAAACATGTTGCTCCTTTGGTTTCCTGCAAGCAACATACTTTTCTTTGACCTCTTCAGCCTAAACCAATGGGTTTTCTGCTGTGGTAATTACAGGCTAATCATTTTAACAAGAGATTGTGTAGCTACCTCCTTAGTGAACATTCTAGGACGTATGTCCTTAGTGGGTACAGCAGAATTTTCCACCATTTAATTTTTAATCCCTCTCTTTCCTCACCTGGCCCTTTGAAGATCTTTGTTTAGCAATCTCATCAGCCAGCTAGTCAAGCACCCAGTTGAACATCATTCAGACAGCTCTTTACCGCTCCACAAACATCATCACCCTTCTGTCTACTCACCTCATTGCCCATATGGCTAGTACTGGCCTCTTGCTGGTGCCATTTGTATGAAGACAACAGAGGCCATCCTACAGCTTGCTTTATTTCCTGAATCCCTCACCTAATCATCTTTGATGTCCATAATTCTACCAGTAATCTCTCCAAGACAAACCTAGGCTTTTGCTACTGTTGGTGCCATTGAGTTGACTCCAACTCAGAGCCACATACAACAGGTTGAAACACTGGCCAGCCCTGCATCACTCTCACTTGTTAGTTTGAGCCCGTTGTTGCAGCTACTTTGTTCATCCATCTCATGGAGGGTCTTCCTCTTGTTTTGCTGGCCTCCTACCAAGAGTGATGTCCTTTCCTAGGGACTGATCTCTCCTGATGATATGCCCAAAGTACCGGAGATGAAGTCTCCTCATGATCCTGTCAAGGAGCATGCTGGCTGTACTTCTTTCTCCAAGACAGTTTCGTTTGTTCATCTGGCAATCGATGGTAGTTTCAATATTAAGCACTTTAAAACTCTTCCAGCCTCTTCCATTACCCAATTCCAAAACTTTCCCACATTTTAGAAATCGGAGCAGCCACTGCACTGTTGCAGTACCAAACGCTGTTCGTTGCCTGGTGTTGCTATAATCAATACCATGGGGGGGGGGGGGGGCTTTGGCAAGTAAGTTAATTTTCTTACAGGTTAGCGGGCTAGCTAGGGGAAAACATTCTTTGTTGGCTCTGGAGGGAGTGCTTTGTCTCTGAGCTGCTACTCCTGCATGATCTTCCCGTGGCTTGGCCTCTCTGCTTCTCCATGGTTTACTCTCTTTTGTATCTCATAAAAATAGACGGACTCAAGCCAGTCCTGCTTCATTGACAAAACAAAGCCCATTTCCGAATAGGATCGTAACTACAAACACATTGGGATTGACACGTCTTTTGTTTTTTTGGTGGGGGACATATTCAATTCATAACACTTGTATCCATAGCCAATCTATGGTTTTAATCCCACCACAAGTTGAAAATTTGCAGTGTTAGCATTAGTTTTTGATGATAGCCTAAAACAGTGGTTCTCAACCTTCGTAATGCTACAACCCTTTAATAGTTTCTCATGTGACCCCCCCAACCATAAAATTATTTTCATTGCTACTTCATAACTGTCATTTTGCTACTGTTATGAATCTGGCAACCCCTGTGAAAGGGTCGTTTGACCCCCAAAGGGGTCTTGACCCACAGGTTGAGAACCACTGGCCTAAAACAATATAAATGTATTCTTTCACCATTCTAGAGACCACATACCTGAATCACTATCACTGGGACAAAATGATAAGAGTTGCCAGGGCCACACTCCAGGGTAGACTTTTTTTCTTGCCTCTTTCAGCTTGTGGCTGCCAGCTTTCCTGGACTTGTGGCTCCACCACTCCAATCTCTGCCACCGTAGTAGCCTTTGTGTGTGTGTGTGTGTCAAGTTTTCCAAGGAATCCTGATGGTGTAGTGAGTGGTTACTCATTGGGCAGTTTGAAACCACCAGCCACTCAGGAAGAAGATGGGCTTTCTACTCCCATAAAGAGTTAGGATCTCAGAAACTCCCAGGGGCAGCCCTACCCTGCCCTCCAGGGTCACTGTGAGATGGCACTGAGTCACTGGAAGTGAGTTTGGTCAAATCTCACTCTGTCTCTTCAGACAGTGATGGATTTAGAGCACATTCCGGTAATAATTCCAGGTCAATCTTCCCATATCAAGATCCTTAATTGCTTCTCCAAAGACCTTTTTTTCTGTGAATGAATGACCCAGGCACATGTCCCAGAGAGAGGAACCTGGTATCACTATCCAGCCCACTACCCTGCTCTTCCCAATACAGTCATCGTTAAACCTGCTATATGACTTGCTGGTTTCTCATCCTTAAGCAAATGATACACATATTCATTGGATTGAAATTCTTCTCAGCTTCACTATTTTTTTTCTTCTTCCCTTTGTCCATAAGACCAAGAACGTCCTAGTTAGAAGCTATTCTAGGAGCCTGGGCTACAGAAGGATAAAAAGCAACCAATCCCCAATGGACCTGTAACACAGCACAGACAAGAAATAAACCTTCGTGGCTAGGAGCCACAGGTTAGACAGTTGGGCGGTTAGCTTCGCCTAAGCTCAGCACACTTCAATGTGCATCGCTGACATCTTAAATCTAGACCTGGGCTGTCCCATATAGAAGCCACTGAACACCTCACAATTGGCTAATTTGAGATGTGCTGGAAATATCAAATACACAGAATTTTTGAAGTTAATATGAAAGATGATGTAAAATTTATCATGGATAACTTTTATATTGGTTACATGGTTATATTTTGGACATACTGTATTAAATAAAATATGCTATTTAAATTAAGTTCACCTGCTTCTGGTTGCTGCTTTAAATTAGTCTGCTTGAGAATGTCAAGTTACATATGTAACTTGCATTATAGTTCTGAGTGTCAGCACTCATCTAGAACATCAGCCATTAAAATCAAGCCTGATGTGCAAATACCAGGGGAACTCAAAAACTCCCTGGAAAAATGGAAGAAGACATAATGAAATATTTCCAGGAACTTAAATTATATATACAAAATTTATTGGGGGGCTCTTAAACAGCTCTTATAACAATCCATACATTAGTTATATCAAGCACGTACATGTTGCCATCATTTTCACAACATTTTCTTTCTTCTTGAGCCCTTGATATCAGCTCCTCTTTTTTTCCTCCCTCCCCCACCCTTCCACCCTCATGACCGCTTGATAATTTATAAACTCTTTGATAAATTATAAGTTACTATGTTCATATCTTACACCGTCCGCTGTTTCCCTGTTGTTCATCCTGCTTGGGGGTGGGGGAGGGGGCAGTTCCAGGAACTCCCTTATATTTCCATCAGGGCTGATTTAAAGCTTCCAGCGTGAGGTCACAGAACATGGAGTTGGGAAGACAACTGCAGTAACTTAGTGTACTGTACCATTAAAAGAGCCCAAACAGTAGCAAATTCATTAGGAAGTAACACATTCTGGATATTATCACCTTTATTTTCAATATTTTTAGGATAATTATTTTAAAAATAAATTATATAATTTATTTGAAAACAATGGCCATGTTTAACAACTGACGGGGGTGTGGTGTGTGAAAATCTGACATTTCAGCAAGTGGGAAAAGATAACGATGAGACCGAGGGACCCTAATCCGGCTATGTTAAGGACGGTCAAAACTCAAGTAGGAAGTCACTGCTTATTAGGACCAATGAGAGCCTAAGGGGTTCAAAACCAACTGACGGACCAAAAGCGGAGTGCCACAAGTTAGGTCTCAGGACAGGTTGTTAGGACGGGCCCTCCAGCTCAGTATCAGAGCTGATGCTGCAGTTCTCCTTCGTGTCCACCTGGTGGCAGCATAGTCTGCGCATGATACTTAGGACTTGGGGCAGAGGACCACCCTTGATATGGGTGGAGAACAGATGCCCCCAGAAGCCCTGGACCCTACCAGAGGCTACCCAGAAGTGAGCTTTAGATGTTCTGCGTCTATCCTGGGTGAATGCAGGAAAGTACAGGAGGAGAGACCCATAAAGAGACAGTAGAGGCAGCTGGGGGTGGGAGGAAACCCAGCAAAGAGCCTGGCTGAGGGAGGCAGCCAGCAGAGGCAAAGGCAGGCCCTGCCTTCCAGGAGCTGCTCCAGAGATCTGACTGAGGCCAAGTCTTCCTCTGCCGCTAAAGCCACACGCCCAGCTTCTTGCGGCAGCCCCCCAAGGGCCTGGCTGCCCTGAAGATGGAGGGAGGTGAGACAGAAAGGGGGCTGGAGGTTGACTTGGGACAGAGACTGGAAATGCTCCCAACCCTACCTTCCTCAGGAATGCCTCTGTTCTCTCACCTGCCCCTCATCAGTACCCAACATCCCATCAGCCAGCACTTCTGAACAGTGTGGACTGTCCGAATCCGAGGTTTATTATTTTTCATGATCTGCACCAAAAATAGCAAGCACTCATTGCCCAATCATAGTAATAGTAATTTCATGCTTGCTTAGGATCTGGTTTGGTTTTTAATTTATATATATGAGGGGGCACCTCCCTCCCCCCCAAATAAAGGGAAAAAAATTCAAAGTTATGTAATTCAAATTTTTTTACAAAGCAACCTTATCACCTTCGAAGTACTCTCCATTACACGGAATACATTTGTCAAATCGGTGTTTCCATTCTTGGAACCATTTTTCAAACATCCCCTCACAGCAGGGTCTCATGGAAGGGATGATTCAGCCAGCGTGCAGTTTAGCATGGATGAAACACAACACTCCTCTAGTTCTTCAATGCTTCTTCTCCCCTCCCCTTTCTCCCCCACTATCATGACCCCAGTTCTACCTTAGAAATCCTGCTAGACCGGAGTATGTACATCAGTACAGATAAGAGTTTTTGACACAAGAAATCCAGGACCGATAACCCCTCAAAAACAGTAATGGCAATACTGATACCATGAGCGGAGGGGGAGGGAAGAAAGGGGGAACCAATAGCAATGATGGATCTATAACATCCCAGAGGGGGATGAATAACAGAAACATGGGTGAAGGGATACAGCAGATGTAAGATACAGGGAGATTATATATATATAAATTATCAAGGGTTCAAGAGGGTGGGAGGGAGAGGGAAAAAAGCTGATAAGGGCTCAAGTAGAAAATGTTTTGAAAATGACAGGCAACATATGTAAAAGTTTGCTTGACATAATTGATTTATGGGTTGTTATAATATCTGTAAGAGCCCCCAATAAATTTTTTTAAAAAGTGAAGAAAATGAGGGAGGCGCTGTCAGCCATTTCTATAAACAGGCCTTGGGTCTCCACTCCGACCTCTCTCCTTCACATGAATATAATTGTTTTTTTAATCTTCGGATACCCGATCCTGTCGACACCTCGTGATTCTTCACCTCTTCTACGTAGTCAAATAGCTGCCCTTTCATGTCCCTCTTCATTCGCGGAAACAAAAAGGAGCGAGGTCAGGTGAGTAAGGTACGTGGGACAAGAGAGGCATCCTGGTTTGTGCCCAAAACTGGCACACTGAGATGGCTGCATAAGCAGGTGCATCATCATGGTGGCAAAACCAGTCCCCCGTCTGCCACAAATCAGGCCTTTTTTGACACACACTGTGATACTATTTTTCAGAACCTCTAAATATAAAGCTTGATTAACAGTCTGACCTGGTATAACAAACTCCAAATGCACTGGGAGTCGACACTTTCATCCATTTGGGAAGTTGACACGTTCAGAACAAGGTTTATCACTAATCGGCATTTCACCTTCTTTAAAATGAGAAAACCACTCATACCTTTGAGTTTTTCCTGTAACGCTGTCCTTGTAAGCTGTATTCAACATCACAAGTTTCTGTGGCATTTTTCCTGAGCAGGAAACAAAATTTCATAGCCACACTCTGTTCTCTGAAATTGGCCATCACAAAAAATGAGGTTCAAGCGAAGCTGCTTTTACGAGAAAATTGACTGTGACCATAGAGGACCTTCCCAGGTAACGTCACTGGGTGCAGTAACTTTGAGTGAGTTGCTTGATGCTCACCTAGCAGGAAAAATGTGTACTACAAAAGTTCCACTCCACCCAGCACAATTGTGTTTTGGGGGATACCCCCTCATATATTTAAAAACCACCAACACCTATGATTTGCTAAGTGCCGCTGTGGGTAGGGGGGAGACAGCAGTGAACAATTCATTAAAATCCATGCTCTGGCTGGGGAGATAGCCAGGTATATACATACCATCTCCCAACCTCCTCAGAAATATCCACGCTACTGAGACCGTATAAGCCCAAGGAGAACTCCTCCTTACAGTCTTCCTCATCTTTCTCCCAGTGAGTGGCGGCTGGATTTGGATCACTGCCCTTTGAATTAGCAGCCCAACACTGACCCCACTGTGTCCGTGTGCACTTCACAGGGGTAGCCCAAGAGGAAAACAAGGGGAGAGAGTGACCTGTTTTGTGTGTGTGTGTGTGTGTGTGTGTGTGTATGGGGGGGCATTAGCAAGGGGCTGTGTGGTGAAATGAGTTCTTTGATATGGCCACATTTGGCCTTGATACTTTAAAAACATGGCTTTAAGAGATTACACACACACACAAACAGAAACACCACCCCCATCCCCATCCCCTGCCCCTCTAGCCCTAAAGAGTTTACCTTTGTCCTTTTATTGTTTGGGGTATTTTTTTTTTTTTTCATCCAAAAGGGCCTGTAACCAGGTTGATATTTCTCTGCTCCAACCAAGGCTTTCACTACCATCATCGATTCCAATTCATAGCGCGAGATCCTATGGGTCATGTTTGTAAACCTGCCCCTGTGGGTTTCTGAAATGGTGATTTCAAACTGCTAACCTCGTGGTTAGCAGCCCAACACCATAGCCCCAGCCCCCCCTGCTCCAACCACCGCCAGTTGTAAGCAATTTGGTTTGTTATTTTTTCTCTCTGGTCTGGGGTGATACATGCCCTGTGATTGTCGACATGTATCTCGCCAGGGATTGGTCATAAGACTACACAAATAAGGCATTTTTGACCTACCCAGAGGGGATGGGACAATTTGTGGCCTTCTACTGGAAGAGGCCTTGCCTTGAAATTTACACAGAGCCCTGGTGGTACAGTGGTTACAGGTTGGGCCAGGACCCTACTTTAAAATCACCAGCTGCTCCGCAGGAGAAAGACAGGCTTTTTACTCCCATAACAGTTAGTCTTGGAAGCTCACAGGGCAGCTCTACTTTGTCCTATAGAGTCATGATGAGTTGGCACCCACTTGATGACTGGCATTTCTATGAGACCCTTACAATAGATGACCAAGCCTCAGAGAGAAGTAGAAAGGGCTGTGGGAGGGAGGGAAGGAGGGTGTCTGAACTGTACTAAGTTTGATGAGTGCAGGACGGAGGTAAGGCTGATCTCTTGATTTCATAGTACCACCACCCCCACCCGACATTAGACAGGTTCTGATGCGGACACTGCACCTCCTACTACCATTTTACAGCCGGTCATTATAACGAAGTCTGAGGAGGCTTCCCTGAGAGTGTTACTTAAATCGCGATCCAAAGGATTTGAGGGATTTGGTGATAGTAGATATTTGGGGGAAGAGTGTTCCAGGCAGAGGAAAATTGGCAAGTGCAAAGGCCCTGAGGCAGGGCCTTGTCTGATATCTTTGAAGAAAGGGGAGGTAGCCCATGTGGCTGTTTTATTAAATTTACAAGGTTAGTAAATAATTAGGTTTATTAGGTACAGACCCTTTCAGGCCTCGTGTTCAACTCCTATTTCGAATCTTCACCACATCTCACAGAAGGGCTCTCAAACATTGTGGTGAGCAGTGAGTGCTAAGGATGGAACAGAGTCAGAACGACCTTGGTGGCACCTACAATAAATAACACAGGTTACAGATGAGGAAGTGGGGCCCAGTGATTTAGCCGAGATGACCCCCGTAGCAAGGGGAGAGCTTGAGATTTGAACCCACAGGAGGGTCCCTCCCCAGAGCTGGGTTCCAGCTAGAGTGTGGGAGAGGCTGCCCCACCCAGGAAATGCCAGAAGGCAGCAGCCTTTCCCTGGCCTCTGGATGACTTGGTGCTAGGAAGTTGGAGGGAGCAGCTTCTCCTCCTACAGTGCTAAGAACCAGGTACCCTCCTGGCACCCTCCCACCCTCAGGATGAGTGTGGAGCACCTGGAATCCCTGAAGACCCTGCCTGGGCTTCTCTTACACTTTCCTGCTGTGAGCCAGGGCCTGCACGCAGCAATCCACTGAAGGACATGGGTTCGCTGCCTGACCCTGCCCTCTTGGGCCTTCCTGGTAATCACAAACCTAGGTTGTCTGGGCTTGCCAGGGAGGGGTCAAACCGTCATTCGGGCCCCAGGCCCTTTCAGCCTGGGGAGATGGCCCCCTCCCTATCGCTAGTCCTGAATCCTGCCTAGCTGTGTGCAAGGGCTCAAGCCTCCGTTTTCCTTAGCATGCCCACCCAGTCCTTGTGAAATCCACATCTGGAGGCCCGAAATCTGCACTGCTGGCAAGCGTTGAGGGCTCCTGACCATTCTTTCCTGCCTGGCCCTTATTCCTCTCTGCCTGGGAAACTCACCCATCAGAGCCCAGCTCCATTTAACTCAGGACCCCTACCCTGGCTCGCCTGGGCTCCCACAGTCCCTGCAAGCCCCCATCAGGACCCAGTGCACAGTGAGTGGCCGTGGTCTTCCCTCAGGTCCTGGTCAGACCCAGAGGTGCTAAGGGGCCGGGCTTTGGCTGTGTAATGCCTGATGCCTAGCGCCCCATCTCAAAGACAGATAAATGGAGCTGGGCACAGAGGAAGGGCAGGGACTCGTCCTCTTTAATGGAGGGGAAGAGCTGAAGTCGCAATTAACAAGGGCCATGATGATAATAGCTAACACTTACAAGCTCCTCCTGGGTGCCTGGCATATCCTTTAGGCGTCGCAAAGTCTGCATTCACTCTTCACGAAACACTCGGAGTTAGGGACTCGGATGACTGCCATTTTACAGATGAGGAAACTGAGGCACAGAGAGCTGAAGTAAATTGCTGTCGGTCTCACAGCTTCTAAAGGGCAAGGTCTAGATGTGAACTGGCAACTCCCTCACTGTCGATTCTGATTCGCAGTGAGCCTATAGGTTCCGGCACACTGGGGAACAAACCGCAGTCCCGCGAACCTGGTGGCACAACCACTCAGCTAGCCTCTGGGCAATGGTCGGTCCATGGTGTAAACAGAGAAACTGAGGCTTGGAAGGGCCAGTGAGTTGCCCCACTCAGCGCTCTCCTGGCTTTCAGGACATCGGCACCCCATTACTTGGATTTTGAAGTCGCTTGCTCGCTGAAGCGGGGAAAACATCTGTCTCCCTCAAGCCCCCTCCTGATACTCCCGATAACCCCATTGGGTTTCCTAGGCTGTAAATAGTTATAGGAGCAGAAAGCCTCCTCTTCCTCCCATGAAGCAGTTGGTGGGTTCAAACTGCTGACCTTGCTGTTCGCAAGCATAACTGGTGACCCACTATGATACCAGAGCTTGTAGCAACTCCCTCCAAACCCAAGTTCACTGGCATCGAGTGGATTCCAACTCTTGGAGACCCTAACAGAACTGCCCTGGTGGGTTTCTGAGACTAACTCTTTATGGGAGTCGAATGCCTCATCTTACTTCCTTGGAACCACTAACCTCATAGATCGCAGCCCAACACACAACCAGTGCACCACCAGGGCTCCTTAGCACCTCCCTCACACCTCCAGCACCAGGTCCTGTGCTAAACACGCTGCTAGGTAAGCAGGCAGGCAGTCACTTTGCCTCGTTTGGAAGAGGCTCTGGAGCTCAGACCTCGTCAGTCTGTGTATATGCAGCACCGAAGGGCTCTGATCCTTCTCACTCTCGTGGGCTCTGCTCCCAGCTTAAAAACCCCTTTGCCTGTGCCCATCTGGATCAAAAAGACAGGCATGAAATACGGTGACCCCTTCAAGGAATCAACTGAAATTAGGAGGGAGCTGTGAATAGTGCTTGGCACACAGGAGGCACTTCTAATAAGCTTGACTATTAGCATCATCTCTTCTTTCCTTGCTGCTCTTCCACGCAGCCAGCCAGCTCCGGGGAAGGGCCGATGGGACTGGGTGTCCATGGCAGCTGTGTAGGGGTCAGATATCAGCCTGATGGGTTCCTGGTCTGGCCCACCTGCTTCACCTAAGCTTCTGGGAGCGCTGATCTTGCCCAGTCCCGGTTCCAGCGCAGCCTATCCCCAGGCTGGAAGGAAAGACCCAGCCCCCAGGCCATTGTGCAGAAGAGAAAAGGGCTGCAAGGGGCTCTCAGAGTGGGGGCGGGAGTGCAGCTTTGTTTATATACTGTTCTCAGCCGCCTGGAGGCCCTTCCCCCGTCTATAAAAGCCCAGTTGTGACGGGGCCTTCTATCCCCGACTCCACCTCCTGCAAAAGGGCCGCCTCCCCCCGCGGGGTCTCTGCCTCTCTCTGTGGCTGATGCCACTCCTGATTACTCCATGCAGTTACACAGAGCCTTTCGGGTTGGATCCTGAAGGCTGCATAGGAGTCCCCCAGGGGTTGGGACTTGAGAACCTTCCCCTCGGAGCACAAATCGTGCAAGAGCATTGCGGCAGCAGGAGGTGTTCCTGCACACTGCGGAACAAACCACTCCCGCGAAACTGGTGGCACAAAAACTCAGGCCAGCCTCCGGGCAATGATCGATCCATGGTGTAAACAGAGAAACTGAGGCTTGGAGGGGCCAGTGAGTTGCCCCGCTCAGAGCTCTTCTGGCTCATCCGCACCCCATTACTTAGATTTGGGCGTCGCTCGCTCGCTGAAGCGGGGGAAACATCTGTTTCCCTCAAGCCGCCTCCCCCTCCCCACCCCATACTCCCGCACTTTCTACACTGCGTTCACAGACGGCACGCGCGCGCCCGAGCTCGCGGACTACAAATCCCGGCAGGCCACGCGCCACG
>NW_022105908.1:15561980-15660051 GCF_000313985.2 Echinops telfairi | reverse complement strand
CCGCGCTCGCCCCCCACCCTCGGCGGGCTCCGGCTGCGGGGCTCCGCCGCTCCTCAGTGTCCGGGCCTGTCTGCGGCCGTCAGGCTGCCCAGTGTCGCCGCTTCCCCGGCCGGGTCTTCCCCATCCCTCTGCCTCTCGCTCCCGGCTCTCTCTCTGCACCTCGGAGTCTCTGCCCGTCTGTCTGTGCCGGGGCGCGGGCACACTCACCCCGCCTCCAGCCCCCTCCTCGTCGCTCGTTCCCCGGGGCCCTCTTCCAGCTTCGGGGCGCTCCGGGCCCGGGGTGGTGCTGCTTTCGCACCCTGGCGGGGCGGGGAGAACTGGGAGTGGGAGCAGACGTGGGGGTGGGGCTGGGAAATCCCTTCCAGGTTCCGCTCTCCTCCTCCTCCTCCCACCGCCAGCCCAGGGCCTGCCCTGCTCGAGTCCTGGGGAGCGGTGGCGGGGGACCCAGCGGCACTTCACCTTCCGGGGCCTCAGTTTCTTTTGCTGTGAAATGGCATCCCTCCTGCCCAGCTGTGGGCTCTGGCACGCCGCCTCGCACGGCGGGCCGTCTAACACTTGGAGCCAAGGAGGAGGTGGTGGTGAGGGCCGCTCCTTCCTTCCTTCCTTTCCCTGGGTGGCCCGAAGGGGCAGTGGGAAAGGGGCTTCCTTCAGTCCCTCCTTCCCCCTGCACTGATGTGCGGTAGCCTGCCCTCTCTCTCACTTGCTGCCCGGGAACCCCTCTTGGGAACGTGAGTTCTGATCGCGCGTTTACCCCGTTGCACTTGAAGAGTGGACTTGTTGCCCCTGTTTGACAGGTGAGAAGGTTGAGGTTCTGCTCAGAGCGAGCCGGATTTCTTTCCTGGCTTCTGTTTGTCAGTCCGATTTGACATCAGTCTTGAGTGGCAGGGTTTCTTTTTGGAGTGCTGTGGGTCTGAGCTGGTGCCAGGTGCCCATTAGGAGGAGACCTGGCCCTGGAGGAAGCTTTAGGGGGCTGGACTTAAGAGGCGGAGGTCCTTGGTCTGTCCCCAGGATGAGCATGGGTTCTCTGTGAGGCCCGAGGTGACGGTGGTGTGTGGGTGGTGTGTGTGTGTTGGGGGCAGGGGAAGAGGTTTGGGAGACCCTCAGACTTGCTAGCTGAGAACTTACCAGGGACCCGGGAGGGGGGCTTGGGAGGACTCTCAGATGTCTCACCTTATGCCGAGGTGGCTATGAGGGTGAGTCCTAAGAAGTGCGAGAGGAATGGGGGACAGGGTGTGACTTCCTTAGCTGGTGAGGTGGGGTGTGAATAGGGGCCTGTGACAAATGGGGAGGTTTACCTCCTCCTGCTGGCCCTGGCTCGGCAGAAAGCAAGTCCTCCCTGCAGAGGAGGGTGAGTCCCAATGCGAGTAGGCAGCAGTGGTGGGAAGGAGGCATCCTTGCCGTAGGGGCTGGGTCAACAAAGAAGATGGCAGGTGATCTCCAGGGAGGCGGCCCTGGGTCCCAAGTTGGGGGACTGGTCAGGGGTGAGGGTGGGCTTTGGACGCTGGCAATCTTGAGTTCCAGTCCCTGCTCTACTCCACCATGTGTCTTCGGGTGGCCATTGTACGTCAGTTTCACAAAAGCTGGTGGGTGAGCCCTGCACGACGAGACGGAACACACAGTGGTTTAAACCCCGCAGCTGCCCCACAGGAGAAAGGTGGCTGTCTGCTCCCTTAGAGATTGACAGCCTTTGGAGCCTTCTTGGGTCTCTGAGGCTGAGCCCACTCGGCAGCCGTGGGTTTGGGCTTGGCTTGTGTACGCCGTCTCCTCGAGGAGCCCTGGTGTATGGTGACAAGTTGGGCTGCGGCCAAATGACTGTGAAAATACAGCAGGTGAAGGTGGGGAGCGGATGGACGGAGGTCACTGTGACAGCGCGACTGCCTTCCGGAGGCATCTCTGAGGACTTGCCTCTCGAGCTCTTGACCTGAGTGCTGGGAAGGAGTGCTCCCTGAGGAGTTCTGGTGGGGTGCAGGGGAGCACAGTCCTGGCAGCCCCATGGCTGAAGCCTGCCCAGAGGGGAGCGTGGGAGGCGGAGGACGCTGGCTCAGTCTGAGGGCAGTGGGAGCCCCGGCGGGCCTAGCGGAAGGGGGCATGAGGTTGGAGCTAGGTTT
The DNA here is from genome assembly GCF_000313985.2 of Echinops telfairi. Taxonomy (NCBI): domain Eukaryota; kingdom Metazoa; phylum Chordata; class Mammalia; order Afrosoricida; family Tenrecidae; genus Echinops; species Echinops telfairi. The sequence goes on along the minus strand of NW_022105908.1, from coordinate 15,657,943 downwards.
TCACAGGCTCCCTCTGGCTTCTGTGTGGAGAGCAGATTGGAGGGGGAGCACGGAGGCTCCTGGGATCTGGTCAGGTCGGAGGAATGTGTGGTGTGGGAAGCTCGATGGGGTGAAGGTGGGGTGGCTCATAACCCTGAACAGTTGCCAGGTGTCCTGTGGGCTGGACCCAAAGTCAGTGCTGCTGGGGGAGGGATGCTACCCCTGCTCAGTAGGCAGCTTTTCCCTCCGGTGGGCCCCCTGCCTGCCCCTGCTGCCCACATGGGGGAAACAGCATACTGCTACTCATCCAGGGGCCCAGAGAGCATGTGGCCTGGCCGAGGGAGGGAGGCCAAGTGCCTGGGAGAAATGTGTGTGCCTTTTGGGCAGTGTGGCCCCTTAAGTGGTGTCAGCACAGGCCTGAGGGGCCTGGGTAGGCACCCCTGGGGAGGAGGGCACAGGTGAAGGAGCACCCAGAGCATGGTGGGAAGAGGCCGGACCTCCTGCGACTGGTCTCTGCTGAGGTGGGTGGCATCTTCCGAGCTACTCCCCCACCTTCCCACAATCCCACCGCTGATTTTTTTTTTTTAATTTTAAAATTGTGGCTTAGATGAAAAATGAGTTTTCGTGAAACAATTGATAGGCAGTGTGTTTTGTGACATGAGCTGCCATTCCTCCGCCGTAACGGCAGGACCCACATTTCTCGTCATCTTTCTTCCCCACCCCTTCCCTTCGTCTGGGCTTGGTTTGGGGCAGATGCCGCCCTTTGGGTCTGACTTGGTCGCTTTTCTGAAGAGCACGTGCCTCTCGCGTGCTGCTGTTCATGTTAGAGGCCTTTAAGGTGTCCCACTCCCCCGGGCCAGGTTTAAAGGGGGAACTAAAACCACGGTCCCCAGGGTCCCACCAGTCTATCACCAACAAGTCTGGGCGTTTTTTGTGAGTTTGAATTCTTTTCTTCGTGTTTTCTGGTCGGGGTGGTACGAGGTGGTTGTGGGACAACATCTGGCTCTTGTCTCCGGCAGAGGAGGCTCCTCTCTTCACTCCTCCAGCGTTGCATCTCAGGTGCGAGCGTTCAAGACCCCGCTCTGGACTCGCCAAGGTGGGGTGTGGAGCGTGGTCTTGAACTGTGCTAGACCAGCGAGCAGTCCTCCAAGACTTCCCAACACTGATGGAGGATGGGAAGTGGGGTGTCTGGTTTCCAGGGTGGGGAACCAAAGTCTGGGAGTGGGTTTTGCTGTAACCTGCCTCTCTCTGGGCTCACCCTCTTGGTCTCTGGGCTTGGGGGGGCAGGTGTAGAGGGCAGTAGCTCCCGGCGCGCATTCAGAGCCTGTGCTCAGCTGACCGTGGTGTTGGGGCTTGACCTCTCAGTTCCATATGGGTCCTGTGTTTGGGGTGCTGCCTGGACTTCTTAAGTGGGACGCTGGGGAGCAGGACTTCTTCCCGGGGGTGGGTGGGGGCCGAGAAGGCCCAGTCTGTGGGAGGCAGGCCTCCTCTTGGTGCCCACTCCTCTGGAGCATGTGTCACCGGCACCTTTGCACAGTGGAGTCAGAGACGCTGGCATGCATGGGGGCAGGGAGGGGCGGGGGTTCAGGCCCACACTGAAGGCAGGCAGAGGGCCAACTGGACAGAGAGCTGGTGTCCCTGGCACCGGCCGCCACTGTGTGAAGAGTGTTGTGGCCTGCCCAGAGAATGGTGCAGCCTGGCTGTCGGGGTGCCCGAGTGTGTCCCAACGAATTCCCTTCCCACAGACTGTGGAGCATGGGTTCCCTAACCAGCCCAGCGCCCTGGCCTTCGACCCTGAGCTGCGCATCATGGCCATCGGGACCAGGTCCGGAGCTGTGAAGATGTATCCTTTGCAACAGTGGGCCACAGAGCCTGCTGCCAGTGGCTGGGGCCTGCACTGCCTCTTGGGCTGGCTCTCTAGGGAACTTGGAGGAAGGGGTGCTGGACGCTATCTGGCACCTGGGCTTACCATGTGGGGGGCCTGGCACAGCCTCCGAGCCTGTAAGGGTGCTTTTACTTAGGGCTGAGGTGGTATCCCTGCCTAGTGTCTACCTAAGTGACATTGCCATCCACAGCCACTGTGGGCAGCTGGGGGCTAGGAGCTGGTGGTGTCCACAGCGGGCAGGCACCTGGGGGTGGCACAGGAGTGCAAGTGTGTAGGCGTGTGTTCAGAGGGCTGGGGGCAGTGCCAGGCAGGGCGTGGAGAGTACAGTGTGGCCCCACCTGGGCCCTGGTGGCTGCACAATCGGGCCGTGTGAGCTGCACAAAGCAGGCATTTTTCCTGCAAGCAGGGGAGGGGTTGGGGGGGTTGCAGCTGAATGCCTTCTAGCCTGCCTCTGAAAATCCCACCCACCGTTTGATGTGCAGCCCCTCAGGCAGGCCTGGCTGGTGGCTAAGGCTGCTTCGAGAGTGGCGCCCACCCCCACCTCTGTGCCCCTCTGGGACTAGTATCCTCTCTGGGGACTCAGGTTGGTAGAAATTGAGTCAGGGCCTGGGAATGGGGTGGGGCTAAGGTGCTGGCTGTGCCAGAATGGGTGTGTGGCCTGGCCCTTGAGCCTCTTAGCTACTGTGGGGAGTAGAGTAGGTAGGCTGGCCTTCTGATGGGCCCTGAGGCACCTTGTGGGCCGGAGGAGGCCTGGTAGAACCTTACTGCCTATTAGCTGGCTGCTGTCTTCCGCCACCCCACCCCAGCCCATTGACTGGCCAAGGGTTCTCCCCCAGGCCTTGGGCTCTTGCCTGGCCATGGCCTCTCCACAGCAGGCTCTCTGCCTGGCTGTGGGCTCTCAGGGCTGCCCTCCCTCCTTGTGGGCTCTATAAGTCAGCTGACAACTGTTTGTTCTCACAAAGAACCTGACATGCAGACAAGAAGCTGTCTCAAGGAGGCAGCAAGAGCCCTCTCCTTCCCTGCCTTCCTTTCCCAGAGCCCCCAAGCCAGACTCCTGGCTTGGGGAAACTGAGGCGGGAGAGCACGGCCCTGGTCACTGTAGCTGCCCCTCCCCCCAGAAGGCTAGCCACGTCTCCTTGGCAACCCTGGCCCCTGCCCAGCTGCTCCTGCCCCCTCTTTTGTCCCCTCCTCTGTGTGCCTTGCCAGGCTCCTGCAGGGAACCCAAGCAACGGCTCCTTGGTTGTTGCCGGGGCAACATTAGGCCTCACTGACCCCACCTCCTCACCCAGCCCCAGGGCCCCTCAGGCCTCCTGGCCCAGCGTGGTCCTCAGAGTTGCCAGGACTCTGGTTCTGACATCCAACTCCTTGGCCTGGCCACTGACCTCCAAGGCTCTGTGTGCCCATCTGTAAAATGGGCAGGCCAGAGCCTTCCTCTCAGCGGAGGCCTTGGGCTATCTGCCCTGGGCCAGGGCTTGGTTCCCTTGCCCACAGCTGCAGTTTGGCCGGAAGCTGTGGGAAGAGGCTTCCTGGCCCCTCTCTCCGCCCCCACACCCGCTCGCTCTCCTAGCATCCAGCTTCCTAGCCTCCATTGGTGCCGTCCTGACCAGGTGCTTCTGGCCAAACCTGCGGCCATGGCTCGTGGGCTTGTACGTGCACACATGTTACAAGGCCGGGAGTGGGCCCTCCAGCTATGCCCCGGACCTGGGCCGAGCGCACAAGGCATGTTTTTATTCTCACTTGCTTGAAACACCAGCCCTGAGAGGGGGGACTCACTAGCCCATTTTACAGGTGAGGGGTGCCAGCTTGCAGGAGCTGGTGGGTTTTGCACCATTGGCCCCTGGGGCTGGAATGTCCTGGAGGGGGCGGGAGCTGGGATGAGGGGTGCCTGCTCAAGTCTGCCCTTGACCGGCTGTCCTCAGCTATGGCGCACCCGGTGTGGAGTTCACGGGTCTGCACCAGGATGCAGCCACTGTCACCCAGATGCACTTCTTGCCTGGCCAGGTGAGCTACCAGCCCTTCCCATAACCTCTCCCAGGCCCCTGTGCCCTCCCTGCCAGGCCAGTCCCCGTCTTGCTCTCTGTTCCCGCCAGGGCCGCCTACTGACCCTCCTGGACGACAACAGCCTGCACCTCTGGGAGCTCGTCCCTTGCGGCGGCTGCGCCCACTTGGAGGAAACACTCAGCTTCCAGCCCCCCAGCCGCCCCGGCTTTGACAATGCCAGGTACTGGGGCCTCCTACTCAGGGTGGCGCGCTTAGACCCACCAGTGCTGGGCTGCGGGTTTGGGAAGGTTGTGTCGGGGCTGCCCCCAGGCTCTGGTCATGTGCTCTGGCAGTGCTAGTGGGTGCTGCCCCCCACTCCCCCCTTCTGGCACGAGGGGAGGTGCCAGGTGCACACAGCCGCGCTTGCTGGAGCCTCTGACTGCTACAAGCAGTGGGACACAGGGCGGGCCCCAGAGCGCACAAGCTCAGCTGAGCAGGGCTGCCTAGTGCTGTGTCCCTGGGATGGTGGGGGACCTGGGGAGCAGGCTGGGGCAGGGCCGTGCAGACCTGACAGTGAGGGCCCTCAAGGGCCTTTAGTTGGGGTGGAAGGAAAGACCATCATGGGTGGTTGTGAGACAAGAGATGCTACGAGGTGGGGGTGCTCCCTGGGAGCAGGCACACAGCTAGGGGTGTGGTGCCTCCCCTCCTTGAGCCTGGTTGGCCCCATCACAGCAGGGGCTGGAATGGGCTGGGCTTTCACACACACCCCACCCGCTGCTTGGCTTGCCCTTTGGCCTCCCCGAGAAGTGGGGTCAGGGGATGTCTGTCCCAAGGGCAGGTGGTGGAAAGCCCCAGGTTAGTGGGCCAGTCTCTGGTGGGTGGAAGGAGCTGAGGAGCTACCCACCTCCCAGACCTGGGGAACCTATTTTTATTCCTCTCTGTGAGACGTCCCAATGAATAATTGGGCAGGTTAATTAGGATGTGCAGAGCTGTCCCCATTGCCTGCCCATCCACTGGCCCACTCCATAATTAGACACCATGTGCAGTGGGGCCCGCCGGGAGCTGGCAGTGGCAGCCCAGCGCCCCAGCACCTTCCCAGCAACCTTAACCCTTCCCCCGCAGCTCCCTGCCCAGTCTCTCCCGGGTCACTGTAGTCCTGCTGGTGGCTGATGGTGCCAGGGCAGCGTTGGGCACCGAGGGTGGCAGTGTCTTCTTCCTGGATGTGGGTACACTGACGCTGCTCGAGGGCCAGACCCTGGGCCCGGAGGAGATCCTGCGAAGGTGAGAGGTGGTGGTGCCTGACCCCAGTGGCCCTGCAGCCAGGATGCTGCCTTCCGGCCTCACCGAATCCCCACCTGCAGCCTTCCAGAAGACTACCGATGCGGGAAGGCACTGGGCCCCGTGGAGTCTCTCCAGGGCCACTTGCACGACCCCAGCAAAATCCTCATTGGCTACAGCCGGGGCCTGCTGGTCATCTGGAGCCAGGCTGCCCGCTGCGTGGATCGGGTCTTCCTGGGCAACCAGGTAGGTGGTGGGTGCCCTGGTCACGCCCTGCACTCCGCCCCCTGGGCCCCGCTCAGCGCCCTGCTTGGCTGCCCCACAGCAGCTGGAGAGCCTGTGCTGGGAGCGTACCGGAGGCATTGTCGTCAGCTCCCACAGCGATGGCAGCTACGCCGTTTGGACTGTGGGCTCAGGCAGCTCCCTGGTGCTGCAGCCTACGGAGGCCACAACACCCTACGGTGAGTGCCCGGGGCCTCCTGGCATGGGAGCAGAGGGTTACGGGGGCAGGTGTCTGACATGGCACCCCAATCCAGGCCCTCAGGGCTCTACTGAGGAGGACTTGTGGACGATGAGACTTGCCCACCTCCCCAACGGTCAGGGCTGAGAGCTGGGACTCCCTGCAAGGTTTTAGGCGGGGGAGCAGTGTTCAGACTCAGCTGTGGGGCTGAGAGCTGCAGTGAGAGACGGGCTCAGGTGGGCCTGACATTCTGTCCCACCCCCAGGTCCCTTCCCCTGCAAAGCCATCAACAAGATTCTATGGAGAAACTGCAGGTCAGGGTAAGTTGAAGGAGCAGGCCTGGGTGGGGGGGAGGCTCTGGGCAGGTTGAAGGAGCGGGTGGGTGGGGGGACTCTGGACAGGTTGAAGGAGTGGGTGGGGTGGGGGTAGCTCTGGGTAGGTTGAAGGAGCGGGTGGGATGGGGGGGGCTCGGGTGGGGTAGCATGTGCTTATGGCTGCTGCTTTGTGCAGGGGCCGCTTCCTCATCTTCAGCGGTGGTATGCCACGGGCCAGCTATGGAGACCGCCACTGCGTGAGTGTGCTGCAGGCCGAGACCCTGGTGACTCTGGACTTCACGTCCCGCGTCATTGACTTCTTCACGGTGCACAGCATGCGGCCTGAGGACGGTGAGTGCCCTCCGCTCCCTGCCCTGTGCTCGCCTGCCTCCCTGCCCGCTGTGGACTCACCCTGCCGCCTGCTCCACAGACTTCGACGACCCCCAGGCTCTGGCTGTGCTGCTGGAGGAGGAGCTGGTGGTGCTGGACCTGCAGACTCCTGGCTGGCCGGCCCTGCCCGCCCCGTACCTGGCCCCGCTGCACTCATCCGCCATCACCTGCTCCGCCCATGTTGCCAACGTCCCTGCCAAGCTGTGGGCCCGTCTCGTGAGCGCGGGCGAAAAGCAGAGCCCCCAGCCTGCCTCCAGTGCCTCAGTGTGTGCCCCGGGCAACCTGCTGGGCAGGTGGGGGGGGGGGGGTTGTCCCAGCAGTGGCACCATCAGCCAGACCGGAGGGGGGCATGAGGCAGGTGTCCGTGGGGGGTGCTGACACTGTTTGGGGAGAAAGCATTTGTCCCCACCTTGAGCTCACTCAGCCCTCTGCCTCCTTCTCCTAGAGCTGGCCCATTACTGGGGGCCGGAACCTGGCCCAGGAGCCATCACAGCGTGGGCTGCTACTGACCGGGTAGGGCAGACCTGTGTCTATGTCTGTGTGTGCGTATGCGTGTATGTGTACCCACTACCGATGCGTGGGTGACTCAGCCCAGCCTTGTGGGGCCAAGTCACTCCCCACTGCACCATGCTGGAAAGTCTCCCTAGACCCCAGTCCATGGCCCGCCCCACCCTGCCTTTTGACCTGGAACTGTGCTCTGCCAAATCTCAGGGCTCCACCTACCTGCCTGTCTGGGACCGGAAAATCTACTCTGACCCACGCTGAGCTCTTCAGAGCAGGCTCCAGAGGGCCTGGCGGGCGCTGACGTGCCCGGGGACTCAGGCCCAGGTTTCCTGCCTGGTCCCTGCTGGGACCCCCCAGCCTCTGGGCTCCCTCCCCAACACAAGCTGCTGGATGGGGTGGTGTTCCAACCAGCCCCAAAGATTCAGGCTCCATCCCATGCCCTGGTCCAATCCCTACCAGTGTCTAGGGATCCCCCGTGTCTGGGTTGTCCCCTCGATTGGTCTATTCCTCCTCCTCCTGCCACCCCTCACCCACTGTCTTTCTGCTTGGTCCACAGTCCGGCCTCATGCCACACTGACCCTTCCTAGGAGGCTGGCTCTTTGCTCTGTGACTAGCTCAGCCCTGTGCCCCCAAAGAGGACAACTCCATACACCCCCTACCCCTGCCTTCCTACCCTGCTGACTAGGGTCAAGGCCTGGCATATTGTGGGTGCTGTGTGTGTGGTGTGTATGTGTGCACATGTGCACACTTGGTGAGAACTCGCATGGCCCTGACGCCCCCTCGCCCCCAGCCATGAGGACGGCACTGTGCGGTTCTGGGACGCCTCTGGTGTGGCGCTGCAGCCCCTCTACAAGCTTAGCACAGCTGGTCTATTCCAGACGGACTTTGAGCACGCCGACAGCTTGGGCCAGGCTGCTGAGGACGACTGGCCGCCCTTTCGAAAGGTCCGTACCTGTCCCACCAGCCTGCAGAGCCACCCTGGCCTGCCGTCCACCTCACTCCCTCCTCCCCCAGGTGGGCTGCTTCGACCCCTACAGCGACGATCCCCGGCTCGGCGTGCAGAAGGTGGCGCTTTGCAAGTACACAGCCCAGATGGTGGTGGCTGGCACTGCAGGCCAGGTGGGACAGAGGGGTGTCCCAGGACCAGGGCTCCCTGGGGAGGCTCTCTGGAGCAGTAGAGGAGTGAGGATAGAGAGGAGGTGGGCCCCCTTCTGGATGAGCAATGTCAGGCAATCCAGATACAGCTCTGTCAGGTGCTAAGCCTGGGAGCAGGCCCTGCTCGCCGCTGTGCCCTGGCGCTCGCGCACACGGGGTTCCCCAGGGGAAGATGGGAGGGCAGGGTCCTCAGGGACCCTGAGAGCTCAGCCTGGGCCCTGGTGTCAGTAAGCACTGGAGGCAACCCTGGGCCCACCTGGCAGTGCCTGTGGACTGACCCGCTCCCTCCACCACCGCCCAGGTGCTGGTGCTGGAGCTGAGTGACATGCCGGCTGAGCGGGCGCTCAGCGTGGCCAGCGTGGACCTCCTCCAGGACCGAGAGGGCTTCACGTGGAAGGGCCACGACCGGCTTGGCCCTACCACGGGGCCACTGCCCTGGCCTGCCGGCTTCCAGCCCCGCGTGCTGGTGCAGTGCCTGCCGCCTGCTGCCGTCACCGCCGTCACGCTGCACACGGAGTGGGGCCTCGTGGCCTTTGGCACCAGTCACGGCTTTGGTCTCTTTGACTACCAGTGCAAGAGCCCTGTGCTGGCCAGGTGTGGTGAGAGGATCCCTGGGGCCCCTGCAGGGAGGAGGGGGGCGGAGCCTCTGCTCTGCTGAGGCTCCCAGCAGGCCTCAGATAAAGCCAAAGAATACGGAGAAGCATTTCAAAGGCGGTGCTAATGGGTGGTGGAGTAGGTTGTCACTTTGGCTGCTGACTGCAAGGTCAGCAGTTTGAAACCACTAAGGGCGCTGTAGGAGAAAGAGGAGGCTTTCTAGTCCCATAAAGAGTTGTGTATGTGGGGGGGGGGTGTCTCAGAAAGGCGCATGCACAGTTCTACCCTGTGCTGGAGGGTCGCTGTGAGTCGAGAGCTCAGAGTGGTGTGTTTAGGTGCTGAGTCAGCAAGGAGAGTGGCTTTCAACCTGTGGGGACCCCTTTGGGGGTCAAATGACCCTTTCGCAGGGCTCGTCTGATTCATCACAGTAGCAAAGAAAACACTTTTGTGGTTGGGGGGTCACCAGCCCATGAGGAACGATGGTGGCATTAGGAAGGTTGAGACCCACCGGTAAAGGGGCCCTCCCACCCAGCCTCCTCTCCTGACTGGCTCCCCTGACTCCAGGTGCACCCTTCACCCCAACGACTCTCTGGCCATGGAGGGGCCCCTCTCAAGGGTGAAGTCCCTCAAGAAGTCCCTGCGGCAGTCTTTCCGGCGCATTCGGAAGAGCCGGGTCTCCGGCAAGAAGCGGGCTGTGACCGCCAACAGCAAGGTGAGCGGCCCAGGCGGGCGGAGGCCGTCAGATGGCGCGTCTCCCATGGGTGCTGCTGCGAACGAGGCCTGGCTCACCTGGTGTGGTTCGTCACCCAGCAGCAGCCCGGGCCCTCGACTGAGAGAAGGGGGCTGAGGAGGGTGAGGAAATAGACCGTGCTGGGGGGGGGGGGGGGCCACGGGCAGGAAGGTGGCGCTCAGGCCCTGCTCCCCCCGCCCCCCAGTTGCAGGAGGCCAATGCGCAGCTGGCAGAGCAGGCCTGCCCCCACGACTTGGAGGTGGCACCTGTCCAGCGCCGCATTGAGCCCCGCTCGGCGGACGACTCCCTCTCTGGGGTGGTGCGCTGCCTCTACTTCGCTGACACCTTCCTCCGTGACGGTGAGGCTGGGCCGGGGGCTGGGGGGCGGGGGGGACAGGGCTGTAGCTTCTCTGAAGGTAAGGAAGGAGTTGGTGAGTGCTCTGGGAGGGCAGGTCGGCCTCGGCCAGTGCAGTGCCTGCAGGGGGCACCTTGGTGTGGGAGGAGCCCTGTGGATCAGGGCAGAAGGTGGGGTGGGGGCTCTGGCAGGAAGCACCAGGCGTGTGTTTAGCGGTTGACTGTGACTGGATTACAATGGAGAGTCGCAGATGCACAGACTAGAGGGCTATGGGCCCTCTCCCCCTCAGGCCAGCAGCTTTCTGCCAGGCTGCCCTGCCCCTCATTCCTGTGACCTGCTGTCAACACCTGTGTCCAGCAGGGGTGTGTTGGCCCCACGCGCCGCCGCTCACACTGCAGGCAAGGCCTCAGAACAGGCCAGAGTCACTGCCGCTGAGTGGATGCCGACTCGTAGCGACCCTGCAGGACAGGGCAGAACTGCCCCTCTGAGTGTCCTGTGAGATGGTAATGGTTTAAAGGAGTAGAAAGCACCATTAGTTTCCCACAGGGTGGCTGGTGGTTTTGAACAGCAGTTAGCCCCGCATGGTGGAATCACCAGGGCTCCTCACAGGCACGCCCCAATCACTTCAGGGACGCCGTCTTGGGGGGGGCGCTGCACTGGGTATCCCAGTCAGCCCCGCACGGCGTGTGCGCGGTGCTGGGCGTCCTGGTGTCAGTCTGAAAGGAGCCCCCTGTGTAGTGTTGGTGGAGGAAGTTTGTCTGGTCGCTCCCCCACCTCTGGGTCCGGCTGCCACAGCCCATGCTCTCTGACCTGCTCAGGGCGTGTTGCTCCTGACCCGGCAGGAGAGGGCAGGCTTCCTGGGTGGGGCTTCCTTGCCAGAGCTCAGGGACTTGTCCTCTGGGTTTGGGCTCTGCTGATGGCTACTACCCCGATACACATCCCCGTGCGTCCAGGGGACCTCTCTCCTGGCCCGAGGAGCCCGTTCCCCACAGCACACATCTTCACACTTCGGGTGCTAGGGGAGCAGCCTGGGCTCTGTTCTTGGTGATATACACCACCCTGCCTTGGCCTGCCGGCCACCCATACAGTCACAGGTGCATGACTGGCAGTGGGAGACTCCAGCCTCCTCCCTCTTTGTGCCTCAGACCTGGGCGCTTCCTTATTTTAACCCCCAGCTCCCTCTTGCCCCTCAGCAAGCTGAAGGCCAGCAGGGAGGGAGCAGCAGGGCCGGGCCACGGGCTTGTCCGGGCAGAGACACCACAGGCAGCCTTCTCCTTGGGGAGCAGAACTTAGAGCCCGTCTCTGTTGGGCAATGCCACCGAGAGGTGGTGGGTGTGGGAGTGAGAGGGTTGAGTACTGTTGGCATCTAGGGTCTGAGGAGTTCCACGTACTGTGGCTGAGGGAGGGTGGAGTGGGGACTTAGGGGTGAGAGAGCCTCATCCATTCGGGGCCGGTGGGATTGGAGGGGCTCGTTGGGTGTCCTGGGAAGTGTCCTGGTGGTGCTGGCAGAAGGCTGGGTCAGGGGCTAGGGCTGGGCGTCAGTGTGGAGAGAGGTGGTATCCGAGGCCCCCTGAATGTAGGGGGATGGAGACAGGGACGAGGCCATCCTGAGTCTGAGCCTCAAGTTAGGAGGGGACATGAACAGGGTCCTCTGGAGGAGTTGGTGATGGGGAGGCAGGCTCTCGGCTCTGCAGCCCCTCATGAGCCCCGCCCTTGCAGCTGTCCACCACGGCCCCACGCTGTGGGCCGGCACCAACTCGGGCTCCGTGTTTGCCTATGCCCTGGAGGTGCCGACAGCGACAGCGGGCAGCGAGAAGCGGCCTGAGCGGGCGGTGGAGGCTGTGCTGGGCAAGGAGGTGCAGTTGATGCACCGTGCCCCTGTGGTGGCCATCTCGGTGCTGGACGGGCACGGCCGCCCACTGCCAGAACCCTATGAGGCCTCCCGGGACCTGGCCCAGGCGCCTGACATGCAGGGTGGTCACGCTGTGCTCATCGCATCTGAGGAGCAGTTCAAGGTGGGCTGCCACGACCCGTGTCACCCTCCCCCTGGGCTCCTCTGGGCACCCCCTTTCTGTCTGCCCCTCCCCACTGAGCCCTCTTCCCCCACCACAGTCCCACATCATTGACCAGAGACCCCTTCCCTGCAGTTGTCCTGAGGGTTCTGAGCCTGCCGAGATGCGGCCCCCCCCCCCACCTGCCGTGTCTGACAGGGACTCTAGGTTGGGTGGGGGTGGGGGTATATGCCTGGGGCATCTGTAAAGTTCACTGGCTATCGGAAGGGAGGTTTCCAGGAAGCTTGGGAGGGATGGGGATGGGAAGTGGGGGTGGTGGCAGGGGTGGCGCGGGCATTGTGCTTAGAAGTTGGAAGGTCCTGAGCTGCTTGGGTTGAAGCCTGAGTGAGTGGTAGGTGGCCAGAGGTGGGGGGCGGGCAGGGTCTTGGAATTGTGGCGAGGCCGGTCTCTGCTCATTGGCCTTCCGTCGCCAGGTGTTTACTCTGCCCAAGGTGAGTGCCAAGACCAAGTTCAAGTTGACAGCCCACGAAGGCTGCCGTGTGCGCAAGGTGGCGCTGGCCACGTTCACCAGCGTGGCCTGTGAGGACTATGCCGAGACCTGCCTGGCCTGTCTGACCAACCTGGGCGATGTCCACGTGTTCTCTGTGCCCGGCCTGCGGCCCCAGGTGCACTACCCGTGCATCCGCAAGGAGGACATCAGCGCCATCGCCTCCTGCGTCTTCACGCGCCACGGCCAAGGTGTGGGCAGCCAGGTGGCTCGTAGAAGGGGTCAGGTGGGCCCAGCGGGCACCTGAAGGGGGTCTCCTAATTGCACTCCTCAGGCTTCTGCCCTGCCACATGCAGGTTTCTACCTGATCTCCCCGTCGGAGTTTGAACGCTTTTCCCTCAGTGCTCGGAACATCACCGAGCCATTGTGCTCGCTGGATATTTGCTGCCCCCGAGGGACCGCCTGTGCCAGGTAGGTGAGGGTGGGGAAGGAGGAGCCTGTGCATGAGACAGGCTTTTCCAGTGGAAGCCTGCCCTGTCCCAGGAGCCCCAGTGGGAGGGCAGGGGTTTCCCGGTCACAGCCTCCATCTCTGCAGCTATAGGCTCCACGAGTCACCCAAGCTGAGCCAGGCGAACGGGACCCCGAACATCATCCTGGCCCCACGGAGCTGTGACGGGAGCCCCAGTCCTGCAAGAAGCAAGGGAGCTGGGGGTATGGAGGAAGGGCGGCCTGGAGGGGAGGAAGGGGCTGTGCTGGGGCCTGAGAGATGTGGACCATGTGCTCGATCCCTGCTGGGACATCTGGGTCTCCTAGCGTGGAGAGTGCTTTGGGGTCCAGGTAGGGCCTGATCCTCCCCCGCCGCGCCCCCCAGACATGCTGCAGCCACCTGAGGCCACGCTCTCACCCTTGTCCGTGGACTCTGCCACCAGCGCCGACACCACGCTGGACACGACGGGGGACGTCACGGTGGAGGATGTGAAGGATTTCTTGGGGTGAGCCTGGCAGGCAGGTCTGACACCCTTTCAGGGCCTGTGAGGGGTTGGTGCCAGCCCCTACCCAGGGCCTGATCACCACACTGCCCCCCCAGCTCCTCAGAGGATCCCCAGAAGAACGTGAGGAACGCGGTGCAAGATGAGGCCTGCAGTTGCCCCATTCTGATCAAATGAGGTATTTGGAAGGCGGCCCCGGTCTGCCCAACCACGCGACAGCCTCCTCCTCCTGGGCATCAGATCTGAGCCCTACGGCCTCCCCACTCCTGTCTTCCACTTGAAGCCCTGGCAGGCCCGCTTCCTGAGAGTTTGGGTGGTGGTGGTGTGTGGCTACAAGGGGTCTGTTTAGGACAAGGCTGGGTCACAATGAAATACAGGTGGCTAGGTTTTCCTCACAAGGTCAGAGGTGCTGCATGCCAGGCCTACTGAACAGGGCCAGCAGGGGGCGCCCATCTTGGCTTTGCAGATCTCCCCACCCACTTGGAAATCTGGTGCTGTCACCACTCAAACACACCCCACCCCCACCCCGGCACAGCCTATACCAGGACAGCCACCCCAACAGTCCTCTCCCTGGCAGGGCCCTGGCCGCCGTGGGACAGAGCCGGTCTAGTGCTTGGCTATCAACCCGGTGTCCTCGAAGTGCGCCCCAGGTCACTGTCCTCACTGACTGAAGGCTGAGGGGCAGCTGTGCGGCCTGGCTCTGCCTCCTCCTCCAGGAGTCTCGGACCACCGCCTGTCCTGCTTGGAGCTGCAGCCCTGGACCCCTGGCTCCTGCCCGGCCCCTTAACATAGACCCACCCCCTGCTAACTGGACCTGTGTCCTGCCCCCACCCCCCACCCCCCCTGGGCCAGGAGCAGGCAGACGCAGGCTGGGCCGCTGACAGGCCAGGTGCTCCACATGCCGTCCTCCCTCCTCCCTTTGCAGAGAGTATTTTTCTAATGCCTGGGCTGGGCACTCATTTCTAAAATTATTTTGGTACTTGATCCAGGCCCTCAACCCCCAGGAGTACACACATGGACTGAGTTCCAGTTGGCGGTGTGTGGGATAGGGGTCAGAGTGGGTTTTCCTGTAGATTGTACCAGGATTTTTTTTTTCCATGTCATTTTGTTAAAATTAGTGGTCTTAATATTAAAAATACTGATTTTTAATATTGAAAATAAAAGCATTTAATATCTCCAAGGGCAAAGATGCCTGCTTTAACCAAGGTGGGGAAGGGCTTCACACCCTTGCTCACTGGAAGGAGCCGTGTTTCCCAGCTCCGAGGGCACCTTGCAGGCGTGACACCCATGTTGGTGCTGCTGGAGACTGGGCCCTGGGGCTGCTGTGCAGGGACTGGTTCTAGCAGGTGGGAGGGCAGAGGGTCCCCGGGCCTCCCTCACCCAGAGCCTGGAGTGGTGGTGGGCACTGCTGGGGGCAGGTGGGGTGGCGCTGTGAGGCTGCCCTAGGTCAGGGCCTTCCGGAAGGCGCTCCAGGCGTGGAAGCAGCGGGTGAAGGCGTGCTGCTCGTTGCCCTTTCGCACCAAGCGCAGGCGGCGGGGCTGCTCTTTGGAGCGCAGGTGCTGGATATACACCTGGAGGCAGGTGGGGTGTGGACCCTGAGCTACCAGGCTTCCGTCTGGCCCAGCCCGCCTCAGCCCACCCTCCACCCGGCTTACCTGGCAGGCTTTCAGACTGAGCTTGATTTCCACCTGGCTTGTCTGGGTGCCTACCCACATGTAGACCTGCGGGAACAGCAAGAGGGGTGGGTCCCAAAGGTGTCAGAGCCACACCCCTGCGCTGGCCTGGAGGGGCAGGCGGCTCACCTCCTGGCCGTTGTCCAGCAGCATGATGTCATCATCGGCCAGGTCATCCTGGCAGAAGTCAGAGCACTTCTCGGTCACCGCGAAGAAGCCCTTCTCATTGGAGCACCTGTGGCCGAGGAGGGGAGGGAGAGGGTGAGGCTGGGAGATCCCACAGGGGCTGGGCTGGGTGTGGGGCTGGGCCTCGCCTATCTCACCGGAAGAGCCGAGTGTGCTTCATGTACTCAGCATCGTCGTCATAAGGCTTCCGGGCCCCAAGGCCCACCCAGAAGAAGTTCTCGGGCTCCTCGCCTTCGTCAATGACCTGTAGGGAGAAAGTCAGTCCAGCCCTCGGCCTACCTGCCTTCCTGCCCACCTGCTCGCCCAAAGCACCTGCTTGCTGTAGGAGGCGTCAAACATGGTGTTCAGGATCTCCTCGGCCAGCTTCGCCTCATCGGGGTCTGAGGCCCGGCCCACCCATGCGTACACGATGCCCTGGTTATCCTCGCTCTCAAAGGGAACCTGGGAGAGTACAGGGGCTCAGTCTGCTCCAGCCAGCAGCAGGCTCCTTGGCTGCAACAGCTCCTCCCTCCACCCCGGCATGTCCCCACCTTGAGGATGAAGCAGAATTCAGAGTTGAGGAGGCTGGAGTCTGTGCTGATCTGGATGCACCTGGCCAAGTAATTTGCAGGTGTTAGGGGGCCCTGCATCCCCAGGCCTATTTACGGACACACACACCCAACCCCTCAGGTACCGACCGGGTGCAGAGGGCACTGCCGTTGGTGCGGATCTGGTAGAGGCTTGGCTGAAGGGTACCCTGGGCCGCCTTCCTCTTGCCCCGGTGGATGATGAACTTTCTCTTGAAATGGGACAGGAATTTGGGGTTTTCCTGCTGCTGCGTCATGCGTACCACCTGGGGGAGGGGTATCAAGGTGGCACCCTCAGCACCTGTCCCCTTCCCTTGCTCTGACCCGCTGACCCCTCCCCACGGGACCACAGGAAGGCGGGGTGGGCGGCGCCCCGCACCTCCAGCTTGCCCGGGAAGAGGCTCTCGAACTTCTTCTGCAGGCTGAAGGTGAAGGTGAGCCATCCCATGTTGGAGGCCTCGCGGCCCTGCCAGAAGTACACGATGCACTGGAAGTCCTCCTCGGGCTGCTTCTCCTCCGCCGCGGCCTCCTCGCCCGCCTTGCCATCCGCCGCGGCCTTCTCTTCCTCCTCCTCTTCCTTCTTCTCCTCGTACTCCACGGGCACCCAGTACCTGCATGGTCAGGGCGTGAGCAGGGGCCCAAACCCGCCAGCCCCTGCCCTGGGGAGGGTCCCGCACCTGCACAGGAAGACGTAGCAGTCTTGTGTGTGGAAATGGCCAAACTCCTCCTCCGGAAGCCGTGCGAACTTCTTGCCCTCGAGCACAAAGCCCTCCATGCCATCCAGATCCTCGTTCCACTCCTCCATCAGCTGCTCGGCCTGCACGAGGCGAGGCGGGCCTGCTGTGCTTCCTGCGGCTCCCTCTGCAGGCCCCGCCCCGCCCCGCGGGAGCCCCACCCACCCTACCTCGGCCAAGGCCATGGGGGGCTGCCGCGGCAGGAAGAGCGCGGTGAGGTCGGCCTTCATCTGGTCCTTCTTCTCCGTGTCGCGCTTCACCTTCCCGGCCAGGCCCTGGCCTTGCAGCACGGCCTCGGCATTGCGTGTATAGTCCACCGTCAGCACGTCGTCCCAGTTCTTAAACTTCGCCTTGAACACCTGCCGAGCAGAGGGGCTGAGCTAACGGTTGGGGTCATGGAAGGTGGGGCCCAGGCCTCAGAGGGAAGCCTTAGGTCAGAGGGCGGGGTGGGGGTGGGTTGTTAGTGTGGGGAGTGCCGGACCCCACAACTGAGTGCAAAAGTAGGTGGGACGGGTGGCGGAGAGGGCGGGGCCTGGGCAGGGCTTGCTGAGGGGAGGGGCTGGCAGCTGGTCCAGGGCAAAGGGTGTGGCCCTGCCCACCTGCGCCTCAGTGCCCTCCAGGCTGCGGCTGACGGCTGCGTGGCGTGGCCGGTGCAACATGCCACATAGCTCCTGGCCCAGCTTGAGGGCTGCTGCCCGCACTAGGCGAGGGGACTTGCGCCCCAGCCAGATGAACACGTCGGACCAGCAATCCAGGATGTACACGCAGCGTGTGTCCAGCAGGCTCTGCAGCTGTGGGCCAGAGCTTGGGGGTCAATGCCAGCTGCCCAGCAGCCTCCCCAGCCTGCCCCCGGCTCCCTGCACGCTCACCAGGCGCATGGCAGGCATCAGCTCCACCTTTGGCCTGGTCTTGTGCTCCACTGAGAGTTTGTAGTTGATCTGTGGCAGCTCGAGGTAGCCCAGGCCCAGGCCCACCTGGTGGGACGCAGAGGCGGAAATGACGAGGGGCACTTTGATTCAAGGGACACGGCCCAACCATTTAGCCCTGTGACCTGGAGTCTGTGGAGCTCTGGGCACCAGCTGCTCAGAACTTTGGTTTCCTCCCCAGGGTAGTTTTGAAACAATGACCACCTTGTTTCTCCCTACTGCTTGCGGTCTCTCACTCTGGACTTGTCCTTCTGCTCACAGGGACCCATGGGGCCCGTCACCCAGGTGCTTCTAGAACTGCCTCCCCTCCAGACCACCACCTGCCAATAAACATGCACCCTCTGGTTCCAACCTGGCCACTGCCCAAATCCTGTCTAGAAGGTAGCGCCCTCACCCCACCCAAGCCCAAGTAGGGGGATTCACAGGCAGTTCAGAGGTGCCAGGGCCAGCCCGTCCGTCCCCCCACCAACTCCACTTGCCTTATACAGCTTCGGGGAGGGCGGCCCGAAATCGTCAGGCACATGTATCTTGATCTCCGAGGGTTCCCCACCCAGTGCCTCCCAGAACTCGGGCGGCTCCAGGCCCTGCCCCAGCAGTGTGATCTCTGCCTTCCCCTTCCGCTCGTTCTTGTTGATTTTCTCTGCAAAGAGTCTGGGGAGTCGGGACGCAGAGCCCCAGTGAGCGCTGGCCCCCTTTCCAGCTGGCCTTGGCCAGCAAGGGGACGGCAGGCAGGAGCTTTTCTGGGTTCAAACACCCTAGAATGCCCACGTGGAGGACGGGCTCCTACCTGGCCTTGGTGGTGCTGCCCAGCGTAGCCTGGGATCCCCGCCACACATAGATGTCCAGTCCTCTGTCCAGCAGGAAAACAAACCTGGGCAGGTAGAGCGGAGGTGGTAATTGGGCACCGTGGGGTAGCAGGGACCCTCTGCCCAGACCCATGGGGCAGGGGTACAAGGGCTTGTCCAAGGGCCTCTCCTTCTAGGAAGCCCCTGTCCGCCTCCCAGGGGTGGGGAAGGGGCTGGGGGGAAAGCTCCCCCATGGGGACTCACCTTGGATCCAAGGAGGCCCCTTTGAGTGGCACAGGCTCCAACTTAATGTTCTTTTTCCCGTACACACGGTACATCCTGGGGCCAGGGCACAAACAGCTCCGAAGGGGTACCAAGGGCTGACCTCCCAGCAACCCCCTCCCCCACTGAATCCAGGCCAATGCCAACTTGCTCCCCACTCCACCTGCCCCCAGCACGCTCACCTGGTGACATAGTGTGTGTCCTCCACTGTGTAGAAGCCACTGGCTGTCCCGCCCTCAATGTAGGAAATGTCATGGTCAAACACCTGTGTGTGTTGGGGGGAGGGTGTGGGTCACCACAGAGCTGTCCCAGCAGCCCACCAAATACCACCTGGGCGGGAGGATGTGTGTGTGCTGGTGAGCCAGGTGCTGAGAGCAGTGTCTACATTCACTAATGCACACAAATACGAGACCAGACAAAAACCTGAAGGTGTGTGCAGGAAGATGTGCGCGCGCGCGCACACACATACACACACACACGTCTCGTTTAGACGTGTACGTCCAGGAGCCCGGGGACAGTGCCAACCTGGGGGCATCCAGAGCAGTCTTCATGGGAGAGGTGGAGTGGGGGTACACAGTGTGCTAACCCAATGCAGTACCCCATTCAAGCCCAGACTCCTTAGAGGTCCAGCTGCCCGCCAAGCCCAGTCTCTAAGGGCTATGGCCTTGACTCCCTGCTAGTTTCTTAGCCATGCCCACAGGCCTGGCCTCCCAGCCCCACCAATCTATACCCTACTGACTCTAGCTCCGGGTCCCAGGCCCATCACCTTGGACCTTATCCCATCCCCCTACCTCCCTAGGCCCTTCCCTCCCTGCTCATCCCCCTGCATGTCCACCTTTAGCCTCTGCTCCGCCACCCCTGCCCCTGGCCCAGCCCTCGGACCCCATCCCACCCCAGGACTGTTCATGGGCAGGCACCTGCAAGAATTCCTCACTCTCGTCGCCCATCTCCTCCCGCACGGTGCGGCACTCGGCGCCCAGGTAGTTGCGCAGGTTCACAGCGTGGATGGCTGAGCAAGCCTTCTTGTCGAGGGTGGCCTCCCCGCCGATCCAGTAGTAGATCTCCCAGCTCAGGGAGCCGCTGTCGTCCAGAAAGGTCTGAGGGCCGACACCACCGTGTCGGCCTTCGTCTGGACCACTCTGGGGTCTTGACCCACCCAAGAGGTCACCACTGGGTCCCACTGCCCTACCTGCCTGCTCCCCGTTGCAGAGCCCCACCCTCCCGTTATGGCTCTGGGCCATCTAAGGCAAGGGCACTATGGGTGTGGGAGGCGGAGGCTGGGTGGGCCGCACCCTCACCTTGAGCACAATGTAGCAGTCCGCCTCGTAGAACTTGCCGTGGAAGGCTTCTTCCACCAGCACAGGCACGAAGTTCTCAATCTGCCAGATGGTCAGGCCAGGCAGCTGGCCCACATCCTCCGTGAAGAACTCCGAGTAGTCCAGGCGCGGCTTCTCCAGGCCCTGGTCCCAGCGCCGCACCTTCCCCCCGGGTCCTGGGACATCTGCGCTCTCCTGGACACACAGTCACAGCCAGAGGTTTCCGCGGGGCACGCACCCGGGCACGCACCCCAGGGTCTTTGCAATTGTTCTTTCAGCTCAGGGTCCCCTCTCCTTGTTGGCCCGGGCCACTGTCTGTCTGGGGCAGAGGCCTGGACCACCTGCCCCCCGCAGCCCCGACCCGGCTCACCTCTTGCTTCTTATTCTTCTCCTGAGCCACGTCCGACATGCCCTTCAACACCTGCTTGGCCTGGTCATCCTGGGCAGAGTCCTTGCGTCTCCGCAGCCGCATCTTCCGAGCCAAGGGATCCTTGGGCCCACTGCCTGCGTGGGGTGGGGCACACAGCTGAGCCCTGGCTGGCTCCGGGCAGCCACACGGCCAAGGCCAACACTATCCCTCGGGGCCCACATTCCTGGGAAGGCCCCTCGCTCACCAGCTGTTGCTGCAGCCACAGTGGCAGGAGAGGCGCCTGCCAGCCGCAGCTGGTTCTGTAGCGAGAAGTCGATGTTGTACCACTCGGCGGCGCGGTCGGTGGGCTTGGGTGGCATGACCAGGCTGGGGTTCTCCCGCACATCTAGAACCTGCCTCGGGGTGGGGGAGGGGTGAGCAGAGGGGCACACAGGTCCCATCTTCTGGACATGCCACATGTGCTCTCTTGCTTTGTGTGCAGCTGTGGCGGCCGTGACAGTGATGGGAGCTGTGGCCACCCTTGTGAAATGTGGCTGGTCATGTGGTACCACAGCCACGCGGCTTGCCCTCTCCTAGAGCCCGTCTGGCCTTAGTGGCGGCCTCTTTCCCTCTGAGGGCTGGGAGGGGAGGGTCACAGCCGGGTCCAGATGAGGGACAAAGCCCAGAGAGGCCTCACTGTCCAAGGCCGTAAAACAAGAAAGGCTTCCGACAAGAAAGGCTAGTGCTCTGTTCAGCCCTGGTCCCCCATCCCTGCCCAAGGTCCCCTCGTCTCAAAGCGCAGCCCTCTGGTCCCGTCTTGCTGAGCTAGTCTATGCCCCTGCCTCTGCCCCCGCCCCTCCCTTCTCCCCACTCCCAGCCCCGCCCTGCCGGGACCTCAATCTCTGTCAGGAAGTGGACGGCCTCTGGGAGGGTGACCAGGCGGTTCTTGTTCAGCACGAGTTTCCGCAGCTTCGTGCATCTGCGGAGACAGAGCTGGGTGAGGGCGGTGGTGGGGCGAGGGGGGCAGGGGCTCTTCCTCCCTGGGGAGCACACGCAGGCAGGGCCCACAGTGACTGAGCAGTCAGGTTGTTAAGAACGCAGTGAGTTTTAAATGCCGGGGCAAGTTGGAGCTGCTGGAGTCAGGAGCCTCTTCAAAGTAAAGTGACTGGGAGGCTCTTCTGGCCGCTTTTCTGAAGCAGCATTGACCAAAGTGGCCTCTGTGGATTTAAGGGCTCCCTGAATGTGACCAAGGGGCACAGAAAGAGCTGAAACACACAACCCGTTCTCTGCCTGCAGGCCTGGCCAGGGCCAGAGACCACAAGAGGGGGCTCTGTGGCCTCCAAGGAGGGACAGGAGGACCCATGTGGCTTCATCTGGCCTGCGAGCTCCCAAAGGAAAACCCCCAGTGGGGAGGCCTTTTTGCCACAGCCCCACGAACGAGCCTGCTCCCGTTCCCCATCGCCCAGGAAGATGGCGTGGGGCGGGGAAAGCTATGCCAGGAGCGCACTTCCTGCACCTGCAGGGCACGCCTGGTCCGCACCTGCAGAGGCTCTCTGGAATGAGCTCCAGGTTGTTGTTGGCAGCCATGAACTCCTCCAGGCTGGCCAGCTTGCCGATGCCCGAGGGCAGCCCGTCGAAGTCCAGCTTGTTGGAGTTGAGGTACAGCTTCTTCAGCTTGGTCAGCTTGCAGATGGCTGACTGGAGGGGAGACAGCCAGGGAGCAGGGAGTCAGGGCTGGGCTGGAGGTGTGCAACACTCCCCCCCACCCCCACCCCTCCCTTCCGAGGCCCTGCACACACGGGCAGTGAGGTGAGCTGATTTCGAGACAGGTTCAGGGTCTCCACGTGCACCCACTGGTCTATGCACAGGGACAGCTCTGCGATCTGGTTACTGCTGAGGTTGAGGCGGCGCAGGCTGGGGAGGGTGTACAGGCACTCGGGCACCCGGGCCAGGTCATTGCAGGACAGGTCCACGTCTGCGGGAGTGCAGGACAGGGTCAGCCAGCTCTGCACAGCAGGCCCCACGGCAGCCATACCATACCCAGTTTCACCCTAGTGAGTTTGCCCCTGGGCAGCACTCAGAGAAGCAGGCAGTGGTCTGACCTGTGAGGCTGCTCAGGCCCTCCAGGCTGGTGGGGAGATTGCTCTGGGTGCGCTGCGTGTTCCGCAGATGCAGCGTCTGCAGGGCCAGCATAGCCGGCAGCTGCCTGTAGAGAGGCAGGAGGGCAGGTGCTCAGGGCCAGGGGGCTGGGACCATGCCCAGGGGAGTAGGGCAGGGCCTCGTCTGGAAGGGTAGGCATGTGGCAGTCTGCCTTGGGCACTGGTCACGGGGGCTGCAGCGCAGGGTCTGACGGGATACTATTTTTTATTTTTAATTGGGGGATACTATTTAGGTAGAAGGGAGCCGTTGAGTCCATCCAAAGGGTAGGCCCTGCGGCCTCGCAGACCCGGGAGAAACTGGCGAGGTCTAAAGGGGGCACAGCCAGGGCCCAGAGAAGCTCAGGTGACAGTGGCCTTAATGCAACGGGGCTACACACAGCGGTCTGTGGCGAGTCTCAGCCAAGGGTGGGGGCTGGGCAGACAGACCGTAGCTGGGCGTGCAGCAGCGGGTTCCCATTGAGCACGAGCGTCTGCAGCTGCACCAGACGGCGCATCTGCGGCGGCAAGCTCTCCAGGCGGTTCTCGCTGAGGTCCAGGTACAGCAGGTCCGTGAGGTTGATGAAGAGCTGGTTGGGGATGTTGTCGATGCTGTGGCCAGAGGGCGGGGCAGGAGGGGGTCAATGAGGGCCAGCTGAGTGGCCTAGACGCCCATCTCCAGCCCGCCCACCTGGCTTCCTCTCCCACCCTGCGCTCCCGCCCAGTGGGACCGGGACCAGCACCTGTTGTGGCTGAGGTTCAGGACCAGCATGTTTTTGGCATTCTCTAGCTCCCTCGGACACTCAGTCAGTTGGTTGTGGCTCAAGTCCTGCATGGGAGGGCCAAGGTCTTGGTCAGGGGTGTTGGGGGCTGGGGCCCCTGAGGCGGGCTCCGGCCAAGCCCAGGGAATCAGGCAGGGTCCTGAGTGGGGAGTAGTGGGTAGCAAGAGACAGCCCAGGCTCTCTTTGAGGGGCCTTGGGCCAGGCACTTCACACTTGGTGCCTCAGTTTCCCCCTCTGTCTAATAGGGTTAGAGTGGCCTCCAGAGACCACAGACATGAGGTGGTTGGGGACGGAGTGGTCAGGGCCTGTGGAGAGACGGGACAACCACTGACCAAGACCGAGAGGTCGTCCAGCTTGAAGATGTCGTCGGGGACTCCGGAGTTCTTCAGATTGTTGGCTCGAGCGACGATGGCCTAGGGATAAAGCATGAGGGCGCCCTGACTCTCGGGCTTCACTCCCAGAAAGAAGCACACAGGCCTCCTCCAGAAGTCCCCAGAGGCCAGCCCGAGTGCTCTCAATCTCTGGGCCTTTTCTTGCTTTCTAGTGAACTCCTACGACACCTCAAAGCCCAACTCAAATGTGCCCCAGAGCCTAGAACAAGAACCATCTTTTCTCTGCCAGCCAAACTCCTCTTGGCCCTGGCTCGCCCCTGTCTGGACCCACGTGTGACCTTGTGTGGGCGCCTGGTCTTTGGGCTTGAGTCTCCTATCAGTGAAAGCAGTTGTTGTCTTTTTTAAAAACACCGCCGAGCCAATTCCGACTTGTGACCGCGCAGAGCTGCTCCGTGGGATGTTCCCGGCTGCTCTCTCGGTGCGGCCAGGCTGTCGATCTTATTCTCATGGAGCTGCTATTTAGCCGGTCTCAGCTCCTTAGCCGGTGCTCCACCAGGGCTCGTTGTGAAACAGGTGGAGGCCAGGATAAGGTGGAAAACGCTACTCACCAACTGGGACCGACTTGCTGTAGCCCCGGGAGGGGGCGGACTTGAGCCCGTTTCCTCATAGGCGTTTCT
This sequence comes from Echinops telfairi, assembly GCF_000313985.2. Classification (NCBI taxonomy): domain Eukaryota; kingdom Metazoa; phylum Chordata; class Mammalia; order Afrosoricida; family Tenrecidae; genus Echinops; species Echinops telfairi. The sequence continues at coordinate 15,634,088 of NW_022105908.1, read as the reverse complement.
AGTCACGGCTTCCTATGCCCACAAGAGGCTGCCCTGGCCTGCGTCCTTCCTTCTCCCACCCTTAGACCCAGGGCTGATAGCCTCCCTGCCAGCACTCACCCTCAGGGACGGCAGACTGGACAATTCCCCGTGAAGCGTCGTCAGATGGTTGTGGCTCACAGACAAGTGTTCCTGGGCCAGGACAGAACAGCGGGGGCTTAGTGGGGTGAGGGTGGGGATGGCCACAGGGTCCCTGTCCACCACCATCCACAAGGGCCAACTGCTACACAGGTGTACTCCACCACTGCAGTCTCCCTCCCTCCACATGCTCGGGTCTCTTCTTGCACACCTCCTAGGACAGGGTGCTCACTCACCTCTCTTCAAGCTCCGATCGCAGCTCTAGGCATGCTTACTCTGTGTCAGCTGCTTTCTGCGGAGTCTCCGCTTGTCTGGCCCAGTCTCATCCCCACTGACCCTCCCCACCCACCTGGAGCTCCTTACCAGCTTCTGCAGGGCAGCCAGCTCCTCCGGCAGGTAGCACAGACCCGTTCGGTTCAGCTTCAGCCACCGCAGGCTGGTCATGGCCTTGACATTCTCAGGGAAGTAGCCACCCTGGGGGAGGGAAATACCGTGGTGGGCCGGGCCGGGCCAATGCAAAGCCCCTTTTCCGGTGCTTCAACTCCATCACCTTCAGTGGGGTGGGGGGGGGGGGTGGGGTGGGTGGGTTTCCACTCCTCAATGGAGCCTCTGGGAGCCAATAGGGTCACTTTTCAGCAGTGGGGGTCACGCTGGACAAGTCACTTCGCCACTATGCCTCAATTCTCACCAAGTGGAGCTCATGAAAGCCCCCATGTGATGGACAGAAGTGTTCGGGGGATGGACTAACCAAGGGTGGCTAGCTCTCTCACCAGGTTCTGAGGTCTGGGGTGGGGTGACAGGAGAAAACAAGCTTGCTGCAGGTGACACCCAGCACTGGGGTGCAGCATGGCCCAAATTCCTTCCAGAGCTTTCCCGGTCCTGACTGGGAGGCCCTGTTTGTGCCACTGATGCTACCCATGCCCCAAGTCCAATCTTCACAGTGCCAGGCCCAGCTCCCCACCCCATCCAGCCTCATTCTCTCTCCCTACACTAGCCTGTAGAGTCTGGGTAGCTGTCCTGCCCCTCAGCGTACCAGTTCTGAGACCAGCAGGGTTGTGGGCACCACACTCCCCGCTGGAGACGCAGAGAGGACACCCCTGGGGCGCAAGGTGGAGGTGGGGGCAGAGAGCAGCAAAGTGGCCCACTCTGGCAAGTGGAAAGTTTGTAGATGCAGGAAGTACGTCTCCTACAGGGATGCTGCCCCAGGTCAGCAAGGGGGAAAGCTGGTCCCCTCCTCCTCTCGAATTCCAGCCACAGCACTCTGAAGGCCCACCCCCAAGAGGGCGGTCACTGGTCCCAGGGCCTTGCACACCTGCCTGACACCCTCCCTTCTCAAAATCCTCACAACTCCCCGAGCTCCTGTTAAGTCCCATGGCTGGTCAAGTCCCAAGAGGGTGGACGACTTGCCCCAGCCCCCGCCAGACCACACAGGCTGGGGTGCCAGGGGCAGGATAGGGCAGCGGCTGCGGGCTCCAGCCCCGCCCCGGGCAGCCCTGCAGTGAGTGAGTCAGGACCTGACAAGGGCGTGTGACCTCAGAAGGGCGGGGGTGGAGGCGGCTGGGCGGGGCTCGGACCCCGGAACGGGGGCCCCCAGATAGAACCCCGTCCTCCCAGCCCAGGCCCTGGCGCGGCTCGGGCCGGGAGCGTCGCCCGCCCTCCAGCCTAGGTCAGGGGGCCCGGCCCAGCGGGGAAGCCTGGCACCGGGGCTCCGGCCGGGCGCAGGGAGCCGCGCCCAGCCGCCGGCGGGGAGGAGAAGCGGGCGGCCGGCCGATCGGAGGCGGCGGCGGCGGCGCTTCGGGGCAGCGCGGCTCACCTTGAAGTCGTTGCCGCTCAGGTCCACGCCTCGCACGAACGGCAGCACCCCGGTGGCCTCCATGGCGCCGCTCTCGCAGCGGCGGGCGGCGCGCAGGGCGGACCGGGCGGGCGGAAGGCGGACCTGCCGGTCCCGGACAGGCCCCGCCCCTTTAACCCGCCCGCGGCCGCCGGAAGGCTGCGTGGGGCCCGGGCGCGGGCCGAGGGCTGGGTGGCCGGGCCCGCGGCCCAGGCACTGCCCCCTGGGCTGCTGCAGACCCCGGGAGAGAAGCTGCAGCTACGCCCGGGAGCTGGTGGCGGACCGAGAGCCTGGCCCGCCCGGGGACCTCGGATTTCTCATCTGCAAGATGCTTCCAGGGCAATTCCGCGTGTAGCTCGCTGCAGACAGCCAGCTCGCTCTAAGTGGCAGGTCACGGTGGTTCCTGCTGGTTTTCAGCACCCACTTTGCTGTTCCTTTTTTTTGCTTACTCGCCGGACCTCACTGCCAACTTTAGAAGGAGGCTTCCTTCTTTGCCTGTCTGCTTCAGGAGGTCTCTGAAATAAACGCAGAAGGATTTCACAGCGGTTATAGGAGGCTGGGGGGAAGAAAAGGTCCCTGTGAGGTCACACGGGGCAAGTCACGGCAGTGGGCTCTCTTGGCCACGCTGGCCACCGAGGTCAGCGCCAGAGGCAAGGTGATCGAGCCTAAAAGGGAATGCCAGTTGGTCAATTCTGACCGACTCCTAGCGACCCTCTAGGGGCAGTAGAGCCGCCCCTGCTTGTTTCCAAGACTGTAAACTTTTCCCGGAGTAGAAAGCCTCATCTTTCTCCCACAGAATGGCTGATGGGTTCGAACACTGACCAGCGGGCTAGCAGCCCCAAAGGGGTGGGACTGCGGCCTACAGGCCAGAAGTGTTCGCCTGACGATGAAGGAACGCAGCCCGGTTGGTTTCATCCACACAAGCACAACCGTGTCACCACGGACGCCCATCCGGATACCCGGGCTGACTGAGTCGCGAGGAGCCAGGGAGCCTGCCTTCGGCCCTCGCGGGGTCCGCACGCGGGCCTGCACCTTTAAACGAGTGCGTGAGCGACGTCCCTCCTCCTGGGGAAAGCGACGTCGACGAGGGGGCGTGGCCGGCCCGCGGTTGGTCGAGCCGCGCCGTATTTTGGAAGGTGGGCTGGAAGGCGCGCGCTCTGATTGGAGGTACTGACTGCTCGTCTGCGTGCCTGGAGGGGTTACGCCCTCCCGGGGCCTCGGCGTTCCCTGCCGGGTCCTGGCCGTTCCATCCGCAGCCGAGCAGGGTGTCGGGGCCGGGAGGTCCCGCTGCCCCTCCGCTGCGTGTGCCGGAGCGGCGACGCAGGTAGGGCCGGCGTGCGGCCGACTGCCCGGTGACCCCGGCGCGTGCTCAGAAGCGGTCGGGGGCGTGGCCTGACTGCCCCGCGGGCCGCGGAGGAAAGCAGCGGCCCGACTTCGACTCCTGGCTCTGTCCCTACCCTGGGCTCTGCCCCTTCCCGGGGCTTCAGGGTCCCCACGCCTCAGCGGCGGCGTCACCCAGCAGGCGGTGGCCCAGGCGCTGCCAGGGTCGGCCGCGCAGACGGGGGTCCCGCCACCCGAGTTGGAAGGCTGCGCGTTGGGCCGGCGTGAACCCAGCAGGAACGGGGCCGACCCCCAGCTCCGACGGGTGGGAGTGTGGAAAGCTCCGTACAGTGTGCAGGGTGGATCCCTGGGCTGCCGAGTGCCGGGTCACCCGGCTGACCTGTGGGCCCGTGTGTCCTCAACTATTTTTAGTCGGCATGGGTGGGCGGGTGCCTGGGTTGAGTCATGCCTAGCTTTGGCCATCAGCTGACCCAGGCCCCACCTCACCCGTGGACCGAGGTACAGGACAGGGAGGACAGAGGTCCATGGTGGCCAAGTTGGCTGTGACTCAGGGTCACCGGCCCTGGTCTCCTTAAGCTGTTCTAACTCAAACCTTCCAGCCCTTCCCCACCCAGCTGCCCCTTTGGTGGACACGGCCTGAAGCCTGACTTCCCTTCCTAGAACCGGAGACCATGGTGGGAGGACCCCTGGAGAAAGCTGTACGAACCTCCCACTTGCCCAGTGCTTGGCCCTGTGTTTTCAGGCATCCTCTTCCTCGAGGCCCAGCCTGTGCTAAAGAGACAGGCTGGTGCCTCAGGCCTTGACCATGACCCTGCTGTGCTGCCCTGCCTGGGCCAGGCCCCTGGGGGCTTCACCCTCTCAGGAGAGCACAAGCGAGGAGCAGGGCCTTCCTCCTCAGCTTGCACCTGACCACGTGCAGGCAGGTCTCTGCTGGGCTAGACCGTCTCACTGCCAAGATTTGGGGGTGTATAACTAGTTCCAGAGTTTCACTGAGGTCCCCACTATAGGTCTGGGAATCTCTGACAGTCACAAGCCAGTCTGCTTGGGACCCCCAACTCTCCTTGGACTTAGGTACACAAAGTAGATTGGCAATCAGATTAGGAACGTCAGGCCGGGCAGCTGAAAGCTGGCTACATGGACAGAAGTCTGACCAGACCCTTGGGGGACTAAGAAACGGAAGGCTTCGCCCACATCCTCATGTCCTCACTGTTTGTAAATATGATGATGATACAGCCTTCTTCACAAATGTTTGGTGGCAGGTGGGCAAGGGGGTGCTCCTCTAACCTGCCACAGACCTCACCACCTATGTGAGCCCCCCTTCCGGAGGCCAGGTTGTTTGGGGGAGGGGCCTTGGGTAGAACCCCCTTCTCTCCTCCCAAGAAACTGCAAGTGATCTATTTCCTGAGAAGTTCTCAATAAGCCCTCCCTGTGACTAGTGGTTGCCACCCCCTGCCCGCCTGCACTAGTGATCCTGGCGTTGGGCTCCCCTCTGGAGCTGTGCCCTTCTCCCTTCCGCCCCTCCCCTTGCTCTCCACAGGCTGACCATGGCGGAGTTCTCCCAGAAGCGGGGGAAGCGGCACGATGATGCTGTGCTGGGCAGTGCCGTGGACTTCCTGTTGGTCAACGCCCGCCTGGTGTTGGGGGTGGGCGCAGCTGCTGTGCTGGGCATTGCCACCCTGGCCGTAAAGCGGGTAAGGCTGGCAAGGTTGCCCACAGGCTTACAGGAGACCCAGGGCTGGGCAAGGCCTGGGGCCTGGGAGCCTCCCTCACCCCTGGCCTATTGCGCCCACCCCTGAGCTTGGGTTGGCTGCCACTGCCCAGGCCTAAGATGCTCTGCTCTGTGCCCACTCTGCCTGCAGCTCATTGACAAAGCCACTAGCCCGCGGGACGAGGAGGACGAGGCCAAGGGTGATACAACGTGCCTGGAGGATGGCTGGAAGGATCTGAGCCTGCTCAGGGACACGCCACACCCACAACCCCGGCCCCCGCCTGCTGCCCTTAGCCAGCCTGTGCCAAGCCCAGCTCCCTCACTTGATGTTCCAGGTGAGCAGCTCTCCTTCCCGGTGACCCAGGTGGGAGACCTAGCATGAACAGGGCCTTCTGAGTTTACACTGGCTTGTGTGTGACCCCATACAAGTTGCTAGGTCTCTCAATAAACTCAAAGACCAAACTCAAGTCTCTGCTGACACATAGCGACTCTGTAGGACAGGGTAGAACAGTCTCCTGTGAGTTTCAGAGATGGTAACTCTTAGGGGAGTAGAGAGCCCCCTCTCATCACAGAGTGGCTGGTGGTTTCACACCCCTGACCTTGTGGCTTGCAGCCCAGTATGTGACCCCTCCAACACCAGGGCTTCTTTCTCATTAATGGAGGAGCCAATATTCCTTCACAGGCAAGGCACTACCTCCGCCTTTCTCCCCAGTGTAGGAGGGAGTCATTTCTCCTCCGACCTCCCAGTACCAGGGCGAGCCAGCAGTGTTAGGGCAGGAGTGTGAGAACCTGGGAGAAGCCTCAGGTGGGACAACAGAGGTAGGTGGGAACACTGAGCAGGCAGGACCTGCCCAGGGGTAAGACCAGAACCCACAACCCAGTCCTGGTCAGAGGTAGAGACAGCGAGAACTAGATGGGAGGGGGTCTTGCTGGCATTCCTACTTTACAGGTAAGCAAAACAAGGCCTGAGGTGTTCTTCAGCTAGTGAGTGGGTGGAGGCCCTGCCAGGGCTGTGCTGGTAACGTTTCCCTGACCCCTTCTTTCTGCAGAAGGGCCTGGCGACACTGGTCCCTGGACACTACCTCAGCACGGCTCCCCAGCACCATTGTGCCTGACCTTCCAGGAGAAGTTGCTGGCATTCGAACGGGACCACGTGGGCATCCCAGCAGTGAACGAGATGGTGGCCCAGCAGCTGACCCGAGACATCAGTGTCAAACTTCAGGCCTTCCTGCGGAACAAGTTCCCAGAACTGCCCTTCAGAACCCTTGAGCCTGGCGGGCCCCTGTTTGACGGGCTGCAGGGCCATGCTGCTGAGCCTGTGCGCCTCCTGGTGCCACTGCGACTGGAGCTGGGCCTGTGGGGCTTGGTGCCAGGGGCCGACACCGTGGCCAGGGACGCTCGCTGCTGGGCCGTGCGCCGAACCCAACTGGAGTTCTGCCCCCGGGGAAGCAGCCCCTGGGACCGTTTCCTGGTGGGCGGCTACCTGGGTGCCCAGCTCCTACTAGAGCTGCTCCGGAAGGCACTGGCTGTCTCCGTCAACTGGCCAGCCATCGGCAGCCTTCTGGGATGCGTGGTCCGGCCCAGTGTGACCTCTGAGGAGCTGCTGCTGGAGGTGCAGCAGGACGGCTTGGAGCTCACCATCGCTGTGCTGCCTGCCATCGCTGGGGCTGATGCCGGAGCCGGTGACCTCCTGCTCCTGGCCTGGCCCCTGGAGGGCCTGGCCAGCAACCTCTGGCTGCAAGACTTCTACCAGGCTGAAGCCGCCCGGCTGCAGACCCTGGATGACCAAGACTCAGGCACCCGTCAGCGGCTCCTGCGGTTACTTTGTGGCATCTGCTGCCATCACCCAGCCCTGGGGCGGCTGGGCCGGGGCCACCTCACCCAGGTGGTCCTGCACCTAGGGGAGGAAGAGGGAGACTGGAGCGAGGCCGCCCTGGGCTCACGCTTCCTGCAGGCCCTGGAGGAGCTCATCAGTGCCCTGGAGCAGGCCCGCCTGCTGTGCCACTTCAACCCCAGGGTGAACCTCCTGGGTGACCTGCGTGAGGAGGAGATTGACAGCATTGGCTATGTGCTGTACAGCGGGCTGCAGGCCCCCGAGCAGCTGCTTTGGGGAGGGTATGGCCAGCACCAGCTCTGCTGCCAGTGAGCCTCGCTCTTGCCCGCCCCGCCCTTCCCTCCCAGGGCTTCAGAAGGCACCCTTCTGTGCCGTCTGCTCAAACAGAACGGCGTGTTTCCTGAGCACACGGACTTCCAGGTGCCTGCTTGCCTGGACCTGCGGGAGAGCTTGCGTTACTGTCACTGTGCTTGGCTAGGCTGCTGCTTTAAAACTTGGAGTGACAACCAGTTAGCCCAGCCCCCCCCCCACACTCAGTCTATCACCACCAGCAACGAACCCACGGAGAGTGTGGCTTTTGCCAGCCAGTGGTGCTGGAAGGGAAGCCTGTTTTTCTGCTGAGAGCCAGCATTTCCTGGGGTGCAGTTTTGGGACTTTGGGTGCCAGCAGGTGTTCTGTGTGTTGTTGCCCAGGGGCTATGCCTCGTGTGCCTAGGATAAGGATTTTAACTATTAAAAGGATGGTGTTTTGTGTTGTCTGTGTGTGGTGTTCTCTTGAGCCGTGTGTGAGAGGGAGATGGGTGTGACTTCTACCCATCTCTTGTTGGGGATATGCCTTTTCATTCAACTAGATGCCCTTTCTTTTCGGGCAGCAGAGGACCCATCCTCGCAGGAAGGGCAGAGAGACTTGCTGCCAATCACCGCACCCTGAGCTCGAGGCTGTGCTGTAGCTCTGCACCACCTGCTGGCAAGCAGAGGCTGGGCTGGGGGCCCAAACTAGCTTCCCACCAGAGTGAACTGCTCTCCATGGTTGACTGTTGTGACTTAGGCACCCGCTGTCTTTGAGCCTCGTGTGGGTACAGTCAGTGACTCGGTGAATCTTGAGTGGCAGCTACCGGAGGGGTCTGCCTTTGTGTGTGTGTGTGTTTGTCAGGTGACAGCTACAGGAGAGCCTTCCTGCCCCAGTGCCTCCATCTCTCAGATGCCCTTCTTGCTGAAAAAATCCAAAAGAGTGAACAAGAATAAAAAGTCAGTACTCAAATACGTGAGAGTCGTGCTGGGAAGGGCAGTAGGCATCACCGTGCAGCTGTGTGGACTTTTTCTGGAAGGTCCTCTATGGCGGAGCCTGGCAGACTAGATTGGGGTCAGCAGCGAGGTGGTAGGATTTCAATGGAACAGTAGATAGAACATTTGGAGTGAGGATGCTCGGAGATTCCTGGTAGCGTAGCTGCCCTTGGTAGGCCGACATCCCGGAGCCCTGAGGTGCACACAAAGTTTCCCAAGCTTCTGGAAATTTGCCAACTTCCTGTGGAAGCGAGTTCACATCGCTGCCTCCTCTTGCACAGGTGGGAAAATCACATAAGGAAGCCATCAAAGTCCCCACTATCACTCACTTTATCACCACACATAACCAAGGACTGGCCTGGCTGCAGGGAGCTCTGGGGCATGTATCCATGTGGCCAGTACAACTGTCATTTATGTTCCTCCTACCCTGTCCCCGTGTATTCCTAGAAGTGACTTCCTCCCTTTAGCCTGAGACTACGGGGCATGTAGAGATGGAGAGGAGGAACCCAGGTTGCGAAGTGATTACATACTGGGCTGCTAACTGCATGGTCGACAGTTTGAAACCACCTGTCTCTCCTTGGGAGAAAGAGGAGGCTTTCTACTCCCATAGGGTTATGGTCTCAGAAACCCACAAGGGCAGTTCTAGCTTGTCCTACAGGGTTGTGTTGGATCAATTTAACGGTAGGAGATGACCATGTGAGGCAGGCTTGCTGACTCGAAGCAGAGGACCCAATGGGCAGAGTGAGTGACTTCTCTGGGTTCCACTGACATAGTTGAGGAGCACTGGGCCTTATCTAGACTTCTGCAACATTAGTGGGGGGAGAGGGCTGTGTTCTCGTCGGTACAAACTGAGCCTTCAACCTACTTTGCAGGGCTTGGGGCTAAGTGCTGGCTGGTAAAGCTCTCCGGTGCGAGGGCGACAGTCTGTGCCTCGCTACTGCTCCCTTGACCAGTTTTACCCTGCCCTGGGAAAAGAGGGGCTGTTCGCCATAGAGTCCTGGTAGCAGAGGGGTTATGAGTTGGATGGGTAACTGCAGGGTCAGCAGTTTGAAACCATCAGCCCAAAGAAGTGGCTTTCTGCTCCCCCAACGTCCTGGAAGCCCATGGGGGCAGTTCTACCCCACCCCGTAGGGTCACTATCAACCAGAATGGACTTGGCATTGAGTTTTTTGAGTTAGTGAGCAATCTGTTCTGTGAGGTCTTCTTGGTTTGGGAAACTGAATTCCCTTAAGCCCTGAAGTTTCAATAAGGAAAAAACTTTAGGTCCGAAGTTTCTGCTGTGTAGTTTGCTATGCTCTGCGAACTTGAACTTTTTAGAATCCATGCCAGCAAAGGCGATTAAGCTCAAGTTAACAGGGAGCAAAAGGTGTTTATAGCTGTGTCACCTACCCAAGGAAAACCCCCACACTTGTTTTTTGCCAGAGCAGAAGTGGAAACAGACCACCATTTACCAGGACCTTCACAGGACCTGGCCCAGGCCCAGCCCAGGCTCTGCTAAATGTGCTGAATTCTTCTCACTCTTCTCTGATGCCAGGATGATGCCAACCAGGCAGGCAGGGCAAAGTGAAGGGTCTAAATATACCATTTCCAATAGCCACCAAAAAAAAGATGAAATTTTCGGGCATTTGCGTACCTAGAAAAATCAAGACATGGGCAACGAAAATGATGAACGCTTACTACAAGAAACCAAAAGAGACCTACATAGATGGAAAGATAGCGTGTTCAGGGCTAGGACATGTGTGCTGGAAAAGAATCCTATGCTGACAGTGGTTCTCAACCTGTGGGTCGCAACCCCTTTGGGGGTCAAGCAACCCTTTGATGGGTCGCCTGATTCATAACAGTAGCAAAAGTGATGAAGGAGCAACAAAAATCATGTGATGGTTGGTGGTCACCACCACATGAGGAGCTGTATGAAAGGATCGCGGCATCAGAAAGGTTGAGAACCACTGGTCTGAGAGGTCAAATTGTGTTTAGATTTTCTTTGTTCGGTTTCTTTCTAGTTGTGCTCATTTTCGAGTGGTGTGTTGTCCCGATTGCAGTGTTGTCTGCTTCAATCTGTAAATCTGTAAGAGTTTGGTTAGGGTTATTGTCCTTTATTGGAGACATTTATTATGGTTATGTCCTCTTGTCCAACTATCTTTTTGATCATTACGTAATGCTCTTCTCTATGGCACTATCTTTTGCCTTGAAGATGATTTTATCAGAGATTAATATTGCCACCCCGACTTAAAAAAATTACTATTAGCTGATATATTTTCCCCACCCTTCGAATTTTAGTTTTTGTCTTTGTGTCTAAGGTATGTTTCTTGTAAGTAGCATATTGATGGTTCCTGCTTTCTATCCATTCTGCTGTCTCTTGACTTTAATCCATTTATATTCAGTTGTTGATAGGCATGAATTTATCACTGTCCCGTTGTGTGTGGTTGTTGGCATCTTTGTTCCTTGTAATTGTCTGTGCTGAATTAATTTTGTAATTTTTCATGTCATTTCTTTTTCCCTTCGCTATTGCTTTACTAGAGCTATTTTCCCTTTTTGTTTTTGATGCAGTTTATCCACTATCTCTGTAGTTCTTCCTATTCATTCGTTCCCAAGTTTAACACAGCCAGTTCTCTTGAAATCTTCCTAGTAGAACGTTTGGCATCTAGATTATTCCCCCTCCCCTTTTTTAAGTGTCTTTATTGTAGATTGGCATCTCTGGATCCCTGTTTTCAGTCTCGTTTTGTTTACTATGATTAGGTTTCTGGTTAGTGTTACCTTGTGTTGATCTCACGTTGATGTCTGCTGTAGTTGTCGATTTTATCCAAAGAACTCACCTTAATTTTTTAAGACTGGTCTTACTTTTATGAATTACTTTAATCTCTCCCAACTTTTAATGCTGTTGTTTCTCCCTTAGATTTGATAGATAATTTTACTGAATATAAGTAAAAGTGAACATAAGATCTGAATATAAGATCTTTGGTCGACAATCCCCACCCCCACCCCCACCCCGAAGTTTGTATTTGTCATCTCATTGCCTTCTTGCCTCTTAAAAGCTTGAGCTTAGTTTTAGTGCTACCCCTTTGTAGGTAACGTTTTGTCTTTCCTGAGCTGGCTTCAGAATTCTTGCTTTGATTTTGCAAAGTTTGATCAGGACCTTTCAGTGATTTTCTTTGGTGGTCTATTGGGGTTCTTTCAGCTTCTTGGATATTTTCTTTTATGATTGTATTAAGATTTCTTGGGTAATCATCTCTGCTCCACCCAACCACACCTTCTTGTTCTGAAATTCCTGTCATGTATATGAGGGGGTACCCCACTAAAAGACTCTGGAAATTCCCCTCCCCCACAAAGCTATGTATTTAAAATTTTTACAAAACAACCTATCACCTTCCAGGAACGCTCCATTACACTTAATACGTTTTCAAACTCATCTGTTTGGATGGCTGATAGCACCTCCCTTACTTTTTCTTTACCTCTTCTACGTTGTCAAATCTCACTGTCCTTTCATGTCCCTCTGCTTTCTTGGAAACAGAAACAAGTTACATGGAGCAAGGTATGTGGGGCAAGAGAGGCAGGCTGTTGCTTTGCCCAAACCTGGCACACTGAGATGGCTGTGTGAGCAGGTGCATAGTTGTGGAGGCAAAGCCAGGGCCCCGTCTGCCACAATCCAGGCTTTTGGTGACACACAGAAAGCTTGAGCGGTGCCTCCAGTCTGACCTGGGGGAACGAGCTCCAAATGCACTGAGTGGACACTTCCATCCGTTCGGGAAGTCGGCAGATGTCCAGTCCAGAATGAGGTTTGTCACCCATCAGTTTCACCTTTTTTTTTTTTTTAAGACCTTTTATTAGGGGCTCATACAACTGTTATCCCAATCCATACACACATCAATTGTGTAAAGCGCATTTGTACATCATTCTCAAAACATTTCCTCTCCACTTAAACCCCCGGCATTAGGTCATTTTTCCCCTCCCTCCCCGCTCCCCCCTCCCTCATGAGCCCTGTTTCACCTTTTTTGAAACAAGAAAACTACTCACCTACACTTGAGTTTTTCCATAGAAGCTGTGTTCAACATCACAACGGTTTCTGTGGCATTTCTCCCAAGCAGGAGACAAAATTTCACAGCAGCACGCTGTTCTCTTAAATTGGCCCTCACAAAAATGAGGTTCAAGTGAAACTGCTTTCACAAAAAAATTGACTGTGACTATAGAGAACCTTCCTAGGTGATGCCACTAGATGTACTAACTCAGAGTGAGTTGCTTGATGCTTGCCTAGCGGGAAAAAAATGTATTACGAAAGCTCTGCTCTGCCCAGCACAATTCCGTTTTTTTGGGTACCCCTCATATATTATTGCTCTTGATAGTGTCCCATATAATTATTAGATATTTTCTTCATATTTTAAAACACATTTTGATGTTTTTGTCATAGCTTAACATTGAGAATTGTCTTCAAGTCCATTAATTTGGCTTTCTAATTCTCCAATTCTATTGTTTTGCTCTTTCAATGTATTATCTATTTCTAAAATCTTAATATTTGTCTTTTAGATTTCTTAGAGTTATAACTTTTCATTCATTTTGTCATATTGTTCTTAGTGTTTTCTTGAATTCTTCTGGAAGTTCTTTATTTGTATATATCTAAAAGTTTTCCATTTGTGGAACAGACCTAAGAACCTGAACTCCTCTTCTAGTAGTTCCAACGGCTTATCTCCCTCAGGGTGGTCCTTTTAGTTCCATAGATGGTAACTTGTTGGCACCATTCTGCCTTGTTTTTTCATATCAATTGAAATGTTGCCTCTAAGACACGGTGGTATCTCTAAACTTGTGTTTGTCGATCTGTAGTTGTTCCTGGTCCTTGTGCGGTTGGAAGTGTAAGAATAACTAGCTATCAGGTGGAGCAAGTTAGGGCTTAAAAAAAAAAAAAAAAAGACAAATCTCTCACAGTGAAAACCAAGCAAACAAATAAGCCAAAAATAAACAGATAAAAAGTTCCAGGCTGGAGCCAGTAGATTATAAACAAAATGAAAAGACGAAAGAGGGAAAAGAAAAATCCCAAAGCAGCTCTGGTAATCTTCTGTTGGCACCAAGTGGGTCTTTGCAGCAGCTGCTGCAGCCCCACATAGCAGTAATGTGTGGGGCCCACTGTTTTCAAAGGCCACGCTTGATTCTGGAAGACCCTGGTTGCGCCTCTGGGCTGTGCCGAGTAGGGTGGGGACTGGCCCTACTTCATGGGGTGCTTACCTTTGCTGATGAGTGGGAGAAAAGGAGAAAAGACCCCCAGAAGGCCAACAATTGCACCTCGTCTAGCAGTCCTAGGATTGGCAATGGCTGGGCCAAGAGCAGGCGTCTACAGGTCCCAGCGTCCTCATTTAGTGATAAAAAAGTGAACAATGCTCACCGCATACTCTGGCAGCCTGTCCACTGAGAATGAATGGGCCTGTGACCCTCCTCCTATGCACTCAGGAACCTCTGGGAGTGGGAGAGGGCCAAGTCCCCACTTTTCACAGCCTCCCAGTCTGGCGCAGTGTGGCGGGCCCTCCCGATCTGTCCCCTCCCTTGGTCACACTCTGGGGACTTGTCTGTTTTGTTCTCTGAGTATGGGCTTAGCTCTCCGTTTTCCTCTCCCTGCTCACAGACCCAGGGCTCCCACTTTTGCTCCACATGAATTCTCATGTTTGTTGGAGAGGGTTTGTATAGTGCATCTATCCAGGCCAACATTTTAAACCAGAAGTTTATTTCAGTTGTTTTTTTTAACAAATAGTTTTATCATCAGGTAGATAAACACTCTGGAAGTTCTTTAGTGTCTGCGATGAAGTGCACCTAGACTGTAATGTGGTAACACTTCGTTGATGACATTAGATTGTGGGAGACCAAGCCTGAGTGTTCTCCACAAGCAAAGTAGGTGGTGCTGGACTGGCATTGCCTCGCTGGCCACCTTGGCCAGTCAGCCTAGTCAGATGTGCCAGCAGGCTCGCTTTCCTTTATGCAGACCACACCCATGAGTTTCAGGTCGAACTGCTCGAGGCTTGTAAACCAGTGACCTGGAGAGAAGGGGAGGGGCAGTCTGTCCCAGGGGGCCTGTCTGGGGGGGTGGAAGGAAAGGGTCCACGTCACCTTTCTGTTGTAGTGCAGAGAACCTGGACGCGGCGCATTCTCTAATTCTTGGCTGCAGCAGGTAGTTTGGCCACTGCCATCCTTACCTTGGTGGGAGCAGTTTCTGCCAGTGTCACAGAGCTCTGGGCACCAGCACTGTTTGGCAGAGCCCGGCTCACAGAGCGTTATCAGCCAGGGAGGAAGACTCCCCTGGGAGTTGCTTGAGTCGGGGTACGTGCTTTTCTTGTGGGAGGAGGCACATGGAAAAGCAGGTATCTTGGAGGCTTCCTCTTCCTGCCCTGACAGGTTGCTCCCTGCTGCGGCATGTGAAGCCCTCTACCTGGGCATGGCAGTGCAGAGGGGTAGGTGTGGTCTCTCAAGAGACTGGCTTTCACCTGCAGTTGAGCAGTCAGGTAGCTGTGACATCCGGGAAGGGAGGGGGGAGAGGGGGGAGTTCAACCTCTCAGCTCCTGTACTATTTTTAAGGACAGAAAGAAAGAGCTGTCTTAAGGGGAGTTGGAGGTTGAAAGCCACCGCATGTAAAATGCTGGTCCCAGTGTTTCACCTCAGTATGGAGTGGGCATGCTCTTCCTTGTCTCAATCAAGCTGCAGAAGATGGGTTCCGTAGATGGTCACTCTACCCAGCTAGCTTCAGGTGGGGAAGGACCAAGTCACTGCACTGAAGGCTGCCAGTCTGAGCGGGTCTTCAAAAGAGCCTTGGAAAACTCCATGGCAGGTTTTACTTGTGAATTTGCATGGCAATTGAGCTCGACCGTAACCTGCACTGAGGACTACGAAGTTGAGTGGAAACACTATTCCAGATGAGGCACCTGAGGCTTGAAAGGAGAAGCCATGCTCAAGGTGACCCAGTAGGCTGGCAGTGAGCCCAGCCCGGACCCGACCCTTTGGTCGTCGTCGAATCCAGCTCTTGGTCCAGGTACACAGAGGAGTTATGTATGCAAGGACTACTAATCAAAAATACCTCTAATGTCCAGAATATATAAAGAATTCTAACAACAATAAAAACAAATAACCCAGTTGACAAAAGCAGGTAAAGGACTGGAGGGTATTTTACCAAAGTAGATATTCAAACAGCTGACAAGTACACGAAAAGATGCTCGGTGTGTATCAGGGAAATTCAAAGTACAACTCTCCTGTGGTAACACTATGCCCACCAGGATGGCTTCATCTTAAAAAGACTCACAAGTGCTGGCAAAGATGTGGAGGTATTTGGTATCCATGCCCACTGAGTGGCAAAAGGTCAAGTGTTTGACTACGTGCCTTGCTACTAGGCCAACAATTCAAGCTCACAGAAGCAATTCAAAACCAGAAGGTCCTCAGAAGACTGGCCGGGCCACCTGCTTCTGAACGGGCACACAGCCTGGAAGACCGTACCGAGCAGTTCCACTCTGCACACAGGGGTCACTGCGTCAGAATCAGCTCAATGGCAACTCCCATGACCGTGCCACCCAGCAATCCCTCTCCCGGTACAGAGCCAGGCAGAACTGAAAACAGGCGTTCCAACAACCACATGAGTACTCACAGCAACACTGGACACAACAGTCAGAGGCAGAACAAACCAAACATCCTTCAACAGATGCAACGAAGTGAGGCACGCGCACACAGTGGACTACTGCTGCGACTACTACTGCTGCGACGTGGGACGGAACCCGGTGGAATGAACAAATACGACTCCACTCAGAAAATAGGCAATTTCATAAGACACAGAAAACAGATTCGTCAGTGGGAGGGGAGGGAAGATTCAAAAAGTTGTCCACCTTGATGCGCAGCCAGGGTGCAGCTCCTGATCAGACCTGAGAACAGTGCCAGGTGCCTCACCAACCAGCAGTGAATCAGGGCAATGCACAGCTCATTCTCTGCCCTGAGGGGCACCCGGGTTAGGAAGAGGGACGGGAGGAAGCTAGGTGGAATCGTTGGCACAGGGGCAAAGAGAAAGGGGACTGGTCAGCACTGGCCACTGTCTAGCCTCATGGCTCCTGCAGATGTCCCCAGACACTGCACCAACGCTCATCGAGGAACAAGAGTCTGTCATTAAAGGCACTTGAACTGCGGGCACCGTGAGTGCAGTGGTGCCCATGTCCTCCATCGATACCAGCTCAGAAGAGGAGCCGCATCCATGCATCACGTTACTCTTTCCGGGTGTCTGGTGGGCACACAGGGCCAGGCCAGGCCACTGGAGCTTGTACCAGGAGCTTGCACAGGCGAGCACAATGGTGGCCCCCAGGCACTGAGGCTGTGCACCTAGCTCCTGCCTCTGCCCTCCTTCCACAGCAGGGAAACTGCAGCTGGGGGCCCTGAGCTTCCAGCCTTTCCCCTACATGCTCACCCATAGTCTCAGGCTCCCCAGGACTTCTCAGCAGGTGCACAGGTCATTCCTGCACCTGAGCAGAGGGTGACTGTATAGTAGAGGCAGACTTCCTGGGAGCAGTGAGAAGGCACTCCCGTACCAGGGGGCCAGGTTCCCAAACCCATGTACCCCTTCCATTTCCAGTGCAGTGAGTGGCCCCTGGGCCAATGAAGTGGGGGTCCTCCCTACTGACCAGGCTGTCATTGGTTCTGAGGACAGAAGGGACGGGTGTGTCCAGGTTGGTGGCAAAGGCTGCATTTCCGGGGCTTCTTTGTCATAAGCTCAGTGGTAGAAGAACTGGCCCGGGGCCTTTTGCTTCTGGCCTCGGACCCCTGGGCCTTCCCTCTGCCTCCTTGCCAGGCTGTGGCTCCCGTAGTCCCTGTGGTCAGATGGGGAAGGGTGCGTTGAGCATGGACCCACTGAGGCATGGACACACAGGACGGGGTTCGGGGGAGGGCAATGCTTTGTGGACTTTATCCATCCAAGTGTGGGTGGTGGCACTACATGCTGACCTCGTTGCCCTCCTTAAGGGCCACCCAGCTGCAGAAGACATCATCCCTCTCTGTCCTGCCACCAGGGCACGGGGCTACTTGCCAGCAGCACGTCCCCAGTGCGGGAGGCGGTTAGCCACACTCTGACCCCCCTTCCAGCCCTGGTGCTTTTCAGTTCCTCAACAGGCCTTCTTGCTCAGCGACCCCCGGCCACCAGTCAGCCTGCCAGAAACCATGCAGCCCCTTCTTGTCCATGGGTGGGATGAGGACCTGCCCATGTTTGAAGCGTGTGAAAGGCCGAGCTGGCTGTCTTTTACACATTAATATTAAGAACACGGTTCCAGCACAGCAGTCACCATTCCTGGACTGAGGATCCAGACCTGTGCTCTACTCTTGGCTTTGTCACCCTGGGTCCCTAAGCAGGGCACTGCATCTGTTGGGACAACAGTGCATACTGGAGGAAGGCAGCAACCCTCGACTGAGGACTGCACGTGGGGCCATCCCCACTCCTGACACCCCCTGCCCCCCGTTTTGCTCCCTGAAGTGGAGACTACCACGAGAAAGGAGGGCTGATGGACATGCCCGGGGCCCACCTCACCTGGGTCCGAGTTCTCGTCTGCCCACTGGAAGAAGCCGCACTGCTGCTCTCTGGGCTTGGAGCACGTGTGGAACAGGCGCCCTTTGTTGGGTCCATCCTTCTGCACAGTCCTTGTGACGGCTGGCTGGCTGCACAGGCAGGAGGTGCCGCCACTGCCACCGTTCCCAGGTCTGCCCAGCCCAGCAAGGTGGCTCCCCGAGCCCAGCGAACTTCCCAGGGCGCTGCCAGGGGCTCTCACAGAGGAGGAAGGCGGCTCTGTTGCACTCGGTGGGCTGCTGTCGGCCCACAAGAAGAAGTTGCAGCCGCCCCCGTTGCACTTGTAGAATTGGCGGCCTTGGTTGGGGCCCTCCTTCCGCACAGTGAGCAGCACGGCCTCTTGGCCACAGTTGCAGGTCACGGAGTTGCTTGCAGCAGCAGCAGGGGGTGGTGGGAGGGCCTGGGTTTGAGCCCTGGGTGGTCCAGTCCATCTGTGACTAGGAGCCTGGGGTTGGCTGTGCTGGCTTCTGTCCATTCTGTTCAGGGACTGACTGGCTTGCAAGTGGCCTGAGGGCTGGCTGGCCGTCTGGAGAGTTCGAGGGGCCCCTCCAGAATATCTCAGGTCCAAGACTTCCCTCAGGGTCTCATCACATCCACCAATGCAGCCGACAAGTTCCAGTGGCATGGTCGCGGGAACACTGCCACGTTTGAACTTCAGCTTTAACCTAGGGAGGCCGGAGACCAGGAGAACCATGAACATCTACACACAGAAGCCCTCTCCTCAGTCCACAGAGAATGGTCCTCGGAGGAAACCAAACCTCTTCCAGGTGCCCCAGGAGCACAGCCCAGTGCAGGAGCAATGGGAAGCAGGCCCTGACTAACCATCGAGACGGAGGTCACGAGGTCACGCAGTGTCACTCGCAGCAGCAGCCTCGGAGGGCTCCAGGGCTCCTTTCCAAGGCAGCGCACACCGCTGCTGCACGGACACTAAGAGCCAGGTGTGTTTCCACTTCAAGCTGTGTACCTTCGGGTTTTCTAGCGGCAACCTCACTTGTCATAACGCCATCCACTCAATGCAACCACAGGCAGGAAGTCGCCTGCTTATCCTGACGTTAGACTTATAAATGCACACTGCCTTTTTCTCGGCTTTGGAAAACTAGGCACTTTACTATAAAAACATGTTATAGTAAACATGTTTGTTTGTTATTTTTTAAAAAGAAATTGAAATTTTTACAAGAAATGGCTGCTTTGCGATGATTGGTATATATTGAGACATAACCCACAATGACCCACATCAAAGTTTGTAAAGGGGTTTTGCGACCACAATCTTTGAGCATCACTGTCTATATTAGGAAGCCCTGGTGGTGCAGGGGATGAAACTGGGTCGCTAACTGAAAGGTCAGCAATTCAAACCCTCCACTGGCCTGTGGGAGAAAGGTGGAAGCTTGCTCCGTGCAGACGTGCAGCCTTGGGAACCCCGTGGAGCGGCGGGACTGTCTTTCAGGGTTGCTGTGAGTTAGTATCCACTTGTCAGCGGTGGGTCTAGTTTGTTTTTTTTTAACGTTTGAATGCCACAAATTGTAAGTGAACGTGCTTCCAAGGTCATCAGAGCAATGGCTTACTGGGAGAGGGTAGGGCAAGTTGTCTCCTGGGTTCCGTCATGATATGGGGAGAGGCCCTCCTGTCCAACCTGTCCGGGGGAAATGCTCCCTGGGAAGCACGGGGACGCTGGGTACAATAGAACTCTAAGGTGCCCCTGAGTGACAGCTCCCTGGGTGGCTCCGTCTGTACTTTATTGGGTGGCATACTTGAGCACCAACTCACCTGTATATGGGTTGTGGCTGACACACTGGGCACACACTCTCATCCCTGCTGGCTTCCAGGACGAAGTCAGGAAACCACACGGCTGACCGGCAGGTGGGGAACCCCATGCAGCTGAGATAGAACCTGGGGAGGCAGGAGCAAAGGGTCAGAAAGAGACACCAGGCACCGGAGGATTTTCTCAGCTCAGCAGGGGGACCCAGGGTCTCGAGGCTGCCATGTCCCAGGGACGTCTCCCTCTGCTGCCTCTGGACACAGAGCTGCACTGTCACGACAACGAGTGACAGGGGAGCTTATTGCCTGCACCCCTAAAACAGGAACAGGGTGCCGGCCTTGTCCTCTTTAACAGCCAGGCAAGGGATGCTTCGGTGGGCTGCCCCTTTCTGGTGCTTGCTATCTGCTCTCACACCTCAGTTGGTTTCTTCCCCATTACAAGTCTGATGGTGGGGGTGGGGAAGGAAGTAGGACCACCAGCACCCTCAGGCACCTCTGACCAGAGCTTGGAAAGGCCTGTTACCAGCCTGGGATGTACAGTAGTGAGCAGGGAGCTGAAACGCGATCTGTCTACCAGACAAGGACCTTCTCCTATAACGCCAACACTACGTCTTTCTAAGCCGACATTTCTTGGCACCTTCAAATCACAAAACCAGGGTTTGTCTAGGCAACATACACATGACCAGCATCATCCCGAGTGTGCCAGGTGACTAGACCAGAAAAACCACACACAAAACCCCTCAATTATTGAAACAGCAGATTCACAACTCCAAAAACCAGAAATCTCCGCTAGGTGAGCTCCGCTAAATAAGCCCCAGGTCCCTGAGTGACTCAGGGATGCATTCTTTTGCTGTCAAGTGGTGCCGTAGATATTTCTAGTCTCACTGTGTGAGGAAGCACCAGACCACTTTCCATAGGGGTTGTATGCTTTACAGCCCTACCAGCAGTGTCTGAGGCTTCCCTTCTCTCCACACTCTCCGCAACACTGCTTTTTGGAATTGTGCTCTCAATCAATGCCGGGATCAAGTGATATCTCACAGTTGTTTTGACTTGTCTCTCTTGGTGGACTAGTGATTGCCAGCATTTCTTCACACACCTGTTGGCCAACTCGATGTCTTCTGCGGAAAGCCGCCTGGTACTTCCTCAAACGATTAGGAATAGAAGTACTGTATAGGTCAGCAATTGTGCTACTTGCATAGATCCTACTGAAACACAGTACCAAGAGATACATGCACACCCATGCGCACCCCAGCATTACTTACAGTATCAAGCAGATGGAAACATCTCTCAAGTGCCCATCAGTGAGACAATGGATACATAACCTCACACACAATGTTAAAGAAGAAAGATTAAGCTGTGAAACACCTCAGGACATTATTACTCTGAGGGAAACCAGCCAATTACACAGGTCACGTTCTGCAGGAGAGCAAAACAAAACAAGACAAAAACCAAGAAAAGGTTTTCATACCAAAGAATCCCACTTCCAGGGGTGAAAGGTGCAAGGAGGGAAGGGGAAGTAACAGGCTAGAGAGAAGACAGGTGTTAATTTAGGTGGAGGAGAGAATGTGCTACAAGAGGGAGGTGGGCAGAGAGAGAGAGAGAGAAACAGGGCAAGCCATTGGGTGCCCTATAACGTTGTTGAATACAAAAGATGATGCTCTGATCTATAAACCCTCATGGAACTCACAACCAAAAGTTCTAAAACACACACAAGACCCTTGTGGCCACCAGCGATCCCTGCTGCTGCGTCTGGTCTCTCCCAGCTGGGGCGGCCTCCCCTTCACCAAATACAGGCCTGGAGACTGAATGAAGAAACCATGCTCTTCCTTCCGGACTTCCAGCAGCAAAAAGGCAGTGCTGTGGTACCGGAGACCGGCAGGGTCGAGAGAGAGAAGCAGTGGTCAACGGTGGCCAAGCCCCAAGAGACAGTGATATTCCCAGGCCATGTGCTCTGTGCCTTGGGGCTGGGGTGGGCTTAGCCTTTAGGGGCCACTCACGCTCAGCTTCCTTTACCTAGATTTGGAGGCGCTGCGAGGGGGATGAGGTTTTTAAGGGCCAGGGATGGGTTTTCCTAAGGTTACTACTCTAAAGTCCATTTTCACCCTTAAAAAAAATAAAATAAAAAAAGAGGCAGTGAAGAATTCTACATCTAGTGCTTACTAAGTAAGGCTACGTGGCCCGGAAACAAGCCGTCAAAGGCCCCCCCACACTGGGCGCGCACACTGCTGGCGGCTGTCAGGCTCCGGTGAGACAACGTCCTGAAGCACCTGGCACCGTATCAGCCACAAACAGCACGTGACAAGCACGGCTCCCTGCTCCTGAACAGGCCTTTCCCTGGGCGCGTCTTCCAGGGGCTGGGCACTGGGGATAAACTTGATTCTTGGGATAAACTCCTGTACTGACCATCACAAGGGACCCGGGATTTCAGACCCAAGACTAGATGGGAAAAAGACTGGTACGTGTTAAATGCCCACCTGTATCAGGCACTGTGCTAGGTCCCTGGCCCCTTCCTTCACTGCTGACCTTTACCCAGCGCTATGGGTATAACTACTGACCTTCCTTTATGGAAGGAGAAACGGGTCTCAGAGGAGCCGTGCAGCCTGCTTAGAGTCACAAACCTCACACACAGTAGGAATGCACTTGAATCCAGCCCTATCTGGTCCAAAGGCCATGCACCTCAGTTTGCCACAACTGGGTGAAGGGCATCCTGTCCCTGGGGAACAGAAACCTCCCCATCACCCATCCCCAGCCCGCTTCCTCGGACTCTCACAGAATTCCACACGGGAACATCTGGTCCCAGCTGGTTCCCATCATCTCTCCCAAGACTAGCGCAGGCCTGCGCTTACACGGTGACACACAACGAGACGGCTGGGGCCTCTCAGACAGCTGGGTGATGAACACAGCATGGGCGGGGGACAGAGGAGCAGACACAGGGCACTGACCCGCCATTCTTCCTGGTCTTGAGCACCATGTCCTTGTTGCACTGAGGGCATTTCCTGATGGGTTCCGGCATGGCAGGGTAGATCTCCTCCTGCTGGGTCAGCTGGGCTCCTTCCCCAAAGTACTGGGACAAGGCCTCGTCCAGCCTGTGGAAAAAGGCCAGGATGCATTCCAGCAAAGGCATTTGCAACATCTACCCCTGGACACTGCAAGCATGGGACCTCAGGACCCAGACAGCTGGTGCGGTCACAGGTCAGACACAGAGGATGGGAGCAGAGAGAGGGCTGGACACCTCCCTGGTCCTGACTTCCTGATTCTCAGCTCCCGGGCAATCCGGGAAGGAACTCGGCTACTGGCAGACAAGGCAGTGGCCGCTCTCCTCTGCCCGGTCGCTGCTGCACACTTAAACAAAAGTAGTGGCAAAGTGCTGTGCACACCCCCAGAAGTGTCTGTCTGGTGGCAGCTTAAACCAGCCAATGTCTCTCTTTCCAGAATTGGTGTGGGACAGACAACAGGTCGCTTCTAATAAAAGTGGCACACGCTGCCTGATAAATAAGCACGCTCTGTCCTCCAGAGAACAAGCAGTCACACGCCAGGGCCTGGGTTTGCTGATGAGCGAGCGCGTGCTGCCTGCTAAGTCAAGGGAGGCGTCGTAGAAGGGCATTTCTAAAGCAAACAGCTCAGTGTGACGGGACAGGTTTCTAAACTGACAAAAGCTCTGTGGAAGGAAAAGACAGAACTCAGAGGAGGCAGGTTCAAAGGTCAGTGAACACTGTACCCCAGGCCCACGTAGCAAGTCAGTGGTGAGGGTGAGGTCATCTGGCAGTGGCTCAGCACCCAAAAGCACACAGGATATAAAGAATGACACCACATTTTTTCTGCTGAATCATGCCCCTCAAACTTATTAGGGAAATTATTCACCATGGCCCACTCAGTGACCTCGGGGACAGACCAGGATCCAGAACTCACTTCTTAGCTTTTGCCACTGCCTCAATGAACACCTGCTTGTATTTCTGGACTTGCTGTCTCAGAACCACAGATTTGTCCTTCTTGCCCTCACAGATCAGCTTCAGGTCAGCTTCCAGCTCGGCCCGGAGGTCCGGCTTAGACATCTGATAGCCCATGGAATCGTAGCCTGTAAGGAGAACACCGTGGTGAGGACCCCCCAGGACATGAGCTCCCCTTCCTGGGGCTGTGGCCCTGCCCCACTTACCTTCCACAAGCCCCATTCCCAGGTGCCCCGGGAGAAACCGCTTGTCTGCCGTGAGCCCCACGTACATGCGGGCTTTAATGGTCTCAATGTGCTCTGCGTGGGTGGCATCAGTACCTGAAAGTCATTGCTCGGTTACTCTGAGGTCAAGACAGGCACGGCTGAGCGGACTGCGGCGCCTCACTCACAGGGGCCCTTGCCCTCCAGTCATGCCCTGGTCAGAGAGCCCAAGACATCACAGCAGCAGCCGTGCCTCTCGTGTGTGCACGTGCGCATGTGCGGCGCATGCTTCCATACCTGCTCACTCCCCGCAGCCCATCCTGGTCTCCCTCTAATCCCTCCTCCCACTCCCATCACAGAGCCTGGGGTGGAGCCCACATCAACTAAGACGTGACTACAACATGCCCAGGCCCATCCCCTAGGCTATGGTCTGAGAGCTCTTTGCACTATTAGCTCGCCATTAGGGAAACACATCCGAGATCACAATGAGGTCCCTTTCATATCTACTGGAGGGCTGGAGTCGAAAAATCAGCTAACAAGTGCTGGTGAAGATGTGAAGCGACTGAAAACTTCAACCACTGCAGGTGGACTGCAGGTATCGCTGACTTTGGAAAACTTTGGAAAACTCAGGCAGTTCCTCAGAAAGTGCAACATCAAGTTGGTGTTCTACTCCTAGGTTTATACCCAGAGAACGAACAGGTGTTCAATAAAAACAGTACGTATGAATGTTCACAGCAGCATTATTCATATTAGCCACAAAGTGGAAACAATCTGAACGTCCTTCTACTGATGAACGGCAAATAAGCTGTGGTCTTTCTACACAGGGACTATCACGCCACCTGAGAAGGAACTTCTGACACACGTGACTACGGGGCTGAGCCGTGGAAGAAGTCACAAGAGGCTGCCTGCTGTGTGTATCCATGTATGTGAAATCCTCAGAATAGGCAAAACCAGACAGAAGGCAGATGCCTGGCTGCCAGTGACTTGGGGGTTTAAGAGAGAACCGGAATGACACAGGGACATGGTTTTTTATGGTGATGGTGATGGTTATATACGTCTGTGATACGTGAAGCTCTGCAGTCCACGTGTCAGGTACTCAAACTCAGGCTGAAATCGCTGACTGTGGCGCTATCAGACCCAGGCTTCCAGAGCTCCCAACCCTGGTGAACAAGGGTGAGTTCTTCACCTCGCATCACTCACTGCCACAGAGTCCCTGCGGACTCGCAGCCACCCCGTGGGTGTCCAAGGCTGTCCCTGTTGTCAGGAGTACAAAGCCCAGGCTTCCTCCCGAGGACTGTCTCTACATAGAACAGTGGGACCCCTCCGTTCCAGAGGTGGTGTGAAGATGACATGAGACACGGAGGTGGTCATTCCCACGGCCCCAAGTTACTGACCAATGCCATGCTTTTCCATGAGGGCAATGAGGTCGGCTTCGGTGAGCAGCTGCGGTGGGCTGGTCTCCCCGTCCACCATCTCCACAGTGCTGGGCTGGAAGCGGGAGCCTCTCTCATAGACAGGGATCGTCTGCAGAGAGCAGCAGAAGCTTCCGTCAGATCATGCTGTTGCCAGGCTCAGGAAAAGACACCCGCATTTCAAAGAATACGGTTCTGCTCCATCGGACGGCACCAGGGCTGGGGACATAACTGTCTCCCTGCTTCCTGCGGCCCTTGGGGCCAAGCACTCTGCCCTCTGCCGCGACTGATTCTTCACCTTGTCACTCCAGTGATCATATGGATACACGTCCAGGTAGTTCCGGGCCAGAACCATGAGGCCATGGGCCACAAAGCGCTCCTGAGCGATGTCAATCTCTACTGTCGTCTCCTGCCCCTGGGCGTCCTGGGAGCAGCAAGCGAGGAAATGGCGAACAATGAACTCATACAGTCGCTGCTCATCTCCCTTTGAAGAAAAACAGAGTCTGAAAAGTTCACCAAAAAGATCAACTCTTAAGGGTGTTGGCCTTATCAGTGGTTGAAACCTGGGCCGAGTCCCTTTCAGCCAGTTCTAAACCAGGCAGGGCACGTCTCTGGTGTCTGTGAGTGCAGGTTGTGGGACTCCACAATTCGAATCAGGCTAAGACCTGCAAGGGATCCCTTGTGATAAAAACTCAATCTGAACAGAAAAGCTGATCCAAGCAGAGCAAGTTGGCAAGAGACTCCCTAGCCTACAGAACACTCAATGGCAGGCAGCCTGAGGACAACTTATGACCACCTGATGGTATGCGTGCAAGTATTTTATGGACACAATCAAAGAGTTCTTCCTTAGGTGAGTTTCTATGGGACAAATCATCAGAGATTTGGCGGAGATCAACTCCAACTGACGGCCCATCATTATGACGGCCCATCATTCTCCTTCTAATAGTTTATTCCAAGGAGATAATGAGAGACCGGCACAAATATTTATGTACGAAGATGCTAACTCTAGTATATTAGATATTAAACAATTATAAACAACCCAAATATCAAAAATAGATTTAGCAAAATAAATTAGGTAATCATTAAAAACCCCACTTTTAAAGACTATTTCAGCCTGGGGGAAATGCTTGTGAGATAAAACTGGGGGGGGGGGGGAAGTAATGTCATAAAATAGAAAGCCACTTCTAAAGTTATCTGAGGTTCATCTTTTGCAATAAAAATATTATATACATGCATAGAAACAAGGTAGTGCATGTTAGCAGGTGGGATCGGATGCGTGGGTTTTCTTCCATATTTTCTAACATGCGCATGTCTCTCTTTGAGAAGAATGGAAAGCCATACAGACTGTTACGGGGAAAACACAATCAAACGTACTGAACTTTGCACTGAGCCTGCAGCTGTACAACAGCTTAAACAGCCCCTGCCCTCAGGAAGCCCTCCCCGCTGGGGAAATAAGAAGAAAAGCTGTACAACACTTAGGAATCTCTAAGTGTGAAGATTCTATAAGGAGTGTGGATTAATGTTTCAAGACAGAGAGGGACAATCTTTTCCTTTCCTTTTTAAAGAGATAGACAATCTTTGAATGATGGACAGAATGTTATTCTTTTCAGTAGCAAGGCAATCCAGTTCTGTGTGGGCAAGGGCTTAAGATGGGCATGGGTGTGGGCAGTGGTAGGGACAGGCACAGTGGACGCTGGGGCGGTAAGGATGGTAAGCGTGGTGGTGGGTGTGGGCATGGCAGAAGGTATGGTGAGTGTGTGTAGTGGATATGGGTGAGGGTAGGGCAGAATGACAGCGAGTGAGGGCATGACAGAGGCCAGTCTGTGTGTGGCGGGTCAGGGGAGAAGCTGGAGTGCCTGACAGAGTGGTCAGGGAGGCTGCACAGAGCATGCACCCTTTCCCTGTGAAAGAGAACTGTGACTCCTGATAGGGAAGAAGAATTTCAAAATCACTTATTCCCCAAAACAGGCGCCTCGGGAGTGAATTCAGACCGTACGACTGTGATGGCCGGAGTGTACTTAGGAACTAACCTGCAGGCTGCTGGTGTATTTGGTGGGGTGAATGGGAGGGTGGGCTTGGTCGGACTTATTCCCGTTGCGGGGCGTAGGGCCACCCCGATCTAGAATGCTCTGGGCGAAGGCCCCCCAGCGAGGATCTGGGACCTGCTGCTCCACCAGCACCATCAGGTTGAGGTCTTTGGGGAAGATATTTGTTTCCGTTCGAGGATAGCTGATGTACCTGAGCAAGGGCAAGCAGAAAGAACGAGATGCTGAGTGACCGGAGCCAATCAGAAAGGACAGGATTTTCGGCAATCACTGTTCTAGGGAAAAATAAAAGTAAGCACAAGATCCATTCATACCAAAGGCAGAAGCTATGGCGTCTAGGGCAAGGAGCAAGCATGGGGACAGTTGATGGTGCTGACGTGGGCAGTAGAAGATGGAGATCCCCAGGAGGAAGGGAAACCAAGGAGTGGGAGGAGCAAACTGATGCGGGGCTTGATTAATAGTTTAGATGATGGGATACAGTCAATGATCAGAAATGTCACCCCCCCTCCCCCGTTGGTGATAATGATAACAAAAAGGCAAACAGAGGAATAAAAAGAAACAGCAGGGTCACTTTGTGGTTTGTAAACAGTTCAGCTAGACCCCAAGGCCGGCTGACTTCCGAAAGTGCCCATCTGACACAGCCACCTGGGTCACCACATGGAGATGCCCTGAGCTGGGGCCCAGGACCCGCTGGGAGAGCCTGGGGTGGCAGCAGCACCGTGCCCATCTTCACCTGACACAAGGCGAAGGAGCGATGCTGCCGGCAGACACCCTACAGAGCGCGCAGCGCACTGCAAGCAGCTATTAGCACAGACACTGCCAGCGCTGGTTGGCGGTCCCCACCCACGGCAGGAACCCTGAGAAAAGGCTGCCCGTCTGCAGACACTCACCCTGCTGGTAACACAGCGGGTCTCCAGAAGTCGGGACTGACTTGACAGCAACTAACAACGGGAGTCACGTCCAAACAGCAGACAGACTTTACAAATGTGCAATGACTATAGGGACCACAGTCTTTTCTCACATCAAAATTTGGAACTCCCCATGTGGGACTTACAGGGACACGAGGAGTGCCTCTCACCTCCGCAGGTGCCTGGTCACGTGGGGACGCAGCTGGAGCGCTCACAGCCCCATGGAAGGGATGCTTTGCCACGGTCCTGCAGCACTGAGGTGCCCCTGCTTCCTGCTGGGCCCTGGAGAGATGCTGCGGCGCGTGTGTGTGTGTGTGTGTGTGTGTGTGTGTGTGTGTGTGTGTGTGTGAATAATAGGATGAATTTACCCTGGGGGCTCTTAGTTTAGGATACACGGATTTTGAGCATCTTTTCCCCGCCAGACGAGATCACTGAGTAGATCACCGCCAGCAGCGATCCTAACAGGATCTGCAGGGGCAGGGAGCTTCACCTTTCTCCCAGGGGCGGCTGATAGGTTTGAACCGCCGGCTCTGCCAGCTGACCGCGTCCTCGACAGTGCCAACAGGGCTCCTCCTTCAGGGGCAGGGCCACATTTTAGACCATTGGTAGTTCCCTGCTAAGCTCTATTTCTAACGGGGTCCATCCTGAAGATGCCCAAATCTCCACCCCCATCCAGAGCACTTACCCTTGAGTGTAGAGTCTTTCGGCCAGCCTCATGGTTTCTTTCGCGTTTATTCTCAGTTTGCGTGAAGCCAGCTTCTCCAGCTCCTGCGACGTGAGACAACAGGTGCGTTAGGGGAGGTGCTCACAGGCCCTGAAGAGCACAGCCTCGTCTTCCAGAACACACGCTGCTGCTGTCACGTGGGGGAAAGACCGGTGTCCTCAGTGGCAGTGACACGGGACAACTGGTAGAAAAGAGGCAAAAACGGCCTTGCTGGAGAGCCACGTCCTCTGTGCCCTGCCGAACTACGTGCAATCCCAGCCTTTGGCTCAACACGGTATACGGCCTACATGTTTAACCAACATGGCCCCTCATACTCTCACATGACTTGGAATTACGCACTTATCCATACAGAAGGGCCAATTTACTACACAGCCAGCGGGCTGGGTCCTGCAGCAATTCTGTCACAGTGTCACAGTGTGGGCCTTAATGAGCCAGCACATTTCTCAGGACCTGGGCTTCCTCACGGGTAGGATTAAATGAGCACTTATTCCCCAAACTGGACAAATCTTAAAAAGACAGACTCTAGATTCCAAGCTCGACTCAATCAATCGCCAGGGAAGGGAGCGGGATTTGTTAGAAGGGCATCACACTTGGTCGAGGGGCAGAGGAAAAGAGGAAGGCACTTGATGAGTTGGCCTGACACGAGGCAGTCAGGACGGGCTCCAGCACAGGACAACTGCGAGGAAGGAGCAGGACCGGGCAGTGTTGTGCTCTCTCATACAAAGGGTGGCTATGGGTCGGCACCGGCACCGACTCACGTTACCTAACATCACGACCCGTGCGGAGGGTGGTTTTCACAGGCAAGCAAGGGGAAAAGAGTTAGAAGGCAGGGTCCCCGCACCTGGCTGCCCACGAGCAGCATGGGGATGCTCCCTAACATCCAGAGTCCCAGGTCCACAGCAAACTTAAAAAACCCCTGGACTAGAGACCAGAAACTTAAACATCTCACTGACCCATCAGCTGGGCTCATGGTCAGAACCACGCAGGTTCCACCAGTCTAGATCCATGCTGTCCACAGGAGACTGTCGCCACCTCACAGGACCCCCAGCACACAAAGGGACAAGCAGGGTGGGCACTGGAGTCTGGGCGCCTGGAGCAGAAGGAAGCTTGACTAACAGCTAACTCTAAGTCCTATTCCCCTGCCTGCACAAGGAGAGGCACAGTGTGGACCCCTCAGGGCTATCAGGGATTCAATCGGCTATGTGCTAGTGCCATTTCTGAGAAACACACCCTCGGTGCTTGCCTGTCCAGTGTTGTGCCCGGCTCCTCACACCAGGTGTGCAGGCAGCCCTGCGAACCTGTCCTAGTGTCCACAACTGTGGGGTTAAGGGTAAGAGGGGGTTGTTCCCCACACACAACAGTGTGTAACTACAGCCACACAACCTGGCACAGAGCCTACAGGCAGCAGCTCGGCCAAGGTCTGCGGCCTCCCACCTATGGCAGGAGCCCAGCAGCCTGACCGCAGCCCAGGAAAGCACAGGAGGCGGGAGGAAAGGAGTCTATCAGCACCAGCTGTGGACTCTGCCCCTGACATTGGGTTTTTTACACACTGTCCCCCACCCCACCCCCTACTGGAAGTCAGTACACCTGCCCATTAGGGTCCTATGGCCTCGTTCTCCTCAGCACAGAGCGATGGTGCTGCATCGCGTTCAGGCAGGATGTTCCTCTCATCTATGCGCTGTGGGAGGCCACAGTGGCTACATCAGCTTGGTCCTCCCTTCCATTTCCCGAGGTCTAAATGTTAAAGGAGCAGGTACTTGAACACAACTGTGTTCAATGGATCATTTCTGCCTCGAGCCACTCACACTCCTCACTAATTCCAGTCTCTCTTACTCTCTGGCCTTAGGGCAGGACCTGGGATCTGGAGCATACATCTCCTGCCAACTTGGAAGAGAGGGAGGGAAACCACGCAATGGCTGCACTTAAGCAAATCGTCCAGTGAAGAATGGCTGGCATTCATGGGAATACACTGAAATCCAGCCAGCTGAGAGGTTCTGGTTCCATAGGCCAGAGATGCAGCCCAGATATGAGTGGACAGAAGATGCAACAGGCAGCTGTACACCTTACCTAGCATCCCTCGCTCTGATACCAGCGCACTCATCAACTCCGTGATCACAGAATGGCCTCTCCAGGTGATGGTCCCAGAGAAGCAGCAGCCATCAAACAGAGCTGACCCCATTGACAGGAGCAGCTCATGGAAAACCCTTCCCACGGAGCTGTGCCCGGGAGTGGTGGCGTGCGGTCACTGGTGGCAGGTGCACCTCGCTTTTGGCAGCAGTCTGTGCTCACGAGCTGGTTACTGAGAAGGGTGGTGCCAGGGGGCTCAAGGCAGATTTATGGGCTTGGTTGGTGGAGATGGCCCCCACCCCAAGGACCTAAGACTCTGAGGTGATAAGGGAAGTGTCTCCTGGGAAACTAGCAGCCCTGACTTTCAGGAATTCTGACAGGGGTCAGGTGGGAACAGCAACCAGGAACTTGCATTAACCTGGGCTGTAACACAGGTGGTCAGAGAATTTCACTTTGGGAAACATCACCCCATTCCCCAGTGCTTTCCCCTGGATGACAGACGACATTCTTCATGGCCAGCAGGGCAATGGTCAGTGGTCCTTTCCCCATGCTGCTACTCTGACAACCCTGCTGACTGGACGTCACCCTTTCTAACCAGGAGGATCAAACACATCTGTCTCCGCCATGATCACCCTGTAACTTTCTCCTCACGGACCCACCCCTTCCAGAGCTGCCCCTGAGCAGTGTTAACTAGAGTTTTCCCACAGAACAGCGCCAGGAAAGGGTGCTCCTGATGTGACTGACCCAGATTGGTGTCCCACAGGGACGGCCCTCATTGGGCTCAGTGTCTGAGGAGCCTCACTCTAAGGGAGGCTTCATAACAGATATCCAAAATGCTGTTTACGCAGATGATGCAGCAAGATGGAAGAAAGGTTTGGGTGAATGCTAACAAAAATATGCTTACTGAAAAACAGGACGATACATTTACTACCCATTTTGACCAAAGATTCTATAAGAGAATCCTGATCAAAAGAAGGGAAACGTGAACCAGAATTTCAAACTCACATCTAGAATCCAGATTTTCTAGAGCCATGGAGTGAGCACACCCCTCAAATGACTGCCCTGAGATAACTTTAAATTTCATTCCAAACTGTCGCCCAAGGTCTTTAAGCCACACAATCGTTTTGCGTAATTTATAAAAAATCTTTGTCTTATGCATTACGCTCTTTTAAGGGTCTGCCTCAATGCGATAAAACTGACAACAGCAACCTGAAAGGTGAGACAGAAGTGGAGTGGGCAGTGAGTTTACTGAAATGGTGGGGGGAGGGGAGAGGAGGTGATGGGGACAGGACGACCCAGACCACTCAGAAAAGGAGGGTCAACAGGTCACACAACTCAAAAATGTTAGCAATGTCACTGAAGTGTACATGGAGAAACCGTTCATTTTTCTGTGAATATTCTCAGCAACAAAACACACATGATAACAAGACAGAAGTCCACTGATCATTATGTAAAGATGGTGAGGTGGTAAACAGTTTGTCTTTCTGTTTTTGTTTTCCAAACGTCACACAGCATACCTAATGAATTTGAAAATGGAAAAGTGGCATCATTCGACGCATGCAGATCCTGGATCCTGCCCTGGGCTCCCCCGTTTCCCAGGCGCTTTCCTGAACCCTGTGCAGGGAGACCTGTCCCAACACCACCAAGCCCATGCTACTGAACAGTGGGATCATCCCCCTGGAACATACCACGGTGTCTAGAGCTTGAGGCCTCCACTTACTCTTCGGCTTGGAGCGGACATCCACCACCGTTGCTGTAGGATCCTAGAAAGCCAGGCAGAGAGAAGACCAGGTCCACCTTCCCGCTCCTCAGCCCGATTTCCTGGGACCTCCCTGCTCCACCCCAGATGGCACTGGCATGACAGGTGAGCTGGTGCTAGAGGGCCCCGATCTGATGCAGGTGTTTAGCCAACAGTGTGGTGGCAACTCCCCCCGCCCCGCCAAATCACACCCACAAGCCAGTGTGCTCCCCCTCCAATGCCGGGGAAACACACAGCTAGCAGGAAGTGTGGTCCACGGGCCTGTGCTCTTTACTCTCTCCAACTTCTTCTTCCACAAAAGACACTGTTGCCTTCCTCACAGCCATCAAAATAGTGTGCCTGGTGCACAGTCGATACTTAGTAACCACGGCTATCTTTACCACAGCAATCAAACATCAGGCTTTAGCCACAGGAATCCTCATCCGCCGCAAGGAGTCAGGCCTTGATCTTGTCACCAGTGTGCAGCCCCTGGGTTGAATTGCCACCAAGTAACCACTGACTGTAAGCCAGCTGTCGACCTTGTCATGTGCTCTTCCCTTGACCTAGAGCCCTCCTGCTCCAGAGACCCTCCCTCGGCTCATTCTGTCTGTCTCTCGGTGTGGGCCCCTGGGAGACCCTTCCATAACCACCTCATCTAAGGACTCTCCCCGCTGGCCTTCCTCCCTCACAGGCTCTCTCCTCCAGCTGGTTCTACTTCCTTGTGGCACCGATCCAGGAGTCCAGGTGGCATAGTGTGGGTTAGGGGTTTGGCCGCTAGCCCCAAGGTCAGCAGT
Source organism: Echinops telfairi (assembly GCF_000313985.2). Lineage (NCBI taxonomy): Eukaryota > Metazoa > Chordata > Mammalia > Afrosoricida > Tenrecidae > Echinops > Echinops telfairi. Next base: position 15,600,825 of record NW_022105908.1, on the reverse strand, counting down.
TTAGACCCACTAGCAGCTCCACAGGAGAAAGAGAAGGCTGAGGCTGGCTGTTCCCATAGAGATGCACAGTCTTGGAAACCCACAGGGGGGTATTTCTCCTCTGTCTTACAGGACTCGAATGGCCGGGAGTGGGCGTGGTTTGGGTGTTTGGTGTGGCACACATCGCTGCAGGAACTGAACGTGCCCACGTGTCCTGTTCAGGGCAGTGTCCCCCTAAGGCACACTCTCTCACTGGGCATGCACTGGGTACTCATTAAAAACGTGACCCTCACGCTCGCCGTCTCTCCGGACGACGAGAACTAGACCCTCCTTCCACTCCAGGCGTCTGGCCTGTGATCCTGGCGTCAGGAAGAGACTGTGCAGCCAGGGACAGACCTCTCCCATTCCCATCAGGGATGCCGTTTCCATGGGGTTCCAGCCTTACTGGTTCTCAAACACAGATGCCTGAGATGCAAACTTACAGCCACCAGTGAGGCGGAAAGGGGGACAGGACCTTGTCTGTCAACAGCAGGGGGGAGCTAGCTGGGGCAGGTGCAGGCTTTTCCCTGGATCCCGAGGATTCCAAAACATGTCTTACCTCCATACACAGCTGGTAGAGGACGAGACAAGCTGTGTGGTTAAAGAGCCGGTGCCTTTTCCAGTTGAATTCTACAGCGCCATCCTCGTGCTCGTGCGTCACTGTACGGGGAAGCAAGCAGAGCAGCAGGGCTCAGAGAAGCGACGTGATGTCAGAGCACAGCGAGCAGCCACCGCTGCCCTCGAGTGCACCCTGACTCACAGGCCCAAGGGCAGAGCGGCGCGGCTCCCTGAGGTTTCTGAGGCTGGAAAGCTGCACGGGAGCAGGGAGCCAAAGCCTGTCCTTTCTCCCATGGAGCGGCTGGGGGGTTCAAACTGCCCAACACTAACAAGCGGAATTCAAAGGAACAGGAAGCAGATGTTTCTTGACAGCTAAGGAAACCGCGGGTGGATTCTGAATGCCATGGTGAGTACGATGCGGGGCAGCAAGACCAGAAGTCACGCACCGAACTCCAGTTGGGCTTCTCCCCTTTGCCTGTGATTCCTGGGCCCCGGGCTGACATGGATTGAACTGTGTCCCCTCAAGATGTGTTGTAAATCCTAACCCCCATACCTGTGAATGTAGGAAAATTTGGGAACAGGGTTCCCTTGGCTAATGAAACCCCATCAGTGTAGGATATGTCTTAAGCCAATCACCTCTGAGATCCAAAATGAGATTAGGCAGAGAGAAGTAAGTGGAGGTGGAGGAAAACGCATGCCAGCCCACCTGACGACCACCAAAGCAGAAAGGGGCAGACACTGAAGAGAAGTGAAGCAGACACAGACAACAAGCCTTCCCCAAGAGCTGGCACCCTGAATTTGGCCGTCTAGCCTCCTGAATGATGAGGAACGTAAATTTCTCCTTGTTACAGTCACCCACCAAGGCCCTTCTGTGGGAGTGGCATGCGGTAGCTCAGACAGCGCCATGAGCAAAGCTGGAAGTAAGGCCCCTCCTAGTGCTGTGATGGGGCTCCAAGGCCCCAGGCCCCACTCTCCACCTACCTTTAATTCTGTGGAAGGTTTCTGGCACAAAAGCCTGAATGGCTTTGAACCGCTCCACCACAAAGCCCAGCGTTGGGAACTGACAGCTGCCATAACTGACGAGCTGCTCCGCCAGCACCTCTGGGAATATCTTCTGAAGCCTCAGGGTCTGGAATCTTGTGAAGGCAGCGCCTGGACGCAGGCAGGCAGACAGACAGACAGACAGGGAGGACAACACAGTCAAGGCAGAGTCGGCTGCAGACATCACCATCAGCCTTGCAGCGGGGGCCTCTGTTGGGTGACCCTCACCAATCCGCAGGTCCAGCTCCTGCCTCACGTCAACAGCATCGCTCACTTTTTGGTCGGGATCTGTCAGGTTCTCACAGGCCACCCTGATGGCACGTGGGGTGATCTCAGAGAAACGGGCTCTCAGCACTGGCAGGCTGGGCTTCACTGCAAGAACAGAGCCGGGTCAGAATCAAGCCACAGTCTCCCTGCACAACAGGGCAAAAGGCGCGCTTTTCTGCCTCCACCCAAGTGTGAGGTACTCTTTTTACTGAGAGGGTTAAATTAATGGCGTAGTCTAAGAGGGAAATACTACCGTGTCCTCGGCACAGAATGTGGTCAGGGAACAGGTATGAATCAAAGTTCTCCTGGGAAGCCTTGTGGGACTTCAGTTTCGCCTGCTCTCATACCTCTAGGGAAAACGAAAACCTTTGCCAATCAAGAGTCCTGTGGGGAATGCTCATGTCCTTTTCTGGTAGTCACATAATCTGTTGTCAATTTGAGGCTTCAGAGTGGAGGTGTGGAGTCTAGCCTGTCAATGCAGACAAGACATATGGGGCTATGCTAGAGCCCTGGAGTTGAAGGAGCCACGTGGTGACCCCTGCCAGCACTGAGATGCTTCCACTGCCAGATTCACAAGACTTCCCACCCACTGGCCTGTGATCTTCCTGCATTCTGCATCACTGCATGTATTTCTAGAGTCTAAAGAGGGCTTTATAGACTGGTATCGGACATATGGGCTAATGTTGGGCTTACGGGCTTGATCTGGACCGGGCTGGGATGTTTTCTCAATATCCAATTGCTCTTGTCTATGAAGCTCTTTCTTATACTCATGAGTGTCTATGAATTTGTTTCTCTAGTCTACCCAGACTAACACACCTTCCCGGAGAACATGAGGCATACACTGACCCTGTTAGTTACAACCTCAAGATGCGGCATCACAGCATTTTACACAAATACCTTTAAGGGAAACAGCACCCTCTCCCATGTGAACGCTAGTATCACCTCTTTGTCACTTCCTCTAAGTTACTCATTAGAACCCTTCACATTCACCTAAGTATTAAGGCACAAAGAATATGGGCAAAACACAAAAACACTTTGGATGATTCCTTATACTTAACACGCAATGGACATTCAGAGCAAAAAATGTCCCCTGAGGCTGATGTAGCAATAGTATTTTTAACGACTATTATGCACAGGAAAGTTGACCAAAGAACTGACACATTCCAAGTGTGGTCGAGTGAAGAACACTGCATGTACTGTGGGCTGCCGGAACAAACGGTTCTGCCCCGGAAGAAGTACAGCTGGAACGCTGCTGACAACCGAGGACGATGAGACTTTGTCTCACGTATTTGGACTATTGTCGGAGAAGCCAGTCCCTAGAAAAGGACATCATGGAAGACACCTTCCTGGAGGGCATGGATTGATATGGTAGCTGAACCAGGGGCTCACACACAGCACAGATCCTGAGGAGCATGCGGGCTCAGGCAGGGTTCTTTTCTGCTGCACACAATGTTGCTGTGATTGGAACCCGCTTGACAGTGCCTAACAACAAAAGCAACAACACACACACATGTACATACGCACAAATGATACGTCAAGAAGTATTGCTACAAAATCAGAGAATCCTTTATTAAGACAAAAAATATCAAAACGTGAAGCTATGGTTCCTTGGCAAATCTTTTTTTCCCAGTTCATACAGGCATGTTTATTCCAAATAAAATTTGCTTACACATGTCTCTGCAAGACAGATTATCTCAGTAATAGACTTAGCTTAGTCTCTTTGGGGTGCCTTAAAAAAAAGTCCTAATCAAAACCCTGCCTTTTGCGGGCAGTTGCGCGGCCAGTTAAATTCATTGCAGCGAGGTCAGCTCACAGTTATGGTAAGCGCTTTGTTGCTGTTTTTGATTCCAAAGGGATCATTTTGACAGATCTGTTCAAAGCACACAGCATGATCATGAGGACTTATTAGGAAGGAATCTTTTTAAAATAATCATTTTATTGGGGGCTCATACAGCTCTTATCATAACCCATGCAGACACCCATTGTGTCAAGCGCATTTGTACATTTGTTGTCATCATCATTTTCAAAACATTTTCCCTCTACTTGAGCCCTTGCTATCAGCTCATTTTTCCCCTCCCTCATGAATCCTTGATAATTTATAAATTATTATTTTATCATGTCTTACACTGACCGATGTCTCCCTTCATCCACTTTTCTCTTGTCCGTTCCCCAGGGAGGGGTTTACATAGATCATTGTAATCAGTTCCCCCTCTCTTCCCCTACCTTTCCCTTCCCCTCCTGGTATCGCTACTCCCATTACCGGTCCTGAGGGGGTTATCTGTCCTGGATTCCCTGTGTTTCTAGCTCTTATCTGTACCCATATACATGCTCTGGTTGAGCCAGATTTGTAAGGTAGAATTGAGATCATGATAGTTGGGGGGAGGAAGCATTATGAACTAGAGGAAAGTTTTGTTTCCTCTGTGCTATATTGCACTCTGCTGGCTTGTCTCTTCCTTGTGACCCTTCTAAGGGGATGTCTTGACAAGTCTTTCATCTAGGCCTATACACTTCTGAAGGTGGTGTTTCCATCTCTTTAAACCTTCCCCAAATAATTCTACACTCTTCAATTTATACCATGTAAAACACCATGTCAAAGCATCCTTTGACACAGACACAAATCAGGTTCCTTGTGAATGCTCTTTGAATGTGGGGGACACCAAGAAGTCTGAAGTGACGAGATCAGGATGGATGGGGCAAGGTTTGCCACCAAAATCTTCATGGGACAGTCGTCTTCAAAGAACAGCAGGTCGTTGTCGTGATGGCAAAGACCTCCGCAGGGCAACTGTCCTTGGCCTTTTGTCACCAGTGCAGCTTTTCATTGCCCTTAAACTTCTCATACTAAGCCCGTGACCATCCTCTCCCTCTGAAGAAAATCAATGAAGGTGACCCTTTGTGGTCCTCAAAGCCAGTATTCACACCTAACCTTCTGGGCTGACTTCTCTGCCTTGAATTTAACTGGCCCCGCAGATCTCTTGGGAAGTCACTGGCTGGACTTTTTCTATTGTAAGGCCTTCTAATGAGACGTACACCAGTGTACTACTGCAAACTTGTCCGTGGCCACCCAGTGACCAGAGAGACAGGTCTGGAGATGTTTTGCTGGGAAGAAAGCCCGTGCATGGATGAACTGGAGCCAGCAGCAGTACTTTTTAGCTTTCCCTTGTAAATGGTGCTTCGGTGGTACAGACATCCACGACCCCAAAGGTTGGCAGTGTGGGTCCACCTAGTGGTGTCCGGAAAAAAGGCCTAGCAATCTGCTCCCATAAAGATTACAGCCAAGCAAACTCTATGGAGTGATGTACTCTGTAACACATGGGGCCACTGGGAGCTGGTTATTGGTATAGATTCACACACACGTACATATTTATTTATACATGTGTATACTAGTTTACATACGGGACATATACTTTAAAATTTTTTTAAAGATCATTCTGCTGGGGGTTCTTACATCTCTTGTAACAATCCATACATCAATTGTATTATCAAGTCCTGCCCTCAAGGAGTTGGCAATGCACTTGGCTCTACCACGTGACAAGTCTATCCTCGCTGCAGATGACCGACTGGCCAGGAAGCCACAGTTTGCAGGCGTTCAGCGACTTGTCAGAACAGACAACTGGTGGCCATGGACCCTCTCTCAGGACCCGAGGAACAACTCAGAAGAAGGGAGGGACACATGTGGAAGAACTTGGCAGTGGCCTGTGTGCACAGATACAGATAAACGAGCCATCTTTGTGATCGCAAGGAAAAAGCCGGACGGTGGCATCACCTACCAGCCTTGCATACGTGGATGATCTCAAATCCAATATTCTCCCCTTCTCTATCGCAGTCAGTCCAGATCACCAGAGCCTGGCACTGCCGCGCCTCTCGCTCCAGAGTGTTCTGAAATTCATGGTGGGGAAACAACAGTAAGAGCAGACTCCGTGGAGCACCTGACACTTCACACAGAAGAATCACATGAACATCCATTCATGGTACTCTGGGGATGCCAACTTGGCCGGAGAAACAGTTCCGACCAGTGACACTGATGGTGAGGAACCAGTGTAGGCCTTCTCGTTTGGACCACACTAGACCAGGGGTCAGCAAGCTGTGGCTCATGAGCCATATGGGGCTCTTTCGGTATGGACATGTGACTCTTGAGGTCAAATTGAAAATGAAAATACCATGGTTTCATTTAAAGGATATAATTCAGATAATGGTGACTTCATTTGTTTGTAAAAAAATACTTTTGGCTTTTTGAATAATTCTTCAATCATTGTGAGAGACAGAATTGGCTCTTCTGTCTCAAAAGTTTGCCTACCCCTGCACACCTACCCCTAGACACACACACGTATAACTCAGTCACATTTAAGCATTTCCTGCAATCACACTTTTAACGCACCTCTGACAAACACCTGTCGCTCCCCCAGATACACACTAACAACTCACCCCGGAGGCATGTTTCCAACTCCTCTCCCATCCGTGCTTATCATTCCCTGGCACATGCTTCTAACTCACCTTGGACAGGCAAATGACTTCCCCTGACACACATTTACAGCCCAACTCTAACACGCTTGTAACTCACATTTACAACTTCCCAGCACACACACACAATAACTCACTTGTGACATACACTGCTAACTCAGCCACACACTTTTCACTCCCTTGACACACATTTAGAACTGCCCCGATACATTTATAACAAGTCATCTCTAATACATGCTTATAGCTCCCTTGACACACACAACTTTCCTGACAGAAGTTTATAACTCTGCTCTGACACACACTAACTCTCCCTGGGCACACACTTATAACTTCCCCGACACATGCTCACAACTCTCCTGACATGCACAACTCATTTCTAACACACTTATGACTCCCTTGATACATCCTAGTAACTCACACACCACACTCTTAGAACTCACTTGGCACATAGTTAAGACTCCCCTGATACCCACTTATAATTCCTCCTGACAAACAGATATGAGGGGCTTCAAAATGTTTGTGGAAAAGTGGAATTAAGAGATACTGAAATTCTTCCACGAACTTTTTGAAGCCCCTTGTCCAGCTAAGATCTAACATCTACTTACAAAAGTCCTGATTCTGATTCAGTCCTGGTTTGAAAGAAATGAACTCCCAGATGAATGCGATCTGGAGCTTCCCAGCTAACAGGGCCTGCGGGCGCCCTGACTGCTTGCGTGTGGCACAGTCCTTCCAAACAACTGCCGGCACTGCCTGGTCTCTTCCCTCGAACTAGGTGGGGTCCAGCCATCAGTAAAACTCTTTAAGCAACTACTATTCATAGAAAAGCTATTCGACCCCTCTATCACTCAGTTTTAACAGCCGAATTTTAAAAATGGATGAGAATAATCTCTTAATCACAATCCTGCGCTTCTCAATTGAGAAAACCTTGTTTCTCAATTCTAATGATTCAAAATATAGAAAACAGTACAGGTTGGCTATTTTGTGATTGTTCCACCCTTCCTTCCAAGAGATCCTACCTTGATGTCTACAAAATTCTCTGGGCAGTATTTTTCAATTTCTGCTTCAAAGAGCACAAGAGGATTGCAACTTTGCCTAGAGAACAAACAAAACAAGCACCAGGAGTTATACAATTTAGGAAAAATGACTTCTCCTTTAGTCCGTGAAGAAGGGTGGTCCATTCGAGGGAGAGCCATCTGCTTGGTGGGCTTGGACATGGACCCCCCCCACTTCCCCCCACAGACAATGCCCACGTGACAATGCCAGGTGATTAAAGGCACGGGCTGATCCTCATTGTAATGCATTTCCCACTTTCTCAGGAAGATTAATAGGAAGAAATTCAACCACTCTTTCACACACATCTGCAATGCAGTGGCTGCCTGAAAAAAGCGTGAATGTTTTGGGAGAATATTTGAAGTCCCTTCTCAACCTGGGAATGTGGTGAACATTCACAACGAAGCAGGTGATCTTAGGTTATCTCAATAAGAGAAGTTACACAGAAAGATCATTATGCCAGGATTCCTGTAATATTTCACAACTTACCTTTAGTAGTCAGAAATGTCTTCCCTTAGGAATTATACTAACCATTTTCGAAACGGCACTTGGAAGTCATGAGCCAGCAAGTGTCCAGAAACTGAAGTCATTACCATGGTAACATTCTGAACAACAAAATTGGAATTACTCTTTTAGTAATGATAACTTGCCAAGCCACTGAAGGAAACGAAACAAAAACTGGGGATTGGGAGCAAACAATAAATAAATATGGTGCTTCATAGTCCAAAATGTCTATCAGGATATAATGATCATTCTAGTACCATAGTACCTTTCTTATCATTCAAAGTTTCTTCAAACTATTTCCTATTTGCAGTTACACAGCTACTTTCTTGTTACAGAGTTGATGGAACCATATTTGAGTAAAAAGAAGATTCCTTATAAATTATCAAGAAGCTCTGATGGCACACTGGTTAAAGTGCTTGACTGTCAACCAAAAGGTTGGTGTTTCAAACCCACCAGCCTCTCTGTGACGAACGATGTGGCAGTTTATTTCAGTAAAGATTATGTGACGCAGTTTATTTCTGTAAAGATTACAAGCTTGTAAGCCCTGTGGGACAGTTTTATTGTTCTATAGGGTGGCGATGAATTGAAATCAACTCAATAGTAATGGGTATAGTAAAAAGCTGCTCTTCTTAGCTACAGCTAAATGTTCACAGGAAGTACACCAAATGGCATTTGAAAGCACTTATCAATTGTATCTGAGAAATGCTTCAGCACTTACCTGCCCGAACAGGTGATATTCAAATTCATAGATTTTGTTGAATTTAGAAAGTCCTTCCCTCTATAAAACACAACAGAAACAAAAAGAACCTATAAATTTAAGCAAAACCCTGGTAAGTGGGGATATTGAAAACTCAACAAAAAGGACACTTCCAGCAAATTGGTGGATTAGGCTTACATGCTACATAGACCCTCTACAATAAGGACAGGAGAGACCCAAGGGAACAGACAGTGATAATCCTGAAAGCCCGAGTTTCACAGGAAAGGACAGAGACGTGAACTGAGAAAAAGATGACAAAAGCAGTGAGAGAGAAGACAGATGGTGGCTAGCCCGGCGTGGTATCGTCAGCGGAACTTTTCCAAGCAGCATGTGATCCAGAGAGTGGCCTGACAACATAAATGCACACTGGTGGCTGGAGACAAGATGACCAGTCCCCACCTTTATTCACCCCGGTAGCCAGTAACACCCTCTCCCTACACAGCCCGTTTTGCCTAAGGTTAGAGCTGCACCTTCATGGATCAGGCTACTGACAATACACCACCCCAGAATTTTGAGGCACCTGAACTCTGCCTCCTGAGACCAGCAGAATAGACCTTGACTTCCCACCTACCCCCCACACCCCCGTTAGGTAAGAAGAGCCCATTTACACCTAATGGACTTGTTCCTTCCAGAAACAAGTACCCTGAACTAAGGCTGCTGATCCTTACCAGGGGCTCTGCCTGCTGCAGTTTTCTCCTCTGGGTCTTGCCATGCCCCAGCCATCTCCTTTGTTTACCATCCCCCTCAGCCGCCACTTGTGTTTGTATCCTTTCTCTGCTGGCCTTTTAAATTGCTTTCCCAGTTTCTTTTTGATCTTTTTTCTCTTTTTGTGTGTTTTTTTCCCTCCTTTTTCTTGTTCTTGTTGTAGTTGGTTATGTACTGAGCAGTTTAACCCCAAGGCTGGGTGTTCAAACCTATCAGCCACCCCACAGGAGAATTAGGAGGCTTTCTGTTCCCATAAAGATTTAGTCTGGGAAACCAACAAGGGCAGTTCTATTCTTTTTTTAAAAAAAACCCAAACATTTAATTTTATTATTTATATATTACATATATAATTACATATCCATAGGTCCATTAGATCTAGTTGTACAATTGCTGCCATCATCATTTTCAATACATTTTCGTTCTTCTTGAACTCCTTGATATCCGCTCCCCTTTATCCCCTCCTTCCCTACCCGGGACAGTTCTTTTCTGTTCTAGCATCGCTAGACCACAGAAGTTTTTCAGACAGGAAGCACATAGACGGGCAAAGAAGAGAGACGCAGAGAACGGGAGGCACGGGGACCCTTACAAGACCTGTAATGTGGGCCAAAGGCAGTAACATGGCCAGGAAGAGGCCTATTGGTAGAGGCCACAGCAACAGGCCTGAAAGGGGTCTGGAGGCAGAGTTGGTGGTGGTCATAAGGAGACCAAAGCGGAGGCCCAAGAAAATGCATGTGCTGAGGGTGTGTGTGTGTGTGGGGTGTGTGGTTATCTGGGCAGGAGGCTTGAGAGGAGGCCTATATGGCTGAGTAGGGAGGGGGATGGCAGAGAGCAGGCCCTGCTTGCTTGCCTAGCCAAAAGGAGCTGCAAGGACTGTCCTGCTCTGAGGGTGGGCTGTGCGCTTCCTGATCATGCAACCTGAGCGACGTCCATTAACTGCAAGTATGGCCTGTGGGGTCTCTGGGGACATCACAAGATGATCACAACTAGAAGAGATGTGGATGGCGCAGTGAGAGGGACGGCTGATGTCCACATTTGTGAAAAGGTTGGAGCGGAGGTTGTACATGGACATACTACGACACCTTGGTTGTCTGTGATAAGACCGTTAACTCTAAGTAGAGTCTGGGTCTGAAATAAAAATAGTAGAGGACAGGATGTGCCCAAGCTTGCATAAATGCCAGCCTCATTTCAAAATATTCCACTTTTGTACACTGTAGCTCTTAGAAAAACCACATACTGGTACAAGCAGCTTTTTGGAAAAAACCGCTAATTAAAGATAATGCAAAGTTTGCCTTTTTAAATAAAAAAGACACCTGTGTGTTATGCCTATTAATAGCTTGTGTCAGGTTGAAGCTCGGGGTCCACACTCGGTACTCAACAGTCCGGTGTGGTCCCTCAGCACCGAGTATGGGTTTGAACCCAATAAACCTCCTTAAGTTGGACTGTCTCTGCTCATTCCGTTTATTCAACAACCTACTTACAACCTTACAAGAGCTGAACGGCTCCAAGCTCAAACATTCCAATACTCGAACAGCACCATTCAAACAAAGCTGCTCGGTGTTCGTAACTTCGCTCCAAAGTCGAACCAAAAACCCGACTTGAGAAGCCTGTGCAGACGGAGAGTGAGCCACACGTCACACACTGGGTGACGTTTCCATCCAAGCGGGGCTCTCGCTCACACAAGGCAGTGCTGCATCAGTGCCTTAAAACATTCGTCACTGCGCTTTTTTTCACTTTATTTGCATAAAATATCATAACCATGCTCCAGAGAAAGTCAGCGACAGCAGCAATAACGCTCAGAGGAAAACTGAGAACCACGATGGAGTTAAAGAAAAAACCACAGTGAGAGCTGAATCAGACTGCTGCTTGTCTGACTTGGCAGTGGAATACAACATCGATAAATTGACACGATCAACATTTTTTGGAAAAAATAAAGTGATGAAAGCGGCTGTTTTAGGACTCAGAACCAATTACTTGGTGTTCGTTGTTTCTTACGGGAAGAATATGGTCAGTCCTCAAACTTTTGGTGTTTGAACACGAATGTGGAAAGAATTGGGTTCGACAAGTGAGGTATTACTGTGTGTAGAGATTTTATCAAGAAATGGCTCACACAGTTGCAGAGGTGGGTACGTCCAGCATGGTTCAAGTCTGTGGGTCAGCTGCAGGAAGCAGAAAAATGAAGCAGGGCGACCACAGGCTGGTGGGTACCAAGCTGACCTAGTTTAGAATGGTTATGACTGGGCTGACCAGGACCTCACTGAATGAAAGCAACGATATTTGACCTTGTAAGTTGGAACATATTACTTGCAGTTTTGATGGGTGGTCTGCTCTGGGTTTGACTGCTTACGGATGTGGACACACAAAGTTCTAACTGAAGTGACAATTCTTCGCATCAAAGAACATTTTTGTCTCCTCAAGAGTAGCGGGTTAATAGGAATGGGCAATTTAGAAATTGAATACCCAAAAGGGGGGGAGATAAAGGCACGAAATGGTTATAAACTTTCATGGGTGTCTCCAGTCTCAAATATGTGGATCAAGGGAGGATATCCATGGAATAGTTTACACTTTTCCTAATGCATCTGGTGAAGAGGTTGATGGGATTAGAGGGTTTCAGCTGTAGGTGACTGTTCACAGAAAGCAATAGTTAGGCATGAAGTATTTTGTTTTGTTCACTTATAGAATATAAGCTGTAAATAGGGCTGGTGTGTTTTCAATTGTACTTCGTTAGTTGTATCCTCTTATGCGCGAGAATGATTTTATTACTGGCTTTGGAGATTATATATGGTTAAAGAACTGTGCCAAGGTATCAAGTTGACAAGGGGGTGGTTGTGAAGGTTAGATATTATGTCAACTTACACACCTTGATGCTACATCTTGGGGGTGGTGAGGATTTTTAATAAGAGAGACACTGCCACTTAGAACTTCTCTCTTGCTTCTTCACCATCCTGCTTGCCTGTTTTGTACATCTGGTTCTAGGCTTGGCAGCCGATGTGACCTGGAGACCATGGGGGCTGTGTCGCCCCACCATGTTACTGCGGACCTAGGATCCATGAGATTGAACCCATCGGCGTGTGATTCCCTATCTCCCCACTTTATCTCTCTACTTTATCCACTGGGAGACAAATGGGTCTAAAGAGGGTTCCAGCTAGCCTCACACCCATGGACGTGAAATGAACTTGATATAAAGGTTTTTTTAATAGACACTTACACGTCAGTGGTGTTGTTTCCCTAGAGAACTCAGCCCAACACACTTGTCAGCCCACTTGATGGCAATGAAGAACAATGATGACCCTTTGTGGTTCTCCGCGTGGCACCATGGCAGTTGGCAAGAACAAGTACCTTACCAAAGGTGGCCAAAAAGGAGCTAGCTAAGAAGAAAGTGGTTGATTCATTTTCTTTTGTTATCAAAGGATCATTTTATAACAAGATTTATTTTCTAAGAAAGATTGGTATGATGTGAATGCACCAGCTACGTTCAGTATAATATTGGAAAAATACTAGTCACCAGGGCTCAAGGAACCAAAATTGCATCTGATGGCCTCAAGGGTTGAGTTTTGGAAGTGAGCCTTGCTGACCTACAGAATGATGAAGTTGCACTTAGAAAATTCAAGCTACTTATTAACGGCATTCAGGGTAAACACTGCCCAGCCAACTTCTGTGGCATGGATCTTACTCATGACAAAATGTGCTCCAGGGTCAAAAATGGCAGACCCATGATTGAAGTTCATGTGGATGTCAATATAACCAATGGCGATCTGCTTCATCTGTTCTGTGTTGGTTTTACTAAAAAAAAAAACAAAAAACAAAAAACCCCCGCAGTGATCAGATTTGGAAGACCTCTCGTGCTCAGCACCAGCAGGGCCGCCAAATCCGAAAGACAATGCTGAAAACCATGATTCGATCCGAGAGGGGCAGACAGATGACTTAAGAAGTGGTCCATACATTGACCCAGACAGCAGTGGGAAGGGTATAGAAAAGATGTGCCGATCTATTTATCTTCTCCCTGGCGTGTTCATCAGAAAAGCGAAAATGCGGAAGAAGCCCAAGTTGAAGTGGGGAAAACGCATGGAGCTTCCTGTTGAAGGTGATAGTGCTGTGAAAACTGGAGATGAGGCAGGTGCTAAAGCAGAACCAGCTGATGACGACTATGAGCCACCAGTTCAAGACCCTGTTGAAAATTCTGACTTGTAATGGCGACAAATAAAAGGTCTTACTTGAGGGTGGGGGAGAGAACAATGACGACAACCTAGAATTCTGCTAGTCTAACGCGGCCCAGGTAAGAAAAACCCCAAAACTCAACTGTTATTTAAATCCTTTTAGTAATAGAGAATAGAAATGGTCTAATCAATAATTTTATACAAGAACCCCGAAATATAAAGATAGACGTACTCTGATTGCAACAGGTGGGAGTTCTGCAAATTCAAACTCTTCACGGTCCAGCCTAAGTGGCTTCACGTTTTGAAAATCACTACACTCATATTCTATTAAAATGTATGTTCACTCCAGGACCAGGGCTCTCCCAAGGCCTATTTGTAATAGATAATTTTATGTCAACTTGCAGATATGTAAAAGTGTATGGGTGACATCCAACCTGTCAATCAGGTTACAATCTGACGGTGCCCCCTTGGGGGTGTGGCCTTCACCTAAGGAGGGCTCTGGGAACCTTCCTCTCTCTCCTTCACCTCCTGCTTGCTGGATACCCTGGGAGCTGCCAGAGTCCTGCCATGCTCTCACCGCCTTGCATCCACGCGACTTTGCATGCACCGGCCTGTGATCTCCCTGCATGCTGCATCACTGCATGTGGCTGTGTGAGTCTGAAGAGGGACGTATGGACTTGAGTTGGACTGGGCTGGGATGTTTTCTTTTTTTTAGAATTTAAGGAGAACATTACCATATATGCTTGTGTATAAGTAGAGTTTTCCAGCATATTTTAAATGCAGTTTTTGTGGTAAAATTAGGTGCCTCGGCTGATATTCAGGTCGGCTTATACTGGAGTATTTTTTAAAAAAAATCATTTTATTGGGGGCTCTTATAACAACCCATATATCAATTGTATTGAGCATTATTTGTACATATTTTGCCATCATCATTTTCTAAACATTTACTTTCCATTTGAGTCCTTGGTATCAGCTCCTCTTTTTTTCCTCCCTCCCTCCCAGGGCATGTTTTCTTAATATATAATTACTTCTTGATATAAAGCTCTCTCTTGCATATATGAGTGTCGCTGAATTTGTTTCTCTAGTCAACCCGGCCTAACATACTATTCTACCAGTAGTCTTGCGGACTTAAAATATTTTCCCTGAAATGTCCAACTGCCGTCCTGTGATTCTCATCTACCAAGGGCAGATACCATGATGTTTAGGTCCATTGGGTGCGTTGCTGGGGTTAAAGGGCAGCAGTGCAATGGGTTCTCTTATATATGGCCTTCCTGGTCCTCAGTTTTTAATTCTGCCAAAAAACAACAGGTTGGGTCAGTTTGCTCCATGACTGGTCTACTTTGCCCACCTCGTAGGGACTGGTCGGTTCACTAGCAAAGGTGGTGTGCAAAATCACCATACAGGATTCAGTGACGTGTAATCCATTGAGGCTCGTGATCTTGTTGGAAGGACCATACCATGAAACCATCAAGGAACTTGCTTCCATAAGCTGTTACCCACACAGGTTTTCTAGAAGTGAGGTTAAAAACCTCAAGATCAAAGAGAGTCTGGAGTAGAGTGGTGTGGACCCAGGGAGCCTGTGCAGAGAGCCTCCTAGAAGCAGTAAACAGTCAAAGACTGTAGCACTCAAGATGATGAGGGCTGGGAATTGCCCCAGCAGGTGACGAGAGGCCCAGCGGGGCCATGATGGCAGTGGCGGAGGGCTCAGAAGGCCTGCAGGTTGAGGCAGCTTACACAGCTCCTGTAGCGGCTATGAGTTGGGTCAGTCAGAAGAGAGAATTGGTGAGAGAAAGCAACTAAGAACCGAGCAGCTGTTAAAGTGGCCATGAGCTGGGCCAGTTAGTAGCGGAGAGGCCTGACAACAGCAGAGGCAATGAGAGAATTGTCCTGGTTGGAAGCCGTCTCGCACTGAAGACAATCTTGCTCATGTGCTTCCTGACCTTGCTTCCAAGTTGATCTTGTTACTTCCAAGTGATTCCAGTCCTGAGCTGTAGTCTGTTACTTCCAAAACAAACATGTAACTGCGTCATGATCTGAGAGTTCTACATGGCCAGTGCAATGGAGTACTGAAATAAGGCATGGCGGTCAAGGGAGGGTGATGAAGTTGGAATGGTATTACGACTGATCTCCACCTCATATAAACCAGCTTTGTGCCGATCCTGATTCTTACTCCTGGAGAATTGAGGAAATGTCTATGCTGCACGCAGAGACAGTTCCCAATTTACAGCTGAGGCGTCGTGTTGCCTGAAGAAGAGAAAGACCTGAAAGTATTGATCTAATCACCATTTTTAAGACACAACTCACCGTCACCGATTCGATTTGGACTCACAGTGCCCTATAGGAAAGGGTAGGGCCGCCTTAGTGGGTTTCTGAGACGCTCTTTACAGGAGTAGGAAGTCTCATCTTTCCCTCCAGGAGTGGCTGGTGGTTTCAAACTTAAAAATACAACATAACACACAACATTCCTAGCCCAAATTCTAAGCATTCCTTTAGAAATTGATCAGCTTACTGCCACTGAATTTATACTAGACTTCATTCAAAAACTTCCACTTCCGAACATAAAAATAAAACCATGAAAGAAGCTGTAAATATGTACAAGTCCTGGAGAGCATATATTATTAAGAGTGGTTACTGGAGTGGGGGAGAAATGATTTACTTTATACTTTAATCTTCACAAGAAGCACTGCTGTTTAAACCAAAACGAGAGGGGGGAAAAATCTACCTTTTAGTATTTTGATGAATTTCTCTCAATCAGAGATATACAAGGATAAGTAAAAAGTATAGCTACTAGGGTTTTTGCTGAAGATAATTTAAAATGGCTCTAACAATATGCTGCCAGAAACGCAAGCCAGATTCAGAATAGGATGTGGAACAAATGCTGACATCATCACTACTGACATCAGCTGGATCTTGAAAGCTGAGACTACCAGAAGGATGCTTATTTGTGCTTTACTGCCTATGCAAAGGCATTCAACTCTGGATTATAACAAACATGGACAACATGAGCACAAACAGAAGTTCTAGAACACATCATTGTGCTCATGTGGTGCCTGCACATAGGCCAAGAGACAACTGTTTAAACAGAACAAGGGAATACTACCTGGTTTAAAATTCGGAACAGTGTGCATCCTTTCACCAGATATACTGAATCATATGCTCAGCAAATAATGTGAGAAGCTGGCCTATATAAAGAAGAACATGGCACCATGAACGGAGGAAGGCTTATTAACAACAGATGCGGACAGCACACACTGCTTACTGGAAGTGAGGAGGACTTGAACACTTGTCAAAGATCAAGGGTGGCAGCCTTCAATATCGATTACAACTCAATGTAAAGAAAACCCAAATCCTCATAATAAACAGAGAAAAGATGGACACTGTCAAGGGTTTCATTTTACTTGGCTCCACAACCAACGCCTGAGAGTGCAGCAGTCACAGAATCAGTCAACATATCGCACAGAGTAAATCTGTTGCACGGGACCTCTTTAAAGTGTTAAAGGGCAAAGATGTCACTTTGCAGACTAAGGTACACCCGACACAAGCCATGATATTTTCAATCACATAATATGCATGCAAAAGCTGGAGAATAAATAAGAAAGACCAAAGAATTGATGTCTTTAAATCATGGTGTCGGTGAAGACTACTTGACGTACTGTGGGCTGCCCAACAAAACATGAACAAATACAATTAGAAGCAAGGACGATGAGACTCTGTCTCACGTATTTGGATGCTATCAGGAGGGGCCAGTACCGGGGAAGGATGTCATGCTTGGTAAGGCAGAGGAAGACCCTCAAGGAGAAGAACTGACACAGCGGCTGCAGCAACGGGCCCCAACACAGCAGCGACTGTGAGAGAGGGTGGCGCAGGGCTGAGTAGCGCTTCACCTGCACATAGGGTGCTTGTGACTTAGAACCAACCCAACAGCACTTAAGAACCACCACCGGCGAACGATCTGAAATAAGAATCTTTCCAACAGCATCGAAAATAGAATACTTCAGAATACAAAAATAGAATACTTCAGAATACAAGACTGCACCTGGAAAACTACAAAAGATGCAAATCGGAAGATGTAATACCAATAAGTTGGTCATGTTTCCCAGATGGCCTTGCCGGGGTCCTCAAACTACGGCCCGTGGGCCACATGCTGCTCCCCAAGGACATTTATCCGGCCCGCCGGGTGTTTTTGCTCAGTTGTCATATCACTTCAAAAGAAGATATGCGCAGTGTGCATAGGAATTTGTTCATAGTTGTTTTTAAAACTATAGTCCGGCCCTCCAATGGGTCTGAGGGACAGTGAACTGGCCCCCTGTTTAAAAAGTTTAAGGACCCCTAGCTAGAGATTCAAGACTCTCTATCAAAACTACTACAGTCTTTTTGTCAGGAAGAGAAAAGTGGGTTTTAAAGTTCATGGAATGACAAGGGCACTCAAATAGCCAAAACTTCAGTTATGAAGAAAGAGAAGACTATCCTGGCTACAAATCTTACTACAAAAAGCTACTGTTATCAATCAGTGCAATCCTGTTTTAAGGATAAGCATATATGTCAGTGGACTAGAATCCAAAAACAAACTCATATGTCTATCATCAATTGATTTCCTTCTCCTAAATCTTACAATTTAGTGATGGATTGGTTTCTTTTTACAGGATGAGAATATCACTCAATGAGCAAAGAATAGTTTCTTTAACAAATGACACCCAGCAAGCGACTTGTACATCCATGACTGACAAAAATCTTCTGGAACGGGTGATGATGGTGAGGGATTATGAATGTACTGTGTACCAATGAACTGAAAAATTTTAAATGGATAAAATAGTGTATTTCATTATGTAACTTTTACAACTTTCCCCACTGAACGTACGCTGCTCCCCAACACTTAAGAATAGTCCTCAAGACCTGCCTTGAACTTCCTCTTTTATCTCACTGTCCCAGCCCCCCCATGCATGACATCCTCACTGGTTTTGAACAATTCAGATTGCTGCAATCCAGGCGATATCTACTGCTTGGTAACGAACTCTGCTCAAACCTTTATTCAACAAATAGTTGAGTGAGTCCCCTGTTTTCCAGACAGTGTATTAGGTACTCACAACAAATTCACAGCCATCGAGTTGATTCTGACCCCTGGTGACCACTGTGAATTTCTCTCTTTTTTTCTTTCAAAACCATTTTATTGGGAGTTAATACAGATATCCTATCATTTCACAGTTCAATCACATCAAACAGAATTGTACAACTGCTACCAAGTTTCAAAGGATTCTCTTCCTTCTTGAACTCCTTGATATCAGCTCCCCTTTACTTACACAATGTGGGTTTCTGAAACTAACTCTTCTCAGGAGTAGAAAGCCTATCTTTCTCCTGTGGAGCCACTAGTGGCTTCAAGCAAATGACCTTGGCATTAGCAGACCAACATGTAACCACTATGCCACCAGGGCTCCTGTGTTAGAACTAGAAATATAGTAATAAAGAACAACAACAAAAAAGTCAAAGTCCCTGCCTTCAGGAACTCTTAATCTAAGCAGGCATGGTAAAAGGCATTAAACGGGCACAGTGCGTTATGTAACTGAAATGAGTAGGTGCCCCCAGGTAGAATAGGATGCCATGGCAGCACATCACAGAAGGCCCCTCCTTAACAACTAGGACGGGAAGGAAGGGTAGGAGAAGGGTTTCCTAAGAAGATACATTTCAGCAGAGCCCTGAAGGATAGGAAGTGAGTTAAGAGTAGAAGCGCCCTAGTAGACATCCTTGGGGCAGGTCATGGGGATGCTAGGCCTGGAGAGAGGTGAAGCTCTTAGCTGGCACTCACACCCACTTGGCTCAAGCGCCCACTCTCCCTGCCCTGAACATAGCGGTCCAGGGGCTCAGAGATCTAGAATTGCTCTTAGTAATTTTTCAGAAGACCATTCTACTTTCGTTCTCTGAGAAACTAAGGTCCCGGTTCCATCCCTTTACAAGCCTTTTCTTGCGTTCCCTCCTTCGTGCTTTCGGTTCCCTCCTTCGTGCTTTCGGTGCGTGGACAACACACCTTTGTTTTGTGTCTGGCTCTGGAAGGAGTCCCTGCTGATGGATCCCCCAAAGTCTACAGAGCTGCCCTGTCAGTGGGCTGCAGGGCGCGCAAGGAGCGGGTGCTGGGTCAGTTGGGGAATGATCACGTGAAGTTGGCCTTAAACTTGACCTGAAAGCCCAAGTTAGGGGAGTTTGGTCAGGAGTTCCCAACCCTCATTTAGGAGCCAGTGCCCCAGGAGAGCCTGAAAAGCAAACTAAGTTAGGGAAGCGCTGCCCCGGGAGGTGGGGCTGCGCGGCCGATCAGAGTTTACAGTAAGTAAGCGAAACGTCCCAGCTACATTGAAAATGACTGGAGTCCGGGGCGAGCTTGCTGCCCGGGGAACCAGCCTGGAGGCCACCGCACGAGCCTAGCCCGGGGAGGCGGGAGGCGGGGAGGGGTCCCCGAAATGAAAGCCGGGTGCGGCTCGGTGGGTCGGGCTCCGAGGCGCGGGGATCAGAAACGCGCCTTCTTACCCGCCTCATCCGGCTGTTGGAGAGCAGATCGGCGATGCCCTTGGCAGCGTCGTTTTTCTCCGCCACGCACAGGACTCTCCGCGCCCCTCGGAAGGCCATTTCCAAAGCGGCGCGGGTCAACGCGCGGGCTCCAGGTCGTGGCAGCCGCCAACGCGCGCAGCGGGCAGCCGGGAAAATCATCCCCGGGCCCCGCGCATGCTAGGGGAGCTGGCCGAGGCCCAGCCGCCGCTCGCTGAGGGGGGACGAGCGGCTCCAGAGCCGCTCGCGTCCCGGCTGCCTCCTCACCAGCCCGCGGGGCGAGCGCCGGGCCGCGGGACCCGGGCAACTCCTCACGCTCGCGCGCGCCGTCCTCCGCCAGCCGACAGGGCAACGAGCTGGTTTCGTCCCGCGAAGTCAGCGCTCCGCGGCCCCGCCCCCTGCGGCGCGCGCGCGCACCACCTTTCCCCTGGGTACCCGGAAGTCCACGCGAACGCTTCCGGGTCACGGGCGCCAACGCCGCGGGTCACGTGACACCAAGATGGCGGCGCCGCGCTAGCTGGTGCCCGACTGTGGCGTCCCCAGAGCCGCAACGGTTTCTGCTGTCCGGTCGGGAGGGCGGCAGTCGCTTGACTGAGCCCGGCGACGGCTCGTAGTCCGTCCCTAGACACCCGTGCGGGCTGAGCTGTTAGCGGCGCGGTGGATTTTAGAGCAGCGCCGGTGACCTCGCTGCAGGTGCTTCGCGCCGCGATCGCCTCCGAGGTGGAGGGCGACCACCTTCCGTGGGTTCCGGAGCCTGACAGACCTTGGGGTACCTGAATCCGCCGAGGGCTCCGGAGGAGCGACATCTCTGTGGGAGTTTGTGTCCTCGCGTGTGCCGGGGCAGTCTAGGATTCCTCGGGGCTCAAACGAGACCACCGGGACTAAGCTTCCTCCTCCAGAGGCCCGGCTTCCCCGCGTCGATTACTGCCTTCTTTTCAGCCCCTCTCCATGTTCTCCTCACACATCTGGAAATATGATCAGCGCCCCTGACGTGGTGGCCTTCACCAAAGAGGACGAGTACGAGGAGGAGCCTTACAATGAGCCGGCCCTGCCCGAGGAGTACTCGGTGCCGCTGTTCCCCTTCGCCAGCCAGGGTGCCAACCCATGGTCCAAACTGTCCGGGGCCAAGTTCTCCCGGGACTTCATTCTCATTTCTGAGTTCTCCGAACAGGTGGGACCGCAACCCTTGCTGACTATCCCCAATGACACCAAAGTGTTTGGCACCTTTGATCTCAATTATTTTTCCCTGCGGATCATGTCTGTGGATTATCAGGCCTCCTTCGTGGGCCATCCCCCTGGCTCGGCCTATCCCAAGCTGAATTTTGTGGAGGACTCCAAGGTGGTGCTAGGGGACTCCAAGGAGGGAGCCTTTGCATACGTGCATCACCTCACCCTCTATGACCTGGAGGCCCGTGGCTTCGTGAGGCCCTTTTGCATGGCTTATATCTCGGCAGACCAGCACAAAATCATGCAGCAGTTCCAGGAGCTGTCGGCTGAATTTTCTAAAGCTTCTGAGTGCTTGAAGACAGGTAATAGGAAAGCATTTGCTGGAGAGCTTGAAAAAAAGCTGCGAGACTTGGATTACACCAGGACAGTGCTGCACACAGAAACTGAGATCCAGAAGAAAGCTAACGACAAAGGCTTTTATTCATCTCAGGCGATTGAGAAAGCCAACGAACTGGCCAGCGTGGAGAAGTCCATCATTGAACATCAGGACCTGCTGAAGCAGATTCGTTCATACCCCTATCGGAAGTTGAAGGGGTCTGATCTGAGTGCTGGGGCGGCAGAGGGCTCCTCCCAGGATCAGGCTGGACAGGCATCCACTACCTCTGACCCTGACGAGCCTGTGGACACAGAAGTGTACGCTAGCCGACCAGACTACACTCCCAAACTCATCAAAGCCAAGTCCACCAAGTGTTTTGACAAGAAGCTGAAGACCTTGGAAGAGCTCTGCGATACTGAGTACTTCACCCAGACGCTGGCTCAGCTCAGCCACATTGAGCACATGTTCAGAGGAGACCTGTGCTACCTCTTGACCAGCCAGATCGACAGAGTCCTGCTACAGCAACAGCACATCACAAATTTCCTCTTTGAAGACTTTGTGGAGGTTGCTGACAGGGTGGTAGAGAAAGAAGGTAGTGCACCCCTTGAGCCTAGTCAAGACAGGCCACCTTCCAGGTCTCTGGAAGAATGTCTGATTCCCAAAGTGTTAATCAGTGTTGGTTCTTACAAATCAAGTGTGGAGTCTGTGCTGATCAAGATGGAGCAGGAACTTGGAAATGAGTACAAGGAAGTGGAGGTGACAGAAGTGAGCAATTTTGACCCCCAGGAGAACTTGGACTATCTGGATATGGACATGAAAGGGAGTATCAGCAGTGGTGAAAGCATTGAGGTCCTAGGAACTGAGAAGTCCACGTCTGTACTTCCCAAGTCTGACAGCCAGGCTAGCCTCACAGTACCACTGAGCCCCCAGGTGGTCCGGAGCAAGGCGGTTAGCCACAGGACCATCAGCGAGGACAGTATCGAAGTCCTCAGCACCTGCCCCTCTGAGGCTCTCATCCCTGAAGACTTTAAGGCCAGCTACCCAAGTGCCATTAACGAAGAGGAAGCATATCCAGATGACAGTGAGGGAGCCATCCACTTCGAGGCCAGCACTCGCCCTCCTGCTCTGGGGGAGGCAGAAGAGGGCAGCTTAGAAAACGCTCCGTCACACACCGACTCCTCTTGCTGTATTGGGAAGGAGACTGACAGTTTGCTTGTGCCACTTCCCACTTCAGCCCTCAAGCTCTCTGATGACAATAGTGTGGTGAGCATCCCCCCACAACGCTACAGGCAGAAAGACCCAGGGTTCCATGTGGACTTTACAGTGGAAAACGTCCACCCTGCTTCCCGCGATAACAGTTCTGAAAGCTTTCCCCCTTATGAACTGGACCCTAGCTGCCTGCCGGCTAGCCGGGATGTCAGTAAGACCAGCCTGGACAACTACTCAGATTCTACCAGCTATGTTAGCAGTGTGGCCTCTACCAGCTCACATAGGACTCCTTCCTCTGCACATCCCACCGGCTTCTCTTCTGAGAGACACAAAAAGAGGGCTGGCCAGAATGCCTTAAAATTCATCCGCCAGTACCCCTTTGCCCACCCAGCCATCTACTCCCTGCTCAGCGGGAGGACACTTGTGGTCCTGGGAGAGGATGAGACCATCGTCAGGAAGCTTGTGACAGCACTGTCCATCTTTGTCCCCAACTATGGCCGCTATGCCAAGCCTGTGAAGCACTGGGTCTCCTCCCCTTTGCACATTACCGATTTTCAGAAGTGGAAGCTGATTGGCCTGCAGAGGTAACGGCACACGGAATGGGGAAGGGCTCTGTCCAGTTAGAGATGAGGGAGACCTCAAATACACATCTCTTTGTGCGAGGTAGATCCAGATTCAGGGACCTGTGGCTTCTAGATGGTTTCCTTTACCAGCTCACAGAGTTAATGTACTTTTGGTAAATCATTCCCCTTCCCTGCCCTTCGACTTCAGTGTTTGACTTGCCTTTCTAAGTGGTTTGCAACTCTGTTGTGTCAGAATTACTTGGAGAATTTTTAAAATCACAGACTCCAGGCACCATTCCTAGAGACTCTGAATCAGTTAGGGTGGGGAAAGACATTAACTTTTTCTGTATACAGCAAAATTTGAGGATAACTACACTGTAAGACTTCGAGTCCTTCCTGTAAATGACTGAGAAAAGATGTCCTCAGAGGTTGTGGTAGGTGAAGTTCTTCTGTTCTGTTTGCTCAAGGAGCTTGTCTGAATGAGGAAATGGAATAACCAGGCCCGTCTTACCCTTTGAGTACTTTAGATTTCATTTCCCTGTGCTGTGCACTTCTGCTTTGGGAGTTTCCTCTGTGCAAATACTATTTAATGAATTAAGTATTGCTAAGGGGCTATTCACAGAGCTCTGGGGGTGCTGATGGGAAGGTCGGTGATTCGGATCCACCAGTTGCGCTGTTCTTGTAAGATGTATAGCCTGGGAAACCATATGCAGTTGGAATGGACTCAGTGACAGAGGATTTGGGGTTTTTTTTGCAAGGGACTCTTAAAAAGGAGTCTGGATGGTGCTGTGTGTCAGGCACTGGGCTACTAACCACGAGGTCGGTGATTCAAACGTACCAGCTGCTCTGTGGAAGAAATATGAGGCTGCCGGCTTCTGTGCAGATTTTGTCTCAGGAACACTAGGGAACAGTTGTACTTGGCCCTATAGGGTTACTGTGAGACGTGGTAGTGGGGAAGGGCTCTTTCCCTGGGCATGCACTATGCTGCCTTCAGTCTGATGCCGCGGTTTCTTGAGCAGGGAGAATGAACATGGAACCAAACAGACACACACACACACACACTCTACTGGACTGCAGCACAAAATAGACACCGACAGAGACGTACAAACTGCAGCCCTGACGGACCACAGCGCTTTATTTTAAATACTAAATATTGGCAGTGTTCCCAGAAAAGTTTGCTATTCCCATGCTTGAATTTCTCATAGCCTTGAGCGTGAGTTCCGTATCTCAGCCTGTACCACTTTTGTTTACTTTCTACCAGGGAACGCTGTTTGCAGCTGCCTTCCCAAATTCCTTACCGTTTGCAGTAAGAAAGCAGTTTGTGAGAACCAGCTAGGGCAGACGCTAGTGCACTGTCCTAGACAGATACATGACACGAGACATGGTCCTCCTTACATGACTTCTTCACAGTCACTGCCAGACAAGCCACTTGACATTCCTTCTCTGAGCTCTGCTCTCCTTGTTGGTAAAATCAAAGTCCCTCTTGACTGCCTGCCCTTCCCGTGTTCTGTACCTCAAACCAAACTCACTGCCAGCGGATCGATTCTGACGCATAAAGTGACCCTATAGTACAGGGCAGAACTCAAACGGCCCCTGTGAGTTCCCGAGATTGTAACTCTACAGGAGTAGAACGTCCTTGTTCTCTCTCGGAGCAACTGGTGGCTTAGAACTGCTGACTTCAGTTAGCAGCCCGCTGTGTGACCACTACGCAACCAGGGAATGTAGTGAAATTTGCCAGATGAAATGAGAAATTCTTTGAATTTTTCAGGAGTAATGAGATGATCATCCCCTCTTAGGGAAGTCCCACGGAGCTTTCTCTAGCCCTTGTTGTGCTAGGTTTTACCCTGGGGTAGTCCTGAGGGTTTGAGTCCCTTGTTGAGCATCAGCTAACAGTCATGTAGCTGCGAGGGGTAGAGGGGGAGTAGAGAGGGGACGATCTGACCCTACCTCTGAACGACAATTCATTCATGGGGTGGGTTTGGGCTTCAGCATTCTAGGCCTTAGTTTCCTCCTTAGGAAGTAAGCGGCTTGGATCAGAGTGATCATTTGCCAAGTATTTACGGAGGTGTGTTGAGTGCCAGGCACTGTGCCCAGTGCAAGAATGACAAGGTGAGTCTGTCATGGCAGCAGGATGGTAGGAGGGGCACGGTCTGCAGGGTCAGCCCGGATCCCAGACACAGCTGTGTCATGGCTGTGGAACGTGCAGTTGGGCAACTCTGGGGAGGAGGTTTCCACAGCTGCAGCTGGAGCTCATAAGACCTGCCCCGTGATTAAGTCTGTCCAAGGGCCTCTCACGTTTGATCCCAACTAACTAGTGGGATCTCTCACCAGCCAGACTAAAGCACAGCCCAGAAAACAGACTCTAAACAATGACACCCCCCACCAAAGAAACCCAAAAGAAACCGAGACAGTTCCTTGAGATCTTTTCAAAGAATGCCAAATTGGGGAGTAATTATTTCTCCCGTCAAACTCTCCTTCTCAAACCCGAGTGTGCACCAATGTTAGTCATTGGGAATGGCTGTCCCAGAGGATCCTGCTCAGGCATGGGGGTGACGGGACCGCGGTCCCTGGGGAACATGTCACTAAGGATCAGCTGAGAGGCCAAGAGGAGTGAAAGTGCACTTGATACAGCTCCCCGGCCAGAGAATTCCTGGGGGAAGGTGAGCAATGGAGGTCAAGTGCTACAAGAGTTACGTCCTTGGCAGTATGGCAGACTTGGGAGGTGGGGTGAGTGCCAGCCCTAGGCTGCCCCTGGGCTGTTGTGCAAACGTCAGTCAGGTCACTTATTCCCGCATTCGCCAGAGTTCGTAAATGCCTCTGAGAGTGGGGCTGACAGTACGCACTGCCTGGAGGTGAGAGGGCTCAGGTACGTGGTGTAGAAAGCCTGGTGTAGAAAAAGGTGCCAAGCCACACCCACAGTCGCTGCCAGCACAGAGCTGAGGTCACCTTCAAGCTTCCCACTAGGGCTCTGCAATGCTTGTGCCCCCAGACACCGCCTCTGCAGTCTTTGTCTCCCACCTCTGGGACCCTGAGCTGGCTCTTGCCTGGGTCTGGAGGGCTTTCTGCTTTCTCCAATGCCACCTTGGCCATGTTTCCATCCCGTCGGGACCCTGCGTGCAGGTCTCCTCCCAACCAAACATCCCGTTTAGGACAAGAATTCCAGGCTTGTTTTCATTCCATTCACATGCGATTAATACTTGTGAGGTGTATGAAAAGAGAGCAAAACTCAAAAGGGAAAAAATGTTGGCCCCAAGTTACTGTCAGATTCTTTTAAAAAATTCCTTAGGTTTTTTTCAGAGGTGTGCTAGACAGTCTGATCATCTGGCTCTTTCTCAGACTCTGTAGAAGTGGTTCTCAACTTTCCTAATGCCGTGACCCTTTAATACAGTTCCTCATGTTGTGGTGACCCCCAACCATAAAATTATTTTCATTGCTACTTGATAGCTGTCACTTTGCTACTGTTAGGAATCGGGCGACCCCTGTGAAAGGGTCATTCGACTCCCAAAGGGGTCACGACACACAGGTTGCAAACTGCTGCTTTACAAGATCATGCCAGCCTTGCGAAAACTAGTCTAGAGGAGGCAGTTTACGAAGCAGCATGTTAAGGCTGACCACTTTGACTTTCTCTCTTCATGGGAGCATGCTTCCTGCCTGTATCAGGCAGTGGGGGCCTCTGACCCAAGCAGCCCTGACCCTACCTTTAGAAGTACCCTGGTAAGTGCCAGGCTGTAAGTAATAGTAATGATAATCAGGGCTAGCACTTAGCTCCTAGTAAGAGCCAGGAAGTATAGCTCGAAAGCTCCTTAGAGCAGCAGTTCTCAAGCTGTGGGTCGCGACCCCTTTGGGTTGCCCGATTCCTAATAGTAGCAAAATGACAGTTATGAACTAGCAACGAAAATAATTTTATGGTTGGGGAGGTGGGGGTCACAACATGAGGAACTGTATTAAAGGGTCGCAGCAGTAGGAAGGTTGAAAACCACTGCCTTAGAAGCAAGGTTGGCGAGACTTAGTCTCACATACTTGGCACATGTTACCAGGAGAGAGCAGTCCTTGGAAAGGACATCATGCCTGTTAAAGTAGAGGGACAGCAAAAAGGAGGAAGGCCTTTTTGGGGATTGACACACTGGCTGCAGCAACGGGCTCAAACATGAGAACGATTGTGAGGATGGGGCAGTGTCTTGTTCTGTTGTACATCGGGTTACTCTGAGTCACAACAGACTCGGCACCTCACAACAAGGGTCCAGGCACCACTGTGAGTACAGCTCATTTAATCCCAGCAGCAACCTCATAAGGTGTAGGTACTGTTAGCCTCCGTCCTGTAGATGAGTCTCTAAGAGGCTCAGCAATGTTGCCAAAGTCACACAGCAAAGAAGAGGCCCGCGCATAAGAGACATTTATTCCAGGGTGCAGGTGCGGGAAGGCTGGGAAAAGTTCCCAGTGACCAGCTGGAATAAAGCAAGTACAAAGGGTGATTCTAGGCAGGATAAACAGCTCCAGGGCTTGAGGCCCTACAGAAAGTGCAGCCCAGGTAGGGAGCCCATGGGTGAAGCCTCAGATGTGACTAGGAGTCAGTCCAGGAAGGGCTTGCAGGCTCTGCCTAAATGTTTGGAGCTATCTGAAAATCACGGTAATCAATCGGATTTGTCTTCCAGAAAGTCAGCAAGTGCTGGTGGGTGGAGCTGCCTCTGCCTCTGTCCTCTGCTCTTCACTTCCTGCTGACCTGTGCTTGTCTGTTTCAGAGTGGCCTCCCCTGCCAGTGCTGGCACCCTGCAGGCCCTGAGCCGCTATAGCCGCTACACGAGCATCCTGGATCTGGACAACAAGACCCTGCGCTGCCCACTGTACAGAGGTACCCTT
This sequence comes from Echinops telfairi, assembly GCF_000313985.2. Classification (NCBI taxonomy): domain Eukaryota; kingdom Metazoa; phylum Chordata; class Mammalia; order Afrosoricida; family Tenrecidae; genus Echinops; species Echinops telfairi. The sequence goes on along the minus strand of NW_022105908.1, from coordinate 15,572,610 downwards.
GTGCCCCGGCTGGCTGACCATCGCACCCAGATCAAGCGGGGCAGCACCTACTACATGCATGTCCAGAGCATGCTCACCCAGCTCTGCTCCAAGGCCTTCCTGTACACCTTCTGCCACCACCTGCATCTGCCTGCCCAGGACCGGGAGACACAGGAACTGGTGGCCAGTCGCCAGATGAGCTTCCTAAAGCTGAATCTGGGCCTGGTGAATGAGGATGTTAAAGTGGTTCAGTACCTGGCTGAGCTGCTGAAGCTGCAGTACATACAGGAGTCTCCGGGGATTGGCCACCCCGTGCTCAGGTTTGACTATGTCCCCAGCTTTTTGTATAAAATCTGAGGTTGGTCCCAGCCTTGTGACCAAGACCTGTGACTCAGGGCAGAGAGGTTTTGGGAGGGGAGCGTGGTTGGCCTGACCAAGCAGTTAACCTGAGCTTGATTGCTGATAGACTTCTGGTGGCATCAGCGGGAAGGAAATCAAGTGGACCACTGTGACTCTTAGGATTCTGGGCAGCTGGAAGGATGGCTAAGGGCGGAGAGGAGAGCCTGGTTCTCTCGGAAGATGTCTGGAAGGGCAGTAACAGGCACAAGATTGGGGGTGGCCCTTGGCTTCCTGAGAACTGGTACCAGTGAAGGAGAATCAGCAATCCCTCAGGTGGGTGGGCAAGGCGTGGGAGACCAGAGGCTCAATGGAGAAGCTCAGTCATGATCAGCACCTGCTGACACAGGGGTGTCAGAATGAGCAGGTGGAAGTCGGAACCACAGAACACACGGCCTCATTCACACCCAGCTGGAACCCCTGAACAAGTGAGGACGAGGGGTGAGCTGGCCCCCCAGCTGCAACGTCTGTGGACCTCACAGCTTTCTGGGCCCTGCACTGCAGAGAATGAGAGAAGGGGTGAGCACTTCCTGTCCTGGTTTCCTCCCTCAGAGATACCGGCAAACACGATGTCTGGGCCTGAGCTGCTGGGTCCTGATGGAAGAGGCTGTGCTCTGAGAGGCAAAGCACCCAGGGGCAGGCAGGGCAGGGCTGCCTGCGGCTGTCCCCACTGTCCTCTTCATTACGGGTGTGCTGCACCCACCAGTCTTTCCCGCCAGAGGGAGCCATCACTTTCCTTTCATAAAAGGTCTGCAGAAATATTCAAAATCAGCAACAGCCCCCCACCCCGGCCACCCCCCTCTCACACACTCTCCAGTCCGCTCATCTTGCAACCACAGTACTACCTCGCATGGATGGGGTCTGACAGCATTTTGCCCACTCCCCAGCAGTGATTGTGGGAGAGATTTCCTGTAGAAGCCAGGCTCCTTTCTCTGCCTCCACTGCCCTTCCCCACCTAAGTCCCATCTTCACAGAAGGCATTTTGCCACTAAAGAAAGTCCACCCATTCTCCCCGCTTACCCACCTCGACCATGACCTGCAGCCCTCCCTCCTCCCAGTGGTTCCTTGTAGGATCAACACCAAGCCTGTCAAGGGAGGAGTTCCTATAACTGCGGTTTTAGAGCATTTTTTAAAAGCGGGTTTTCCCCGTAATTGGGGAAAACTTCAGGTCTTACTGCTGCTTCTTAGTTTGTTCCGAGACAAAAGGTGATGGCTGGGCCTGAATCGGCCGCAGTGGCTGCTCCTGGCCATGTGTACATGTGCATTTACTGAGCACTGCCTGCAGTGTCACTGGCCCACCTTTGGGTAGCACCATTGAGGTCACCGAGGGATGCCGCACATAGCCAGGGCCTGCTTGCCACCCTCCGTCACACAGGTGTCTGCACAGAAGCACTGTGGGCGTCCAGCCAGCAGCCCCTCTTCCCTTGCAGGGCAGTGGCTCTGCACGAGGCTGCCATCAAGACCTTTTGTGGCAGATGGCATTGCCCACACTGCATCACTCCCTTTGTACCTGTGCCCCTCTGTGTTCACAGACGGGTGGCTGCCGTCTCGCTGTGAAGTGTCCACTGTTTGCACAGAAGGCCAATTCTGCCGTCACCTTCCCCTGTCGCCCTGCCCCTCCCTGGTATTTAAGTGCTGCTTCATTCCTAACTGGGTAGTCAACAGCTGTCTCATGCATCCGAGGGCATGGCGGTGCACTGTTTTATCTTAAAGGTCTGTGGAGTCCAAGCGACAAGAACGTGACTGCTGGCACTCCCACCACTGTTTTGTCCCCACGCCTGCAGCAACGTGGACGCCTGCACTCACGGGGCTGCTCACTGAGAAACGCACAGGCAGCCGATTCGCGTCTGGCCAATGCTGAAATGCAGCCATCCTGGGCCTTCTAGAAGAGCTAAAGCCGTGCCCTGCAGTGATCTCTGCGGACAGCTGCTTTGAAGGGTGTTCGCCCAGAGACCCGAGGGCAATTCAGAAGGTTGACAGGGCTCTCAGTAAAAGACCAGTTAGGGTGAACAGAGCTGTTTTCCTGTGCACAGAGGGGCAAACCAGGAGTGTATCTCACCTGAGTTCTCATCACTGGGAAGGTGGCATTGCTGAATACTGAACAGTAGTTGATCCGCAGGATTTCACGTTGGTTAAAAAAGTACCTTTTTGGTGTGGCAGTTTCAAAGGATGACTGGATGCCAGAAACCTAGTTCATGAAGGGGTGCTGATCCGAGGCTTGAGTTCAGGCAGAGGTGTTCAAAGCCTCGCAGCTCTGCTTCCTCCCAGCCCGGCGCCATTCAGAGCTACTAGGAAAGTCTTGCATCTAAAACTGTCGGCAGTGGGGAGACCGATGCATTGGGGCTGATCTTTCCCAGAAATTCCACTGGTGGTTTTTCCTTTAGAAATAGGTGAATAAGTCATAATAAAGCATCCAAAAAAAAAAAAAAGTTTCAGAAAACAACAGTGCCTGCCATTTATGACTTCTTGAGTCACCACTGTCATGTTCTAGGCCAGGCACTGAAACCCCGTGCTTGTCTGAGGTTTATTTCAACTTCACTTAGAAGCTGTTACCCGCCTCCTGCCCACCCCCTTTGACGAGTTGTCCATGGGAAGAGGAGACTGATCAACTCGCAGTGAGGCCCTCGTGGTTTTAGAAGCTCCATTGTAGCCATCGAGCCCGTGTGATAGGTAACCCTAGCCTGACACCTATTTTCCTGGAAGCCTTTGCTCCCATGGCGGAGATAGGGGATTTTAGAAGTTGAGACCTTTCTGTAATCTAGGATGAGGCTGGCAGCACAGGATGGCCCACTGTAGCTCACCTGCCACCCCTACCCTTCCTGGCATTTGTTTCAGACTAGTGACTCTGCCCAAAGCGTTGTTGGTTCAGTCCCAGTCTCCTGTCCAAGCCCCAGAGGCTGAGGGATGTGCCTTCCCGGCCACTGTTGGGGCTGCTGTGGCTCCCGCAGTGTTGCTCAAGGCAGAAAACACTGCACACTGGACATCTTGTGTGCAGACTGCCCACGTCACCACTGCAAACATGTTCCCCACCCCCAGTGTGGCATGCCCAGCTAGCCTCTAGTGGCGCTGTCTGTCTGCAAGGCAAGCAGCTCATCTTTAGTGGAGAATTTGTGGTGGGTGTGCCTAGCCATGGGAGGGACTGGCCTTCCTCTGGGAGCAATCTGATGGGTCTGGCTTTTGCCCCCCCCCCCCAAGGACACCAGCCAACGGTCTGCTGCCTCCCAACTGTAGTATAAAGGGACCAGATCTGGGGTCCCTTCTGGGCTGTCCCTATTGAGCACTGGTGTAACCCATCTTTATCAGGTTGGATGAAGCCGCAGGGAGGCAGACAAGCGGGAGGTGTTGAAACTGGGCAGCAAACCCACCTGGAAGCATGGGACCTGGCTCAGCTACTGTGAAGGGCATGCACTCTGCCCCATACAGTAGGGCCTCCTGGCAACATCCCCACCGCCGGGGCCTAGTCAAGGCCCTCAATGGTGATGTTCTGGCAGCATAACAGTGCTTCCCTTGCAGGCTGAGATCCGGAGTTTGGCACATCCCGGTGACTGCAGCATCTGCCCTGCCCCCCCAGAGTGAGAACCACCCAGCATCACTGGGCCTGTGCTGCATGGTGACGCTGGGGAGGCAGCGCTACAGGGCACGCCTCTGACCGACATGGGTGGACATGCAGGCTCAATGGAAGTCAATGCTGCCTTAAGGTCGCGGTGAAAAACAGTCTGGGATGAAGTCATGTCTTGTGACTTTTTTCGAAAGCGATTTTATCACTGCATGTTTCTCTGTCCTGTTGGGACTGCCTCACCATGCTAGCAGCGCCAGGTTCTCACGAAGTGGCCCGTGGGAGGGGTTCACCTGACGTGCGTGGTTCCATTTGATAGGTGTCGCTGGACAAGAGTTTAACCAGAGGAAATGCCAAATAAATAGTATGAGAAGTGTACTTTTTGAAAAATTTAATTTATTTGAGTTCAGCTATTTTTGAAATACAAAAAACTGGTTGTATTTTTCAAAGCTATCATTCCTGTAGATGTTCAGTGATTAAAAACTTATGGCCACCCATGTTTTGACCTCAGCTTTGTGAGAAATCACGTTTCTGTGGGAAGGCGAGGAGGCGATGTTTAGTCTCCTGACTGACCACAGAAGGCTCTCCCTGCTGCTGAGATGCCTGCGGGGGTTGGGGGAGGATGCTCCTGGGGCACTTGGCCACTCTGCCCCCAGGCCTTGGTGGATGTGGAGGGCTAAGATCACCGGCTGTTGTCGCACCACCTTTGGGGTGGCACCTTGCATGGCTCGTCTAACTTGGGGCTCTGGTTCAGTGAACACAGCACAGAGGAGCAGCTGCAGACCTCCCATCTTTCCTTAGAGGGATCCGGATCCTGCTTTCCTTGGGTAACCCTGTCAGGGGACCAGAATAGTGAGAATGGGCAGCTCTGGCCAGCTTGCCACCTTGGCAAGTGTGATCTGCCACAGCAAGTCCAGGGAAGGCCCAGTAACCATCAGAATGCCGAGTCTAAAAGTTTTGCCTGACACCTATGTCCATCCAAGTCCAAGGGCATGAAGGCCAACTGGCTTCACAGTATTTCCTGTGTTCTAAGAGTCGGGGGGAATAGCTGTGTGACATTGCGGTTTAAATTTTTTTTTTCTCATCGCGGTTTAAACTTAAGCCCTTTAACAACCTGCCCCAGAATCAGTGTCCCAGAATAGTCGTTACACCCACCATGATTTGTGAAGAAGATACCTGAAGAGGGCTCAGAAGCGAGCCCACTCCGAGGATACAGACTAGCGACTAGGGTCCCTACCGGGGCAGCTCTTTGGCTCCTTGGTGGTGCCCACCCTCCCGGCTCTGTGCTGCACTAGGGGAGGGAGACAAGGAGCAGGCAGCCCCTTTAGGAGTCAGGCAGGCCAGGCAGAGGGAAGAGGGCAGCAAAGCTCTCCACATCCTTCCGGAGGGCACTGACGGCACGCTGGTGCTTCTCGTCACCCGCCAGCTTCTCCCGGAATTCCTTCAGGGTGGCCTTGGTGCCCATCTCTTTCTGAATCTGCAGCGTCAGCTCTATCCCTGCGTTGGAGAGACACAAAGGCACCTGGGCTAGCAGCTGTGCTCCCGCTGCGGCCACCGCCCCGGGGGCAGAAGAGAAGCACGGTGCTTGGAGGCAGGAAAGGGGAGATCGGGGCCTGAGTCCCAAGCACATCTGTCACAATGTCCTCCTCTAGGCGCGAATGCGGACCTCAGCAAAGATTCTTGGAGACACACTTCCTTGGGCAGACACCAGAACCAACGGAAGGCCCTCAGAATGCTTTGCTCAAATGATTGTGGCTCTCCCCTGGCCCTGACACTTGACCTCGAGACCGAAACGTCCTCCGTGGCTGCTGCTGGGCACCCCCGTGGTCATGTTCTGAACCGCCACCAGGCAGACCCCCGCTTGGTGCCCCTTACCTCTGTGGATAAAGTGGGCGACTTGCCGGAATTCTTCTTCCAGGAGTCCTCGGGACGTCAGTGCCGGGGTGCCCAGTCTCAGTCCACTGGGCCGGAGGGCGCTTTTGTCCCCTTTCAAGATAAATGGGGTTCCGTCCTTAATCACCATCCAACTTGCGACCAAGCATGTACCCATGGCCCTGGGGTACAGACTGGGTCTAGCAAGAGGAGTACCACGGACTCAGACTAGGGGCCAAGCCCAGCCATAGGAAGGAGGAACACATTTGGGTGCCTATTTATTTAAAATTTTTTAATCATTTTACTGGGGGGGGCTCTTACAGATCTTATGACAATCCATCATCCAATTGTACTAAGCACACTTAGACATATGTTGCCATCATCACTTCCATACCATTTTCTTTCTGCTTGAGCCCCTTGGGTGCCCCATTTTTAAATGGAGCCCTGGTGGGCTACGCACTGCAGGGTCAGCAGTCAAACCGCCAGCGGCTCTGCAGAAGATAGGCTTTCTAGTCCCTTAAAGAGTTGGTCTCAGAGACCCGTAGGGGCAGTTCTCCCCTGTCCTCTAGGGATGGCAGCAAGTTTGTTTTCAATCGTAATCAGGCTGAAGATGATGCTGACACCTGGCTGGTCCGGGGGCACATCTCAAACATTTTCTTAAGCCACGTGCCTACTTAGCCCCCACCTCCTCTCACACAAATGAACATGCTTCTCCAAGAACCCCATCCTAGGCTGACCTGCTCCCGGCCAGGGTGACGGCCGAGTCTGTAGGAGGGCCCAGGAGAGCGCCTGGATTTAGTTCCCAGGCAGGATAGTGTAACTCCCCTCAGCGGCCCTGGAGAAAGGCAGGCAGGAGATGGGTGGAAGAGGCCAACGAGGAGTCTCACCTGGACAGGTGTTCTTGTTGCAGGCAATAGAACAGGCTTCCAGCACCTTCTCAGCCCTTCCGCCATCAGTGCCTTTGGACCGGAGATCCACAAGAATCAAATGGTTGTCAGAGCCCCCTGGAAACAAAGGTGGGTCTAGAGCAGCAGGCAGACGTCGCCAAAGGGAGAGAAACCGAAGAAACGTGCGAAGGAGATTGCAGCAGATGTGGTCGAACGAGGAGTGAGCATCTACCACATCCTCCAGGAGATTTTCATCCCATGCCAAAACCACGCGGTGGGATGGTTCTGTTGTAGAATCCTCACCTTCCATGTGGGAGACCTGGGTTTGCTGCCTGGCCAGTACACCTTGCGTGACCACTGCCCTGTCAATGGAGGCTTATGATCTGCTATGGTGCTGAGCAGACTTCAGAAAGGCTTTCACCCTGACAGACTAGAACAGCCTGGCAGTCTACTCCCAACAATCGGCCAATGAAAAACCCCCGTGGCTCACAATGGTCTGATCTGCAACTGATGATGCAGCAGGTGCAGACCTGCCGGCCGTTGTACATGGGGTCTCCGCCACTTGGGGGCAGACTCAGTAGGAGCTACCACCAGCAGCTCACGAAAACAATACTCCAAAGGCTAGGAATTTGAGAGAGAGGGCAAAGTAGTTTAAGACGAGGTGATCAATCAGAGGAGGGACAGGAGGCTGAGCGGTAAAATGTCCGCTCTAGCAACAGCATGCTCGGTGTGGCATCTGATTTCTCCCAGGTTATAATGGGCGATTTCGCAAGTGTCCCTGAAAGCAGTCAAAGGCCACCTGTATGGCCTAGTTAGGGACGTGCACAGGCCATGCTGCCACCGCCTCTAATGGTGGCAGAGCAGCTCTGAGTCACCCTTCGCCTACCCAGCCGCGGTGCTGGTCTGTCACGGTTCACCCTGCCTCCTGCATGGAGGTGAGGCGTTGGGGGGGGGGGGGGGGGGGGGGGGGGAGACACTGAGGCAGAGAGAGCTCTGCAGAACCAACCCATGGTCGCGCAGGGGCCCGTCCACACTTGCACCCACTTTTTGAGCTTCTGGATCTTCCCACACAAGACTTGTTAAACCAGGGCTCTTGACCAGGTGGCAATGGGGCTCTTGCCGCACTCAGCCTCTGGGGCGTGTTTCCAGGAGGCGCAAGATACAGCTGAAACCAAGAGCTTAGCACCAGAGCCTCCAGGCCCAGGGTGCCCGTCTCAGCTCTGCTGTGTCAAGAAGCCCAACGTTTTGGACCCTCAGATGCCCATTTGCAAAACAGACCATCAGTTCACAAGGTTGTCGGGAAGCCTGGATAAGGCAGTGGATCTTGTGCTTACAGCCCCGGAATCCCTAGGGCGCACTCCTCTGTCCGGCAGGGTTGCTAAGTGCCACAGTCAATTCTGTGGCAGTGGGTAGGTGTGGCGTCAGAATGTACCAACTGGGCTAGTGTTGGGATCACCATGACCTCATGTTTTCAGGAGACAGAGCGAACAAAGAGAAGAGTGACCAGAGCAAAAGTGGGCCAGCGAGGCCACAGGGGTGGGGAGACTCTCTTCAATCACCAGGGGGCTGCCAAGCCTATTCTCAGATGTCTGGGGTTGGGTGGGGGGGGTGTTTGGGAAAGAGTTTGGCCTACAACCTTGCATCTCCAAGTGTGGTTCCCAGACCACACGTGGGTCCCCGCCACTGCCACTGAGCCAATTCCAACTCACAGCGACCCTACAAGACAGCAGAACAGCCCCTGTGAGTTTGCAAGGCGTCCCACATCTTCATCGGAGCAGAAAGCCTCACCCTTCCTCCGAGTGGCTGGTAGGTTCTAACTACTGACCTGCGGTCATTGACTCGCTAGGTAACCTGCTACACTGCTAGCACTCTTGATCCGAATCCGAACCTACCTTTTAACCAGAGCCTGGGGGTCTCACGTGGCTGTCTAAGCTTGACAAACAGTGACCTGGGATCCCCTCTACCTTCACCCTCAGCAAGAGACCTTACCTTGGGAACGCGTGAGGCAATTCCATACAGCAAGCCTCTCCAGCCCTGCCTTCTTCCAAATCCGAACCCTGCCACAAACGAGCTGCAGGGCGTTCAACCTCTGACCCTCAGAGACATATATACTTACCTTTCTTCTCAGAGCTGCTAACTAACGACGGCGCAGAGGGAGCCAGCACTGTCTGAGTGAAGGGGAAGCCCTCTAGCCCGAGAGCGTGCTGACTTGGGGAGTGGTCCTAAGCCCTCACATGGCTGATGAGAGAGGATCTCTGACAACTGCCCATAGACCACCCTGTGCTGGGACGAGGTCGGGGGCACCTGGCGAGGGTCGGGGCTGCCACACAGCACAATACTGCTTTTGTGAGTTACCTGTTACGATGCTGTAACCCAGCTCTGTCAGGGCCTGGGACAGGGCCTTGCAGTTGGCCACCACCTGGTGCTGATAAGCTCGGAACTCCGGAGTCATGGCTTGCTTGAGGGCCACAGCAACCCCTGGGTGGGAGGAGAGAACGGTCAGCAGACTAAGACAGCGTCTGCGGACAGAGCACCGGTCAGAACAGTCGCCTGCTTCTACTCGAGCCACCTTGCTTCTCCACGTCACTGAAGACAAGGGGTGATTTACAACGGATTTCTCGTAAAATGAGCCTTCTTTCTAATCCTACGAAGCCCGGGCTACACCGTCAGCTCTTTACTGGAAACATTTTCTCTCTCTGCGGAGCCACCATGATCTTGGAAAGACCTCGTCTCAATTCCCCATTAAAAAATAAAAATAAAAAATACCCAAAAAAGGTTTTCCCGTTGTAGCGATTTCTAAGTGTACATTTCAGTGACACTAGCGGCGTTTGCCACGCTGGGCAGCCATCACCAACATCTTCTTACCACCAGTGCAGACAGACACTCGGTGGTCCTTCAGCAACAACCCCTCACCCCTGGGTAACCACCGGTCACCGCGTGTCTGTGCGCGTCGGGCTAGTCTGGATATTGGCTGTATGTGAGATCACGTGTGATCTCCAGTGGTCTGGATATTGGCTGTATGTGAGATCACATGTGATCTCCAGTGGTCTGGATATTGGCTGTATGTGAGATCACGTGTGATCTCCAGTGGTCGTCTCCAGTCTGCAGCGTGCTGTGGCACACACACGGGGAAGACCAACTCCTTGGTCTTTGGGGCTGAGTGTATTCCACTGGGTGGACAGACCGCGTTTTGCTTCCCCGTTCAGCTGTTGATGGGCGGCACATGGGTTGTGTCTACCTTCGGGGTGTTGTGAACAATGATGTGGCAGAACCGCTACAAAGGGGACTCCCCGCCCTGCCCCCCAGCACAGGTTAAGTGCTAATAAGATGACCTCAGATAAAGCTGTCCTAGGGACAAGATGAACCATGTAACCCTTTTCCAGCCTGGTGTGAGAATAGGATTGCTCAACGGCCGGGAGGCAGCTCTGATGCCTGGCTCAGAGTCCACTCGTGGTGTGGTCCTACTTCGCTCTGCACCACCAAGACCACCTCTGGAACCTACGGGCGGTTCTGAGAGCCACACAGGGGCACCGACGACTGGAGGGCAAGGAGAAGGACGTATGCCCAAAGCCTGGCACGGACGCCGCCGCTCAGTGTCTGTGGGCCTGAAGGCCCCCCTGAGGTTGAAGAAATGTGAGAACCCTCTTGTGCACCCAGACTCCTGTCCACCTGTTCATGCCCTTTCCTTACTGCTCCCACCCCTCCTTTCTTAGTTTTTTATGTTGGGGTCAGGAAGTACCATCTGCTGGTGGACATAGATCAGGAAGGACACCGGGCTGCCAAGACCTTCATGAATGCAGGGTCCGGCACGTGTCCAAGGGGCCACGACTGACTCCCTGACCCCCTGGGATGAAGTGCTTTGCAGCCACCACGTCCTCAAACCCATCAGCATTAAACTTGGTGGACGAAGCCCCACTTCTTAGACATGTGGGTCTTCTGC
>NW_022105908.1:15551613-15561780 GCF_000313985.2 Echinops telfairi | reverse complement strand
CTGCGTCACGGGCTTTTTCCCAAAGACCCCCGGGACAGCTCCATGGTCAGAGCACTTCCTGCTCCCCTAGCACAAATGAAGGAGACCATGGCAACGAGGCTGCCAGGTGATGGGAGAGCCAGGTAACCTGAGCGGTGACACCGGTGGGAGAAGAGGCGCCTTGCCTGAGCATCCCGCCCTGGGTGCGGCTGCTCCCACACCTCCTTCTGTACCTTCTCATTGTCTTGTTCCTTCCCTGTCTTTCAAGACCCCTGCCCAGACCCTGAGCCTTGCCTCGTGGTGAGCACATGTGTGGAGTGGACACCACCTCCTTCATGTCCCTGCGGCCCACGAAGCATGGCTACAACCCTCCCCTTGCCCGCCCGCAGGTCCTGGTGCACATCATTGCCCTCCCTGGTGGTGGCACGTGAGACAGGAATTCAGAGGTGCAGAAGGACGAGGTGGGGTGAGCCAGTGGACGGCGGGACAGCCATCGGCCCGAAGGTGCTTCCTGAAAGCATGGTTTGGGGCATTTTACCAGCAATGGCGTGGTTGTGGGGACCGCCCTGAAGGCCCGGGAAGACGGCAGCGTTGATGAGTGACTCCAGGTTGTACAGAATCTCCTTGCCAGTCTTGGGGTCCACGCTGCGCACTCCTGGGAAAGAAGGACATCAGGACAGAAGCCCAGAGGCTGCCCCCTGTTCTCCTCCACTTGGACTCAGGCTCAGCCTGACTCGCATGTCCCCGAGAGCAGAGGCGGGGAGTTAAGCACGTGGCTGGCCTCCACTCCCTGCACTGGGCAAGGGGTTTCCAAGCCCACAGAGCAGAGGGTCCTTCCCCTCCTGGCAGTGCGCCTGCTCTGGGTGGTACTGCCGGATCAGGCACCTCAACAAGATACCCACTCTGCCATCAGCACCTGTTCTTAAGAAAAAAGTTTGACTTGTGCAGGGAGGTTCACATGAGCATCTCTCCTTGGCAGCACGCGCCGGTAAGGTGGCTTTAGCAAGTTAAAGTGTCCCTCATGGAGACAGGTACGGAGACGGCGTCTCGCGTCTCGGGTCTGTTTCCTTAAAAGGAGAGTCCAAGAGAGGGGGCTAGGGAAAGGGGTCGGAATGATCTGTCACTGCAGGGCCACTTTCTCTTCCCACTCTGGTTTGTGCCTGAGGTCTCACCGCGGGCTGGGTGAGGAGCTGTTATTAACTTGGCTTTCCAAGAGTAAGAGTCTGGAAATCAGGCGGGAGCCTGGCTGTGGGCGGTAAGCATTCCACAACCGGAAGGAGAAATTCCTCCCCAAAAGGATCGAAAAGGAACCACGGTTTCCAGATCGGCCACTTGGCGGTTTGGTTGCTGTGAGTTTTCCTTTAGAGACACAGACGAGGGCACAGTGGGTCTACCGAAACGACAGGGCCGTGGCAGGTGCTGCCTGGCCACGCTGTGCACATCCTCCTCCCATCCACACACCACCGCCTGCCTCCCTGGCGAGAAGCCGGCCGGGCCACGGGGCAGAAGGCACCCAGCGCAGTACAGACTAGCACCCAGATGGGGCAATAGCAAGAGAGCCGGGGCTCGGGGCGTCTCCTCCGAGAGGCCCCCCCCAGAAAAACCTGTCGCCGTACCTTCCTGCCTCGCTCTCCCAGGGTCCCAAGCTCAGGACTCATCCCAGTTCCCGGGGGGTGGGGGTGGGGGGGACACAAGCCCCTGGCTGTGCCCAGGCCCGCAGCAAACACACCTTTCCTGTAGAAGATCATCCCAGCCCGGCAGCCTCTCAGGGTCTTGTGGGTGGTGGTGGACACCACGTGGCAGTGCTCAAAGGGGGAGGGCACCACGCCAGCGGCCACCAGCCCACTGATGTGCGCCATGTCCGCCATGAGGTATGCCCCGTTTTCGTCGGCAATCTTTCTCAGGCGGGCGTAGTCCAGGTTCCGGGAGTAGCAGCTGACGCCTGGGAGGGGATGGTGACACTGTCCTGTTAGAGTAACCTGGCCGCTGGGGCCACGTGGGTACCACACACGCAGCTCAGAGTGCCTACTAGAGCCAACCACCCCGAGCTGCCCCCCAACGCCAGGGCGCTCAGACAGAGCTCCCAGGCTTAGCACCCCAGACTAGCTCTCCCACCCAGACTGACGGCTGTCTTCTCGGGTCAATGTCTAAAGGGCTCACGTGGTGTTTGGCTCCCTGGTGAAAGAAACATTGCTTGTACTACCCAGGGCACAGGTGATATAGCTACACTTGGGTGGGAGGCATCTTTGCATCTCAATTTTGTCCGGGGAACACGGGTTCTGCTGACCACTCAGCCCAGGGGTTCACCTGCGATTATCAGCTTCGGGTGGAAAAGGCGGGCGTTCTCTTCCAGCTGGTCGTAGTTGATGTAGCCGGTGTCCGGGTGCACCTGGAGGACGGCGCAGACGGGCAGCTCACCCTCCTAACCCCGGCCACCCTGCACCCACCCTCCTTGAACTCAAATTCCCTTTCAGGGACACCACCTCTTCCCAGCTCGGGGGCGGTGCAAGCAGCACACCTCTCAGCTGCTGCCCCAAGGGCTGGAGGCGGGAGCCCACCCAGGGGCACCCAGAGAAAGGCCCGGTGATCGGCCAGAAAGGCCAGCCATGGACCACCTTACTTATGGGGCCTGCTCCTGAAGACTGCTGGGAATTCCTAACACACAAATGATTAGACGGTTTGAGTGAAACAACAATAACACCCCCCACCCCGAGACATAGACCTACCCTGACCATGTGGCCAGGGGTCAACCAGGTGACAACGGATGACTACACGCTTTGAAGCCCATCCCCAGGACAAGTTCTGGCCAACATCGAGATCTGTAACGGAAAACTGTGGGCAATGGAACCGGGAAGAGTGTGTATGCGGACAAGCTCTCTAGGTTCCTATGTGAAGGAGTGAGTGGGGGGGGAGGATCCCATGGGGGGAGCCCTTCACGGGTTCCAGTCACACTCTCCTAACTAAAAGCTATTGACCACGATGTCCCTACCCCAGTAACATCAGTTTTAAGGTGCCACTTGCAAGCACATGGTAGCTACCATAGATGCTTGAACGACACTTGCCTGCAGGGTGCCTGGCAAGAATCAGACCCTCTTGTCCGTCCCACCCTAAGTAGGGCCCGCTCCTTTCTGATAAGGATCATAGATTGTCCCCTGGAGAAGAGCTCAGAGACACCCATGGTCAAGCCAGCTCAGAGGCGACTACGGTTCGGCCACCATCTTAACTCTAGAACCCACCCATCTTGTTTACCTGTGTACCTTCCTGTCACATGAATGCCTGATGCCGCCCCTTCCTATTGTGTTTATAGCTCTAGCTCGTCCCCTTCCTGTTACATATCTGCCTCGAATAGATCCCCTTCCTGTTACGTATGTGCTCACCGGGCTTGCATGCCCGAGATGACATCCGCGCCCGAGAGAATACATTACTGCCTCAGTCTGGTTCCAGTCGCCGTGGAAGAGGTGGGCCCTGGCATCCCTGTCTTGTGTCTCTTTAATTTACCCTCAGTGACACAACTGCCCCTCAGACCCATTCATTGTGGGGAGGCTGGTCCCCCGCAGACAACATCGAGGCAGTCAGTGACAAATGAAACCTCGCCCGCAGACCAGAGAGCACCCCTCGTGTGCAAGAACTGAGGCGGAGGCTGAGCAAAACCAAAGGGCCAACAGAAGGCAGCGCAGACCTCTGAAAGCCCAAACCCAAACCAACCAAGCAAACCAACCGTGCCAGCGAGGCCCTGCCACCACCGGCCCCGGGTGGCAAAGAGGAAATGAGCCAGGAACAGCACACCTGACGATGGAGACTGCCACCGATGGTTCTCAGACAGGAGGCAGGCCCACCTTGTATACTAACTCCCTAAGCTTATGCAAGAACCTCTTCTCTGCCCAGCATGCAAATCCTCACAGATCAGCCTCTATACGCCTCCCGGAGCACATACCCACACTCATCAAGTCCACTCTGACTCACAACCACCCTCTCAGGTTTCCAGGACTGGCAATCTTTATGGGAATAGACAACCTCATCTTTCTCCTGTGGAGCAGTTGGTTTGTTTGAACCAACAACCTTACGGTTACCTGCCCAACACCTAACCCACAGTGCCACACGGGCTCCCAGGAGCCCTCACGTTCTATGGTGCCTTTTAAAATTCACGTTGTTTCGATGAACAGGGCCCCCAGGAAGCCCTGGGCACTGCTTTGACAGTTGTTGCAAAGTATACAGAGGTGCCCAGGCGGTAACTTTGGAGACAGATTGCCAGACGTGGGTCTTGAGAAGCCTCTGGGAATCTGTGAACCACCAACCTTTTAACTGCTAGTTAAGTGCTCAACTGTCTGCACCACCAAGGAACTGGGCCACATACTGGGCATACTACTGACATGGGCCCTAGGGGGTGGGTAGGGGGCTGGGGGGAGTGGGGCTAGGCAGTTAGAGCGGCAACGGAGTGCAAGGGTCCAGGCTGTGGCATGGATGTGATGGTTACCCTGCACTGGCGGTTGGAGGTGAGTGATGTCATCTCCCTCTCCTCCCTGGTGGCAGGAGCTCCCCTAACTGGATGTGGAGGGTGGGGGCTGATGTCCAGGGTGCTAGTATGGGTGCCACAGTCAGGGACTGTTCTTGAAGTAGCAGCTGGGTTTCCAAGCTGGGCTGCAGCTGGGTCCTGAGCAGCCGAACACCCCTGGGGGTTGTCTCTGCATCTGCATCCCGGCTGCCCCACCCTGACCCGCCCTGCCCAGAACCCCAGGAGGCTCCTCTATTCAGGGAAGGAAAAGGAGAAACGGGAGCCCCGGAGACTCCCTGTATTGCCACACAGGAGAAACCCTCCAGGCAGCTGCAGCCAGACCCTGGGGTCTCCTGGGGCGCACACTCGGGCACCACGGAGAGGCGCACACTAACCTTATAAGGCATGGACTCAAAGAAGATGGACGTGGCTGAGATCTTCTTCTTCTCCGTCATGAACCCATGCGTCAGATGGCCTCCGTCGGGCAAGTCCAGGCCCATGATGCGCCCATGGGGCTCCACCAGGGCAGTGTACACCGCAAAGTTGGCCGGGGAGCCTGCCGGGGGAGTCAGAGCGGACACACCTGGTTCTTTTCCTGAGCAGCCCCCAGGCCCACCTCCACAAGCCCTCTTGTAGGTCTCCTGACTCATCCCCCTGAGAATAAGGGTACATGGGGTGGGGAGAGGCAGGGCAGCTGGAAGCCCAAGAGCAAAGGTGGCAGATGTGACCTGCTGGCAGTGCCCAGGTGTTCCTCACTTTTGTTTGGGGCCCTGGGGAATTGTCAGGACACACGCGTACCTGAGTAGGGCTGGACATTGACCCCCCAGCACTGGGGGTCCAGTTTATAGGCCTGCAATGCCCGCTTCTGGCAGAGGATCTCCAGCTCATCAACGAACTCTGTTCCGCCATAGTACCTGTGGAGGGTGCGAGACTCAGTGCCGCCCGGCCCGCCCTCCCCTCAGCAGAGCCGGGGCCTGACCCCATTCCTGCCCCAGGAGCACACACTCCCTGGGCCCCGCTGAGAAAGCACCTCCTCACCCACAGAGGGAGTGTTCTCCCGTTGGTGGGAAAATGAAACAAAAAACCCAGTAGAATTTCCCCACCTTTGTGAAGCCCTCTCGCATTATCATGTAAAACTTTCCGTTTTAATAATCTGGAGCATAACCAGGGACATTTGTCACATTCACTACATTGTACGACTGTTCCCATTCCTTACCTATCTCCAAAACGTTCTCATGACCCGAAACACGTTCTCATGACCCGAAACACATTCTCATGACCCGAAACACGTTCTCATGACCCGAAACACATTCTCATGACCCGAAACACATGGCTGCGAACGAACACATCGCAACAAAGCCCTGCCCATCCCGGCATCACCCCCATGGCTGCAGCCAGTGTCGTTGCATCTAGTTGAGGATCCCCCGCTCTCTTTTGCTGACCTTCTTTCCAAGTATGATGTCCTTCTCCGGGGACTGGTCCCTTGGGATAACATGCCCAAAGTAGGGAAGGCAAAGTCTTGCCATTTTCACTTGTTTTTTTTTTAAAAATCATTTTATTTGGGGCTCGTACAACTCTTATCACAATCTATGCATCCGTCCATTGTGTCAAGCACATTGGCACATTGGTTGCCAGCATCATTTTCTTTCTACTTGAACCCTTGGCATCAGCTTCTCATTGTTCCCCCTCCCTTCCCTCCCCTCCTGAACCCTTGATAATTTATAAATTATTATTTTTTCATGTCTTATACTGACCGATGTTTCCCTTCACCCACTTTTCTGTTGTCCAACCCCCTGGGAAGGGGTTATAGGTAGATCATTGTGATTCGTTCCCGCTTTCTCCCCACCACCCTTCTGGTATGGCTACTCTCATTATTGGTCCTGAGGGGTTTATCTCTCCTGGATTCCCTGTGTTTCCAGTTCTTTTCTGTAGCCGTGTACATGCTCTGGTCTAGCTGGATTTGTAAGATAGAATTGGGATCATGATAGTGGAGGGGAGTATTAAAGAACTAGAGGAAAGCTGTATGTTTCACTGGTGCTACACTGTCCATCCTCACTTCCAAGGGGGCATTGCAGCTGTACTTTCTCAAGGCAGACCTTTTGGGTCTTCGGGCAGTCCCTGGCACACTTCTGACTCCTTGTCAGCACCCTCATTCAAACGCAACTGTCACCCATTCGTCTTCTTTACATGCTACTTCATCACACCTTTTGCACACGTGGGGCAGGTGCGCCCTTGTCTTCAAAATGCTATCTTTGCTTCTGAGCACTTTTAAGCGATCTTTTGTGGTGTATTTGCCCAACGCAATCCATCATTTGATTTCTTGACGATTGCTTCTGTGGGCTTTGACTGTGGATCCAAGTAGATCCAAATAAAATGACGTTACTGACATCATCCCCTCCCTGTTTATGATGCTGTTGCTTACTGGACTGGTTGTAAAGATTTTTGCTTCTATAAATCAAAGTGTAACCGATACTAAAGGCCACACTTTTCTTATTTCCATCAATAAACGCTTCAAGTCTTCTTCACTTTCAGCAACCAAGGCGGCGGCCCCTGCATCGTGCAGGTTGTTAATCCCGGCATTAGGAAGGTTGAGAAGCACTGTGTCTGGAGGGTAGTTCTCGTCTACAATACCTGGGGTTTACACTAATGGGAATTAACTCTACAGCAACTGGGTGGTGTTGCTGCTGCTGCCGCCGCTGCCATGAACCGTATGTGTATTCCAGTTTCAAGGATGCTGAAATGGGGAAAAGTAAATGCTTCAGACTGACGACATTTGGCAAGTACTCGATACAAGAGCAGTTCCCAACTGCAAAGCGTTTAACCACGGAGCCCTGGCGGGGCAGTGGTTACTTGCTGAGCTGCTAACTGCAAGGCCAACAGTTTGAAACCAGCAGCCGTTCCTCAAGGGAAAGACGGGGGCTTTCAACTCCTGTAGAGAGTTAGTCCTGGACACTCACAGGGGCAGTTCTATCCTGTCCTGTGGTGGTCAGTATGAGCTGGCATCCACTCTACGGCAGTGAGTGTGGTTTTTTGGGTTAAGCCTTTGAGCTTGGATGGCCATTCTATTCTGAGTAAGAGATTCTGATGCTTGATTTGAGCTAGGAATGTAAACCAAGTTGTTCAAATTAACTTCACTCACAATTAAGGTGGCTCCTCCTCATTTGAGGACTCTCAGACGGGGAGACACACTGCTCATTTAAATCTCAGCAGTAAACACACAGCAACTTCAATACCTTTCTAGGCCCAGCAACCACCCACCTCACCTCTTCACAGGCAGATCCACTGGGCCAGGGTGAGTCTCAGAAATGGTCGGTCTTTTCTATGGGCTCGACTAGAAATGTTGGAGCCTCCGAGGCAGTTTGGAATTGGTGACAAGAACATCTGGCTTCATAGTCCAGTTCTGCTACCAGGGAAACCCATGTGGTCCCTGTGCTGTGACCTTGGGAAGTCACTTCATTTAGTGCATCTCAGCCTCCCCAGAAGGAAATCGAGGCACCACCACCACCTCTTGCCGTACAGACTCGCTGTGCGGATCAAAAGAGATCCTAGATGTGAAGTCACTTGGTGAACTCTCTAAGGAACATTGTAAAAGGTAGTTGTTGACTATTGTCCTTAGCTGCCATCAAGCAGGCCCCTACCTCATGCCAACCCCATGCTCCGCAGGCCAAAATGAACCAAAGGGTTCCCCAGAGTGGACCTTTGTGAGCCAAATGGTTTTCACTGGCTAATTTTCAGATAGACCACCAGGCCTGTCTTCCTAGCCTGTCTTGGTCTGAAAGCTCTGCTGACTGACACCTGTTCATCATCACAGCAACATACAAGCCTCTACTGACAGCCAGGTGATGGCTGCACATGAGGTGGTCTGGAATTGAACAGGGTATGCAGGGTGGAAGCTGAGAATTTTTTTTGTGTGTGTGGAAATAATCTGAAACTTTTATTTTATACATTGGATAAGAACAGAGTAAGCAAACCCCAACTCCACGGCAGCATTACAGAAACCATCCCTTCACCAGTGTCAGATGTACATGGTACCTGCAAAAGGGCTCATCTGACTTAAAATGTAGAAGGACTGCTGCCATCCTGCCAACCACCCCCAGTCCCTAGAGGTCCGTCCACAATACAGGTGGGGTCCCAAGTTTTATCATCGAAATCAACCAATTTCGGAAGAAATAAAGCACTTAAAAGGACAAATCAATATGCCTCAAGTTGCCATTTATGGATCTAATTTGCATCAATAAATGACTTGTATTTGTTTCTGTTGATAAGCCTTAATTTTGCTGTTAGTGATAAATCTTCCATACATTATCTTTTTACCCAACCAAGGAAGCGGAGAATTTTACCATGGACCCACACAGTTTAGTGAAAGAGAAAAACATTTTCTCTCACCTTGTGTCTCAGCTTTTTTACAGTGCTTCCGGGGTGTCTTAGGATAGAAGGAACATTTATACTCAAAGTATGATCCTTCCTTGTGTCTTGCTAACATAAATAAATGTGCCCAAACCAGATTTCATGTTGTTCCCAACCCCCCCCAACTCTACCCACCGCATGTCAGGGGTGACTGTAAAATAAACAAAAAGGAATGTTAGCTTTTCATGGGTTTCAGAGTAACAGAGTTCACTGAAAACCACTACAGGATTTATATAATCCAACATTAAAATGCAGATACGGTTCCCATTACTTGATTCATTTTTCAGCTCGGTACTCTTGCGTAGCAACGAACCCCTTCCATGGGGTTATCCAGGTGCTCGACAATGGTCCGGCACTTCAGCACTCCCTACAGACCGCCTGTTGTGATGGCTGAGCTGTGCATCCCCTTGGCTGGGCCCCGAGTCTGGCTGGACACCGAAGAGGTAGTCATCTCATGAGATCTGATATCATGTCATCATCCCCCACTCGGAGATCTGCTAGGAGCAGCCAATTTGAAAGGGAGTTTCCTATGTTCTAAAATTGACCGTGGTAATGACTGTACAGCTCTTCCTGATATGACTGGACTATTGAGTAGTATGGTGTGTGGACGAAGTGCCAATAAAACTGTTCAAAAAAGGAGTTTTTTTAGGCGCGTGGCCTGCATTAATTACGCATGGTGATTCGGGCAGAGCTCTTTACGCTGCATGTTTTTTATTTACTGAAACCTGAATCGGGATTTCACCATGGGACTGCCAGTTCTTGGCACCTGAGCCAGTGTCCTACCTACTGCCTCCCGGTCTTGGATTCACCAGCTTCCACAGGCTGTGGGCCAGCAGCCTGGCCTGCTGACACTCACCAGCTGCCGTGGCATGTGAAGCAGACATCGGACCACTGACTTGAGGGTTCCCAGCCTCTTCAAACCACATGAACTAGTTTTTTGAAATAAATCTTAGGGGGGGTGTACATATGTGTACACATCTACATGTGTATACACACACACACACACACACACACACACACACGGCCTAGTGAGTATGCATTAGGCGGATACCCACAAAGTCTGAAGTTCAAAACCACCAGCCTCTCCGAGGAAGGAAGATGAGGCTTTCTACACCTGTAAGGTTATGGGCACGCACAGCAGCAGCTGCACACTCTCCTATAGGGCTGCTCGCCGAGTGGGCATGGCTCGATGACAGTGAGTGGGGTTTGTACATATGAGGACATAAGTTTCAGTGGTTTTGCTTCGCTAAAGAAGCCAGCCTTAGAGATCTGTCATTCTAGAAAGCTCT
>NW_022105908.1:15526841-15551018 GCF_000313985.2 Echinops telfairi | reverse complement strand
ACCACTGCTCTAAAGGCACTGGGAAATCGGAACTTGAGCATTTATATAGGCTCTAGAAATATCTATGGGATCACCCGTGGGGCATAATAAAAGAGCTGTCCGAGAACAGGACTGAAGGAGACAGTCTCACGACCGAGAACCCACATTTTGACATGCTTACCTCTGGCCTGGGTAGCCCTCAGAGTACTTGTTATTTAGGCATGACCCCAGGGCTTCCAAAACGGCTCGGCTGGCAAAGTTCTCTGAGGCAATCAGCTCCAATCCGACCTTCTGCCGATTGCTCTCCTTCTTGATGATGTTGAAAACCTAGTGAGAATAATACGAGACACACTCAACCCTTGCATTTTTTATTTAAAAAACTTGCCTGATCAAAGCAACAGCCTCCTAACAAGCCATTACTATAGACTCATATCTAGCCCTAAGATGCCAACCATAACCCAAATAACCGCATTAAGAAGATTCTCGTCATACCTAAGGGACAGCACACATCTCCTCACAAATCTTACCATCAAAAAGGAGCCAATAGAGGACAACAGATGAAGGAAAACCAAATGACGTGCGGTGATCTGAAAAGGAAGCATCCTGCCTAATTCTTGATTCCACACTCTCCTGCATTTTTATTTTTAACCCCTACATTTCACATCTCAACAAGTTTCTGCCTCCCTGATCTTACTTTTACTTCCCCGTCCTTAGATGAAAACACGCATGCAGGTCCAGACATAAGAGAGGAGCGACCGCCAGGGGCTCAGGGGCAGAGGGAAGGGAGCGCTGCTGGGTCTGGGGTTTCCTTTGGGGTGATGAGAGGTTCCTACAATCGACTGTGGTGATGGGTGCAGAGCCCCAGGGGGAGAATGAACCCTACCAGCCGGTGCACCTCACATGAGAGGCGTGCTTGGGCTGTGAACACTATCTCCATAAAGCGATGGTAAAAAGAAGTGAGTAACAGATGCTTCCAGATGTCTGCACAGCCTCCTGCTGAATGATAAGGGAAGAGCCACGTTTGCAAAGATCTCTGCTGGCCACTGCTCCACAGCATCACTCGGGTGCAGCAGGTGCAGGAATTCACACGAGGTGAGTAAGACAACAATGGTACCAGGGTTCCAGTGCAGACACACCTAGGCTTATCCCAAATAAAACGTGGTTACGCATGTGCCTGGGACAGTGGATAGCTGTAGAAGAGTTCTCCTCTCAGTAACACGTCTCGGCGTCAAGGCCAAAATTTAAAAAAGCCCAATTCCAACAGCTCACAAGGTTACAGTAACTGTTTTCTGGAATTCCTAAAGGGTAACCCTGATACATTTTTTCCCAGAGGACAAAGGATGATCGCAAGGGGCTTATGAGGAAGAAGTTTGAACAAAACTGAAAATTACACTGAGGAGAAGAAAGCAAGAAAAGTTGTGCCAAGGAATTTTTCTTATGATGACATTGCACCTGGCCATCCTCCGAGGGTAACACGTTTGTTGAGAAACTTAACCCCACCCATCCCACAGCCCCATCCTGCCCCTCAAATGGGTCATGATCCCTCAATTCAAAGAACATTTAAAAGGTCCACCAACTAAATCCCTTGAGGGTGCCTGACAAAACTGACAGTTTGCTGTGGTGTAAAGAGCAGACTTCTTTAGGGAAGGAGGGTTCTATCTGCCACCGAGTGGTTGCCAACTCACAGAGACACTACCGGATGGAGTACAACTGCCCCATGAGTGTTTCCAAGACTGTAACTGGATTTTGGGGTTCAATTATGTTTTATTTTATTGCCAATTAGGGAGTTGTTGGATGGCATAGTTTTATTCTTGCTTACCACATGTTTCAAGAGCAAATTAATTAATTAAAAATTACGAGAATTGTTTAGTGGCATATTTATGCTATGATAATTTATAGAGCTTTGATTAATGTTACACATCATTATCACAGAGTGCAGATGCACAGCCCCATTTCAGAAAGTTATTTACAGCCTACTTGACATAGTTCTATGAGCTATTTTCAAGGAGACGGTCACTCTTTATGGGAGTAAAAAGCCCCTTCCTTCTCCTCGGAGCCACTGGTGGTTTCGAACTGCTGACCCTGCAGTCAGTAAGTAGCCCAGCAAGGAATCACTATGCCACTTAGGCTCCCAGGGGAAGGGCTAGAAAGTCGAAACACTGCCTTCCGAACAAAGTGTACACACCCAGACGAAGGATGTGCTGAGAAGCAATTTGATATTTTGATATATTTGGGGTTTGGGGAGAACAACTTCCCATTTTGATATTTTGTTAAATACAGGTTTTTATAATTTTGCAACAATACTTGACTTATCCCCATAGATATTTAAGTTTGCTCTTAACAGACATCTAATCACTTTGTAATCCCTTGTCTCTAAACCTGGTCCTAGTATTGTAATTGCATAGCTGATTCTCAGAAAGATAATTCACGACATGATTAGAACCCGGAGAGTCCACAAAAGCCTCTAATTTAAAGAACCTTGCTAGGCCTCCCCACCTCAATGTCGTTCTCTCTCAAGGGCTCTGCCAGCATCTTATGATGTGAGGCCCAGAGGTCAGCATTCCCGTGAACGTTGTTGACAGGCGCAGCCATCACACTGGGTTTAAAGTTGCCTGAAAAGGAAAAACGTTGCATCATTTTCAACATGAAATTTCCTCTAAGCTTCTTTCAATTCGTCAGTTCTCCAGAACTGCCAAGGCATCGGCCTATTTGCTAGCATTTCCCGCAGAACACTGGGTGCGTCCTACTGCAGAACGCTGGGCTCCTGAGTGAATGGCTGTCAAAACGAGAATTAAGGCCCATCACCCTCCTACCCCCGGAGGCCCTGGAAGCGATCCTCTCCAGTGAGTTCCACCCCTGTTTTCTCAACAGCTTACCTTACCCTTGACCCAAAGGAATTTGCCAACACTGCAATTTCAACGAAATTTTCATGGTCACATCTTACCATTTAAACTTAAGCTCCTTTAAAACACTGAATGAACACTACTTAAAAAAAAATCCCCCACAGTACCAAGCACAACTAGATAGATACTAATACTATCTGCCAACTGACCGAACAGTGGGAGCGATGGCTGATCACGCCACGCTTAAGGAGGTGGCTGAGTCTCCTCGTGTTAAAAATTCAGTACTTAGAAACCTCGCAAGGTATTTTTCTGGGTTGAGACACAAGTTAAGGATGAAGAGGGTAAGGGCAGTTGGTGACTTACGATCTCCACCAGCAATCTGGACAAATTACAATTTTAAGTTCAGAAAGCACTCATTTTAGTCTGGGCACATTTCTCTAAGGATTTGTGAAAGTGTATTCCAGAGTTTTGCTCTAAGAAAGGCCTCTACTAAGCACTGTCTAGCCCATCTTCCCTTCCCTGCCCCTGGCAAGCACTAATAAACTTGGATCTCTATACACTTGTCTTTTCTTCTTGTTTTCATGTAAGTGAGATCATAGAACATGAGGCACATAAAAAAGAACTGCCACTAAAGGTTCCAGTTCACATGTGCTGAGTTCATTCCAAATAAAGGTTTAACACAGTCCCCAAAGGAATGTTCTACAACGCAGTTTGGTGAGTACCAACTGAGGTGTGACGACTACTGGTCTCTCTCTGTCCAGAGGGAACAGGAGTGAGGAAATTCGAAGACACACGGAAACAATCTGGTCACTGGCCTGATGAACCAGACAAACATCGGTCTCCATGAGGCTGGAACCAGAAGAACCGGCCAGCATCCAGGCACCACCACCACTGCTCTCAAAAGAGCCTCACGAGAAAGTCCTGGAGAACACTGTGGAATTTTTTTGTGTGGAAAATCGAAAGCCATAAAAGAGATCAGGTTTACTGATAAGACAGAGACTGCTGGAACTGTTAGATTTCGAGAAACAGGGACAGGGGGTTGTCCCTCTCCATTCCTGAAGGCCCCTATAAGAGGTTGGAGGAGAGTCATGGGAGCCCTTAGCCAGCCATAACGACTACTGAGCATGAGCCAATTCAAGTCTGAGCCAGGTGGGTGGTATACCTGGGTGGCCCGAACTAGGCCCAGGTGAGCTTAATTCAGCCAATGGGATCAACCAAAACCTTGGACTACACCTCCCAGCCACAGGGCTCATATACCTGGACCGTGAATCCGCCCTCTCTTCTTTTTCTTCACGCTTTGCTCCTGTCCAGTGCCCACTCGGCTGGTCACAGCCTCTCAGGCCTCAGGGCACCACGTGTGGGTGTGCAGTCCTGCAAAGTTGCCCATGTTCAGTGACTGTAAAACCTGACACTTCTTCCGTCCCTTGTAAAAACCCACTTGGATCACAAACCAGGCTTCGGTGTGAATTCTTTCTCATGAGAAACCAAGAACCGAGGAATTTCCCACCCGTGAAACCTAACAGAACCTCTCACACCATGGCCTTTCATCATCCTTCAGATGTGGAAATGAACTCACCCCCACTGCTCAATTTTCAAATAGACAGGCTACAGGGGAGCAGGAATACTAGGGAAGCATTGAATTTCTCAGAGTAATTCACCAGAAACAAGATGTGTGAATCATTGAGTGTAAAACTGGTGATGTCCTCTGTAAACCTTCATGTACAATAACAAGCGAAAAAACAAAACTTGGTTACCTATCTCTGAGATCAGTGGATAGCTACAGACAAGTTGTCTCAGTCATATACTTGTCTTAGTCCATTAGGATATTGTGATAGGTAGGTTTATTGTGTCTTCCTGGCCAATGGACACAGGTGGGATTAATTGAAGAGCAGAGAGATAAATGGCTGGGTGAGCCTCGCCTTTCTTGTCTCTTGCTCTTTCATGATCTGACCAGTGTGTGGCTGCCTTAGCTGATTCTCTGCCTCAACTTGCCAGCTGCACTACCTGTGGGACACCAACCTGTGGACTGTGTCGCTGTAGTTTGAGGTTCCTTGAAGACCTGCTTCGCCATGCTACTTGAGTATACATCGCTTGAGCTGGGGACTGTCAGACCGTCATCTGGCTGACTGTTGGTGACCTGCATTGCTGTTTGCTGCCTGTGTCCGGATTGCCTGCATTACTCTACAGAGGACTCAGCTGTCTTCTTCCTTGACTTGCACCCGGTGGCCCTCGTGACTTGAAGGGCTGCCAGTGTATTAGCTGTCTCACGGAAATGAGCTGCCCTGACCCATGTGTACTGCTCTACAGACTAATTAGCTGTTTGTTTCTTATGTAGTATATCTCTATATAAATATATATAAAATCCTAAGTGTCCTGGTCTTGTTTCTCTAGAGAACCCTGTCTAACACAGACATCCTAAACAAAAATTAGGTTCAATCAAAATAATGGCTTCCAAGGGAATCTGCTGAGCGGGTTAAATTCAAGTCAGAGAAATCAGCTCATTGGGTTTGGCTGTTATGTAGGTGTGGGGCGGGGGTGGGGGGACTCAAAGGGTTATCTTGATAGATTTTCTTCACGAACACAAAATGATTCTAGGAGCTCACCATGAAGAAATTTTCAGAAAATGGAAAATCACTTCGGTGAAACCAAGACCCCTTATGTTGCACTGAGGAATTTTCCCCTCCTATGCAACGGCTCACTCTTCATGCCTAGCCAAGGTTGGCTCATGGGAGTTTCACTGGAAAACCTTATCCTATCTACCCTGCAGCCCTGAACCTGCCCCTTTAGACTTCTTTTTGTAACCAGAACTCCAAGAACACTCAAAACTCCCTTGAGGGAGATGCAAATGAAAACTATGACAAGATATCACCTTTCATCTACAATGATAGGCCAATTTTAAAAAAAAGCAAACAACAACAAATGTTGGAGAGGATAGGAAGTAATTGGAGATTTTATACACTGTCGCTGGGTTTGTAAGCATGTACAACTGCTACGGAAAGTAATACGGCAGCACCTAAAATAACTGGGACTGGAAAACCCACTCATTCCAGCAATAAATACCACCATTGCGCAACACTCTAAAGTACGAGACGGAACAGAGGTATGCTCTCCCATGTTCACTGCATCACAGTTCACAGTAGCAAGGAGATAGAAACCGTGCAAATGCCCATCCGTGGAAGAATGGATAAAGAAACTGTTACACACACACACACACACACACACACGCACAATGGAACCCTATGCATCCCTAAACAACAGTGACGAAAGCATGAAACAGCTCATGACCCGGTGGGACTTGGAAACCATTAGGCTGAGTGAAGTCAGCTGATCACAAAAGGACAAGTACTGCGTGAGTCCACTACTATAAAGGTAAATACCCAGGTGAAGGCAGGCTTCTGCTCTCCTGTAGTCTTCCACTCCAGTCTTCCAGGACACGAGGTAGCAAGACTGCCCGGTGCCCATGAACCACAGACCACGCCCTCTCTATGTACCTCTAAGATGTGGGGAGAGGGAGAAGACCATTCATTCGCTCCCATATAGCACTGTGATAAGGTCACCCCCAAGTCAACAAGCACTCCGACAAGGTTTTATGGGAAAGTCTTCTCCCTCATGCAGTATTTGTCCTTTTGTGACCAACTGACTTCACTCAGCATAATGGTTTCCAAGTTCCACCGTGTCATGAGCTGTTTCATGCTTACAGTACTTAGATAGGACCCAAAGGAAAAATAAGCCTGGTACTACGTTCCTAATTAGACATTCATGACCTCGTTTCTATCCAGCCCCTATGGATCGTGCTTTAGTGAACACTGTGTACAAGCATCTCTTTGACCCTGCTTTCACGTCCTTTGTGAACACACCTCAGAGTGCAATTGCTGGGTCATATGTTCAAGCCTCAGGGAGTTCACAGGAACAAAGGAAATGAAAATATAATGAAAAGTTTTCAGGAACTTTTTAACTTGTTGAAGTCTCTTCCTATGGTAGCTTTATTGCTATTTTTTATTTTCACTGTTTTAAGAAACTTCCATACTGTGTCCCATCATGTTGGCTGCTGTTAGGCGCCACCCGTTCGGCTCATGGGCAAGAGTACGAAGCACTGCCTGGGGAGGCCTGATCCTCACAATTGTTGTTGTCCTCAAGGTCATTGTGGCCGCCACTGTGTCAATCTGTCTAGTTGACGTCTCTTTTCCATGATCCTCTACTTCTGCAAGTCTGCTCTCCTGCTCCAGGGACTGAGCCCTCCTGATACCACGTCCAAAATAGAGGAGATGAAGTCTCATGACCCTGGCTTCTAAGCAACAGTTTGGTTGTACTTCTAACGTAGATCTATGCTTCTTCTAACCTAGATTCTGGCTGCCCTCCTTTCAACATGGTATATTCTTCACCAACACTCAAATTCAAATCCATCCATGAATTCTTCGTCAGTAGTCCTTATTCAATGCCTCGCTTCTATGACAATATTCATGATATAATGTGAGTTATAAAATACTCTAGCATGTAGATGGGTCAGGTGTTCGGCAGTCCTTATCTTCTAGTGACAGCTTTGTGTGTGTGTTTTTTAACACATCAAAGAGACTGAAGACGAAGCTATGCATTTGGATTACGGTGCTGGCCAAGAATATTGAAAATACCATGGACTGCCAAAAGAACAAACAAACCTGTCTTGGAAGAGGCACAGCCAGAAGGCAGGGATGGTGAGCCTCTGTCTTGTTTACTTTGAACAAGGATGGTGAGCCTCTGTCTTGTTTACTTTGGACTGTAGTCAGGAGAGACATCACGCTTGGAAAAGCAGGAGGGCAGAGGAAAAGCAGGAGGGCCCTCGACAAGATGGCCTGGCACAGTGACTGTGACCAGGGGCTCAAACGCGGGCACAGTTGTGAGGATGGTGGCGTCGGAGGAGGCCTTGTTTTGTTCTGCTGTTTACAGAGGTTCGCCATGAGGTGGCATCGACTCTACAGCACCTACCAAAACCCACATGTCACGGTCCCTCACAGCAGCAATGTAAAGTTCCAAAGGGCTTAAACGAGGCAAACAACACAGCAGCTATTTCTAAATCACCAAACAGTCCTCCTCTGTCCACAGACGATCAACTCCGTGGTGAGAGCTACTCAGCTCCGCTCTCAGCAGGGGAAAGCTCTGCAGTGTCTGCCCACACTCATTGATTTCTCTCTAATATCGTCAACTTGCTGCCCCTTCGCCTTGACGGCAAAGCTTGTTCTTTGCACAACACTTGTGTTGAGACACAGTGACTTTTGTCCAAAAGCTGATGGTCCCTGGCACTCCACTCACTCCGTCTAGACACGCCCTCCCTGCTCTCTACCGTCTCCTAGGAGTTTCCCAGTCCTGTACCCAATGACTGGAGCTCTGCTAGTGGTTACACATTGGGCTGATAACTACAAGGTCTGCAGTTCAAGACCACCGGCCACTCCCCGAGGGAACGATGAGATTTTTCTACTCCCATAAAGTGTCACCGTCTCAGAAACTCACAGGGGCAGTTCTACCCTGTCCTGTAGGGTTGCTCTGAACTGGCATCAACTCCAGGGCAGGGAACTTGAAAGTTTGAGCATCCAATGACCACTAAGGATCAAGTAATCCCTAGTGTAATCCTTTAACCCATTTATACCTTCTTTGGTTTTAGTGTTGCTATAACAGAAATACCACAAATAGGGCGTTAACAAAAGTTATCTTTTCACAGTTCAGGAGACTAGATGTCCAAATTCAGGGTGCCTGCATTAGGGGAAGGAGCGGTGGTGTCACAGTCGGTAAGAAGTGGACTGCTAACTGAAAGGCTGGCAGTTCAAATCCACCAGCCACTCCATGGGACAAAGACGAGGCTGTCAGCTCTCATAAAGATGTAGTCACAGAAATGCTTCAAAAACAAAGTTCTACTTTGTCGTCTAGGGTCTTTATGAGTCAAATCCCCTGGTTGGCAGTGATAGTTTCTCATTTCGTTTTTGTCTGGCTTAGCTGTCTGTGGAGGAGGGAAGTCCTTGATTCTGCTTCTCCAGCTCCAGCAGTCCCCGGTGCCTGGGTGACCCTCACTTGGCATCTATTTGTACTTGCTTGCTTCTGTGCCTCCTGGTGCTTATATCCTGATCCTAATCTGTGTAGGGCACACCCTACAGATATGGCCTCATGAACATTCTAAAAAAAAGATTATTCCCCAAAGGGACTGCCTCTACCTGGTGTCAGATCCTCATGGTTAAAACAGAGCCACAGAGCTGAGATTCAAGAAGCCCCAGGGTAACAGAGTGGGTAGACGGGAGCACAGATTTTTCACCTTGACTACGGCACCTATTTTGCACATTTCAAAGGGTTTTCTAGAAACCTCAGTTGAAGTTATTTCTCTCTTTTTTCTTCTAAATTTTCACATTTTAATTTTTTTAAAAGTAATTTTGAGAGCTCTAACAGATATCATAACAATCCATAAATCAATTATATCAAGCACACTAGTACAGATGTTGCCATCATTTCCAAAACACTTTCTATCTACTTGAGCCCTTTCATATCAGCTCCTCTTTATTCCCTCCCTCCCCTTGAAGCTATTTCTCAATCTGTGACATCTGAAGCCAGAAACTAGGGAACCCCAGTGGAAAAGACACTTTCTCTTCTCCCAAAAGCAAGTGGATGAACAGCTGCTACCTGTCAAGCTGGACTCCTCCACTTCTCCAGCTCTCTTGGGGTTATTTACCTGGAGGACTATGTCCAGAGCATGTGACAGGAGGCGGGGTGTGTGAACAGCATGGACCTTGGACCCAGGCTGCTGGGGTCACATACTTGCTAACGTGTGACTCCTGCTCTAATTATGTGACCCCACTCAGCTAACATCTCTGTGTTCCACTCCCTCATACATAAATTGTGAATAGTCACAGTTCTTTAGCTGGCTGTGAGCATTAGTATGATATCAGACTGAATGCACTCAGAGCCAAGTTTTAGTCACTGAGTACGGACTAAAACGCTCTCTTGCCACCTGGTCAACTCATAGCGACCCTAGACATAGTAGAACTGCCCCCTGTGGGTTTCCGAGACCGTAAATCCTTACAGGAGTAACAAGCCTCATCTTTCTCCGACAAAGCAGCCGGTAGTTTTGAACTGCCAACCTTGCCGTGAGCAGCCTATGAGTCACAATCAACTGGATGGCAGTGAGTTGTTTTGTTTTGAGCACCTGCTAACACCTACTGAGTCCGCTGGGCGCCTGACCATTCTGTAGAAATATCATGCACGAGTGAACCTCACCACAGCCCAGGGAAGGAAGCCAGAAAGGAAAGTCACTGGCCAAAGCAACCAGGGACCTTTGCAACTGCAAGTGGACCCAGCAGGAATCAGCAGAGGTCAATGCCTGGCAGACACTGATTGTGTGCTCTTCACTGAGGAGGAAAAGGAGGCTCCACACAGGAGCTGTGTGCTTCAGGGCACGCTACAAGAGTCAGAATCTGAACCTAGGTTTACCCAAGTTGCAAAGCCCGTTCCCCTGATAGCGCACTAAACAAAAGCCCAGTTATCCACTTCCACTGCACACTTCCTCAACTCAGCAGCCCCTAAGAACTAAAACTGGTGTTTCCAGTCCAGCAAGCGCTGGGTGAAGCATCTCATTTTGGGCACACCAACAGTTCCTTAACTTCCAGGAACTGGAAGCACAGGGCAATGGGCCAGGAGCTGACAGTACAAGGTTCCTCTCCAAGGGCGGCTGACAGATGTCAGCAACAGGCTCTGCCCCTCCCCCAGAGCGATGTTGGATGCACGTGGTGATAACAGGTGTAGCCTTAGCAAACCCAGGCTCCATCCATTTTACCAGTCCTGGGCAGCTAACACACAGGTTGGAAAGTCAAAGCTAACCTGCAGCGCCACGGAGAAATGGCCTGCCGATCTCCTCCCGTAAAGATTACAGCCAAACACTAGGGTGCACAGCTCTGCTCGGTAACACCCCGGGTGGCTGAGAGTCGGAATTAAACGCCACAGCAACTCACAAAAACTCCAAGGACTTCGTTTAAGGTCGCCCTTTGAGTCCAATAAGGACACGATAGCAATCGCAGCAATGTAGGGAGAACAAGGTAGGGGTGAGGGGCTAGGCTTAAAACGCTTTCGGAGTCAAGTTCAACAGCTAGCGATGGCGCGCGCGTGGAGGCCACTAGCCCTACTACAGCGAGTTCCCGCGCCCGCGCAGCCAGGGCGCGAACAAAGGTCCCGCTGCGGATTTCCGGGGTGCGTCCACGGGCGCCAGGCCACGGAGGCCCTAGGGTCCCAAGCCACCGACCTACCGGATTAGAACAGCGCAAAACAGAGCAGCATCGGTTCCCACGTGCGACACCCAACAAGCGCCCAAGCCGGGACTCTGAACTCCACTCCTCGCGGCTCACTCCTTCCCGGGGCTGTTCCCGAGGCCCCGCCCACCCCCGTTTACCCAATCCAGGTGCAGCCGGCCTGGCGCTGGGCCGGGCCGACCAACGCCATTGGTTGCGCTGCGCTGGGGGCGGAACCAGGGCTCCCAAGGGCTGGACTCAGGCTCCCCACCTAAGGATTGCTGGACCGGAGTGCGGGGCAGGGATTTCGCAAAGGTCCCTCTGCATCTGGTAGACCGCCCGGGCAAAATGCGTTTTCTTGTTTTGTCCTGCACTTTACAAGTGTCCTACTTACAGTTCAGCACAGTGGTCGTTTAATTAAGGCAAACGTGGTCGGGAACCCCAACTCTGGCTCCGTCACTTTACATGTTTAAAAACCTTTATGATGAATGGGATGATGGTTTACAGAGCCGATCATACGTTTTACATGTAATTCACACAGGGTTTGTTTCACGTCACTGTTTGAACATAATAACATTACTGATCCCACTTCCTGTTTCCTATTTCCATTCCACCTTCTATGTGAGCCCTTCTGAATTTTGCCCTTGGGTAAATGCTACCTTTTGATCTCAAATGGCTGATTATTCCAGAATATGCATACCTCTAGTGTTATTGTTCTTCTTATTGTAGGATATAGAACATTGTCTTTGCAGACTCATGCCAGTTGACCTTGGTGTCTCCTGAGATCAGATCATGGTTGAGGTAGTTAGTTTATTGTGCCAACCTGGCCTATAGACACATGTGGGCTTAATTGAAGGGCAAAGGGATAAATGGCTTAGCGAGCCTAACCTTTCTAGTTCTTGGGTCTCTTGCTTTCTGATGGTAAGACCAGGGTGCAGCTGCCTTAGCCAATTCCCTGCTTCAGTTGGCAAAGCTCACTTCCTGCAAGACATCCCTGAGGAGAAGCCACATGGACCTACCCCGATGCAGTCCTGGGTGCTGAAGAAGCCGTGTGGAGACCCCTGCCAGCACTGAGATGCTTACACGTTCACTGACTAAGCTTTCCTCCTGCAGCCAGCATCATTGTATCTGTTTAGTGAGATGGAGGAGGACTTTGTGGACTGGTGTTGGACATATGGGTTAATGTTGGACTTGTGAGTTTGGGCAGCACTGTGTTGGGATGTTTTCTTGATGCACACTTAACCTTTATGTAAAACTCTCTCATTACCTGAGTTTCTGTGGATTTGTTTCTCTAAAGTACCCAGACTAACACAATGGTCCTGGGCTCTAGGGTACAATGACTCATTCCCTCAAGGTACTTGGTTATGTCTAAGCCCCATCACCCAAGGTGAATAGGTTTCAGCAGTTCCAGATTAAGAACAGGCTGCAAAATGCCCTATAATGTATGTGAAAGTTATTGATTGAATGATTGAACTTTTGAATTATATGATATGTAAATTACTTGCCAATAAAACTGTTGAAAAAAATTTTAAACAGGGGAAAAAAAGAGAAATAAACTGTCCCCCTTCTGAGAAAGTAGCCACCGAAAACCTTATGACTAGCAGTGTAACTTTTATCAGATATAGGGCTCGAAGATGAATGAGCCCCTCAGGGTGGAAGGCAGGCAAAACATGACTGCGGACAGAAGAGCTGCCCTCTCAAAGCAGAGTTGGCCTTTATGATGGGGATGGAGGAAAGCGTTCAGGATCTTCATTTGCTGATGTAGCACAACTCAAAATGAGCAGAAACAGCTGAAAACATCCATTAATAACCGGACCTTTGGAATGTATGAAGTATGGATCTGAGAAAATTGGGAGTCATCAAAGGTGAAATGGAGCACGTAACGATGGGTATTGTAGGCATTCGTGAGCTGAATCAGACTGGTACTGGCCATCCTGAATCTGACAATAACCATGGTCGACTATGCCAGGAATGACAAGTTCAAGAGGAATAACATCACGGTTATTGTCAAAAGGAACATTTCAAGATCTCTCTTGAAGTACAATGCTGTCTGTGATGGGATAATATCTGTATGCCTACAAGGAAAGTCAGTTAATACAAGTATTATTAAAATGTATGCACTGACCACTAAAGCTAGTGATGAAGAAATTGAACGTTACCAACTTCTCAGTTCTGAAACTAACCAAACATGCGATCAGGATGCATTGGTAGTTACTGGTGATTGGAACGTGAAAGTTGGAAGCAGTGAGGAAGGAACAGTGGTTGGAAAATATGGCCTTGGTGACCGAAATGAAGCTGGAGCTTGCATGATAGAGTTCTGCCAGACCATCAGCTTCCTCATAACAAATGCCTTTTCAACAGCATAGTGTCGATACACATGGACGTTTCCAGATGGAATCCACAGAAGTAAAATTGACCACATCTGTGGGATGAGACGATGGAGAGACTCAGTTTCAGTAGCCAAAACAGACCATGAATTGCGCACATGGAAGTTTAGGTTGAAGCTGAGAAAAATGAAAACAAGTTCATAAGAGACAAAATAGGACTTTGAATATATCCTACCTGTATTCCCAGAACATCTCAAGAACGTATTTGACACATTGAGCGCTGATGACAGATGTGAGAGCTGCGTGATGACATCAAGAACATTATACATGAAGAAAGTAAAAGTCATTAATAAGACAGGAGCTTCCAGAAATGTAGGCCAGATTCATCAAAAGATGTGGGGCAAGGACTATCATTGCTGATGTCAGGTGGATCTTGGCTCAAAGCAGAGAGTACCAAAAAGAAGTTTATTTGCTGACTTGTGTTATATTGGCTATGCAAAGGCATTGGGCTGTGTGGATGCTAGCAAAATTGGAGGGCATTGAGAAGAATGGGAATTCCAGAACACTCATTTTGCTCATGTTGAACCTGTACAAGGATTTTGAACTGTCATCTGAAGAGCACAAGGGCACGCTGCATGATTTAACATCAAGAAAGGTACGCAACCGTGTGCTATCCTCTCATCATTCAATCTGTAGGCTGAGCAAAGAATCCCAGGAGCTGGACCGTATTAAGAAGAAGGCAGCACCAGGATTGAGGAGGGCTCGAAGCACTTGCTGATGAAGATCAAGGATTGCAGCCTTCCGTATGGATTGCAACGCAGTGTGAAAGAAAAAACCCCGAGGAGGGTGGATCTCCTGAGAGTGGAGCGACCGAAGTTCTCCTCCTCCAGCCACCCAAGCTCGGCCAACAGACTTCCGGCTTCCCGTGCGCTGCTCTCGGGCGCCGCCGGGTTCCTCGGTCCGGACAAGAAGTCTGCGCAGCCTCGGCTTCCGGAGTCTGCGCAGCCGCGGCTTCCGGAGTCTGCGCAGCCGCGGCTTCCGGAGACTGCGCAGCCGTGGCTTCCGGCGTCCGCATTCTAATTGGTCCTTCCGCAAAAACTGCAACAGAAAGATGGCCGCAAATAAGCCCAAGAATTTTTTGGCCTTACCCAAAGTGGTGTGGGGAAGCCCACTCTGACACGGCAGTTCACGTACGATGAGTTTGTGGGGGGCTATGAATCAGCCCACCAAAGCAGACAGTGATCGGAAGAAGGAAGTCTCGCTTGGGGAGGAAGTTCCGATTGATGCCTTAGAGCCAGCTGGGCAGGAGGCTTCTGCTGCAATCAGAGACCAATGATTTCCGAAGTGGGGAAGGTTTCCTCGGTGCCGCCTAGGTTACAGGAACGGAACCCTTTGCAGCAACAGCGAACTCAAGGAGCAGAGTTTAAGAGTAAAGGAAGATGAGAATGTTCCATTTCTGCTGGTTGGTAACAAATCAGATCTAGAAGATAAAAGGCAGGTCTCTGTGGAAGAGACAAAAACCAGACCGATCAGTAGCAAGTTAACCGTGTGGAAACGTCTGCTAAAACGCGAACTAATGTTGGCAAGGTGTTTTTTAATAGAATGAGGGCAATTCGAGCCAGAAAAATGGAGGTCAGCAAAGACATTCGTAAAAATGACGAAAGGCTTGGCCAAAGTCACCAGAGAAAGATGCTGCATTTTATAATCAAAGCCCAAACTCCTTTCTTATCTTGACCTTACTAATAAATACAATTTACACTTGATCTTAGCCAAAAGGCCGAGAAGCGATAATAAATACAATTTAAAAACATTGCCACTGACGGCTCAATTGACTGAAATTAATGTTTTGGAATTTGGTATGCATCACTAAAGGCACGAAATGAAACTGCGGTGCAGGTTAAAGTCACTTTTAAGAGAAATTAGTAACAAATAAAAGAAATTAGTGTGACTTTGTTAGGTTTCTAGAGTGGGTAATACCTCGGTTCTTTGCTTTGCACACTGAAAGAAGTCACGCTGAAGCACGTTTTGTAATCCAAGGGAATTTTTTTTTTATCCAAGGGAATTTTGAAGCACGTTTTTTAATCCAAGGGAATTTTTTTTTTTTAACCAAGGGAATTTTTATGACGGAACGGAAGGCTTTCCAGTTTTACAGTCACAAAAGTGTACAAAGCTATCAAGCCTCACTGAAGCTGCGCTGGGGTTTACACCTGTGCTCAAAAAACCACGTGGAAAAGAACACTCACACGTGTGGGACTGGGAAATCCCAGGGGCCAAGAGATCAAGTGAGCAAGAACCTATGAGCCCAAGCGCATGTGGGCCCCTGAGCAGGCCTGGAGCGGGCTCTGAGGGGGCATGCCAGGGCAGCGGGTGAGCCCTTGCCCTCCGACCTGCTGCAAGACCAGAGCAAAAGAGAGAGATTGCCTTTCCTGCAGCTGACTTTTAACACCTCTGCTGGGAGGCTTGGTTGAAGGTACTGGTTGACCCCATTGGCTGAGTTAGGCTCACCTGTGATGTGGGTGTGCCCAAGGTATTGGTTTTACCTGGGCCTGGGGGGCCATAGTCTGTGCATGCTCAGTTTGGGTTTCTCGTTAGGTGTTCAATGGTTGCCTGATTTCTTTCCAACCTCCTCTGTAGGGGCCTTTGCAGGCATGGGAGGGACAACCTCCCTGTCCCTAAATCTAGCTACCTAAAGATTCATCAAGGGGGAGAAAGGGGGAACCAATCACAATGATTGATGTATAAACCCCCCCCCATTGTGATGAACAGCAGAAACGTGGATGAAAGGAGACAGCAGATGGTATAAGATATGAAAATAATAATAATATATAATTTATCAAGGGTTCATGAGGGTGGGAAGGTGGGTGAGGGAAGAGAAAATGAGCTGATACCAAGGACTCAAGTAGAAAGAAAGTGTTTTGAAAAGGATGATGGGAACATATGTACAAATGTGCTTGACACAATGGATGTATGGATTGTTATAAGAGCTCCCAGTAAAATGATTTTTAAAAGAAGAAAAACTCAACCTATTTCGTAATTGCCAACATTCACCAGGTTCCTGAATGTAGCCAGCAAGCTTGTGTTTCAAGGGGAGTTCCCTGAACTGTTAAATGCAGAGGTGAGATGGGGATGAGGGAAGGGAGAACTTCCTCTGGCTTATTACAAATCTTAAAATTTTAAAATCATTTTAAGATGTCTCCGTCTTCTACTGCCTTGAAACATGGCAATTGTGAACATAAGAGTTAAACTGCACCACTTTTAAAAACCATTGCTATGCAAAGTATAGAACAAAGGATTGGCACAGTTGTTGCCTATTGTTGAGCAGAAACTAACTCATCTGTGAACCTGCATTCATTACCTGGTGGTTAAGTTAGAGAAGTGGTGTA
Organism: Echinops telfairi; assembly: GCF_000313985.2. Taxonomy (NCBI): domain Eukaryota; kingdom Metazoa; phylum Chordata; class Mammalia; order Afrosoricida; family Tenrecidae; genus Echinops; species Echinops telfairi. The sequence continues at coordinate 15,534,249 of NW_022105908.1, read as the reverse complement.
AACTTGTATGTGAGCAATTTTGAATATGTCTTCTGAGATAGTTTATTGTTCCAGCCTGGCCGATAAACAAAAGTGGGATTAACTGAAGGGTGGAGAAATAAATGGTTCGGTGAGCCTCGCCTTTCTTGTCTCTCACTCTTTGATCATCGGACCAGTGTGCAGCTACCTTGCTTATTCTGTGCCTCAATTTACAGACTACACTACTTGTGGGACACCTAGCCTGTGAATTGTATCGCTGTAAGTTGAAGTCCCTTTAAGACATCTCTGGAGCTGGGGACTGGCGGTTGGTGACCTGGCTGAAAGTTGGTGACCTGCCTAGTGATTGGCTGCTGTCCTGAGATAGCCTTGCTCTCTCTATATATAGAGGAAGATCTGGCAGCAGACGAGACTGGAAGGACTGCTAGTGTCTCACAACTCTCTCTCACAGGAGTGAGTTGCACTGAGCCATTTGTACTGCTTTATAATTTAACTGTCCATTTCTTGTATTATATATCTATCTGTATATAATTTAACAGTTCATTTCTTGTGTTACATATCTAATTATCTTTATAAATAAATATATTAAATTATCAGCAATTTGATTTTATCTCTCTAGAGAACCCTGTCTAACACATTTTGGTACCAGGAGTGGGTACTCTGAATAAACCGAAAAATAACCGGTTATATTATTCTAGGTGCCCTCCTGACTCCATGGACTTATCGCCCCATGTGTTCTGGTGAGAGAATATATGCCTACCATGAAGTAAAGCTTTTGTATAGAAGATGCTTGAGCAATAACTGTCTTCTAGGAGTCCGTCTAAATTAAAAATGTGTGCCATCCTCTGGTTCTTGAAAATAAGGTTCCAGAGTTTTTAATGAACTATGAGGTAAGTACAAATAAAGAGCCTGCTCAAAATTATAAGATGATTTTAGACTACCCCAAAATTTAGTACCACTTATGCTTCAGTAAGCACTCATTTCTTTAAGCTGCTGGTGCCTAGAAATCCCCTTCAGCAAGTGGTGAGCCTGGAAGTGTTAAAGGTCTTCATTGCCTCAGAGAAAACGCACAGGCAAAGCATCCATAGTGCTTTAATGCATTTTGCAATTAAAACAGGAATATATCCCAGCTTGCCACCATTAATTTCTAAATGTGCACTCATGATTTCACATATGACAATAGGGAAGTTATTAGGAGTGTTTGTAGTTGTCTGTGTTCAGAATAAAGAACACGAGAGCTACGTTTTCCTAAAGTTAACATCAAGCATTCAAACCTGGATAGAATGCAGAAAACATGTTGGCACACACAGACCAAATTTCAAGCCTGTGTGCTCGGTCATCCTTGTGTGGCATTTGTTCCCACTGGAAGAATTCCAGCACATTATTTGGTAGCACCATTTCAATAGGAAATCTACCACCGTCAGATTTTCTTTTCCTCTTAGAAATAGGACTCAGACAGTTGATTGAACAAAGCATCTTTTTGTTGTTGTTGAGTCCTACTTTCAACAGATCAAAGATGTATTCAGGCACTCCAGGTAGTGCGTATGAATGTAATGTTAACAGAAATGGGCGTTTTAGGAGCTTATCTCATTAGATATTCCATCAAGCTTGTCATGTTAGGTATTTTTCCTTCAAAGGCTTGAGATAGACATCTTTCATTTCATACTTTTCATAGGTTATGGCATGTGCAGAATTAAAGTTGCCCATGTAGCACTGGCCTAGTGGGGGCCCATCAGCCTACTGTGTACTCATTGCATTCTTATTTAACCAGGGGTTCTAACCACTAACAATATGACTTTGCTTTGAGACTTTGCCTCTCCTGCGTACTGAGGTGCTATGAAGCCAACTGACAAAGATGCATCCCCTGTCTTAGGCTGATGCCACTACCCTATTCATTTATTTGCCATTTGAGCCATATAAAGACCAACAAACTTCCTTAAAAATAATAAACCCAAATTTTCAGAACTTGGCCAGAAGGTAACATCATGATAAACAGAGAAAAGATTGAAGTTGTCAAGAATTTAATTTTGCGTGGATCCACAATCAATGCTCATGGAAGCAGCTTGAATAGAGCCTCGAATTGGGTAAATCTGTTGCAAAAGACCTCTAGAATGTTGAGGAGCATTGATGCCAATTTGAGGACTAAGATGTGCCTGACCCAACCCCTGGTCTTTTCAATGGTCCCATTCATATGTATGTGAAAATTGGACATCGAATAAGGAAGATCAAAGAAGAGCCGGTGCATTTAATTTGCGGTGCTAATGAAGAATATTGAAAGTTTCCTGGATGACCAAAAGAATAAACAAATCTGTCTTTGACAAAATACAACCAGAATGCTCCTTAGAAGTGGGACATTGCGCGTGTTATCAAGAGAAACTTGTCTCTCAAAAAGGACATCATGCTTAGTAAAGTAGAAGGGCAGCAAACCAGAGGAAGGCCCTGGACAAGATGGATGGACACAGTGACAAACAATGAGTTCGAATATAACAGTTGTGAGGATGGGCAGGAACCAGGCAGTGTTTTGTTTGGTTGTACAGAGGGTCACTATGAGTTGGAAGTGGTTGACAGTACCTAACAACAAAAACAATAATGAGTTTCCGTAACTTTATCCCGTGTAGGTTCCACCACATACAGATTCACAGCATGGATAGTTACCCACGGACAAATATCCTCTGTCACACCTAAAAACTGGTGGATACACACCCACTCTCCCCCCCACACCCTTTCAACTTGCATGTCTATATATGCATCTCCTCGTAGATCATAGTTACTGCAGAGATAGGTATATAACAGTACTAGCATCTGTTGCCCTTCACTCTAGTGTCTCCTTCTGTCTCCATAATTTTTTCTCCAACCTGCCTCTTATTGTATGTTGCTTTTCCCTTCATCCAAGTTAAATATACTTGACTTTCTTTCCATTTGGAAGTTCCTTACACTATTCCCTTTTTACTTGAAATGTCATAACTAAAAATTCCTATCTCTCTTTCTCTATAGTCAGTCTTGTAGGTCGGCTTTACTTTGGATACGTTTATATCTATGTTGCCTTCTAGGTAGTGTTGCCATGTTGTTGTTGTCTGCTATTGTTGGGTTTCTGTCTGAAGCACTCCTTTTTTTTCTTGTAAGATTGGTTTGGCTTTTACAAATTTGTTTAATTTCTATTTATTTGGAATTTATTTTATTTTTTGCTGAGATTTCATTTTAATAAATAATTTTATTGGGGGCTCTTACAGCTCTTAGAACAATCAATTGCATCAAGCACGTTTGTACATATGTTGCCCTCATCATTTCCTCTTCCCCCCCTTTTTTTAAGCTTTATTTTATTTTATTTTATTTAAAAAAGCAAATCATTTAACATGATCATTTCCAAAACATTTTCTTTCTACTTGAGCCATCTTTGGTATCAGCTATTTTTTTCCTCCTCCCTCCCCCATCTTCCCACCCTAGTGAACCCTTGGTAATTTATAAATCAACCCCCAACGATGTCTGTCCTGTTGTCTCCAGAGACGGGAGATAGGAGATATGCTGGCCATGGAATAGATTAGGTTAGGTTTCCCGGGTTAGAAATACCATAGTCAGGGGAAGCCTGGTTTGTGATCCAAGTGGGTTTTGATAATTGATAGAAGGAGTTTCAGGTTTTACACAGGCACCCTCAGGGCACTTCACACCCACATGTGAAAACCTGAGACCAGAGAAACCTGGCTGAGGAGCAGGTGGAAGACAGGAGACCTCAGCCCAGCCTGGCTGAACTGTGTAGGAGCCGCAGGGAGAGAGAGCAGTGGTCTGAAAGTTTCTGGCTTTTCAGGTCACCCCTTGGGAGGCGTGGTCAATGGTACTGGTTGACTCCATTGGCTGAATTAAGCCCACCTGGCCTAGATGGGGCCAATCCAGGTGTACCGCCCACCTAGGTGTACTGCCCCCTCTGGCTCAGGGCTTGAATTTGGGGCATGCCCTCTAGCCTTGAGCAGCATCCAACTTCCTGTAAGGGGCCCCTGGGCATGGAGAGGAACAATTCCACCTCAGGGGCCTTCTATAACAATTCACTGTAGGCTTGCAGCTGACTGGGTTTAGTTGGGGGAGGTGTCGGCCTGATCCAAGTGGACTTCCTTTGAAGGTTTGCCTCGTTAATTTTGGAGCAGAGGCTTGAGGTCCTACCTTTGTGCAGACAAGGGGTGTAGGGAAGCAGGTTCTTCTACTGAGGTCACTTCCTCCATTCACAGCAGCCACTAGCCTGCTGGCAAGGGCAGAGAAGCAATGTTCTCACCACATACAAAGCGTGTTGATTCCCTGGTTTTTCCTGGTCTGCAGTTTCCTTCTGCTTTCCTTGCTCCCTGTTCAGAGTCCTTCAAAGCCAAGCACTGTTACCGGTTTCCTTGTTATTTTTGTTTGTGAAGGAGCGTCAGAACAAGGGTCTGCTTATGTTGCCGTCTTTCCAGAATCTCGCTCATTCTTTTTTGAAGGACAGGTTTGTAGGATATAGAACATCCTACAAACATCTCACAGCCCACTGGCCTCCATATTTTTGCTGTGAGTTAGGAAGATTTTAAAGATTTTCTGAGGATTCATTGTATATAGGGAGTCATTTTTCTCTTCCTATTATTTTTTTCCCCCAAAACCATTTTATTGGGAGCTAATACAGATATCATATCATTCCATAGTTAAATCACATCAAGCAATATGGTACAATTACTACCACAGTTTAAAAAACATTCCTTCCTTCTTGAACTCCTTGATATCAGCTCCTCACTACCCACCCCCTCCCATCTTCTAACTTTTGAGATTCTTTGTCTTTGTCATTTTGTTGTTGTTGTTAATCGACCATTTATGTTACTCGTAAGTTTGGGGGGAATACAAAGTTATATGTAGGTGTTTTCTTTGGTTTCTTTTTTTTATTAGTTGGGATTTAATACATATATCATTCCATATTTCAATCATGTCAAATAGAATTGTAAAATTGTTACCACAACCAGTTTCCAAACAATCTTTTTCTACCTGTGTCTTTGTCTTTTGAACATTTGGCTGTGTGTCTAGAATTTTAAATCTCTGGCTTTCTTCCATGTAGCGTTTATTGAGCTTCTTGGCTATATGGATGAATGCTTTCATCACCTACAGGAAGTTGTTAGGCTGTTAGTTTTTTCCCCTAATATTCATTAAACTCTTTTTCTCTTTGGCTCCCCAATGTCTTATGCTGTTTGTGCTTTTTATGTGCTTCTCTTGTTCCAGACGCTCTGCTCACCTGTGTTCATTCAGCTCCTCAGACTGGGTTATCTCCTGTGACCTATCTGTGAGCGCACTGGTTCTTTATTTTACCTTCTCAAATATGCTGTTGTTCTACTCCAGCAAAATTTTTAAATGTATTTTTAATTTTTGTGGTAAGTGTATAGGTAACAAAACAGTTCTCATTTCAATAATCTACACCTAGTAGTTTAATGCTATTAAAAATGCTTATTATGTGTTTTGAGAATGATGATGGCAACAAATGTACAAATGTGCTTGACACCATGGATGGATGGATGGATTCTGATAAGAGTTATATGAGCCCCCAATAAAATCCAATAAAATGATTTTTAAAATATGCTTATTATGTTATTTTCAACCGTCAACATTAAGCAATTTGAGTTTTAGCACTTTTTGGGGGGAGAGGGTTTAGCACTCTCAACTGAAGAGTTATACTTTCCTTTCTTTTAAAAACAATTATTAGGAGTAGAACAGTGCATCATATTTGTTTAGTTTAACTTACATTCTTCTGGTGAGAAATGATTTGAGAACTTATTGTTAGAATGGGAGTAAAAGGGAAGCGGACCCAGAGTGTGGGTTTAATGAACAGGTTTTATTAGAGTTAACGACCTGCCTGGGTGTTTACAATGGAATGAGAGTCAAAGGGCAAGGGTGAGGGGAGATTGGAAAACAGAGTGAAGAGAGAATAGCTGAAAGTAAGAAAGGGAGAGCTAGAGAGAGGAAGAGACAGAGGGATGGACTTGTGGATCCAGTGGCATTGTAAGCATCTCAGTGCTGGTGGGGGTCACCATGTGGCTCCTTCAGCTTAGGGCACTAGCATAGTTCCATGTGTCTTGTCAGCTGCAATGTCTCCCAGGGTGTGAATCTGTGTCCCGCCTCCAAGGAGCTATTCATCTCCTTAGTTCCTCCAAATGAGGTCATCAAGCTGTGACCTGACTGGCAGGCTAAACTCCACCCCTTCATTGTTAATCCTCTCAATTGACAACAGATCATATAACTACCACAGTCAAACTATGCAAATAACGTGCTTCTGGCCCATCAAGGGTATTGAATAGTTTACTAATAATATAAATAAGGTGAACGACACCTTTGTGAGGGTAGGGCCATATGAATAAGGTATGCAAGACCTTAATAAGAGAATCGTTCAGTTTTGCCATCCTACTTGGCTTACAGTGAGTCATTCCAGAGGTGGGAAGTGGTATCTCAGGGGAATCAAGAAAAAAATAGCCAGGAGTAGAGCATATCCTTTGGATCTGGAATCCTTGTGCTGAGAACCTCTTTAACTCAAGAGTCAGAGAGAGAGCCGAGATCGTAAGAGACCACGAGAAGCAGTGGCAGACGATGGGAACCAAGAAGACCTGCAGGGGACCCTCCGGAGAAAGCTCAGAGGGCTTCCTGGCCCATGGAGTGAGAAAACGGAACACCTCCAGCCAAAGCTTACTGGGACATACCCTTGATCATGAAGGTGGCACAAGACCAGGCAACATTTTATTCTATGTGCACGTGGTTGTCACACATTGAACCAAATGGACAGTAATGATTGCAACGATACTACAGCAAAGTAACCCAAATGCCATTCCTGCATGCCAGAACATTTTAAATTCTGTAATACCCATTTTCAAGTTTCTTTGATAAGGATACAGTGGGGGATTGTGCATGGGAGGCTTGTACGGAGTAAACGGCTTCACATTGACTTGTTCAGAACACAGTCACAGATCCCCACCTTAATTGTAAGGAAACTGGGAAAACCAATTAATTTGTGTGTTCGAAAAGAAACTTAGATTTCCCAAACAGGAATTGTCTATGCTGCAGGATGTCCGATCAGGAAAGTGAGAAGAGGGTCTGATAGTGCTAAAATTATCTTTTTCCTAATTTACGTACCTCACTTTAATTCAAGGGGAATGGCCGCTGCCTTTCTGTATGATGGGGAGAAAGAAGAGGCTGTCTGCTCCCATAAAGATTCACACCCTCAGAATCCCCACATAAGGTCACTCTAGAAAGAAAGAAAGAAAGAAAGGAGAAAACAAAACCAAACTAAAACTGAAAAAGCTCTTTCCTCTATTTCTTTTTACTTTCCTCTTGTCCCACTATCATGTTCAGCCTTCATTTGAGTTTCAGTAATTCCTCTCAGTTACATTGCCCTTGATCACACCCTACCAGGCCTCCTACACCCTCCTCACCACCGATTTGGATCACT
>NW_022105908.1:15519711-15525677 GCF_000313985.2 Echinops telfairi | reverse complement strand
CTGGCTAAGGCAGCTGCACCCTGGTCCGACCATCAGAAAGCAAGAGACCCAAGAGCTAGAAAGGCGAGGCTCACCAAGCCATTTATCTCTCTGCCCTTCAATTAACCCCACATATGTTTATTGGCCAGGTTGGCACAATAAACTAACTACCTCAGGCATTAAAGAACAAAAAATAATATCATTGTGAATGAGGGGGAGTGTGGAGTGGAGCCCCAAAGCCCATCTGTAGGCAATTGGACATCCCCTTAAGGAAGGGTCGCAGGGAGGAGACAAGCCAGTCAGGGTGCAGTGTAGTAATGATGAAACATACAACTTTCCTCTAGTTCCTAACTACTTCTTCCCCACCCCACTTATCATGATCCCAATTCTACCTCCCAGGAGACAGCTCCACAGTGACTTACAGCTGAAGCCCTGGCCCTCAGACTTCCCCTTGTAGGGGCCACACCCCTCCTTCCACAAGCTCTTTTTGGTATGAAGACCAGGACTTAGGAACATTTGAAAGACTTTTATTTATGAAACTCAAAATATTTCTCCAGGGTTCTAACAATTTAAATACTAACACTATAAAGTGAAAATTCACGAAGTTTAATTAAGTGCCCACACAATGTAACCTTATGTTCACTTTATTCATTGGTAAGCCTAATAGTCACCACATTTTCAGGACTGTGGACAACGTGTGGCTGAGAGATCCTCACTTGGCCAGACTTCTCTCTGGAACGAGATGCAAGATGACTGCCTACAATCCCATGTAACTGGTAATGTGAGCAAAGCCCGGTGGCCAAGGGTTTTCACAATCTAAATCGTGAACTCCCTTTCAAACTTCATGTTGCAGCCGAGAGAGAAGCTTTTGCAGAACGGGAGTGTATGTTAGCATGTGACAGGGGATGTGAGTGAGAGGCTGGAGGGAGACACCAGTGGAAGGCTTTAGTGGTCTGGGTCCCCTCTCTGTCCCTGACAGAAATACCTGGTCGCTCCCAACATCCACTCTCACCCTTCGCCTTAGAACCAGAGATGATGTCAAGCAGTCCTCAAAGTGTGGCGCCGGACCAGCAACGTCAGCCCAGCACAGGGATTGGCTCGGAAGGCAGATTACCAGAGTGCATCTGCTTGGACACAGACTAGGAGCTTGAAACTTGCCCCAAGGTGTTGAGAGACAGGCCAAGGATGCTGACAGCTCCTTGATGATTGTGCTGTAACAATTATTGTTCTCTGCTCCCTCTCTAGCTTGCTTCTCTGGGTTCTAATATCCAATGCAATGGCTAACCAGAACTCACGACAACATGAATGATTAAAAGGTTTATTAAGTACGGTAAGTTAATAGATGGTCATACCCCTGAGAAATGCTCAGGATCATTGTTTATCAGGACAGGTTACAATGTTCTTTAAGATCTGCTGATAAATTCCCAAAGGGGCATACCATTGCACTACGATCCTCAACCTGAAGGTATTCAGCTTAAGTTACGTGGGTCAGCAAACCCATTTCCCTGAATTAAGTGTCTAGAGGCACCCCACTCCAGTAAGCCTCAGTCCAAGGCTACTCAGCTACACTTCCCCAATTAAGGGACACCCCACTCCACAAGCCAGCCGCCTGCATAAAAGCACTCAGCTCTCGTTGCTCTGTGGCTTGGGAAGTCCACCACTGTATTCCATCCTCTGGCTCCTGGCTCTGCTCTTGCTCCTCTGATGTTACTGCTGTCTTCTGGATCCAAGATCTTCTCGATCTTCTGGATGTTACTGTCTTCTGGATCCAGGAGGTTCCCTGTGCAGGGCTCTCCAGTAGGACATGCTCTACTCTTGACTCCTGCGGATAATGAGATCCTTCCTCCTGCTTCTCAGAGGGCTCGTTTTATACACGTCAGGATGACTGGCATATTCCAGGGAATCCTGTTCACAATTACTTCCAGGTGCATCCTATCAATATCCTCCCCCATCTTCTTACCAGAGCCATGCAGAGAAAGGTTGTTCACTGGGAATTAGAGACTTTGGCTAGATGACCCACATTAAACAAGTCACTGCCCCTACAATGGTTTATATATGGTTACTTACTTATATATAATTACTTGCTTAGGTATAAGAAGTTACTTACTTAAGTTGGGCAACAGCAGGGCCAGCAAGTGTCCCCAAGCCTCTGTGTCCCCAATGAGCAGCTGGTAGTTTCAAACTGCCAACCATGCAGCTCACAGCCCAATGCATAACCACTAAATTATAGGGGCGCCTTACAATTCCAGCAGCAGAGGAGAACCCCAAGATGTAGCACTCTAACTGTATGGCAGCCAGGACCACAAGTCCCGTTGCCTCAGGCCTACCAGGTACTCTTAGGAGTAAGCTATGTTTCTGCTGTTTGCCATCATCGGTGGAGTTTGGCTTTAACACTCGCTGGCAATAAGACACAGGGGTCCAGCCTACTTTTCGGGCATGGTGGGAGGGGAGGAAGGACTTGGAAGAAAGAGGGGGAACCCAGAGAGTTTCTCAACTCAAAATAGAAAGAGGTGGTATACAAGTTGGGTTTTGCAGCCACTTGGCTGGCTCAGGTGGGTTGGCAATTGAGGCCACCCCCATAATGTGATCTAATGTAATGTTATCAACCCCACAATGGGACCTGCTTTGAGCCAAGCAGTTACTCAGAAGATATTTCTTCAGGAGTGTGGCCAGCTTGATATTTAAGTAGACTCCATGGAGAGATTCACTCCTTGTAGGCCTGAATCTTGCATCGGTCACATAAGTCTCTGGCTCTTGAGCCAGCTGACCTTGGGGTGGTCTGACTGCCAGCCACAGGCTTAAACGACTGGCATCCACCAGCCTGTGGCTTTCCTGCTGCCTGGTCCATTGGCCCCCACAGCCACGCATTCAGGAAGAGTCTCCAACTTACCCTCAGGCCCATAGACTTGATCCAAATGTAATTTACCTAGTCTTACAAATGTGAGAAGAATGGGAATCCCAGAACACTTCACTGTGCTCATGTGGCACTTGTACATGGATCAAGAGGCAGTTGTGTAATTAGAACAAGGGAATACTGATTGATTTGAAATCAGAAAAGGTGTGCATCAGGATTGTATCCTCTCACCATATTTATTCAATCTGTATGCTGAGCACATCATCCGATAAGATGGACTATGGGCAGAAAGATGCAGCATCAGTATTGGAGGAAGGCTTGTTAACAACCTTCAATACGCAGATGATACAACCTTGCTTGCCGAGAGTGAGGAGGATTTGAAGCACGTGCTGATGAAGATCAAGGATTGCAGCCTTCAGTATGGATGACAACTCAGTGTGAAGAAGCCCCACATCCTCACACCTCGACCAACAGGCAACATCATGATAAATGGAGAAAAGTCAGTGCTGTCAAGGATCTTGTCTTGCTTGGGTTCACAATCAATGCTCATTGAAGCAGCAGTCAAGAGATCCAAAGATGCACGGCATTGGGTAAATCCCCACAAGACCTCTTCAGAGTATTGCAAATCAAGGATGTTACTTTTAGGGCTAAGCTACGCTTGACCCAAGCCATGGTATTTTCCGTTGCCGCATATGAATGTGAAAGTTGGACATTGAATAAGGAAGACCGAAGAAGAATGAAGGCATATGAATTACGGTGCTGGAGAAGAAGATTGAAAGGACCATGGGCTGCTAAAAGGACAAACCAAACTGTGATGGAAAAAGTGTGGCCAGAGTGCTCCCTGTCAGGAGAGACCGGTCCCTGGAGAAGGACATCATGCTTGGTAAAGCAGAGGGGCAGCGAAAGAGAAGGCACTCAATGAAATGGATTTACCCAGTGGCTGCAATGGGCTTAGGCATGGGAAGAATGGCAAAGGACCAGGCAGTGTTTCCTTCTGTTGTACATCGGGTCACTATGGGTCAGACTAGACTCGATGGCACCAAACAACAACAATACATTCCATTTGGGTACCAATCCACCTAAACCATCCCCACGGTGGCCATGAAGGGGAATCTTGGAGGTGCCCCACTAGGACACTGGCTTCTATGATAGTCTGGGCCCTGGGCAAGGTGAAATTGTGCCCTCCCCCATTTAGTCACAGAGACCCACACACGCCCCCCCCCCCCCATGGCTACCCAATCAGTTCTGGCCAGAGGCTCCACATTGCCAGGCATGCCTATGTGCTTGAGAAGGACACCTATTCAAAACCTCACTGCTTTGGTGGTGAATGGTGGCAATTCTGTGAGTCCGGTGCCCTTGCAGGGAAGAAAGCAGAGTAGGCTGTTACCAATTAGGGTCACCCTAGTGGCCTCACTTTGGGTGGTGAGAGCAGCAACCGAATCAGGCATTTTCCCCAGCTGAGTGGACCATACATGCTACCCCCATTTGGTGACCTGAGAGGTTATGATTAAAGTCACCAGCTTTGCTGTATGCCAGAAAAGGAGACTCACTTCCATCCCTGTTCTATAGCGCTCCATGCAGCGTGATAGTGGGTTCCCACACTTGGCAGGCTAGTTCCTCCACTGCTAGACGGATGAAGGGACCAATCCGCCCATGGGATAATGCATGCCAAATGCCAATAAGTGGTTTCATTTCCTCGTTCCAAGTCCTGAAGCATGCGGCTTTGCTCTTGCAACGAGCTGGACCGTGTCTATGATGGTACTCATATCATCGTTGGAGGGTCACCCAGGTTCCTCAGCCTGGCTTACATTGCTCAACACCCCAGTGGGACTGAATTGATGAGCCTCAAAACCACAGGTAACCTATCCCATCTGGGAAGCTTTGCCTGATAATCTACCTACCAGCTTGTCACTGGGTGATAGGTTTTGTGTCAACTTGGTTGGCCAGGGTTCTCAGGAGTGTGGCAGTCTTCCCTGTGATGTGATTGAATACGAGGTAATCAACGCCACGATGGGGTCCAGCATACCATAATCAACTTTGTGAGCAGCCAGCAGTGGTTGTGGGGTGCACTCCTCTTGATGAGGTGGCCCAGTCTTGATGCAATTGGAAGAAAGACTCCTTAGGGGTGTGGCCTGCTACACCCTACAGCAGACTCCGTGGGAAGGATGGTCACTTCTGCAAGATCTGGATCCAGCCTCTGGTTCAGCAGCCTGCCTACCTACCATCCTGCCTGCCGATCCCAGGAGCCATTAGTGGACTTGGAATCCTTCAATCCACTAGCAGATCTTCTTGCTTCCTGGTTTGTCAGCCTGGATACCTACAAGAGTCGGTTGGCATTTCTCCTCAGAGAACCTGCCCCTGGAATGTATTCTCAGAAGGGGAATGGTCTTGAGATATTTCTAGGTTGGCAAAGATAAAGGTGCACTCTTACCTCTGTATTAACCAGAGCTAATACTTGTAGCTTGTTTTTGACCAGTGTATTGTGGCTTCTACATGTTAGTGGTCCTCTGGCAGGTGACCTCAGCTCCCATCCTTAGTCTCTAGCAGGGTGTACCAGAGGCCAGGCCAACTGCCCCAGGAGGGAGGGGGTAGGAGGGCCCAAAGGGCAGTCAGTTGTTGCTCTGACTTCAACTTCTTGCACACGTTGTGATATTTTTCACTGCCCTCCCTAGCAACCTTGAAGTTCTCAGATCACTCAATGGGCCTGCGGGCCTGCAGGGTTTATCCAGCCCCTCCCCTCCTTTCCCACGCCTCACATCCCTTTCTCTCTAGCTCTCCATCTCACCTAGGCCAGCTTCTCGGAGCTGCAGGTGTTTGTAGGCGCTGTACCCCCCAGGAGCCCTTATTGTTATATTTTATATTATTATTGTAAACCTGTTAGATTCTTGCTTTCATTTCTGCAGCAAAGAATTCACTACCTGGCCCTGTCAGCGTGCCTTTTCATTGACCTTGGCCACAGGTACTAACTGGGTGCTGCTCCCCAAGCAAGGGGGATGAGGGCCGGAAAGAGAAGGGAATGGGCAGGCAGCTTCCTTGGCTGCTTGTCTCCCCTTGGCTTCCTTTGCTGGCCTCGGAGCCTAAACAAGAGGCGGAGGCAATCCCAGTCCACTCAGGGTTCCAGTTTAGCAAGTGG
>NW_022105908.1:15516831-15518660 GCF_000313985.2 Echinops telfairi | reverse complement strand
AATCTCTAAGCCCCCAGGCCCCTCAGAATTCTCCCCTAGTGAATAGGTCAAACCTCCCCACATGAAAGTCACTTTGGATTTCTCTCTCTCTTATAGGGCATGACTTTGGTCTCCTGACTGGCTTGTCAATTTTCAGGGTTTGGTCCATTATCTTGGAATTTGCCCTAAGATGCCGAGAGATTGAACAAGGAAACTGGCAACTCCTCAATGGTGATATAGGAGTTTTAAGGGGTGGCTTACTGAGGCACAGCCCTGGGCGGTGACAAACTCGAGTCTCAGAAGGAGGTCGGGACAATTATAGCTGAACAAATATGGCATGGTGTCAGAGCTTTGGACTTTCAAGACCCCTAACAAGTGTTGTGTTATGTTAAAGTGACTTAAACCCAAGACCATACCCACTGCCATTGAGTTGGTATAATAATTTTTTTTTTCATTTTATAAGTTTATTGATTCTTTTGTATAATAATTTTTTATGAGCGTAGACAGCCTCATTTTTCTCTCACAGAGCAAGAGCAGTTAGTCAGTTTGCAGCACTGCCCTTGGGGTTAGGAGTCCAACACTTACCCAGGCTCCGTAGCAAGTGGAAATGAGCAAGCAGCGAGCAAGAATGTAGCCATATGACCTTGCAAACCCTACAGCATCCCTGACCCACTGAATCAGAAATTTTGGGGGGTAAGACCAGCACTCTGGATTTTCATACACCCTCCAGGTGATTAAGGATGCCTGCTCAAGTTGGCGATAATGAACTCAACAAAAGACTCTTCTGTTATTTGTCATGGGATAAAACGTTGACTCATGATATGTACGCACAGTGTGGGGACTTCCAGGAAATCTCCTTAGAAGAAAGAAGACTTTCTTGAATTTGTCTTTTCAAAGCTGCTGGTTTGAAATACAGAGAGAATGGCTCTGGCCGTCCGTGGCCTTAACTTAAATAAGGGTGAGCCTTCTCAGCTCAGGGGCATCACGGCTGAATTACCGTGAGGCTGCCTTGGTTCTGAGCCTTCAAGCCCCAGACCCAGGCCTGTGTCCTCCTCTCTCTTTGGACAACGGGCCAAGGGGTTGTTATTGCACTGTCCACTCATGTCCTCAACTCTAAGTCTTTCTCCTTCCACCCCTTCTTCAGTTGTGTCCAATTAGTTTTCTTCCCAATTATTTGAAGCTAGTTCATATTGTTGCAGGTTCAAATACACGACAGTCATTATAATGTCTTGATAAGGTAGACGAGTCTTTATTTGGTTTTAACTGGACTGCTAGAATCTAAAAGCACTTCTGTGATTGCAGTCTTGAGTGGACATTTCAGTCCATCTTTAGAGGCAAAAGCTCCTTTATCATTTGCCTAGGACTTAAGCAAGTGTGGACAGAAGCAGAAAGCAAAATTAATGTTATTATTTTTTTAGAGTTAGTGAACGTTACAGGGTATAGCGTTGATTGTAACATGCTGGTCAATGTTCTGATCTTGAGAACACAAGAGTACATTTCAAAATCAATCACGAGTGGGACTTTCCGAGATGGGCGGGGAAGGAGGCAGGTCATTCAGCAGCCAACAGGGTGGCAGGCATTACAGTGGCTAGTGTGAGTCTGTCTCAGTGTGCCACAAAAGCATTGAAATCAGTGTCAGTTTTACCTTTTCTCCTTTTATAGCCAATCAAACCAGTGTTTAGGTCTGATGAGTATGGAAACGGTCACCCTTTTCTCTTAAAGAAAAGATGAACTAATTTCCTGTTTTTATTTGTGGAGTGGAGCACATACAAAGAAAAACAAAGTGCACATCGTTGCATAGTCCATCACATCAGAACAGTGAGAGTAGGTGAGCGTAAACCAGCCTCCCA
>NW_022105908.1:15505982-15514715 GCF_000313985.2 Echinops telfairi | reverse complement strand
TCCTCCTGTCCCACTATCATGCTCAGTCCCCACCAGGATTTCAGCACTTCCTGTTTGTTACATTCCCCTTGATCATGCCCTACCAGGTCTCCCACACCCACCTTACCACCAATTTGGATCGCTTGTTGTTCCCTTGTCCCTGGGTTTGTTAACACCTCTTCCCTTCCCCAGGGAATGATTTTTAATTAGGAGGATGTGACTGGGACTCATCTCCAACCCACAAACGTGCAGGCCTCCCTCCATTCAGAATCCTGGCCTCCCAGGCTTCTTTTGTAGGGTCTGAAAGAGATGCGAAACAGAGCGAGGCTTTTAATGAATAGATTTATTGCAGGAGGTGAGGTCTGTAAGGAACAGGAGATCAAAGGAGATGAGGTGAAAGTAATTTAGGATACCCACATACAGATTAGAGCTGGCCCTTCCTTTAAAGCCAGAGAATTAACAGTCAAAAGGGAGCGAGGCCACAAAATCTGCCGTTACAGGAAAGCCGAGAGAAGTAGGTTTCACTACAGACCCACTAACAAACTACAGCAGGGTTTGGCGAGGAACGGGCTAAGGGGTTCTCCAGTCGCTGGGTGGCCTGCTGCTGCTGTGCCCCAGAAACCTACAGGAAAGGAAAAACAGAGGGACAGCCAACCACGTGTCAGGGAGCCCGCGGGGGAGAGGAAAGAGCAGCAAGGGTGAAGAGACAAAGGAGGTTCCAGGGGATTTATGTCTTTGGGACATCTAGAAATTTGGTAGACATGATGAATCCCACGCAGCTTTCTGGTTGGTGCTGATAATGCCAATGGGCCGGGCGCCAGCATTGACGGGGCTACCAGAGTTCGTTCGTTCGTTCGTTCATTCATTCATTCATTCATTCTTCTACTGATGGTGTTTTGTGGCTGTTTCCATCTTTTTGCTATTATAGAAACTGCTGCAATAAACATGGGTGTGTAGATATATCAGTTCATCAGTGTTCTTCATTTCTTTGTCATGCAGACTGAGTAGAGGTTAAGAGGTCATATCATATTTCTATTTGTTTCTCACAGTGGCTGTAAAATTTTGCAATCCCACCAGCAAAGTATGGGCATTCCAGTCTCTCCACATCCTCTCCAGCATATTACTTTGTGTTTTTTAAAATTTTGCTAAAAGTGTCAGTGTGAGGTTGCACCTCATCATTTTAATTTGTATTCTTCTATAGCGAATGATTAAGAGCATTTTTTTCATATGATTGTTTATCACCTGGATGTCATCTTCAGTAAATTGTCTATTCATGTCTTGTGCCCACTTTTGATTATTTGTGTTTCTTTTATTAAGGTGTTGCAGTTTTTGTTGTTGTTGTTTTTAACATTTTATTAGGGGCTCATACAACTGTTATCGCAATCCATACACACATCAATTGTGTCAAGCGCATTTGTACATCATTCTCAAAACATTTTCTCTCCACTTAAACCCCCGACATTAGGTCCTCATTTTTTCCCTCCCTCCCCGCTCTCCCTTCGCCACTCACACCACTGGTTCTATAGGGCTCATCCACCCTGGATTCCCTGTATTTTCAGTTCCTATCTGTACCAGTGTACATCCTCTGGTCTAGCCAGACTTGCAAGGTAGAATTCGAGTCATGATAGTGAGAGCGGGGAGGAAACATTTAGGAACTAGAGGAAAGTTGTATTTCTCATCGTTGTTACATCGCACCCTGACTGGCTCATCTCCTTCCCGAGACTCCTCTGCAAGGGCATCTCCAGTGGCCTACAAATGGGCTTTGGGTCTCCACTCCGCACTCCCCCCATCATTCACTATGGTAAGATTTTTTGTTCTGATGATGCCTTCGACACCTCGTGGTTGCATAGGCTGGTGTGCTTCTTCCATGTGGGCTTTGTTGCTTCTGAGCTTGATGGCCGCTTGATTACCTTCAAGCCTTTAAGACCCCAGACGCTATACTTTTTGATAGCCGGGCACCATCAGCTTTCTTCGCCACATTTGCTTATGCACCCATTTGTCTTCAGTGATCCGTTCGACACCTCGTGATCACACAGGTTGATATGTTGTTCCAGGGTGTTGCAGTTTTTAATAGAGTTAGAAAATAGCCTTTTATTTGATTTATTATTGCCATATAGATCTTTTTCCAATCTGTGGGTTATGTTTTTACTCTTCTGAAGAATTCTTTTGATGTACAGAAATGTCTCATTTTTAGAAAGTACCAGTGCTCTGTTTGTCTTCTGGACAGGGGTGTTTTTCAATATTTTTGGTAGTATATTATGTGTTGTCTTAGGTCCCTTGTGTTTGGCCCTATTTTTTTATTTGTGATTGTTATAGTGCTAGGGTTTATATTGAGGTCTTTATTCCATCTGGAGATCATTTTTATACATGATGTGAGGTACGGTACTGTGGCCAATTTTGTTTGAGTTGGGTGCTCAGGTACGTCTTACCTGCCACAGGTTTGATGCTTCTAAGTACCAGAAAAGAAAAGAAAATTGCACAACACGGGTCCGGGTGACATGAGGGAGCTTCACAAAACTGGGTCTCAGTGGGGACATGACTTCAATGAAAAGGGAGGGACATTCCAGGCAGCATTCCAGCTACAGTGCCCTTGCTGCATTCGATTCCAATGTCTGGCGACCCCTGAGACTGAGTAGAACGGCCCAGATGACTTCCTTGCCTGTTGTCATCACTGTGCCACCCACTTTGAGAGTAGGAGTCAAGTGCAAACCAGTTTGTACCACTCTGGTGCCTTTCCAGAAGCTTGTACACATTGCCCACCCTGTGTCTGTCAGCCACACGGGCAACCATTCTGAGCCAAATGGAGTCTCCTGGGCAAGGCAGAATCTGGTCTACCACCCACTCCAACATTTCCCAAGGAGAGAGGGAGGGTGGGGAAGTTGTGCATGCTTGACCACTCCGCTGGTCCCTCCGGTGTGTGCTTGGTTTGGAGAATTCTGCCCCTGGGGGCAGGTTGAAGAGAACAAGCTGAGAATAGGTCGACTCTGCACAGGTTCAGGTGTTTTTGGCGGGCAAAGTCAGGCGCCACCTGTAGGAGGGCAGAGGGTGGTTTCTGAGACCCAGGGGGCACATCCTTATGACAAGGAGGTCCAGGAGCTGCTTGTCACACCTGGAAGTGCTGGGAAGTGAAGAATCCAAGGTGGGCTCTGTGGAAAGGCTGTCTCTCTGAGTGACGGTCCTCGTCTACTCAGCTTCAGCTCCTGGGAGATCTTCATGTGACTTGGTAATTCTCTGTCACCATTTCAGTTTCCTTTAACTTCTCTTTTATATCTCAGGAGTCCTGATGGCATAATGCAGCGGTTCTCAACCTGTGGGTCATAACCCTTTGGGGGTCGAATGACCCTTTCGCAGGGGTCTACCAATTCCTAACAGTAGCAAAATTACAGTTATGAAGTAGCGACAAAAATAATTTTATGGTTGGGGGTCAACTGTATTAAAGGGTCGCAGGATTAGGAAGGTTGAGAATCACTGGCATAGTGGGTTGCATGTTGGACTGCCAACCTCAGGGTTAGCAGTTTGAAACCACTAGCTGCTACTTGGGAATAAGACCAGACTTTTCACTCTTGTAAAGAGTTACAGTTTCAGAACCCGTTTCCAAATAGGATTACAACCTATTTCCTAGGATGACAATATGCTCCATTTCCACAGGGTAGGGGTTAGGATTAACAATACATATATTTTTAGGGGGCACCATCAATCCATAACTGTTGACATTTGGGACAGGTTCTTCTTGGGACTTCATTGCCTATACACAATTGAAGCAGCAATACATTTGCATGAATTAATGAATATGTATGATTGGTTCCATTATGCCCCTCCCTTCCAGAGGTTTGTTTCCAAGGAGCGGCCTGTGTAGCACATACTCATTTATTCATGTGTGGCCTGACTGCTTTAGAAGACAAAAGGACACTGCGATTGCTTAAGAATCCCAAGGGCAAACCAAGTTCTTACCAAATAGACGTTTGTTTTCATTTGTGTTGGGTAAATACTTTGGAGGAGAACTGCTGGTGGTGTAGTGGCTATGTGTTGGATTGTGATCCACATGGTCGGCAGTTTGAAACCACCAACAGCTCCAAGGGAGAAAGACTGGGCTTTCCACTCCTGTAAACAGTTACACTCTTGGAAAGCCATGAGGGGTCACTATGAGTCAGTCTTGACTCACTGAGAGTTTGGTTTGGTTTGGTTTTGACGGTTGCTATGTTTAACTTTGTAAGCAACTGTTAAAGTTTCCAAAGTAGTTTTGCCATTTAAAAACAAAACGCCTGTATTGTGAATTTGGTGAAGGTTCACAGAACAAATCATCAGTTTTGCATTCAACAATCCACACATTTTGTTTCATTCCATTGCTTGTAACACCCTCAATGGAATATCTCTTACCCCACCTCCTTTATGCGTTTTCTGTTTCTTTTTTCCATTTAGATTCCTTTTACTGCAAATACTGAGTCTCTATCTGTGAAAACACTCTGACCCAGGCTTTTAGCGAGGAGAAAGAGAGTTTAATTTGTGAGATCAATAATGTAAAGGAGTGTGATAGGTAGGTTTACTGTGCCAATGTGGTCAATAAACACATGTGGGGTTAATAAGTTGCAGTTTAATTGAAGGGCAAATGGCTCCATGAGCCTTGCCTTTCTGTCTCTTGCTCTCTGATGATTGGACCAGTGTGCGGCTACCTTAGCTAGCTCTCTGGGACACCCAACCCATGGACTGTGTCTCTATAGTTTGAGGTTCCTTCAAGATCTGCTTTGCCACACTGCTGGTGTATACATCACTTGAGCTGGGGACTGTCGGACCCAGTCATCCAACTGACTGTTGGTGACCTGCCCTGCTATTTGCTGCCTCTGGTCAGACTGCCTGTATTGCTCCACAGAAGACTCAGCTGTCTTCTTCCCTGACTTGCACCCAGCAGCCCTCGTGAGTTGAAGGATTGCCAGTGTATTAACTGTGAGTTATACTGTGAGTCATGAAAGTGAGTTGAACTGAGCCATTTGTACTGCTCTGTGGACTAATTAGTTGTTTATTTCTTAAGTTGTATCTGAGAGGTCAACACTGAGACACTGAACGGAGATAGGATTGAGACAAAGAACGTGGGGTTAAGAGCGGCTTTATTAAGGTAGGGAAAGAACTCCCGGGAGGGATGGGAGAGCAGAGAGAGGGACAAGCGCATATTGAGTTCCTGGGAGGTTCTGAGACCCAGCAAGTTGGGTCAGGGAAATCGCAGCTTGTCGGTGAGGCGGTGGGAGAGATATAGGGCTCGAGCTAGGGAGGTATACGTTGACAACAAGAAGGGAGATTTTTGCTTGCAGCTGCAGGACCTTGAGTCAGGATGCGATCCTTGGGAAGTGCCTTTGTTGTTTGCCAACCTACTCCCTGGAGTGCTGGGACAGGGGCTGCACAACCTTGGTCTGGAGAGATAAGCTCCTTGGAATGTTGGGGCAGAAAATGCATACTTCAATAGCCATTCATCTTCCTGAGAGGCTGGAAATGGGGGCCTTGAAGTTCTATCTTCCTGAGAAGCCAGAGAGGAGATGGGGGCTGCCTAGTCCGGACCGGCCCAAACAGTATCTATCTATCTATATACATACATAAAATTGTAAGTGTCCTGGTTTTGTTTCTTTAGAGAACCCTGTCTAACACAAGGAGGTAAATGATTGCTTCCTCTTATTGCTTCCTCTGAACTAAGAAAAGAGGGGATTTGGGGAGAGCAGGAACAATAAATCTATATTTATATCCACTTATAATAACATAACTTTATTAAACTGAAATACATCATAAATAAAACAAG
The DNA here is from genome assembly GCF_000313985.2 of Echinops telfairi. NCBI lineage: Eukaryota > Metazoa > Chordata > Mammalia > Afrosoricida > Tenrecidae > Echinops > Echinops telfairi. The sequence goes on along the minus strand of NW_022105908.1, from coordinate 15,508,954 downwards.
TAATATCTACTGTTTGACAATCTAAGTGTCAACAATGAAAGTAAATCAAACTGGAATGAAATAAATACATTAAAAAATTCCAACAAATTGTATTTCTCTAATATGTACTGTTGTCTTAAAGAAGGCAGGGTGATGGGGTGGGGGTGGGGGTGGGGGTGGGGGCGGAAATACAAAACCGGTAGTACTCCAATAACTAATATTGATGAGGAAAAATATATACTACATATATCACTACACATGTAGTAAAGGGCTGGGCGTGGGAGGGATTTTTGCTTTTTCATGCATCCAGAAATGTGGCTGGAAACGAGAAATCTGAAAACTCTCAAAGTTTCAGCACAACACAAATGAACTATTTTCAAATAGATTTGGTGGGTTGTTTTTTTTTTTACCTTTATTACAAATGTAAGTGTCAACCCTCTTTTTGTCACATGCCCTCTTTCGCATTTACAGTCCCGGGGAGTTGTCTGCAACTCTCCTTTAATTATGCCAAGATCGCGTGGAAAACGTCTTCATTGTCAGAACTAGGCTCTGAAGTGCAGACCTCAGAGAACGACATTTAGATGATGCCCACCAGGCCCAGCTTGGGAACAGGCCCTTCACTGTGGCACCCCCACCCAGCAGGGGCTCTCTGCCGGGACTGGGGGAGCCCCATTTGCATCTGCACTGAAAAGAGCCTTGTTGGGAATGTTAGAACCAGGGAGAGCGAGCCCTGCACTCTGGAAACTGAAGTCTTCCCTCCCTGGAAGGCTCTGGCAGCAGAGTCCCCAGTTCCCAATCTTGGTGAGGGACCCCCCAGTTATCCTGGACGCCCACACCTAGGCACTCCAAACGCATCGCCAAGATGTAAGGAAACATTTTCATTCCTTCGAGTTTGAGATTGCTTCCCCATGTAACTTTGCGAGTCTTCTGACATGCCAATTTAGGCAAATGCCCAGCCCCTCTCCCACAAAAATGGAATTTCCCCCAAAGACAAATGTTAGCAACTCCACCTCGGGCTTGGTAACGGTTACTCAGCACCTTGCTACTCTACAGAGGAGAGGGCTCTCTGTAAACATGCGCTGGGAAAGTCCCGGGCCAACGAAGAGGGGATTTTTATACATTTGAAAAGGGGGAGAGGTTTGGGAAAGGAACCTTAATAATTATAAGGTATTGGTTGTGTTAAAGTTTAAATGCTGAGCTCCCTGGTTTGCAAAAGGCTATGGGTGGCAATAGCAGCCCAGAATCCATTTGTAGTGTCTGCACATAGATTGGGCCTCCATTGAGTGCTTTCTGATGATTATCCAAGGATGTCGATAATCTTGCCCGCAGAGAGAGTGCTTGGAGAGTGGACTTCCTCCACCCTTCTCAGGCCAGCTCAGAGACGGGCAGTCTCTCTCTCTCATGGGCTTGTCTAGGTGTGTCCTTGATGGAGGCCGCTGTACTGGGGCCAGCACAGGGGGGTCACATAGTCATGAGTCCTGCCTTATCAGTTTGGCCCTGATTGCTTTGGTTGGATGGCCCCGAACCAATCTCATAAGCCCTTCTATCTAGCAAAATATGTCCCATCGTGGTCCCATGCCTGCTTCTATAGTCCTCCTGTTATTGTGATGTATTGATCTGCCCCCAATCATGCCTTCGTGACTGCTTCATCAGCGCTCCCACCCCCACCCCACCCCCACCCCACACATATTTATCTCGAGTCTCTATTGTGAACCACTGGACACCAGGATGCCATTTCAACCTTGTGTTGGTGGTGGTCTCCCTCATTGGGATGGTGTGTCTGTGGCTTTGTGTTGTCTTCGTTTCTTGTAAGACTCAATCAATGTTCTTTCAAAATTATATCTGCAATGGACTCTCTTTTGTACCCTAAGACATGGTGAGCAGACATGATACTGTCTTCCTTACACGGTGTTCTGCTTCACGGGTTGACAGTCATTGCATGCCATGGAGCATGACCTTGCTTTCCCCCAGGGCTCAAAGGGACAAACTTCAGTCTAGTTACTCTTTAACAACATTCCTGTTCTCTGACCTGAAATCACAAGCTATCAGTTCTTACTGCTAAGGAAACTGAAACAAATGATACTAAAATCATAGCATTCATAACTCACTCTTCACTTATCCTACCATGAATCTATTTTAATTCCCCCTTTCTTAAATCATTTCAATAAGTTGCCTAAATCTCTAGTTTCTAAAAGGAAACAATTAAGGCATGCTAATCTCTCATAAATTCTAATAAAACGACTGAGCCAAACTACAAAGGCAAGCAAAAACGCATGGGCCCCAGCAGCTCACTGAGGCCCAGTGCAACTTCATTCCCACCAGCAGTGTGTAAGAGAGAGGTTTTTCTAAACCTTTGATCAAAAGCAAAATGCTTGAATGAAAGGTTCAGGTTGCTTTCAGCAATATTAGAACAGACTTTTCACAGATACCTGTACTTGGGCTTCTTCTTTGGTCAAGTAACAATAAATAACCAAGGGAAAGCCAGGGTGTGGAAGGAATACACTTGCAGGCATAGGGTTTTGAAGCAGGTGTGTTGATGTAAAAATATTCTTAAGAAATATTCCTTTGTTCTAACCAATCAGCAGTCTGAGCTGTTCACCCTCCCGACACAATCGCTGAAGACAAAACGGGTACATAAGCAATGTGGTGAAGAAGGTGGAGGGTGCCCGGCTATTAAAAGATATAGCGTCTGGGGTCTTAAAGGCTTGAAGTTACACAAGCTGTCATTCAGCAGTGAAGCAACAAGTCCACATGGAAGAAGCACACCGCTGGTGCGATCATGAGGAGTCATAGGGATCGGGTAAAAGGCATCAGCAGACACATAACGTACAAAACCATATTGTTGAGAACAATGGGAGCTGGAACAGAGATCCAGAGCCCACCTGTAGACAATGGAACAATCTCCCCACAGAGGGGCCACAGGGCAGGGATGAGTCACCAGGGTGCAATAAAGCATCGATGAAACACACTATATTCCTCTGGTTCCTTAAGGC
>NW_022105908.1:15502220-15505882 GCF_000313985.2 Echinops telfairi | reverse complement strand
AGGCTTCCTCAGCCCCCACTACCATGACCCCAGTGCTGCTTCCCAGTTCAGACTAGACCGGAACGTATGCACAGGTGTAGAAAGGGATGGGAGCTTATGACACACAGAATCCAGGCACAGGAGTGGGAATAGTGATACCAGAAGGATAGGGGGAAGAGGGGGAGAGGAAGGAAGAAAGGGAGAACTGATCACAATGATGGGCACATAACCATACACCCCTCTACAGGGGGAAGAACAACAGCAAACAAGAGGGAAGGGAGACAGCGGTTGGTGTGCGAGAGGAAAATGATAGTAATGTACAATCTATCGGGGGTCTCGGGGGGCAGGGGTGAACGGGGCAGAAAGAGCTGATACCAAGGGCTCAATAGAGAGTAAATGTCTAGGAAAGAATGAGGGCAACATATGTACAAACATGCCTGATTCAATTGATGCTTGGATTGTGATAAGAGTTGAACGAGCCCCCAACTAAATGAATTAAGAGAAAAGAAATATTCCTTTTATGATAAGAATATAGTAACAAATCACAAGAAGAAACCAGAATCCAAGGCTCAAGAAGAAAATTGGCCAGCCAAATCATTATCTCAGTTTCCTGGCAAACAAGGTTTTGCTTGGGCAAGCAATTTCCCTTGGTGCTAATTCTTTTTTTTTTTTTTTTGCTGATTGTCCATCTCTTCTTTTTTTTAAATCATTTTATTAGGGGCTCATACAACTCTTATCACAATCCATACACACATCAATTGTGTAAAGTGCAATTGTCCATCTCTTCTTTTTTTAAAATCATTTTATTAGGGGCTCATACAACTCTTATCACAATCCATACACACATCAATTGTGTAAAGTGCATTTGTACCAGCTCTGAGTCCCCGAAATATCTTACATCAACCTAGACATTTTTATAACCTGTCTGGAAAGTACACATTGTAAGCATCCTGTGGTTATGAGGGCAAATCTTCGTAGCCCACCTGAACATCTCTAAGCATTTGTATCCAATGGAAGTCTTTCCTCTATTTCTGTAACCCTCCCTAAGTAAGGAGCCCAGTTGGGCATGAAACAGTACCTAGCCATTGCAAATGTTTCTTTTCCACGTCTCTCTCTTTTTTTATTTTCCATGTCTCTTGCTCACGGATTCTCTCCACCTCCCACACCTTCCCGAGCGCCCAAAATCTCCCTGAACCTAGAGTACAAGTCACCCCCCTTCATTCAAACCTGCCAATCAGAGGACAATACACGATGCTTTCCCAACCCTAGTCATCAATCTCTGCTCCCAAGGTATATATGCATGTGATTTCTTTGTAGCTGGGCTTCTCCGCTATTGCTCCACTCTGGAGAAACCTCTCAGGCTGCACTTCCCAAGACAGACTGTTTCTGGATAACTGTGCTCCGGCTGCCCTCTTTTTCTATCATTTGGTGCAGAAACCCACCAGGGAGCAGTCCTGGGACTACAAAGACACTCTATTGGTCGATTACCTTCCTGGACTCCCCTCCCAGGCCTGCCAGAGTGGGTCTCTTGTAGGGATCTCCTCTGATTGCTGTTAGAGACCCTGCATCCACACACTGCCTGATTCCGGGTGAGTGCATATTTGGGGTTCCTCTTGGGTTCCCCGCCCCTCCCCACAGCCTTTAACGGTCCCTCTCAAAAATCCTGGTTCCAGGTTGGAGAAATTCTATGCCCTTGGGGCTTGGGTAACGATCAGGGAGTATGCCTTGCTAGTTTGCCACTCTCTCTACTCCTGTTTATGGGATCTGAGGTCTAATGGACTTTTTGAGGATGCTCCCTGAGTTTGTTAAACTTTTGGGGAGCTCAGATTTCACTCACTCCCCCACCATGGGAAACAGACAGTTTAGGCTGCCCCCAAATTTGCCTCTTGGGTGCCCAATTGCTAATCTAAAATCTCTGGGACTTAACCCAATCATTAAGCCAAAACGTCTAATGCTTCTTTGTAACAAAGTCTGGCCTGAGTACAGATTAGACAATGACTCAAAATGGCCACCAGATGGCACCCTCGGTTTTAAAATCCTATGGGACCGTGATAATTTTTTGTCAGCGTAATGGCAAGTTTATAGAAGTTCCCTACAGGCAGGCATTCTTCCCGCTTTGCTCTCACACCCCTCTATGTCAAACCTGCACCATTTCTCAATTCCTGCTGGTTCAGAAAAAGCCGTCTCTCCTACACAATGAATTCCCCTTTGATCCTTCCTACCACATACCTCCACCTAAAGCCACGTCTGCCACCCACCCCACTTCTCTGTCTGCTCCAGCGTTCTCTCCTCCTCCTTCCAGTCTCATCCCTAAGCTCTTCGACACCTTCTGCCTTCTACAACCTGCTTTCTCCTCCATGGTCTCCCCCTTCCTCTAATTTGCTAATCTCCGATCCACCATCTACTCCCCCATCATCCCCTCCTCCTTCTTCATCATCACTATCTTCCCTCCCACCATCGCCATCTGATCCCTCCCTTCTCCTGCCATGGTCTCTGCCCCACCCCGGTTGGCACTCAGCCTTTGCCGGCTCAAAAGCCTCTTCTAGTTACCCAATAATTCCACCTTCAGACCCTGCCTCTCCATGAAGTGGCAGGGGCTGAGGGATTTTTAGTTAAAGTACATATTCCTTTTCCTCTTTCTGGCTTATCTGCTTTGGAAAAATGCCTAGAACCTTTTGCCTGTGACCCGGACATTTATAGTAAAGAGTTCAAATATCTCCTTCAATCTTATGACCTTACCTGGCATGGTATTGATATTATTCTTACAACTACTTTATCCCCTGAAGACAAGGAGAGAGTCTGGGTAGCGGCTCAACATAGAGATGATGAAATTCATGCCCAGAGCTGGGGTAAACCAGCGGGTTCTGATGCAGTCCTCGACAAGACCCTAACTGGAATGATCAACTCAGTCACGGGGGCCACACTCTCCAAGATGACATGGTTGTGTGCCTCATCGAGGGCTTGAAAAGATGGCTAATAATAATCAGTCAGTTAGGACAAGATCAGAGAAATGCTTCAGGACCCAAAAGAAAATCCTGCCCAGTTTGTAGCTCACCTCTCAGGAGGCTTCCTAAAATTCACCAGGGTTGATCCTTCAACACTATCTGGTACTGCTTTACTTCATTCACACTTCATCTCACAGTCAGCTCCTGTTTAAGGAGAAAACTTAAAGAGGTAGAGGAAGGTCCCCAGACTCCACTAGGAGACTTCCTCAGTGCGACCTTTGAGGTTTCCAATCATAGGGAGGAACAGGAAAAATTAGATAAACTAGGAGACAAAGCTAGATATCAGAGGCTGGCTGACGCCCTTCAGGGCAATATGGGTGAATCAAAACCAATAAACACAGGCCACAGGCGGGTAAGCCACCGGGACCTGACCCTGTTTAAATGTTCCCAAACAGGATATTGGGCACACAAGCCCCAGTCCTCATCCCCCATCAAATCCTTGCTTACACTGCAAGCAAGGAGGGCACTGGGGAGTAGACTACCCTTTCTCATAGAGGGCAGGAAGCACAGTCTAGTCCAGCACCGCCAGAGCAACCAGCTCAAAACTCAGAGTTTCTAGGCTTCGTAATAAAGGATTGACAGTGGAAGGGCCGGCAGCCTCTACAGAGATCATCCACCCATCTCCATCGCAGGGTAACGAGCATCGTCTCAGGTAAGCCTAGTTCTTACCTTTCAGAC
>NW_022105908.1:15491884-15501050 GCF_000313985.2 Echinops telfairi | reverse complement strand
TTCTAACAAACTGCTCTGAAGAATCTTCTTTTACATCATGTGACTGTGTCAGTAGTTGAAAATGGTACAAATCCTCTAATAGCATTGTTGCCTCTGGGTCACAATTTATGGCGTGGCATGGAGACCTCATGCCTCCTTGTCCTTAGTTTTGTTTGTTTTTTTGTCCTTCGTTTTTAAGACCAAAAAAGGACCTGAGCAGTGGGATCTATGGAAAATACCTCTTGCCACCAAACCTTTAATAGGATATATAGGAAGCTTTACTAACACCAATCCATCTGGTTCTATAGGCACTTACCATAAAAATGAGTCTCCTGTATAAGGATGCCCTATGTGTTTGCTGTTGGAAACATCATGATAGATGCGACTCCATTCAGTGCCACATGCTCTAATTGCAGACTGTATACTTGCCTTGACCCAGCTCTGCTTATATAGCTCTCTGAAGACAGCATCCTCATCTTCAAGAGCCAGCTGGGAGCATGGGTCCCGGTGCAGATGAACTGCAGGTGGAAAGCAGTCCAGAGACATCCTTGTGTTGCGGATCATGTTGGAGATGTTCAAGAGACCGCATCAGTTTGTGGGCATGATCATTGCATAAGGTGACCAGACGTCCTGCTTTGGGCAGGACAGTTCTGATTTTTGGCGTTTTAAAAAAGTCCCGATTTTTGGGAAGAATGCACGACAAGCTAGGGAACAGTCTATTTGGTCCATATAGGCCAAATTTTTAATCACGAACCCCCCCAACTCCCCCACCCCAGTCAATGGTGTCCCACTTTAAATCTGGTCACTTTATCATTGCAGCCATCACTGGACTCAGCAATTGCCACCACTGCTGCTGTTGTGGGAACAGCACGCAGGAATGTATCAAAACTGAACATTTTGTATAAAAGTGGCAAGCAGACTTACACCAACTATGGGTCACGCAGGCCAAAATAGATGACATATTAGAGGGAAAGTTGGCTGAATAGAAATAAGCCGTTCAGTGGCTAGGAGATCAAATTACTCACAACATTAATTGATGTTAAAGTGTGATTGAAATATTGTTGATTTCTGTGTAACTCCTTATCCACATAATGTAATCTTACATGACTGGGCTTTAATTAGAAATCATTTGCAGGGATTTAAGGGAAATTTTTCTTAAATGTAGTTCAGCTAAAAAGGGAATATTTCAATACATTTAAGGATGGGTTGAAGTCTTTCCCTAGCACTTATGTAATTAAACAATTGGTAGATGGTTTAGAGGGGCTTGGGTTCAAAGAATTGTGCATAGTGTAGGTTCTAGCCTCACTACTATTCTTAGCCCTAATTCTTGTCCTTATGATCACATGCTGCTTCTATAGAAAGCTAAGGCATATAAAAAAGGTCATCCGGCCTCAGCAACTCTTTATATGGCTAGATTCCAACCCCCTTTTCACTCACGGAGACAGCTATGTCCAGCAGGAAGCAATTACAGAAGATGAGACATTTGGCCCTATTTCCTATTACCAAAAGGCAGGAATGATGGGTCCAGCTGAGCGTAAAACAGCACCTAGCCATTACAATTGCTTTCTTCCCATGTCTCTTGCTCACAGATTCTCTCCACCCCCGACACCTTCCCACGTGTGCCAAAAATCTCCCTGAGCCTCAAGTACCACGACACCCCCCTTCATTCAAACTTGCCAATCAGGACAATACACGATGCTTTCTCAAGCCTAGTCACCAATCTCCATCCCCGGAGGTATATATGCATGTGATTTCTTTGTATGGGCCTTCTCCAATTCCCTGCTCTTGCTCCGCTCTGGAGAAGCCCAGCTGACTGCACTTCCCAAGACAGCCTGTTTCCTGATACCTGTGCTCCGGCCACTCTCTTCTTCTATCACTCGGGAGTCCTGGTGGTATTGCGGGTTACAAGTTGGGCTGCCAACTGGTAGGTCGTAGATTGAACCTACCAGCCACACCACAGGAGAAAGACGATGCTGTCTGCTCCTGCAAAGATTTACAGCCGCGAAAACCCACAAGGTTTTCTAGACAGCTCTACCCTGTCTTACAGAGTCACTAGGAGTGTACATCGATTCAAGAGTAGTGAGTTTGAGTTTAGGAGTCCTGATGGAATGCAGGTGGCACAGTGGACTATTCATTAACTACTAGCTGCAAGATCAGCAGTTTGAACTCATCAATCTCTCCAAAGGAGAAAGATGAGGCTGTCTGTGTTCATAAAAGATTAAAGTCTTAGAAACTCAAAGGGTCAATTCTACTCTGTCTGATAGGGTTGCTGTGAGTCAGAACTGACTCAATGGCAGTTTAAGGAGACATTAAGGGGAAAACCAGCACGAGAGAAAATGAAAGATAAACAAGTAAATAGATAAATAAATAAAACAAAGGAAAAGAACAGCATGATCGTATTTGAGGTAGTTAGTTTATTGTGCCAACCTGGCCAATAAACACATGTGGGGTTAACTGAAGGGTAGAGGGATAAATGGCTTGGTGAGCCTCGCTTTTCTGGTTCTCAGGTCTCTTGCTCTCTGATGGTCGGCCAAGGTGCAGCTGCCTTAGCCAGTTCCCTGCTTTAGCTGGCAAGGCTCACTTCCTGCAAGACATCCCTGAGGAGAAGCCACATGGACCTACCCCGATGCAGTCCTGGGTGCTGGAGCAGCCGTGTGGAGACCCCTGCCAGTGCTGAGATGTTTACACATTCACTGACTTGGCTTTCCTCCTGCAGTCGGCATCATTGTGTCTGTTTTGTGAGATGGAGGAGGACTTTGTGGACTGGTGTTGGACATACGGGTTAATGGGTTAATGTTGGATTTGTGGGCTTGGGCAACACTGGGTTAGGATGTTTTCTTGATGCACACTTAACCTTTATATAAAACTCTCTCTTATACATGAGTTTCTGTTGATTTGTTTCTCTAAAGTACCCAGATAACACAGTATTGATTAATGATTAATGTGTCAATTGAGCAAGAAGACAATGCAAGAGTATCAAACTACACAAAGGAAACTTTAATACAACTGTACACAGACAAAGACAACAGTAGTTGTTAAGTCCTGTGTACAAGTTCAACAATTCCAATCTTCTATCGCCAAACCTGACAGTTCCCCAGTTGTTAAATCCACTGGGATTGACATTATTGGGGGGAAAAAAAGTCTGAGCCTTAGAAAAAAGAATGCTATGAATTACAGGGAAAGGTCCAAGAACCTCCCGTGAGGGGCTCTGAGGAGATTTTCAGGCTGCACCCAGCCTTGTGACTTAATTAGCAAGGTGAAGCTACATCACTAATCAATTGTGAACCTGTGCCTTTTTATTTGATACACATGCCACCCTGTCTGCAAAGAACTCCACTTTTTAAAACAGTTTCATGGACACATAATCGACATATACAATTCAATAGTTCAATTTTATCAAGAAGAATTGTACAATCATTACCCCCAATCAATTTTAAAACATTTTCTTTGTCTTTCAGGGTTAAATCATTTTTAAAATGAGCTGTGTGATCACAATCAGTTCTAGTGCTCCCTCCACCCTCCTGAATATATTGGTTTGCTCCCCCAACCTCCTCACCCTCCCTGTCTCCGACCCTGCGCTCATACTTCCCCTATAAGCCCTTGTATCAGCTATTATCCCTATGCATCTTTCCCAGTTTGTGAAAAGCTGAAAACCCCAACAGAAACAATAAAAAATGAAAACAAAGTGGTAAGGACAAAATAATAATTATATAAAGATAAAAATACAAATAGTGAGTAAGAAACAAAAGGTCACTATCACTATTTAAAAGGCAGGGAAGACGTTTTGGTCATGTAACAAGAAATACTTGTACCTAGAACACATTCAGGTTGGGTCAAGAGGGAGGTCAACTGATCCATTATAATCACGATTACAACCATCTCTATCTGATAATAAAGCTGTCTGAGACCCTTGCCTGTAGCTAGTGGAGATCTGCTAGACCCTAGCGAGCTGCTAGAGCACCGGTCCTCAACCTGTGGGTCGAGACCCTTTTGGGGGTTGAAGGACCCTTTCACAGGGGTCGCCTAAGACCATCGGAAAACACATCAATATTTCACAAGCTATAATTACATATTGTTTTGTGATGAATCACTGTTTTAATTTGTTTAATTATGTTCAATTTGCAACAATGAAAATACATCCTGCAGATCAGATAGTTACATGACAGTTCATAACAGTAGCAAAATGACAGTGATGAAGTAGCAACGAAAATAATGTGATGGTTGGGGGGGGTCACCACCACTTGAGGAACGACATGAAAGGGTCGTGGCCTTAGGAAGGTTGAGAACCGCTGTGCTAGAGTCGAGTGGGGATCTGCTGCAGGCTCAGATACTCTGCAGATCAGTTCTGGGGGCTCACTGTCCTCCACAGCCTTCTACAAATTCGCTATTTAAGCTCTGATGCTTTTCCCTTCGTCATCCTTGAATGCTGCAATCATCATCTTGGGATTGCACAATAGTGCCCGGTCTCTATTGCAGCCTATTCCGTGGAGAACAAACACTGTTGATATCGTGGAGGTTTCTAACATCACTCAGCACGCCTCTTCCCCTTTCAGCTTTGCGATTCAGCGACTGATCTCCACGTGCTCCTTCTATCTGACTCCACCCCAACCAACCCGTGGAGGAGACCTGGTGGGAAGATGGGGCTGTGCCATAACCATGAACAGAAAGAGAGACGTAACTTTACAACTTGCAGAAAATCTCACTCCCAAACTCACTTGTCCTTTGAGGCCCTTAGATTACCAGAGAAGAGAGCCCCGTTGGAGATGCAACATCCTCTGTATCTACTATTCCTCTTCCTCTATAATCAATCTATTCTACCAATATTGAGAGAAACACTGAGGGCCCAACCTGCTAAAGTCCAAATGAACCCCGCTAAACCCTTTCATGATATACTTCAATACCCATTTGTGGTAGTTACATAATTTCATGTTGTTATATAAAAGTGGAGGGGTGGAGTCTAGCCTGTCAATCAGGTCACAACCTGATGTGCCTTTTTGTGGGTGTGACCTCTCGTAAGGAGGGTCCTGGGAACCTCCCCTCTCTCTCTGCCTTCACCTTCCTTTTGATGAGTCACACTGAGACCTGGGCAAGCCCTGGATATGTGTCCACCACCACTGGATCCACGAGACTTTGCACCCACCGCTGCTGATGTTCCTGCATTCTGCATCATTGCATGTGTCTCCATGAGGCTGAAGAGGGACTATGGGCCAGTATCCGACTTAGGGTCTTGAGTTGGGCTGGGCTGTTTTATTGATGCATAATTCTTGATATAATGCTCTCTCTTGCACATATATGAGTGTCACTGAATTTGTCTCTCTAGTCAACCCAGCCTAACACACCATTGAAATCTGAAGTTATTCACGGTCTTGTCTTTGTAATTCATGATATTGTGACCCTTCTTTTTAATGCTTAAACTGACCTTCAGTTAGTTAATGATCTTCTAAACTGCTGTAAACATTATATTCCCAAGTTTATATTTCCCAGTTGGGACACATTTTGAGAACAAAACAACACAACCCCGAAATCCTGAAAATGGCACACTGTCGGCACCAGGAGACCGAAGATGTTGGAAAGCACTCCCTGGAATGTCACTGGATAGAACTGTTTGGGCCAAGTCCGGACTAGGCAGTCCCCATCTCCTCTCTGGCTCCTCAGGAAGATAAAACTTCAAGGCCCCCATTTCTAGCCTCTCGGGAAGATAAATGACCTATTGAAGTCAGCATCTTCTGCCCCAGCATTCCAAGGAGCTTATCTCTCCAGACCAAGGTTGTACAGCCCCTCCCCCAGTGCCCCAGGAAGCAACTTATCTTCCCAGGCCCATTCAGTACAGTCCCTGTCCCAGCACTCCAGGGAGCAGGTTGGCAAACAACAAAGGCACTTCCCAAGGATTGCATCCTGACTCAAGATCCTGCAGCTGCAAGCAAAAGAAATCTACCTTCCTGTTGTCAACGTAGACTTCCTTAGCTCGCACCCCATATAGCTCCCACTGCCTCACTGACAAGCTGCCATTTCCCTGACCTAATTTGTTGGGTCTCGGAACCCGCCCTGGAGCTCAAGATGCCCCTGTCCCTCTCTCTGCTCTCCCTTCCCTCCAGGGAGCTCTTTCCCTACCCTCATAAAGCCGCTCTGAACCTCACATTCTTCATTCGTGTCTCAGTGTTGACCTCTCAAGGACCTTACTGAGTCTTGCCTTGCATCAAGCAAGGCACAGTCAAACTTTAAGGAGTAAAACCCTGGGAACATATTTCTCAAATCAAAAGAGTGCCACTAAGCCCTTGGTTAAGTGAAATTGCTGGTGACCTATGACTTGTCTCTTTCAGTGATTTCCTGCTGCAGAGATGGTCTAAGAACGTAGATAGCTATTCCAAGATCATTGGATCAAGAGTCTACCTAAAAAGGTTTTTATCAAAAAAAACAAAAAAAATTTCTTTTTTCTAGTTTTCTTTTCCTTTCCCTTTTTCTGAACTCAAAGAGAGTAACATCCTTTTTCCCCTGTTTCTCTAATAGTTCCTTATACCTGCCCTCGAAGAAGCAATGCTTTTGTTCAATGGGTTAATTTATTTGCACAAACATTACATTAGAGAAATTGTCTTAACTGAATCTCCAGTTCCTCTGGGACATCCTATTGGGTCTCCATCCTGCAAGAGAAAGATTGGCTCTCTTTCCAAGTTTATACTTGAAGAAAAACAGAGGTCTCTTGCACTACATTTATTCATTAACTTGAGATAATCCTTACTGGTAGCCCATAATAGTTCTCTGGTTATTCTTCTCTAAGCTCGTCTGCCTTAGCTCCCTATTGAATGACTAGGAAGATGTACTGTAGGGTTTGTATGAACCCTAGTGCATGCTGTGAACACGTGGGTTAGACTGACTTTTCTAGAGAAATAAGACCAGGAATATATTTATTTCATATATATGCATATATATACATATATATGAAATAAATGTATATCAAGAAAGCAACCCACAAAGTCAAAGAGTGGGCAAGTGCAGTCCAACTAAAGCTCATGGATCAGATGGTAGCTGGAGATCCTCCCTGATCCATACAGCTGTCAGAACAACTAATCAGGAAGCATGTAGGTCACAGGCAGATGGAGGCAGGGCTGAGGGAGTTCAAGGTCAACAGGTAAAATGGTAGGCTGCTGATAGCTCCCAGGGTTAACAGACCAGATGGTAGCTGCCATCACCAGAAGCTAGACACAGGATCCAGGAGAGGAGGAAGAAGAAAAAGAGCCAGTTCTCCACAGTGTCTCTTATAGATATCAAATAGGCCACACCCCCAAGAAGACATCATCACTCCACCCACATTTTCTTCTCCCCCACCCCAATTTCAGAACATTTTCTTCTTATACTCATTGTTGGTGTCTCCCCATTTCTCCACATCATCCCCTGACAAGCCTCTAGGCAATTATGAATCCAGTTACTCTCTCCATCGATCTACCTATCCAGGGTTCATATATAGAAAATCATACAAAAATAAACAGGAAGCAAATAAACAAATGAAACAAAACCCAACAACAATGATGAGACAGAACAGAAATGCTTCGATCAAAATAGAAGCAGAGAATACTAAAATCTAAACTTTAGAATGGGTCAAAAGGGAGATAAAATAATAAGGTATTCCATTTTAACTTAACTATACCTGCCATACTAGATTTTACAATGCTCTCTGCCTGAGAGCAAGGCTGTTCATATCCCTAGACTAAGGTCAGAGGGGATTCACCAGAGGGGACTTTGCAAATGGATTTTGGGCTTCCACTGTCATCCATAACCTTCTGCAAATTGGATGTTCACAATTTAAGTTCTGAAACCATTCCCTCTTTTGGATTTGGATTGTACTATCTACAATCCGTGAATCGCACAGGCTGGTGCATTTCTTCCATGTAGATTTAGCTGATACCTCACTTAGATGGTTGCATCTTTTAAGACAAGCCTGTAAGACCCCTGACACTATTCTTTCTGAAAGCGGGGCACTCTCTGGTTTCTTCACCACTGTTAGCTTTAGTGCCCATATCTTCAGTGATCTCTTCACAGGGTGAGCACTGAGCAGAGCCATGTCATAAGAACTAATTGTTTTTAGATTGTCCACCCATATCTTCCTACAGATAACTTCTTGGAAGACCTGGTGTCATAGGGGTCATGCATTGGGCTGTGATCTACAAGGTTGGCAGTTCAACACCACCAGGAGGTCCTAGGGAGAAAGATAGGGCTTTCTACTCCCATAAATAGTTGCAGTCTCGGAAATTCAAAGGGGCAGTTCTACACTGTCCTATAGGGTGGCTATGAGTTGGCATGAACTTGATGGCAATTATTTTTTGAAATTCTCAGGGATTTTAATTTACTTGGATCTACAATCAATGGTCATGGAATCAGCAGTCAAGAAATAAAATGGCATATTGCATTGGGCAGATGATTTTTTTAAAAAGTGTTTTTCCTTCTCACAAGGTGCAGCCAAGTTGACATAAAACCTATCACAGAACCTTAGGCCCTCCTACAAAACACTGCTTCCCTTTGAGCCCAATAGACTTGTTCTGTTTTTCACTGGTATAACTATTTGCTAAAGATAATTGTTTAATATTTTCAGCAGTGCATATAACAAGAAATTGTAGGAAATTCAAGCTGGATTTGAAGAGGATATGTAAATAGGAATATCAGTCTTGATAACAGATGGATCATGACTGAAAACAGAGAATACCAGAAAGATGTTTATCTATGTTTTATTGACTATGCAAAGGCATTCAACTTAGTAGGTAACAACAAATTATGGGTAACATTGCAAACAATGAGAATTCCAAAACACTTAATTACACTCATCTGGAATCTGTATAGAGACCAAGAGGCAATCTTTTGAACAGAAAGACAGGTTCATTCTCCAGAGCCAGTTTATACTACCTCAGGAGAAGCAATGAAACATTTTCAGGAACTTTCCCAACCAAATGTTAAGTTCAGCCACGGTTAAAAATTAAAGCATATAAACTTACAATTAAATGAATTATAAAAACAAGTTAGTGATATTAAAAACTCCCAATTCCTAATTATTTGACTACATCTACCATGATCTCTACTTTGACTTATTATGTCTATTTATCTCTGAATGGTTTTCACCAAGAAATGATAGGCAGCTCTGAGGGATGACTACAAATAAGAAAAGCCAAGCCCAGGAATCCCACTCATGGCAGAGTAGAAC
>NW_022105908.1:15488768-15490228 GCF_000313985.2 Echinops telfairi | reverse complement strand
CTGGTATGGCTACTCTCATTATTGGGTCATGTGCAATGGGTAACCTCCAGCTCTTATCTGTACCCACGTACATGCTCTGGTCTAGCTGGATTTGTAAGGTAGAATTGGGATCATGATATTGGAGGGAGGGCGGGAAGCATTAAAGAACTAGAGGAAAGTTGTATGTTTGACCGGTGTACAATGAGCCATTGTATAACTGCAATGAAGGAAAAATACAGGGGCTGAAACAGTTTTGTTAGGGCGATGGGGAGAGAGTGGTTCAGGAAAGAACTGAAAGTGACAATGGACCCGAGTTGTAAAGTTTATAAGCAGGAATTTAAAAAGAGCAGAGAGCCTTAGAAGGAACCAGCAACCACAGTCCCAGAACAGGAAAAGCATGTGCAAAGACTCTACAGTTGAGGGATGGAGGAACAGGTCAGGGAGTGAGAAGACAAGCAAAGAATGGGCAGGACTTAGCGAGTCTGAAGGTCCCATCCAAAATACCTTCGGAAGAAACTTTTTGGCTCCCATGAATTGAACAGCCTAAGGATCTACTGACGTTAGGCTCAGCATAAATTCCACTGGGCTGGCGGGTTTCCTTCCCACTCCGTTCGCACTCTATTCAGAACAGTCTCTGGGGCTCGGATAGGCTCAGCGGCTTGCCAGAGGCGGGATGAGCAGCCTTGCTCCACAGGAGGGAGGGGTGTCACTGAGCTGTGACAGTGTCTAGGGTCGGATGAAGATCCTTGTCCTCTAGAGAAGTCTTAGGATGTCATCAAAGTGTCTTTCCTAGCTGGTACTCTGTACAACAGGTGTATCCTGTCACGTCGGCAGGCAGAGGAAATGTTGCACACAACTACAGCTTTGATTCCACCTCGGTTGGAAATGTGTGCCTCAGCCTCCCGTTGTTATGAATCGAGAGGCTTGAACTCCCTGTGTGTCCTGAGGAGGGGTGGCCTGTAGCTAGTTGTGTGGCCTCAGATGAATGTTAAGGGAATGGAGAGACCTCATGGGCTGTGGTCAGAAAAGACGCCATTGCCTTGTTCCTCTTTGGGAAAGTTATTGAATGCCTGTGTCCTCGTTCTCACAACTATAAAATGGAGATGACAGTACAGTAGTATCTACGTGCTACTCTTGTGAGCCTTAACTCTTCATGGGATTAGAAAGCTTCCCATGGAGCGGCTGGTGGCTTCAAACTGCTTACCTTGTGGTTGGCAGCCCAACGTGTAACTCACAATACCACCAGGGCTTCTAATGATAAAGGGTAAACATCCTAAAATTATAAAGAATCCAGGCAATGAATACCAAAAGCACCCGTTCCTTTATAATGAAAGAACAAAGGGCAGCAAAGTGAATCATCACGGTTGAGCTTGCAATATTTTCTGGTCCCTGTGCTAAGAACAATGTAAGTGCTAATTGATTTAATCCCTATAACAATCTTATGAGCTGGGTGCTACTAGTATCTCCTTTTCTTTTTTTTT
>NW_022105908.1:15485795-15487320 GCF_000313985.2 Echinops telfairi | reverse complement strand
GTTACAGGTTCCGATTTACTCGGATGCACAATCAAAGCCCATGAAACCAACAACCACACTTCCTATTACGTTGGGGAAATCCTGCTGCACAAGACGATTTTAAAGTGTTAAAGAGCGAACATGTGTCTTTGAGGACTGACGTGCACCTGCCCCAAGCCAAAGTATTGCCAATTGTTTCGTACGTATGTGAACGCTGGGAAACTGTGATGGTTGGGGATTACGTCAACTACTCCGGTAGCGTCAGACTTGTCAATCCAGTCACAGACGTAATGATACCTCCTTGCTGTCATAAGTCTTTTTGTGTCAAAGGGGGAGAGCAAGGGGAGTTGAATCTTTTTTGATCCTTGGCTTTCTGCCAGAGCTGGACCTTGCATCTCACACCTCGGTCACCCGTTGTGTCACCTGCTGATCCAGGAGCCGTCAGCAGACTATTGACTGTGGATCCGTTTGGCTGACTTTGGACCTCTGCATCCACTGTGACCCCTGCTGTCTCTGCTTTGTCATCCCGGTCGGCGGTCGGGTTCTTCTATCCCCTGTTGCTTACTGTTCATCAACGTACATGCATTAGAAGACAGACTTGAACCAGACCGGACTTACCTCTTTCTACAACTGTGCAAGCCATTTCTTGAGATGCATCTCTTTCTATAGTTCACATATACAAGCTTCATTCTCTTTGTTTCCCTAGAGAACCAAACCTAACACAATGCATAAGGAAGGCCAAAGAATGATTGATACTATAGAAATATGGTGCTGGTGAAGAATATTGAAAGTGCAATGCCTGAAAAACAACCAAGTTTGTCTTGGAAGTTTACATATCAGAGCATCATGTTTGCAGCCAACAACTTTATCAAACCTCCCATGTTATCACAGTCCCTGGAGAAGGACATCATTTTTGGTAGAACAGAGGTCTGTGGAAAGCGGGGGCTCAAGGAGATGGATTGGTTCAGTGGCTACCAGAAGAGGCTCAAATACAATACTTGTGAGGATGGTGCAGGTCCAGACGGGGCTTGTTCTGTTGAGCATGGTGACAGCAGAGCGGGCGCAATGGCATCTAACAACAACCAACAATTTACTAAAAGGTCGGCAGCTGGAATTCATCTACTGCGCACTGTGGAAGCCAGGACTGGCGATCTGCTTCAGAAAGATCGCAGCCCAACCGACAGGTTAGTCTCTGCACACGTGGGTTCAACATGAACCAACACACCCATGAAACTGAAACCCAAACCCATTGGGGTTGAGTAGATTCTGACTCTAGTGGCCCTATAAGACAGAGTAGAAATGTCCCGTAGACTTTCTAAGGTTGTAAAGCATTAGGAAGTGAACTGTCACATCGTTCTATAGAGCAGCTGGTAGGT
Source organism: Echinops telfairi (assembly GCF_000313985.2). Classification (NCBI taxonomy): domain Eukaryota; kingdom Metazoa; phylum Chordata; class Mammalia; order Afrosoricida; family Tenrecidae; genus Echinops; species Echinops telfairi. The sequence continues at coordinate 15,485,965 of NW_022105908.1, read as the reverse complement.
TGGAAGTGCCATCTTTTAGTTTTGCAACTGGGCACTTTAGCCACTAAAGTGCTATCATGGGGCGCCAAGAATAACAATTCAAACTGCAACCCACGCTGTCTGGTTTGGATCCCCACTCTTAACTTCCCCATACGGTTTTCTACCGGGGCACACACAGGCCTTTGCTGGAG
>NW_022105908.1:15481236-15484980 GCF_000313985.2 Echinops telfairi | reverse complement strand
GCAGTCTAGCACCCGCAGCCCGCCCCCTGCGTCCCTCCCCCTTCCTCCGCGTCCGGCGGGGTCAGCGGGCCGGCCCGGAGGGAGCCCGGGCGCGGTGGTGGACTGAGCCCCAGTTCTGGCACCTGCTGTCGATGCGCTCAGAAAGCCAGCCCCACACCCAGCCGTCTCCGATGCAGAATCTGACACGGGTCCTCGATTTTTAACTTGACCGGCCTGGTTAGTGACCAATGGGGGTTTCCATGCCATCCGGAACTTGCCCCTAGACCAGGTTGAGGGAGGTGGACCCTGATGTTATTTTTAGGCCGTTCAAAATGTTTTGTTTTCATACAGGGATGCTAACGATTTTTTTTTCCTTTTTGTGTTAATATGGATGCAATTTCTGCTTGGCCTTTGTGAACAATATGGAAATACGGAGTGGGTGCTCTGGGCTCAAGGAAGTGTGAGCCGCCCCGTTTTCAAATTTACATGCACAGACAATCATTCACCTGTATTACTGAGTCATATCCTGGCCTCGGTTGATTTCCTGCTCAGGGTCTATACCGTTATCTGCTCATTAGTAAAGAGAACAGACTTTTGCATAGTGCTGAAGACTTACGGATTTCATTTCTATTGAGTGTGTTGTGGGTGTTACTTAATTAGGAAGCTTTAAGTGTTTCCATTGATCCTTATTTTAATGCACCTTGCAGTGAGCATCTTTTGGGCATGTGGCGTTTTCTGTCTTTCCTTAAGTTAAATTTCCAGAAGTGATAACACTCATTGAATTTTTGCACCCCCAGGATATAAATCACTTTCCAAGCCCAGCATATTTACAAGTTTTGAAAATAAGGATATGTCCATATGTCATTTGCGTTCCATGCTACTTAGGGCTTCCTTCCACCCCGGGTCATTTTGGGGTGCTGGTTGAGATTAGCTTGAGTGAATGTAACTACTTAGATCAGACCCGGGATGAGGTCAAGATCGGGGCCCCTCACAGAGCATGCAGCTTTAAGTAAGTTTCTTTATCCCCAAATCTCACTAAAGGAACCCTCAAGGCTCAGTGCTTAAGCCTCAGGTTGCAACGTCACAATTCAAGCTCACCAGCTGCTGCTTGGGAGAAAGATGAAGCATTCTGAGAAACCCTAAAGGAGTGGTTCTACCCTGTCCTGTAGGGTCATCGCAAGTGACCTCAATGTCAAGTTGATTCCAGCCCCACCCATGGCAGTGGGTTTTTTTTAAAGCTTCACTTCCCCCACGTGGAAAATGAAGTTAATTCTGCGACTTCCTTGGGTCGTCGGTTGACTTGGGAACGTTCAGCAGCACAGTGCTGAGACAGTAGCTGTTAATTATAAGCCAGTGTTCTAGTGCTGGCAGGAGTCACGTGTGGGGCCACAGAAGAAGTGGAAGATGAACCTAAGTTAGGGTTTTGCCCTTTGGATTCTCAATATGACATCGCCAAGTTTCTTGGCGTGAAATACATTGATAAATGAAAATAATAATTCACTATATAAGGCCGTTTGGTTTATAAACAACTTTAAGTTTCCAATTAATCACTGAGATCAGTCTTCCTTCAACAAGCTGGTGCCCCGTCGTCTTTAGGCACTGGGGTGCAGGCAAGGACGTCGTAGTACACGTGCGCTGTGCTGAGCCTCCCTAGGTGCAGAAAGGAGAGGCAGAAACCCCGAGGGGCCCATGTGCTGTCGTCCCACAGCCTTGTCCCTAGTACACCACTGAAGACAAACCCAGCGTTTCTACTCGGCATCCTGTTAGATTTCTGTTGCTCTAAAATAGTCAGTGGATGCTTAGAGGGAAAGTCCCAGGCAAGGCTTTGACACCAAGCCTTCCACATCTGACAAAAGGTGAATCGTTTTGCAATAACTGCCTGCAAAATCTCGGTTCTTGTGGCTCCACTCATGATATTTTAAATAGATCCCCCAAATCTCATTCGATGTGCTTTTATGCTGATATTTCATGCTTGATAAGAGTGGGTTTTCATCGGGGCTATAAATAATTCTTAGCACATTCTAATTGTACAAGCAACATCAAAGTGTTATCTTGACAGTAGTCTTTAAAACCCTCTCTTCCTGAAACTTGGCAGTGGTGAAAAGTACAGCCTGAATTTCCCACAGGTGGGTCAGAACTAGAAACAGCTAAGACTCATGTTTGGGTAGCTTGGGGATCGGAGTGTCACAGAGCAGGGACGTATTGCTAACCGTTTCCTTCGCTTCTGCAGACACATGGCTCCTCTTTCCCCAGCCCCCCTCCCTACCCCAGTTGAAAGGTGGTCTAAAGTTAGGGTTCCGTTATAGAAGCTTAGTCTCTGAAGGACTAGAAACTGGGAGAGGTGTGATGATGGGATTGTAAACCATTGCAGGCAAGGAAAGTCTTCACAGAATATCCTAGAGAAGAGAGAAGCACAGGCCGAAAGCCATCCTGAGGTCGAAGGATGGCTGCCCTGTGTTTCCTCATGAATCTTCCAGGGAAAGACAAGGTTGTTGCCATTAGGCGCCACTGAGCTAGAGGCTACAGGGAGAGAACTCCCAACACGTTCTAAGGAAGAGCTACCCATGGATGAGCCTTCAGAGCTGGTTCTCCACCTTCCTAATGCCACGACCCGTGGTGACCCCCAACCATAATGATATTTTCATTGCTACTTCATTTTGCTACTGTTAGGAATTGGGCGACCCCTGAGAAAGGATTGTTCGACCTCCAAAGGGGTCGCGACCCACAGAGGATTGTGGGTACCGTGCTCTGGGCGTGGTTTCCCCGCAGCCCTGTTGGAGCCTGGACCATTGCTGCTGAGTTGATTCCGACTCACAGCAGCCCTTAAGGACAGAGTGGCACTGCCCCCTCAGGGGCCCAAGGGGGTATAGAAATCTTTGTGGGAGCAGACGGTCCCATCTGCCTGCCAGGGAGCACCTGGTGGGTTTCAGTTAGCAGTGGAGTCCTTTAGCCCTTGTGCCACTTGGGGTTACAGGATGCTGGCGGGGGCTTCAAATGGCAAGAGTAAGGAAAGTGGGATCAAGTGACCTCTCCCCCTACTCTACGTCAAACAGTGCCTAGTGGCGTAGTGGTTGCCCGTTTGGCTGCAAACTGCAAGGTCCAGTTCGAATCTACCCAGCACTTCTCTGAATCAAAATGGACTTCCGACTCCCTTAAAGAGTTACAGTCTTGGGAATCTCACAGGGGCAGTTCTACCCTGTCTCACAAGGTCACTATGAGTTGATGGCAATGAGTTTGAGGGTTTTGACCATATTCAGTCTCTGGGCCCCAGACGTCTCCATAAGAACACAGTTGGACTTTCAGGAGCTTCTGGTTGCAGGGCGAACCCCATTCATATTGCTGAACCTGCTGGGTAAATAACGAAAATGTTGGCGTTTTTCCTCACTCGCGCACTGCATGATGGACACGGAGGTAAATGGGTCACAGAGAGTGCCTAATTTTACAGTTCCCTGTGGATGCTTCCCAGTCGCTTGACTGAGGGAACAGAGAGGTTGAGTAACTTAGGTAGTGTGTGCAGGAACCTAAATTAGGAGCTCAGATGCAAGCGTGGGCCTAACTCCAAAGTCTGTATTTCTGACCTGAGAGTGAGTTTCGTGTTTGTTTCCTAAGTAGCCTCCATTCCTGAGGACAGATTGTATTGGTTGAGAGACATCTAACTCCCTCCCAGCTGGTCTTGATGATTAAATATGTTTCTTTAGGCCTTGCCAGATACCACACCGGGCTCTGTAGTGCAGGTTCTTAAACTTTGGGTCGACCTAATCTGGG
>NW_022105908.1:15477870-15480100 GCF_000313985.2 Echinops telfairi | reverse complement strand
TTTTTTTTTTTTAACAAGGGGATGTGTTTGCCTGTTAATTGCCTAATAAAAATTAATAACAGGAAAGCTTGGCTAGGTTTCAGCCTTTTTATGATCTCTCCCAGTTTCCCCAAAGCCATCCAGGCAAATGCAGGAGTGAAGAACCGCGGTGGGTTATGCTTCCTGGGAGATGCCCGACCCACTGCCTTTTAGATGGCTGCTGCTCTCCGGTCCAGCACCCTCTTTGGGACAAAGGCCTGGACACCAGAGAGTGGCTTCTTTAGTCCACCTTGTGTTCTAGATGAGGAAAATGAATATGACCAGGTCGATTTTAGACCTGACCCAGGCATTGAAGGGGTTGCTGGCTGGCCTGAGAGGGGTTGTATAGTAAACAGGTACGACAGGTAAAGTCGAATGTAGATAGGATGTGTATTCTTTGTTTAAGGGTCAATCAGACCATGTCTTGCTAATGGCTCTGCCATTTTTCTGTGTTAATCCAGGAGGAATTTTGTTGTCAGACACTAAAAGGAGGTTGTCCGTAATTGACTTTAAGCGGCCAACAGTAAAATATTAAGTCTAGCCGTCAGCTTCACTGAGCTCTTCAGCTCCACCTTTCTTGTAAGTGAATCATTTATTCCAAGTGGTCATGAAAACATTTAAAATTATGGAGTAACGTATTTCCCTAAATTTAGAACTCTGAAATAGAAGAGAACTTTCTGTTATCTAACCTAAAACATACCATTGTGCTGAAAACGAATTTTCTTCAGCTCGTCATTTGCTTAAAAAAAAAAAATTAAATCCAGTGATTCCTCATGACATGTGGCTGCTTTTTTTCTCTCCAGCAAACGTTTTATTATTATTTATTTAAAAGCATTTATCTTACATTTTATTATTATTTTTCTTAATGCATTCTGTACCCTTCTAGGCTCTGAGAATTGAAAAACCCAGAAGGTTTTGATGTTTTGTGTGACATCTTCTGAATTAGAAACCAAGATGAACATAACCAAAGGAGGCCTGGTGTTGTTCTCAGCAAATTCAAACTCGTCGTGCATGGAGCTTTCAAAGAAAATTGCCGAGTGAGTTACGATCACCACTAGTCTGTGTCCCATCCGTCATGTTTCGAATTTGATCATCAGGTTAGCACTGGCGGTTCGACTGGAAGGCAGTCATTTAATCCTGAATCTGTGTATCAGCTGTGTAGATCGAGCACTACCTCCTTGTTCAGCGTAACCACTTCCTACGTGTTCACGCAGTAGACATTGATTGGGCGCCAAGGTGTGCCAGGGATTGCGTTCAGTGCTACGTCTGCATGGAGTTTTTAGTATGAAAAGAATGCAAGGTGTGTGCTCGATGAAAATAGTTAGTAGTTTATCATTCGGTATAGTTTCCGATATTTATGAAGTATTTATTGGCTCCCTGCTGTGAGACGTAGAGGTTGGGGCTCAGCAGGGAGTGACCCTTCCTCCGGGTGGAGCTTATACAGCAATAGGGAAGCCAGACCACAAGCAAGAGAACCTGACTCTTTCCAAGGGTGATAAGTGCTTTGAGGAAAATCGTGTGAAACAATGACGGACGGGCAGGCTGTTCTACTTTCGTCTTTGCAAATGAGGGCTGGCATTTTTTGGATGGGGATGGTCTTTGAAGTGGGAAATCTGAGTGAGCCACCACTGGGAGCAGAGCCCTTTAGGCAGCAGACACAGCAGGTTCAAAGGCCCTGTGGTCTGCAGGCAGTGGTGGGTCTTAGGAACAGCAAGTGGGCTGCGTGTAGAGAGGACCAAAAAGATGGTCACTGAGGTGGGCAGAGGAAGATGACTCAGGGACTTTTGGGTAGACTTGATGTGAGGAGAACAGATGAAGTAATGGAGTGACATACGTTTCACGTGGACATTTTATGTTATTGTAAGAATTCCTTGTTTTTAAAAATCAATGTATGAGTCATCCTTAAATGCTAAAGATACTAGTTCTGTTCTATTACCTTTTCAGTGTTTCCCTCCTTTTTCTTCTCCAGGCGGCTGGGGGTGGAGATGGGCAAAGTGCAGGTTTACCAGGAACCTAACAGAGGTGAGCTATCTTGGACTTGCATCACGTGGGTCTTTTGATGAAAGACAGCAGCCACACAGGCTCTGATCTTCATCACCCACTGTTGAAGTGGGGTCTGTGTGCACTGCATGAATGTGGGACTCAGTTGTCCATGGTCACTGGGAAGCTGGGTAAGGTGGATGGGAGAGGTGGTATTTTAGCTCTCACTAGA
>NW_022105908.1:15475341-15477512 GCF_000313985.2 Echinops telfairi | reverse complement strand
CAGCGTTGGAAACCCCCTGGGGAAGTTCTGCTCTGTCCTAGAGGTTTATTATGAGTCAGAATGGACTCGGTAACAGTGGTGAATACCAACTGGTTATGTAATCCTGGGGAAAGACACTTCTTGAGGCTTAGACTCCAGCTCTTAGACCTCATCCGACAACACTGTGTAAATATAGGAACCAGCTGGTCCGCAGTATGGAGCATTTGCTGAGTTGTTGGTTGAAGCTGTGTCCCCTTATATAGGGTGACGAAATCCTGTATGAACACAGTTTTAATTGTTAACTTCCGTATCACCACCTGAACTGCATGGGTCGGGCTCATGAAATCTTGTTAGGAATTCATTTTACTAATTGATTTTTGTTGTTATACAATCACCCCAAATTTTGAGGACCATGTATTTGTAATTGCCTTCTAGGTAACTGCCTTCTAAATGATGGATATTTTAAATTATTCTAGCAGTAATGATGACCAGCCTGTATGTGCTTGATAGTCATACAACCATGTCCTTGCCAAGTGATATAAGCTTTCTAGTCAGTAGGGCGCTTCTGAGGATGAAATGGGATAATCTGTGAGTTTAACAGAATCCTTGGCATTTAGTAGTTGCTCAATCAGTAAGTGGTCCCCTCTCCATTTCTATTGTAAGACTTTGTCAGGTGTGTAAATACTAGCAAGGTACAGGAGTCCCTGATGGGAGGGCACAACTTTGCTCTTCCTGTATTTATTTTTCTGTTTTTAAAAAAAAAATTTTTATTTTTCTGTTTTTGACTCCTTTTCCTCACCTCCTAAGATTTCCTAAGATGTGGCTCCAGGGAAAGTGTAGTCTTTGAAGAGAATACTCAGGGAGAGTTTGGAGTAGAAAGAATTATCACTGTGAGACTCAGAGGAGCTTGCCCCTCCTCTCTGAACGTGCCTGTGTAGGAAGAAACGATACTTGGTATCTCTTGGGAAGGAAAGAGGGACACAACATGCCGAGTTGTTACTGTGACCAGATTCTGTTACTGTTAGCAGATTCCGTGTCAGGTAAGAAGGTTGCAGAGGTAGCTGAGTCAATGTCGGAACAGGCTGGTTGTCTTTGTAGCACACCGTACGCCTTTGCAAATGTGTGCTGGGTCGTTTTCCAACATGGTTTATGGAAAGATTCAGACACTTAAGAATAGCACAGTCACCACTCACGTGTAGATATACCTGCCACCCAGATCGAGCGCCTTTGAATTATATATACATGTGGAACCATTTGAAAAGAATTGTAAACATTAAGGCGCTTAACCTCAAAAAGCTTGAACCTGCATCTCTTGAGAATAAGAACTTCTCATACGGTAGTACCATGATCATATTTTTGAAAGTTGCTGCCATTCTTGAATCATCTCATATCCAGGCTGGAGTCTCAAGCTCCTCGTTGCTCTGAAGATGCTCTTGTAGGTTTCTCATCGTTGCAGCCAGGGTTCATTGCTCACCTGATGCATCTGTTATTTCTTTTTCGTCTCTTCTGATCTACAAGAGCCCCCTCACCTTTTCTTTACCTTCCCATAGCATTGACTCTTGGCAAAGTTTGTAGAATATGGAGTTGCTTAATCCTTTTCTTCTGGCTAATCACAAATGTTTTGAGAGAAGGGATATTGGATCTCACTTAACTTTGTTTTTATAACACAACCTTTTGTGCCTAGTTTTCAATAGATGCTGGTTGATCAGAGAGGTATATATTACAACACTCACTGCTTATGTATTTACTTGATTTTAGGTTAGAAATAGGATTTCAAAAAAAGAAATAGAATTTCCTCTTAAGGATGTCATGTAACTAAATGTAGTTTTAAAAAAATGACTAATGCAATGGTTATTTTGTGTTTATTTTAGTGTATAAAATCTTGTATCTATGTAACAGTTCCTGTTTCCATAGCTTAGAAAGCCTTAAAAAATAACACAGATCTTTATGTAGTTTAAAAATTTTAAATTATATGCCAACCTTAGCCTGCCTTACTTTTTAATTTCTCTTTTTCTGCCAGAAACAAGAGTACAGATTCAAGAATCCGTGAGGGGAAAAGACGTTTTCATCATCCAGACAGTTTCGAAGTGAGTACCACCCAGCGGCAGTGCTGCTGCGTTCAGGTCTCTGCCGAGACTCACGTAGAGAATTTAGGATAGTTCAGAGTTGGCCAGACAGGAGGAAATGTGGGC
>NW_022105908.1:15474707-15475241 GCF_000313985.2 Echinops telfairi | reverse complement strand
TGATGAGGGCAATGAATGTACAAATGCGCTTTACACAATTGATGTATGTATGGATTGTGATAAGAGTTGTATGAGCCCCTAATAAAACAATTAAAAAAATAAAATTGGCCTATCTTACTGTGCTAATTTCTGTGACATAAATCACTTTTCTATGTTCTTTCGGTTTTCTTGGTGAATGGATAGAACCAAGAGTTGGGAAATGTGGGCCCTTGAGGATAAGAAGCTCCCAAACCAAACTCGATGCTGGCTCGTAGCAACCCTGTAGGCCACTGCCCCCATGGGTTGCGGAGAGCGACCGCGTGACTCTTTATGGGAGCAGAAAGCCTCGTTTGTGTCCACAGAGCAGCTGGTGGTAACCAACTGCTGACCCGTTACACCGATCCGCCCCACTGTACCCCCACCAGGACTCCTTTGAAGGTCATAGACCCCTTTCAAAGTTTCCTGATCATCAATAGACAAGAGTTTATAGAACTTGTGGGGGAGTTACTAAAGAAGCTGCAAAACAGAATACAAGAAAGAAAAGAGAACGAGAAA
>NW_022105908.1:15468863-15473603 GCF_000313985.2 Echinops telfairi | reverse complement strand
GCTCAGGAGGCTCTTCCAAGCCCTGCCTCCTTCAGAGCACTGCTGTCTGCCAACTGTAGGCTCTCAGCTGCCTGCACAGCAGTCGCCCCCTGCGGTCACCGCTGCCTTTGCCGTCGGCCTCATTCTGACCCTGTTCATTCTGACCCTGTGACCGTCACCTCTCTGCTACTGGGCCCCTACTGGGTACCTGTCATCCTTGACTCCAATTACAGCTCTTTTCAGAGGTTTCCTCCCCGCCCAAAGATCTCTGCGGGGTTGGCTGTTGATAGAAGTTAACCTTTGTCGTGTCTGCCCTCCCAGCAAAAACACCGACAGTTCCCCCGGTAGTTTCACAGTCTGCTTTTCTGACTAGCAACCGGGCAATTGCTGCAAAGTGAGTGAACGAGACCAATGACAGGGCAGACTGGCCCAACTCATCGTTTCTGGAAGAATTACAAAGCCAGGGCCAGAAGGGTCATATATATAAAGAAACCCCCATTGCCCTGTAATCTTACACCGCGTCTTTCATAGGTACTAAAAGTTGAAGAAATTCTTGGGGGAAAGAAAAATCGAAGTTAAGAAGATGCAGTCTATTAACTTAATTTTTCCCCGTCATTCAAACAAAACTTAATTATTTGTGTTTAGTGGCCTTGCCCCGCCCACAGAAAAATGGTGCTTGCGGGAGCGTAGCTTAGGGACTGGGGTGTGGGTCTGCTCACCGTTGAGTCATCAGCTCTGACCTGTCTGGCGGAATGCTTTCCTGAAAGACTCCCTTCACTCTCCAGGTGTCAGGCTTGCCCTGTGTTCGCAGAGCACCTGCTTCTTAATTGTTCTTCCTTTCCACTCCGTCGTTTATTACTAAATATTTCTGTGTCTGTTACACACTAGTCACTGTTGTGGGTGTGTGAGATGCTGTAATAATCGAACAAAGTTCTTATGGAGCTTCTTTCTCGAGGAGAAGCCATGTGATTGGTGTAACAGATAAGTGAGTTATCTAAGCTAGTGGAGAGCCATCAGTGCTGTGGGACAAAACCAGAATGCATATGCAGGCAGCGAGGCGTGATGGTGGTGAGAGGGTGGAGGAAAACTAAGCAGGGCAAGGCTCCTTTGGGTCAAATGGTCAAGTCGGGGAGGGAGTTGGTGAGACGAGAGCTGGGGAGGGAAGCAGAAGTAGCGCGAGTACACGCCTGGGGTGGGGTGAGCAGCAGTCTGAGGATTACCATGAACTGCAGAGAAGAGGGGGTGGGAGGAGCTGGGATGGGAGTGGATGTGGGGCTGGGTTGCAAGCGGCCTTGTGAACCGTTGTAAGACCTTTGGATTTGCTGTTGGCCAGATGGCAAACCAGAGTTGGGAGCAGGGAGTTCATGACCCAGCTTGCAGGGTAAGAAGGTCACGATGAGGGACTGTGGAGAGAACAGGGGAGGGGAACTCCAGGAAGAGCAGGACGAGCTATGAGAAGTGAGACTGGCTCAGACCAGGAAGGTCCTACTGTAGTAGTGAGTCTTGATACATTTCTGGTTAGGAGAGGCGGCAAGGAGGGCTGGAAGGTTTTCGTTCAACTGGAAGAAGAGTCTTGCCATCAGTTGTAGTCACAACGATCTTATGGGCCAGTAGGCTTTGGGGTCAAGGGAGGGAGAAAGAGCTAGACTTTGTTTGGGGTATGTTAGATTTTGGTTTGACTGGTAGACAGACATTCAAGTGGAACTGTCAAGTAGCATTTGAGTTTGTCAGACAGGAGCTCCGAAGAGAAGCCTGGGCTGAAGATACAGTCCCGAGAGTTGTCGGCCTAAGCTGGGTACGAGGAGAGAGTAGGAGAAGACGACCATGCGACCATGGGAAGAGGCCTGGGGCGACCCAGAATGAGAGCGTTGGGAGAAAGAACCCGTACATGCAAGCGGAGGAGCACCAAGCAGAGCAGGGGAAAGCCGAGCCGAGCTCTGGAAGGGAAGTCCGTCAAGGGCGGAGGATCGGATGTGTCAGGTCCTGCTGATGCATCCAAACAGACTTGACCTTTGGATTTAGCCATGATGGAGGTTGCTGAGGAATTTGCTCAAAACAGCTTTGGTGGCGTCACAGGGGCAACACTTTCCGTGGACGATCAAGTTTAGGAGGGCATGAGAGTTCAACTAGAGTGGGGATAACTCTTGCATTGTGATATAAAGGCTTCTCAGAAATGAGGAGTGGTCATAGACTTGCTTTTTTAATGGAAGAAGTAGCATTGTTTACAAGCTGGTGGATGTGACCTGATGGGGTATAGACAAACTGATGATGGAGGCAAGAGCAGGAGACGTGCCGAGGCAGGAGCCTGGGTACGAGTGCATCATTCCGTGACGAGGAAAGGCACGGCGGAGTTAGGAGGTGGCAGGTGCCAAGGGGGTGGGAGCCTGTGGGAGATCTCTACCTGGGCACTTTTCTCAGTGAGAAAGGAGGTAGAGTCGCTAGCTGAGAAGGGCTGTGAGAAAGAACTGGTGAGAGGGATTTCTTAGCTACTGTGTTTACTCCCAGGAGCTCTCGTGGCTCCGTGAGCTACTAACCACACGGTCAGCGGTACAAGCCCACCAGCTGCCCCACGGCAGTTAGATAAGGCAGTTTACTCCCGTAAAGATTTAAATTCCTGGAAACCCAGGGGGGCAGTTCTACTCTGTCCTATGGGGTCAGATGAGTCAGAATTAGCTCGATGGCAGTGAGTGTTTACTGTTTTTTATCCTCTGAGTCTCAGTCGAGGCAGGTGCAGCACATATCTGATGTTTTCTTGTGTTAGTGACAGTTTGACCACCTAGCTCACGTTCGTTGGGGGGTCTCTCTGTGTCTTGGGTTCCAGGGACGTGAACACCACCATCATGGAGCTCCTGATCATGGTGTATGCCTGCAAGACCTCTTGTGCCAAAAGCATCATCGGCGTGATTCCCTACTTTCCTTACAGCAAGCAGTGCAAGATGAGAAAGAGAGGTTCCATTGTTTCCAAGTTGCTGGCTTCCATGATGTGCAAAGCGGGTAGGAGTGGCGGAGAGTGGTGAATGGGTGTGTGTGTGGGGTGGGGTGGTGGGGGTGGTGGTGGTGGTGTGCCGGCAGTTTTATTTTTATTTTAGAAACGTTCAGACGTTGTCCTAGGGGAATCAGAATACTCAGCAGAGTAAGCAGACCAATGCAGCTTTTAAACACAAGTAGTTTATGTCAGGGAAATAAGGTAGTTGTCTTGCAGAGAAATCTTTTCCCCAACTCCCGAAAACACAGGAAATGAGAACTCCTTTAAAGTTTAGATTCCATCGACTAGTGATGATCATACTGAAGTCATTTTTAAGAGGAGAACAAGTCGTCTGAAGCAGCCACTTTTCATTTCAGCTCCCACTTTCCCAGGATGAGTAACATCTCTTGCCAGCCAAATGTGTTCTTTTATGTTCGGTATTTTCTCCTAGCTTAAAGAATGCTCCTAGCAGTCAGTGCATGTGCTGGTGTGTGTGTGGACGCATGTGCATGCACATGTCTGTGGATGATCAAAGAACGGCTGTCTCACAGAGCACTTGGACAGAGCAGAAAAGACTAAAGAATGAAGAAAACCTCCCTATATCACTACATTTTCACACAAGACACAGAAGAGGACATTTTCTTAATGTAGCAGCAGAAAGGAAACAGTTTGAGAAGCCTACGCCCTGGCACCCTGAGCAGGATGCCCATTGCAGACGCTGGCAAGGAGCGGTCTTCAGGGAGGGAGGAGCGTGCTCGCTCACGGAATCTTTTGGGAGGGTTTGACCCTCTCTTCTTGCTTGGCTCCTGGGTCACGAGGCTTGCGTTCTTGCTCTGATGGGCAAGTTTTGCCTTTAGATTTTTTTCTTATTAGCTTTTCTTAAGACTTTCCTGATGATCATTTCAAATATCCTTTTGCGAGGCAGTAGGGGTGTGGCTCTTCATTTTCGCCACGATCCGGGCCAGTGCTGTTTGTCTTAACCCCTTCAGACATGGGCCTTGCCAGGACCTGTTAAGGACAAAGGAGATGCAGTCTGCTCCAACAGAGCGATCAGAGACGTTGCCTCATCACGGGCCTCTTGGGTAGTTCCAGATTTAAAATCAGTGTGAAGATCGTGCATTTTCCAGGATTAAGAATTCTGAGAAATCAAGGTGCTGCATTTTTGTGATTGAAGAGTAATCCTTTCACAGTAATTTATTTTATGTAGTATTGTATTTTGTGTAGTGCTTATTTCATCCACTGTGATGGTTATTAAACTATATGCTTGTGTCTCCTTTATTTTCAAAGGTCTAACTCACCTTATTACTATGGACTTGCACCAGAAGGAAATTCAGGGCTTCTTCAATATTCCTGTTGATAATTTAAGAGCATCTCCCTTCTTGTTACAGTATATTCAAGAAGAGGTGAGGTAGCTCAAAACTTTTTAATTTTAACATCTGTTTATGGTTGAAAGATAACATCTGTTTCCTTGGGCTGCCCTCCTAAGAGATTAAAGCTTGATGTATTTTGATTACAGTACTGTTGTACTTTATAAACACTATTCAGTATATTTTAAAATTCTTAACCTGCCATTTATTATTGTGCTAAGCTCTTAAAACGGCTTTTTCTTCTTTTCCCCCCGTAGGTGCCTAGAATTAGATTACTTATGATCTAATGTATTAGTCTAGGTACTTAGGAGAAACAAATCCACAGCAACTCATGTATAAGAAAGAGTTTTATGTAAAGAAAAGGTGCATCACGAAAACATCCCAACCCAATGCTGCCCAAGCCCACAAGTCCAACATTAACCCATTAAC
>NW_022105908.1:15457299-15468159 GCF_000313985.2 Echinops telfairi | reverse complement strand
TGTTGGGTTAATGGGTTAATGTTGGACTTGTGGGCTTGGGCAGCATTGGGTTGGGATGTTTTTGTGATGCACCTTTTCTTTACATAAAACTCTTATACATGAGTTGCTGTGGATTTGTTTCTCCAAAGTACCCAGACTAATACATCATGACAAATACCCCGCTCCTTATTTGTCCTCTGGGGTCCTGGCTCTCTTCATCTCTCCACCCAACCCTTGTAGTTCACAACAGGAGCCAGCGGGGGAAGGAGACGCATCATCAGAACTTCCATCTACTTATGTGCTCCCACCTGCTGCTCTTCCCACCCAGCAGGACCACCGTCCTGAAAATTATGTCCTCTTTTCCTCAGTTTCCTTTGTATGTAGCTTTATCTCATCTGTCTATAGAATTCAGCATCACACACACCGTTTTGAGGATTAACTTTATGAAAAGGGGAACTACCTGTCATCTTTTGGGACTTGTTCTCTCGCTGTGACATTACTGAGCTCCGTCTGCTCTGGTGGGCATCACAGTTCCTTCTCTTGAGTGTGGAGACCTGTGTCGCGGTGTGTTCATCCTTCCCGATGGCTTCTTATGTGATGGCATTCCCGTCTGTGCCCGTTGTGGTGTGCACACACAAACGTGCCGAGTGGGAGTGCCAAGTTGCACGGTCTCATTTTTCCCACACGTTCCCACCAGCCACCTCTCAGAGATCTGTGTCCTGGGGGTCCAGAGCAGTTTCATCCTTACACTGCCCGTGTTTTACCTTCTTGCCACTTGAACGGCTATAAGATGGTTTTCCTTTGTGGCTTCGATGACGGCATCTCTGACGACCGGTAAAACCGATCTTCGTCTCTTCATATATGTTTCTTCTTCTGTGAACGTGTTTCATGCCTTTTGTCTATTGTACAGTGGTTTTGTTTCTGTGTTTCTTACTGTATTGTAGGCATTCCTTTAAACACTCTTTATTCAAATCATTAGTTTCTCATAGTTCTCTGAAACCTCTAGTTTTCTTTACAGAATCTTGAGAAGCCTACATAATTAATTTTAAAAAATTGTGTTTAATACACATATATCTTCACTGCTATCATGTCGATGCTGACTCATAGCAACCCTATAGGACAGGTTAGAACTGCCCCTTTGAGTTTCTCCCTGGAGGCAGCTTGAGGTTTTGAACTGCCAACCTTGGCGAATTGCAGCCCGACACATGACCACTATGCCACCAGGGTTCCTATACGTATATATAGATAATATTTATGTTTATACATATAAAACCAAAACCCATTGCTGTTGAGTCTATTTCAAATCACAGCAACCTTACAGGACAAAGTAGAACCACGTCAGGGTTTTTAAAGCTGTAAATCTTTATGGAAGCAGCTACCACATTTTTCTTGTATGGAACAACAGGTGGGTTTGAACTGCTTACCATTTCGTTAGCAACCAAGTACTTTAACCCCTGTGCCACCAGGGCTCCCTTATTCGACATTAGGGAGTTGCTGATCAAATTCACAGCGATAGATCATCTCATCCCCACGCAGGTGGCTGTGACTGAATAAAGAAAAAGAGAACTAGAGATGTTATCAAGGAGGTGGAGAAATTGGCACCCTCGCCCATTGCTGGGAGGATTATACCATAGTGCAGCCAATGTGAATTAAAAAAAAATTACCTTTTTCTTTACTCTTAACAGAAGGTAAGTGCCCCCTAGGCAATGGCTCCCTCTTTCATGTCCCACCCACCCCTGACAACCACTAATAGACTCTGGTCTTTATGTGTTTGCCTGCACTAGATAGTCATTTTAACGAGGTCGTGGTGATCCTTTGGTGTAATCTTTCAAAGTTCATCCTGTTTGTAGTGTGTCTCATGATGTCATTTCTTCTTATGACGCATTAATACTCCATTATGTGTATATACCACGTGTTGCTTGTTCATTCATCTGCTGATGGTTGTTTCAGCCTTTGGGCTATTGTGAATGTCTTTATGAACATTGGTGTACAAGTATCTGTGCACACCTGCTTTTCATTCTTTGGGCTGTATCCTAGGAGCGGAATTGCTGAATCACAGGGTAATTCAATGTTTGGCTTTTGAGGAGCCTCCAAACTGTTTTTCCCAATGTCTGTACCATTACATAATCCTTCCAGTAATGGGCAGGGGTTCTGATTTCTCCACATCTCCCTCACACCTGTTTTCCTTTCTGAATTTTATTTCTACGAGTCAAAATTGACTGGATGGCAGTGGGGCCGGGTTTTGGCTAATGACTAATTTGTTTCTCTTCACTTATTATATATTTTATATGATTATTAAATATGATATCATTTTAATTTTGTGTTACATCTCCTTAATGACTAGTGAGGGAGCCTGACTGACACAATGGTTAAAGCACTTGACTGCTAACAGCAGTGAGAGACAGATGTGGCAGTCTGCGTCCATAAAGATTTACAGCCTGAGAAAAAACGCGGGTCAGTTCTCTGTTGCCTACGCGCGGCACACATTGCAGTCGTTTTGAAGGCAGTGCTTTTATTTATTTTATTTTATTTTTTATCAGTCCCGTGTCTTTAGAATTAGAACTACGCTAGACCTGGCAGCCAACGGGGAGACGTACTGGCCAGGAAGGCGGGGTGGGCTCAGGCCCTGGGGATTCAAGGGCAGGCCGATGGCCTGGGAGAGGCCAAGGAGACCGGTGTTGAAGCAGCTGCTGGAGGTGTTGGCAGCAGCTTGGAGGTGTCCTGGGACCCCCAGCTGGTTCTGCAGGGGGTGCAGGGTGAGGTGGGCCGGCCAGGAGGTCACCAGGGCACTCCTGCTCTGTGTGCCTAAATCACCCACTGGTCTTGATCCTGCTCGGTGCCTTCCATGTCCGCCTCTCTGACCTCGCCCTCGTCAGGGGACTCACAGTAATCGTTCATCTCGTCCATGTCCTGCATATCCTCATCATCCTCAGTCTTCCTCACTATCTTTTTTTTTGTTGAGATATATAAGTATTATATTAAAGTCATCGAGAGCATGAGAGATATTACAATAATGCAGTCAGACACATTACATGGTAGCATTGCTCACCTCAGCCCAGCTTGGTGGTCCACGTGGAGAGAGGGGGAAGGGAAGGAGGGCAAGGGAACAAGGGTAAGAGAGGGGAAGCCAGAGAGAGTCAGAGAGGTCCGAGCTTCCTCACTATCTTCATCGTCTTCTTCCTCCTCCTCCTCATAGTGCTCTGAGGCTGGCTTGCCAATAGGTACCAGGTTGTCCTTTCCTGCAATGCTCTGGAGCCTGGCCTGATGCTGCTGTTCCTGCTGCGGCAGTTCGGCCTCCTCCACACAGGGCCGGTCCAGATGAAGCCAGAGCGTCTCAGTCACACGGGGGAAGAGTGAGGGAAACAAAGTAGACATGGCTCCTAGACACGGAAGAGCCTGCCCAAATCCCGGGTCAAACCAAAGGCACATGTCCTAGGCTGCCTTTGGGTTCCCGCTCTCTCTGCTTTTGTGGGTTTTTTTAAGGATGATTAATGATATTGACTCCTGGTGACCCCGTAGGACAGAGTAGAACTGCCCCTGTGCGTTTCTGAGGCTGCAAGTCTTTACAGGAGTAGAAAGCCTCGTCTTTCTCATGCTGAGCAGCTGGTGGTTTCAAACAGCTGGCCTTGCAGTTGGCAGTTGGATGCATAGCCTACTACATCCCCAGGCCCATAGCAGTCACTTTGGTTCTTTTGGCTTGATGATGTTAAGCATCTTTTCATCTGTTAGAGGCCATTTGTGTATTTAGTGAAATGTCCACTCAAGTCCTTGTCAGACTTCTAGTTACATTGCTTTGTGGTCCTGGATATTAAGCCTGAGTCAGATAAGTGGTTCCTTAGCTGTGTCCCTCTTGATTGGACATTAGACTATCACTCTGTTTTAAGTGTACCACATCGAAAATCTCTCCATGTGCCTTTCAGAGAACATCTGTGGGTGTTTTCCTGAGATAGAGACTAGGAAGTGGAATTTGATGGAAGAGTATCGACATTATTAACATTTTAATAGGTAATGCAAAATTGCACACAGAAGGAACAATTCATTTAGCTTTCCAGTAGCAATGCACATGACAGTCCTTGTCCCCCTGCCCCCCCCCCCCCACCCCACATACCCTGGCTAATGCTTTAACACTATCCCCACTGAACACACTTGCCCATTAGGGTATTTGGATGTTCATCTCCTGATCTCTATTGAGATCGAGCACCTTTGTGAGAGTGTGGGGGTTTGGTTTTGGGGGTGGTGGTAGGGCTGGGGGTAGGCAGCAAGTTTTCCAACTGACATTGAGTTTATCTTTCCGGTTGTGGGTCTGAAATGTCCCCTGGTGTGTCTTGTAGCTCTGTTTTCCGTTCATCTCTATACTCACTGGATCCTTTCCATTCTCTGGAAAACCTTTGCTAGCACTTCCCCTTCAGTTTCTTTTCTTTTTCCTATGGGAGCAGTTAGGTATGTTTCTATATTATTGGACTTTCTTTTCTCTTTTATAATTTTGAGTTGCGTATCATTTCAGACCACATGCCGGGAAATTCCTTGACTGGGTCTCCCAGATTAACCTTAAGCTGTGTCCGTCTGACCTCCAGGCAGCCCCGCTACTAAGCTTCTTCTATAGACCACAGTAGCCTCGACCTCCTAGATTTCCCTCTCGGTTCTTTCTTCGTGTATGCGATGTCCTTTTTTTGACCCCTCAGATGTGATAGATCTGTTTTATTAGAGTCCTCTCTTTGAAAATCTTTGATTTGTTTCGCTGACTCTTGCTCCCTGCATGTTATTTCTCCCCTCACTGGGTTTGCTGCACCTCCCTACTTAGTATGGATTTCCCAAAGCACATCAAGCAGTTGAGGAAGAATTCCAGCAAAAACACTCAAAGTGTGTATGTGAAAATCGGTTTTGCTCCCTTACTCCTTAATTCTGTTACTGTGTGCTTGTGGGTTGGTACCTACTCTGGATGGCATTGGACAGCGGAGAACTGCTCTGCAGTCTTAACCCCGTCTGTCATCCTCACTAGAGCAGTTCGCCCGGTCTGTTATCCCTTGGTGGAGCCACTCTGGTGGATTTGAACCACCTACCATATGATTAACAGCTAAACGCTTAGCCATTGTGCCAACAGGGCACCTCTTCTCCCTGGTAGTGTTGGATAAATGTGCTTTCTTGCAAATATATCAGATCCTTATGATTATGCTGCCTGAACCTAAATTAGAGCCTTCTTCAAATTAATCAGTGTTTCATTGATTTGCTAAATATTTATTCAGTGCTTCCTCTGTGCTAGGCATTGCTTAAGACGTTGTATTAGAATGCATTCATTGATCTAGCTTAGTTGGAGGGGCGGGCTGGATTGATGGGAATTTATGAGAATGAAACAATGTGGTTTTAGTGAAAGGGTTAAATTTCAAGAACATAATTTCATGGTATCACAGGAGCCGCAAACAACACACCACTACTTGGCCTCAAAGGAGTTCTGTTTCCTGTGCGTTCCAAAGTTGGTGATGGTTTTATCTCTGAATTACAGTCATAAGCAGCACATGTTGCTGTAGAGTTTGAACGGCAGTGCACTCCAAAGCTAGGGGATATTTTAATTGATTTCTAAAAGGCTTTTTATGTCTCTGTGGAAAAAGCACTGTCCTTTAACAAGTTGTCTTCAATCTATGACTAAGATAGGTTAAATAGTCATTTATTTGATCCTCTTAGAATCTGGCAATGAACTTGGGTTCAGGCTGTTGGCTGGGCAGCAAGCTGACCATCTCGAAATGAGATGTGAGAATTTATGAGAACACTTTCTGCTGACTCTCCAAGAACTTCTTTATACTCATTGTCAGAATTCACTGGCTAGGGGGCACTGTGGGCAAGATCAGTGCTTCAAACCCGCCAGCTGCTCCACGGGAGAAAGATGAGACTGCTTGTTCTTGTCAAGATGTGTCATCTTAGAAACCCTATGATTCACCATGAGTCAGCATCAACTCGGAAAGATGTTGACGAGGGACATACCTCAGGAATACTGTTTCCTGGGCACACCTTGTTTTATTTTCCAGAAGAGAAATGCACTTTGAACCTTGTCTCCCCTTGACTTTTTGGGAAACATGCCAGTAGCAAATGACATTTTTCAGTCCACTGAGGGGTTCCTTTGTACTGCATGCCGGGTGTTGGTGGGAAGAGCCTCTTAGAGCCGTGGCAGTGACCTCTGACCTCTTGTTCGCCACAGATCCCAGATTACAGGAATGCAGTCATTGTGGCCAAGTCTCCAGCCTCAGCTAAGAGGTAGGTCGTCCGCTCATCACATCTCTGGGGCCGAGTACCAGGCCGAGTACCAGGCCTTCTAAACATTCTGACATCATTTCTTTTATCGACCGTATATTTTAGAGCACTTGTTCTGCCAGCTCCCTATAGGAAGGGAGGATTTATTTCCCCCACCCCACTTCTCTTTCTCCATGTTAGTCTGTGATTGATGGTCCTTTTTCTTGGTCAAAGCCATGTAGGCCCGGGAACTCCCAGGGGAGGAGATACTGGTTGGAAACCTTCCTCCCTCCTGGCCGGGAGCACTGCTGCTTGTCTTCCCGTCTGGCGTTCCAACCTGGCGGAGAACTTGGCAGTTGCTTGCTCGCTCTTATTCCAAGACCTCAGTCCGTTATTAACAGAGGGGAGTCGCCTGAGAGGCCACCCACTTTTGTGCTAGATGCACATCCGTGTGAAACAACATCCAGCCTCTCTCAGGTTTGTATGGGGGTAGGCTGGAGAGTCAGGAGAGCTAGGTGGGTGTACCCTTAGTAAGACAGTGCCGCAAAGTGCAGCGTACCTGCGAGGACTTCATAGTCCGGGCGTTTTGTGGAGAAGGCAGTGCCCTGGCGAAGGAGAGAGCCAACTCAAAACTTAAGAATAAAGGGGCCCTTTAAGAAGATTTCCACCCATGAAGCCCCTTGCTCCCTGGGTCTCCGCTGAATCCTGTGGCAGGAAGACAAAGGAGAGGTAGCCCCACGTTGGCCAGGGGCTGAAGATAGAGCAGAGGTGGCCCATAGTAAACCACCGATTTAAACATGGCTTCAAATAAGTAGCATGTGCATCCAGAATGAATTTGTGGCTGTGTGTGTGCAGTGCAGTGGGTTGTCATCTGTGATGGAAGCACTGTTGCTCTTTCCCTGAGCGACCTACCTCACCGTGACACCAAGCATCGGCCTCCACGGGATCCCATTGCTCAGACTGTAAGAGGCCTCGACGCTGTTTGGAATATCCACCATTCCAGGCAGCTGTTCAGAACTCTTGTTCAAAGGCCAAACTGATTTAAATTGAGTGATTTATACATATTTTTGAGTTATTTATTTAATCATTGATGCACATATATGTGATGCACATGATTTTTTTTTTCATGTAAATTTGTTGTTTCTGCCTTTATTCGCCTTGCTCATCTTCCCCTACCCTCCCCGGTCTTGTCATGCATGTAGATGACCTGTCATGATTTCTGCCCAATTTTCTGCATGCGCATACCATCGTATAGCTGTGTATGTCTTTGTAAAATAATGAACAAACTCAAGCCTAGCATTATCAGCAGTTTCCTGAGTCTGGCTTTTCTCACCCAGCAGTACCTTGTAGCATCCCCTGCCGTGCGAATTGGTGTGGCCCTTGCTCATGGTTTTTAATGGCAGCGGTGAAGTGGGTGTGCTGTTCAGCTGTCTCCCCACTGATGGGCCTCATGCTGTCAGCAACGTTGGGTGCATCTCTCTTGACGGGCCCGTGTCTTCATTTTCATGGGATATGCTACCCGAAATGATCTCTGGGCCAATGGTTAGGGGTGTTTTTAATTTTAATAGATGCTGCCTGATTGCTTTCCCGAAAGGCTATAATTCTTCCATCTCTAATGAATTTTGGAAGGATTCTTTTCCCACAGTCCTTTAGGCAAAGAGATGTTAGAGCTTTAACAATTTTAGGTATAGTAGGTAACAGATCTTAAAAAAAAAGGAAAAATTATGGCATCACAAAATACTTCGATTACAGTCATTTTCAGATATATAAGCCATTGACGCTCACCAGGGCACCATGTGGTACAGCAGTCACCACTGTCCATTTCCACGTTTTTTCCTTGGCCTTCCACGCCGTCAACAGAAGTTCAGTGCACCTTCGTTAGTGCTTTCCTGTGCACCCTCCCATCTGCCCTTGACCCAGCAATAAACTCCAGCCTCTGTGTCTGGCCTGCTCTCGATATTCATGGGATTCGTTTTACTGTGGCATCCAGAAGGGAGCATACACTCTCTCTCAGGCTTGTCTGACATCTTGAGTTAGATAGCAGTTTTTATGGAAATATATTCCCGGTGGCTGCCTTTTCTTCTTGTCTCTTAATACTCACACACACACACACACACACACACACACAAATACGCTTTCTGTGTGTCAAATTATGCCACACAGTCTGTGTCTCACGAAGGGCCAGGAGGAGAGTGAATCAGTCTTCACGTGCCAGCTCGGTCTTGTGAAAAATCCCAGAATTCTAGTGCTTTCTTTCTGATCGTGAAGATAAAACAAGCTCCCACTTTCACCTCCTGGTTCATTCTGACACCCGCCATCTGCGTGGCACTTCTTTCTCTGACCCTGACCTGACTCCGAGAAGCCCCATAGGGCATCGTGGAACTGCCCCCAGGGTTTCCCAGACTAATCTCCGTGGAAGGCCGATGGCCACGTCTTTCCTGTGGAGCAGCTGGTGGACTTGAACTGCCCGGCTTTCATTTATGCAGCCAAGTACTTCTCTGCTGTTCCACCGGCCCCCGCTCATTGAAATCCGCTCTAGCACGCAGGCTAGGAGCTCCTTGAAGCTCAAGGAGAGCTCACATCAAAAGGACGTCGTCTTTCAGGCTGCCGAGTCGGCAAAGGCTAGCTGTCAGCTCGAGTCCACCTAGCACGCTCATTTCTGACTTGTGAGTCAGGGTTGGGTTGACCCACTCGCCCCTCAGGGCCCCAGCCCCCATCTCAGGAGCCCCCCTAGACTCCCACACTTGAACCTCAGGCTTCTTCTGCTGGTCCTTTGGATTCAAGATGTGCTAGAATAACTCAGAATTCACAGAAAGTACTGTGATGTGAATATAGCAAGAGGAGACAGGCACAGCAGGACCAGCATTGAAGAGGCGAACGGGGAAGGTTTCAGAGCGGTCCCCACGTGGAGCTCTCCTGCCCCACAGTGGCCTGCTCCTCTTCTACGTGCGTTTTCTCACCAACCAGTACGCGCTCAGAACTGCAGTCCCCGCCCATTTGTGCAACTCTTCAAGTCTCCTCTGGAGGTTGTGGATAACAAAGCCACCTCAATTACCTGGGAAATTCCCAGCGTTCCCTCTCAGAAACCAAAGTTGACCAAGTTGAATTCTTTTGGTCTTTTTCTTGGAAATATGAACTAGATTCCTCATGGTAAGGGCCAGACCAACTTAGGTGTGTTTGGCACTGTTTTTTTCCTTCTTCCATCAACAGAGTTGTTAAACTAATAGAGGAATGACAGGAAAGGTGTCTTACTTTCTACCGAGAAAGACAAATGTAACTTTATAAAGCAAGCACGAATTTAAATTTGTTGAAGTAACTGCTAACATTGTACCAAAGCTTTCTTTAGTTACATGGTGTGTTTGGGAACCTGCAGAGAGGCAAGACTTTATCCCACGTTAAAAACAAACAGACTAGTTAAAAACAAACAGACTAGCTGCTGTGAGCCCGTTCTTACTCAAGGCAGTGCTAGGAGTCTCAGAGCAGAACTGTGTGTACTTCCTGGGGTTACTACAGTGGCTGGGTGTTTTAGAAGTAGCAAGGCCTTCTGAGTTGCCTCTGGGTCAGCTTAAAACCTCAAAACTTTCTAAGTAGTCAAGCACGCCAACTGCTCTCCCACAGGCCCTGTTGTGCATTGGGCTGCGAACCACAGGCCAGCGAGTTCAAAACCACCAGCTACTCCCGTGAAAGGATAAGAGTCTTGGGCACTCACAGGGGCAGTTCTACCTTGTCCTGTAAGAACTCGGACCGGGCGCCAGGGTTCTCAGACGAGTTGCCCTCTGGGTGGGCGATCTGACTCTTTGGTGACCTGTGTCTACAGAGTATAATTGTGACCTTTCAGGGACAGATTTCCAGGCCTTTCTTCTGAGGTACCTGTGGGTGGGCACACGCTGCCACTTTTCAGGTAATAACATTTATGTTGCTCAGAGACAACTTCAAAAATTTCAAACCAACACAAAAGCATAAAATAATACAATGGACTCTTCGCATTTATATTCAAGCTTTAGGAATTAACCATCTTACTGTAAGTGGAAACTTCTGTTTCCAAATCATCACCACGGTCATTTTAACTTTAAAGGGGACTTCCATTTCCTAGTCTCTGGATGAGGCAGCTAGTTAATGCAGATGGCTGCTGACTGAAAGGTTGGTTTTCGTGCCCCGAGAAGTACCTGCGAAGAAAGACCTGCTCATCTGCTGAAAACCCGCCCTTGGAAACCGTGGGAAAGCTCTTCTCTGACACACATGTCCCAGGAGGTGGAGTCCCTGACTCAAGATGGGGCTCATCTTGCTGGGTCCAGGGCCAGGGCAGGGTGGGGCGGGCGGGGCTCCTCACTTCCTGTTGCACTGGAGGGCAGTTTGATGGACTGTTTGACCAGAGGCCCCCGGAGGTGGTTGAGGCCTTTCGTGTCTGTGTTTTTGTTTTGATTTTTGATATTCACTCCCTATAAAATCTTCAAATAGCTGGTTGGGTCATGAAGAGGGAAATGGGCCCTGCGGCTTGGTGGGGCTTTTATTTGTACTGAGCCGCAGCCCGTTGCTTCAAAGCCACAACCACCCGAGACATTTCCACTTGTGGCCAGTGTTGACTTCCCTGTGGGCGCGAAGCTTTACTCAAGTCCTGGACGTGCCCGACAGATGCATCTGCCTTCCGTTTTAAAAAAA
>NW_022105908.1:15453591-15456016 GCF_000313985.2 Echinops telfairi | reverse complement strand
TGACTGTGAGGCGGGCACAGGACCCGGCAGTGTTTCGTTCTGTTGTGCACGGGCGCTGCGGGTCAGCGCCGACTCTGGCTCCTAGCAGCAGCAGCAGCAGCGTGCTCTTCACATACACACCCAGCTGTACAGAGAATGCATGAAGCGGCGATCAGAAGAACATTTTGTGGTTTTCGCTTTACTGCTAAAACACTTGAGATAAGCAAAGATTTCTCAACTAGAATACGAAAAGCATAATCCATAAGTGAAAAACCACCATCACTGTTAAAAGTTAGCTATCAAAAGACTCAGGAGAATAAAAAGAGAAAAGGAACACATTGCTTGAAAATATTTGTAAAGTATCTATTTGATAAGGTACATGTATTCAGAATTTTATTTTTTTAATCTCCAAAGTCAGTAATAAGGGTCTTCCGAGACTTTTGAAGCTATGGCAGAACTGAAATTCACCTGCATGGCTGTTGGGAATGTAAAACAAACCCTCCACGTAGCACTTTCTTTAAACGTTAAATATGCCCCTACCGTGTGGCCCAATCATTCCAGCGGCTAACACAAAGACTTGGGCATAGATTCGTGCGTTCAGCCACAGTGTGTGGGGAAGCGGTTACTGTGTCAGTGCACGGGCCCAGTGAGCATGAAGAGGACGACGTCGATGCGCTCTGTGATGGGGATGGATCCCAGAAGTCGACGGAGGGAAGGAAACCAGACACACAGACTGCATACTGTGCGATTCTAGGTCTGCAGAATTCCAGTAAAGGGGAAACTGAAGTGGTAACAAGCAGAGCACTTGTTGTCCGGTGCTGGAAGGTGGGATTACAAAGGCCGCAGGCCTGAGGGGAAAGCTGTACAGTGTGTGCATAATCGAAGCTCTTCTACCTCAAGAAAGCTGTTTAAAATTGTTGCTTCTAGTTGGCCGAGCATATAAGGAATGCACTTTGCTATTCTGTTAGTAGATACACAAAACAAAAACTCACTGCCATTGAGTCAGTGCTGACTCACAGTAACCCTGCAGGACAGGTTCTGTGAGTTCCTGAGACGGTTCACTATTGATGGGATTAGAAAGCCTTGTCGTTCTCCTGAGGAGCCACTGGTGGTTTTGAACTGCTGACCTTTTGGATTCCATTCTCATGCATAGCCACTACACCACCAGGGCTCCTTGTTAGTACATAGACTTCGCAATTATTGGTAAAGAAGTGAGGCTTAGCGAAGACTACGTGAGGTATGTAAGCTCGGTCAGCTGGTGACTTATAGACCAAGGTGTGCATGGCTAAGGGGGCTATATTTGAAAATCCTCCTCCTGCTGGGAAACTACACTTCCCTCTTGTTCTCCTGCTCTCTTCTGCCACCGGCGCTTGTTTGGTGCTGTTCGGTTGGGTCCGCTTTACACAAACCCCGTGGACAACAGGATGAAACCCTCTCTGGTCCTGCACCCGCGTCCCGGTTGCAGTTGTTGTTTGAGCCCGTTGCAGCCATGCCTTTGACGGTCTCCTCTCGTTCACTGCCCGTCCACTTTGCCCGAAGCACATGTCCTTTTCTCAGGACTGGTCTCTGCTGACAACACGTCCAAAGTGTGCGAGACAACGTCACACTGCCCGTGTTTCCCAGGAGCACTCTGGCCGTACTTCTTCCCAGACGGAGTCGTTTGTTCTTCCGGCAGCCCACGGGACGTCACACGCTTTGCCAGCACCACAATTCAGATGCACCAGTTCTTCTGGGTCTTCCTTCCTTATTCCTGGTCCAACTTTTCACGTGCATGTGAGGCAATGGACAACACTGTGACGCAGGTCAAGGGCACCTCAGTCCTCAAAGTGACGTTCTGCTCTTTAAAGTGGTCCTGTGCAGCAGCCTTACCCCCCGCAGTGCATCGCTTGCTCTCTTGACTGCTGCTTCCACGAGCATTGATTGTGGAGCCACGCAAGATGAAACCCTTGACCGCGCCCGTCTTTTTCCACTTACCGCAAGGTTGCCTGTTGGTCACATTGTGAGGACTTTTGTTTTCTGCACATTGAGTTGTGATTTGTACCGAAGGCTTCAACCTTGGATCTTCATCAGCACGTGTTTCGAGTCCTCCTCACGTTCAGTAAGCAAGGTAATACCATCTTTGTCTCACAGGCTGCTAATAAGCCTTCCTCCAATCCTCATCCCACGCTCTTCTGGGTAGCATCCAGCTCCTTAGATGATTGGCTCAGCGTACAGTTTGACTCCATTTGGTGAGAGGATATGTCCCTGACACATACCTTTCCTGACTTAAACCATGCAGTAATATCCCCTTGTCTGTCCGCACAGCTGCCTCTTGTTCCTTGTACAGGTTCCACAAGGTTGTCTGTAGTTTGTTATGATCCTCACAGCCGAATGCCTTTGCATAATCAATACAACACAAGTAAACATCTTCCTGTTACTCTGTTTTCCATCAAGATCGATCTTACAT
>NW_022105908.1:15451421-15453071 GCF_000313985.2 Echinops telfairi | reverse complement strand
TTTTTTTTCATCTTAAGATCTACCGAGCGTACTTCCTTTCTGATGTTCTACCTCCGGGTCTTTGCACATGTCGTTGTAATGCTTTATTTTGTCTTAGCAGGAAGCAATGTAGACTGATTGGGACTTTTATCTAACGTTTTCCCTAGGGCACAATCTTTCGCGGAGCGCCTGCGCTTGGGGATTGCTGTGATTCACGGAGAAGCGCAAGACGCAGAGTCTGACCTGGTGGATGGGAGGCACTCCCCACCCATGGTCAGGAACGCTGCCGCCATCCACCCCAGCCTGGAGATACCCCGTGAGTGTGCCACGTTCACATTAGCCGTGCCGCCTTCCTTGTGTGTCCTCGGCTGCCATCGTCTTGTTTTTCTTTTCAAATATGAAATCCTCTTCTTGTTGCGTTTTCTAATTGGCCCAACCTGATAGCACTTTTCCTCGGATGTACGGAGTGTCCCAGGAATGGCCTGGGAGGGGCACAGCCCTGAGGCTAGCAGTCTGTCCAGTCAGGGCAGGTGTGATAGCATGCCCAGACTGGTGTGACGCAGGGTCACACCCACTCTGAGTACCGGCAGCCTGTCTGACTCTCTCTCCCTCACGCGTTCATTCAATGAGTCGTGCATTCCAACGGACAGTTACACAAAAACAACAAGTTTTTAATGCAGTTATTCTCTCTAGTCTTTTAAAAAATAGTTTTACTGGCATATACTTCACACTGTATAATTTGATAGTTCAATCATATTAAGAAGAGTTGTGCAATTTTCACCACAATCAATTTCAGAGCATTTTGTTCATTTTCATACTTATGGTTGTTAATGCCCCATTTCCCCTAACACTCCTACTATGCCCCTAGTAATCTAGTTACTGTCTCTGGATTTACATATGTTGGGTTTCAAAAAATCACACCAAACAAAACCAAGAAGCAAACAAACAGAAAAAACCCCACAACAATAACAAAACAAAACAGAAAAACCTCAGTCAAAAAGAAAGCAGAAAATATTAACAACTGAAGCAACTTGAAAATGGGTCAAAAGGAAGATCACATGATAAGGTGTTACCTTTTAACCTAACTGCGTCTGCCAAAATCGACTTTCAAATGCTCTCTGTGTGATGGCAAGGCTATTCACATCCCTGCATTATAGTCAGAGGGGACTCACCAGAGGCTTAATCTATGTGGGGGCCTTGCAAATCGATTTTGGGCCTCTACTGCCATCCATAGCCTTCTGCAGACTGGGTGTTCATAATTTAAGCTCTGATACCGTTCCCTCCTTCAGATTTGGATTTTGTGTATAATCCTTAGATCACACATTCTGGTGTGCTTCTTCCATTTGGACTTGGTCGACACCTCGCTCGTGTGTTATTTTTAATGAAATTGGTGGGAAAGTCTAATTGTTTTATCAGAAATTGTTCACTATGCAGCCCTTTAAAATAATTAAAGCTTTCTAGGAATGAAAAAATCTATGTGAGAGGTTGAAAATGGAGTACGGGGCTGCATACCGGCCAGAGGAGGGCCGGGCAGCACAGAGGCCCCTCCTCTCAGTTCCAAGTCTTTTGGCACCAAGATGAGAGGTTGGAGACAGAGATTAGAATTTAGCCAGGAATGTGAAGCTGAGAAAGACGTTCTTGAGGCAGGGAAAGAACTCCCAGGAGGGAGGG
>NW_022105908.1:15436406-15449785 GCF_000313985.2 Echinops telfairi | reverse complement strand
CCCCTTCCTCCCCTCCTCTCCTCACTTTCCCCCTACCCTCCTGGTATCTCTTATCTGTACCTGTGTACATGCTCTGTGGAGGACCATTTTTTGAGATGGGCTATCATTATAATTTCACAGATCCTAAATATTTGTACTTTGATGATGTGACCCTGTGTATAATGCTTGTTTAAGTTAGTAGCAAATAGATGTATAAGGAAAAAGAAAGCATTATTCCTATAAAATTTTTAATAGAAAGATTTTGACGATACTAGATTTTTAAATGATTTTATAGTCTGTAGTGTCTTATTGGGAGTGGGGGAGGGAAACCAACCACAAAAGGAAACAGTACTTGTCCAGAATAGCATCATAGCATACATTTATTCAAAGCATGGATAATGCATCACAGGAAAAGGGTGCCTGGTGACTCAAAGATGCACCGCTCCTGTGCTTGGCTAGCCTCCCCCAGTCCAGTTATCTGACTTTGGCAGGGCGGAGGGCGCTGCTAAATGGCTTCATGTCTCATCCACTTAGGTGTCATTTCCCAGCTTATTCCAAACTTTTGTCAACAGAGCTTTTTGGCAGTGTAGCATCCAAATCCTGGATGTCCTAGACTGTCCAGCTGCCGCCTGGCCTGGGGCATTTATGTTGTCTCCTGTCCTTTTCCAGTAGAACAAAAATGAGGCAACAAACACATTTGGGGAAAGGGCTTTTTCATACTTTATTAATGGGTCAAAAAGTATTTCCTATAGTGTCTGAGAACAGAAGTGTTTTTAAAAATGTGAAAAAGACCCTGGTGTTCTATCTCGCTTTGTTTTGTTTTGTTTTGCCTTTTTCTGTCCCCGCCACCAACCAAGATTCACCTTGGTTGATGTATTACACTTGATTGCTCTGTGTCTCTATTAATGTAGATAGAACTTTGGTGGTGGGCGGGGGGGGCGTTTGGCAATGCCTGGGGACACTCTCCATTGTCACAACTGTAGGGACTGCTGTTGGCATCTAGTAATAAAGATGATGCTCACCATCCTCCCCAAACAGAACCGTCGCCCCCAAACAGCAGCTAAGGCTGAGAAGCTCTGGCCCAGAACACGGCCTCCTCTTTTCTTTCTTGAAGAGCTGCTGGCTCTCTAAAGGGGTGGCGTACTTTTTAACGCAGAGACTTTGTGTTTGTTTCATTCTGACCAGTGCTGATTCCGAAAGAAAAGCCTCCAATCACAGTGGTTGGCGACGTCGGAGGAAGGATTGCTATCATTGTGGTATGTCGACTTCTTCCTGCTACTTTGCGTATTTATGTTCCTGTCCTGCATCTGTGTGCACACAGAAGAGGCCTGGGGATTGTGGGAGAGCAGATGGCTCTCCGTTGAGTTGGTGCACTGTGTGCTAAGTGTTTCCTTTTTATTAAAAGTGGAAAATAATCACAGTGAATGTCATTAGTAATAATAGCATGGGAAATTTTGCGTGTGATAAAAGTGGGTCATAAAATGAGTTGTAGTTGCTTAAAATGCACATCCTCTCGCCCTGGATAAAAGCAGGGCATGAAAAAAGTGTGTTTAATGTCTGCGTGGTTCCAAGAATGACAGTACAATGAACCCTGGACTCTCAGCTCAAGGACCTCAGCGCTGCCCCCTCCTCTGCGGCTGTCGCTCGCCTCCTACCCCTGGCTCCTCAAACACTGTGTCACTTTGCTTTGCATCGCTTGCTGTGTACAGAAAGGAAGTCTTTGTGTCTTTCTTTCTCGGCGCTCTCGTGGAGATTCATCTGCGGGGGTGCCTTGCAGTTGGGAGTTACTGTGCAGCCCACGCCTCTTCGCTGCAGGTGTTGACCGCAGTCTGTCACCCTTTTTGAAGACTACTGCTGCGAACGCTCCTGTGCCTATTTCCTGGTGCCCTCGTGCACGTGGCTCCAGGGCCTGGGGGCGGGGGGGAGTTATAGCGTCTGAGGGTGCACGCGCCAGAACATCCCAAGGTGCTGCCACTTGGCCAGCCTCCCCATCAGCACTTGGTGGTTTCAACTTTGTCAAGGACACACCCCCTGAAGCCCCTCGAAGGACCACAGCTGTACCACCACTGGTTCCATGATGAACAGAATATATAGTGACGGAAGGATGCTCTGAATTCAGTAGTACACGTTTTTCCTATTACGACCGTGCTTAAAAAACAAAACAGCTGCATCTTAAAGTCATTACAGATTCACAGGAAACGGCACAGTGACGGGAGCCTGGGAGCGAGCCGTCTGTTCCGGCTGCAGCCACTCGTCCCCAGCATGCTTGTTACCGTGGCGTTAGATCCCTTCTGCCCCCGGCCGAGGCGTTCCCCTGCCCTGTGCTCACTCTGTCCCTTGCAGGACGACATCATCGATGATGTGGACAGCTTCCTGGCTGCAGCGGAGACCCTGAAGGAAAGGGGGGCGTACAAGATCTTCGTGATGGCGACCCATGGCCTGTTATCCTCAGACGCCCCTCGGCTGATCGAAGAATCTGCCATCGATGAGGTACCAGCCTGCTGCCGACTGGGGCTGCCCTGGCGCTCCAGAGGTCTGAGATGTGGTTCAGAAGAGCGGGTACCTGGGGGGGGAGGAGTGGCTTTGAAATGGTTGTCGCCCAACCTCACGGAGTGTTTTGCCCATGGTTCCAGGTAAGGAATCCTGGTAAGTACAAAACCGAGCCCTCGTTCCATACAGGGCACCCTGCCAGGTGCTTTACATGCATTGTCAGCACCTTCATTCCACAGCCGTGGGAGGGTGAAGCTGTCACCATGGAGACGAACAAATGGTAGCTCAGTC
The DNA here is from genome assembly GCF_000313985.2 of Echinops telfairi. NCBI lineage: Eukaryota > Metazoa > Chordata > Mammalia > Afrosoricida > Tenrecidae > Echinops > Echinops telfairi. The sequence goes on along the minus strand of NW_022105908.1, from coordinate 15,447,025 downwards.
CAACATGTCGCTCAAATCTCAGCTCTTTCCACACTGCAGGTCCCCTTGGTGGCATTTGGAGAGGAAGGGGAAGGGGGAAGTGCTCTAAGTGGCTGGTGGGTTGGAAACACCAACCAAGGGCCCTAACGGCCGTGCGGACTCCTCCATGCAGGTGTCCGTTCGTTAATGTCAGTGCCCGTGGTTGCTGTCGTCAGGTTGCTTGAATGCTCCTTCTCTTTTCATTCTGGCGTTCTGTTTCCATTTATCTCGCGTCCTTGCCCTTTGACAATCCTCATCTTTGTTGTGAAGTGATTGCTGATCACTTTGGTCTCAAGGTGATTTTTTTTTAAAAAGAAGCACAGTATTTATAGGTGATGTTCATTGTTTTGAGCCAGTTTGTAATTCAGCTACAAGACGACCTCAGCTTGGTTTTGGTTTTGGTTTGGGTTCAAGGATTCAAGGGTTCAGGATGTTTGGTTGGGGGGCTTTATCTATTGTTCAGGAGTTGGGGTGCTTTCACACATTTCCCCCTGTTCTGTCAAGGTCCGTCTCTCGTTACAGTGGCTCTGATGATAATGATCAGCTGTGGTCGTTTGGCACGACTTAGTTCCTTGGGGCATGACTTGGGCGCACACATGGACGGACAGGAGTGTGCTTTCCACACTGGACGGGACAAGGCATGACTGGAAAGAAAGAGCGAAGACTCAGAGGCGAGATCAGGGTCCCCGAGCTCACACGTGAATGCAGTGGGAAGACACCTGCCTGAGCCCGTCCACCCCTCACCAGACAGCTCTCACGAGCCTGTGTCTGTGGGCAGAGGAGAGCGAGCAGGCTGTGGGGAGGTAGAGGCGACAGCTGGTAACAGGTCCTCATCCAGCAGAGTGAGATTTGGAGTAGAGGCCTGGGCACTAGAAGCAGCAGCTATAATTGAACCGTGTATGGCAGCTCTTCAGGGGAGAGCATTTGGGGAACTCCATGGTACTTGTGAGTTGATTGCTCCTCGATGGTTACTCAGTTGTGTAGCTAATGGCTAACCCCGAATTAGTTTGTCCATTCTGTTTAGGAGCTGAGCTGGTTTTCACACAAACCTGCAGACAGCACAGTCACACAGCAGATTTTAAAGCTATAGCCAAATGTAGAAATAACGTCTGAGAAGAGGGCGGGAAGATGGAGAGGTGCGGATCTCATCTGTCAAAGCAGGCAGCCAGCAGTGAGAGTGTGGGCGGGTGAATCAAGAGCCGGAAGGGTTTCGTCCTTATGTGATTGTTGTTGGTACTGTTAGGCGTAGTCGATTTGGTTCCAACTCATAGCAACCCAGACCCTCACTGCCTAAACGCAAACTCGCTGCAATCGAGACAATGCTGTCCCGTAGCAATCCGGTAGGACAGACGAGACTCGGGGCTCCAAGACTTTAAATCTTGACAGGAGTAGACAGCCTCATCTTTCTCCTTCTGAGCTGCTGGTGAGTTCAAACTACTGACCTTGCCACTAGCAGCTCAAATGCCTAACCCATTTCGCCACCCAGGCTCCCTCAACCCCATGTCCCACGGAAGAGAACACTGCCCCGTCCTGCCCCATCCTAACAGTTTCATTAGAAGCGGTTAAATGAAGCATCCAGAGTAGGCATACTTAGAGAGACAGACAGGAGACGTGATTGCCAGGAGCGTGGGGGAGGGAAAAACAATCAGGGAGAGGCTTCCTTCTTCAAGTAAAGACATTGTTCTGAAATCGATGTGATTATGGTGGCACGGCCCTTCCAGTGGCTGCTTTGCGATACTGTGTGGCTATCTCAATAAAACGCTTGAAAAGTGATTAAAATAAATTTGGAAAATTCCTTCCCCAGTGGCAGTGCTTAATATGAGGGGACTTCAAAAAGTTTATGGAAAAATAGAGTTAAAAGATAAGAATTTTAAATGTAAACTTTTCCTTGACATGAAAAAAAGAAACAAACTCACTGCCACCGAGTCAATATTGACTCATCAAATTCCAGACACTTTGTGAGTAATGAATGACACCGCGCCATTTAGTTCATCCCTGAAGCATTGAGGGCCCTGGGAATTCAGCCATGTCTTGTTCACACTACTAACTGAAGGAAAATGAGTGCCCTTTAGAGAATTTTTTAAGCGTAGGAAACAAAAAGAGGATTGCACAGTGTGTACCTAATGGGTTCCCGTCGGATCGCTTGCCAGCTCGCACTTGTTTGATGAGAGGCATGAGCAGGGGCATAGTTGTGGAGAAGCTTCTCTCGGGAGCTCTTTTGTTTGTTCAAACAGCTTTATTAATGCTTCATCCTCATGTCATGCAATTTAATAATTCCCTCCTATCAAGAGAGTTGTACAGTTCTCACCACATTCAATTCTAGAACATATTGTTCTTCCTTGTACTCATTGTTATTCATGTCATTTTTTTCTAATTGTGGCAAAAATGTACACAACAAAACATTCTCCAGTTCCAAAATTTGGACATGTAAAATTCAGTGCCGTTGATGATGCTCTTAGTGTTGTACAACCACGATTGGTATCCTACTCCAAATTGTTCCACCACCATTCACAACAGCTCAGTGCCCCTGGTAACCGCTCTCTCTCCTTTACCCATGGTAACCCCTGGTCAAGTTCGGTTTCCTTCTTTCTTTTTCCCCCAGAAGTTTACTTGATATAGTATTCACATATCCTACACTTCCATGGTTAAATTGCTTTTAAAATGAGTTGTATATGCATCAGCACCATCAGTTCTAGAGCTCGCTCCCCACTTTCGGGTGTTTTCCTACTAAAGCTTTGGATAACTTTCACAAAACCCTCTTAAATAAGCAGATGTCACCACTCTGGAAGGAGCTCAGTGGTGTTAGGCACTGCTGATTGCAAGGCAGCGCTTTAAAACCACCAGGGGTCCTTGGGATGGAGCTGGAGCTGTCAGCTCCTGTAGCTTTACAGCCAGGAGCCCTGCCTCAGGAAGGGCTCCTCCGAAGTGGCCTTGACTCGGTGGCAGTGGGCTCAGTTTGGTTATCTTTCTCTGGCTCTCCAGAAAGTCAATAAGCAGAATGCCCGAGCAGCCCCCAAACCGTTGCCAAGGCATTTGCCCTTGACTGGATCACTTCCACCTCTTGGTGGCCGTGATTACAAATCCTTCAAGAAAGCCTTCAGGACCTTGATCCCACTTGCTTAAACTTCCATCGAAAGCTCTGCTCTTGTCTTCTGCTGCTCCCACTGAGATGTCTATGGTTATGTCTGTGTTAGCTGCTGTTTCATGGTAATTGTTGGTCCTTTTCCATTAAGAGTTATGAACGAGATTGAATTTGCCCCCCTCGCAAATGGATCTGGACGGTCTGTTGCTGTGGGCTTCAGCTTCAGTGTCTCTTTCCTTCCAAAAACGAGTTGTCCGTTTGTAAGCTGCCGATTTCTTTGAGGCATTTTGTTCCCACATGCTTTCCCTAAAGCATCCATTTCCCAATTCTTCCGCCCAGGCCTCACCATACGTTTGGTGTTTGTGCTGAAATGTTAGCAGCATCCGTGTTGGTCTGATAGGGGCTCTTTTCAAACGGATGTCTCATTCTTCTCAGTGCCTCAGACGAAATCCTGTTCAAACATCTTCTAGCAAGTTGTAAGGGTTTTTCATAGTACACATTTTCCATGCGCTTTTTGAAGACTCTTTGTATGGTACGGAAAAACCGGCTCACGTCAGGACCACCAGATGCACACTGCAAGGCATGTTGCCCAGACAGGGTGCTGTGGGCATGTGCTGCGGTGGTCTGCTTCACCTGGGCTTGCCAAAATGATGCCCATGGGGTTGTCTGGTCAGTTCCCTCGAGTCTGGAAGCAGTGGAAAGGTCACTTTTCTCTTCAGGGACTGTGTTCTTTTTCACAGGTCATGAGACGTACTGAGGCCCTTCGTGTGTCCAGTGTGTTTCCAGCTGTCAGGAGGATCACATGCACACTCCTGCCTCTGCACTGGGCTAGCTTTCTGTGCTCCTTTACTTATGCCGAGTGACTCTTGACTGCCCATTTCGATTCTGAAATCTCATTGTGCTTGTACTTCATTCCTTTCTTTAACATTTTCAGTGGTATATAATTCATATATCACGCAATTCAGTAGTTCAGTCACACTAAGAAGAATTGTACAATCATCACCACAATGAGCTTGAGAACATTTTCTTCATTCTCGTACTCATCATTCGTTCTCCATCTCTCCCCCCACCTCCCCTGCCACACCCCAAACCCAAGCTCAAGTTCAAGCTGGAGCTCAGGCTCACAGACACAGGGAGTCAGTGCCCACTCACAGCGACCCCTCATGGAACCGTTCAGCCAGTGACTCTCTAGATTTATCTATCCTGGATTTCACATGCAGAAAAACATGCAAAACATAACAAAACCCTAACAACAATACAAAACAAAACAGTTAAAACCTCAATTGAAAAGAAAGCAGAAAATACTAAAAACTAGAACCAATTTAAAACGGATCAAAAGGGAGATCAAATGATAAGGTGGTAACTTTTAACCTAGCTGCATTCTGTGTGATAGAAAGCCTATTCACATCCCTGGTCAGAGGCACCCCCAGGGGTTTGGTCCATGTGCAGACCCCGCAAATAGACACTGGCCTTCCCAGCCTTCTGCAGACTCGCTGTTCACAATGTAACCTCTGATCCCAACCCCTGCTGTGGACTTGGACTGGATTACTTACGGTCCTTGGATCACACAGGCTGGTGGCTTCTTTCATGTGGGCTTAGTTAACGCCTCCTTTAGATGGCTGCTTGCGTGAAAGCAAGCCTTTAAGATCCCAGACACCATTCCTTGTGATAGTTATTTTTAATAAACTCTCGAGTCCTTTGTGAAAGTGGAGAGTGTAATAATAAAAAGTTGCTCCCATTCCCGGTTTTTCTGTTCAGAAGGATATTTTAAATTTGTTTTCTATATGTAGCTTTTGAAATGTCTGTCCTTCTACTTTTATGTTTTTTATCAAATCCCAACTTTTTTCCTAACAGCTTATTGATAATATAACTTAGATACTGTGTAATTCATCCATCTAAATTGTATGAGTCAGTTTTTGGAGTGTTTCACAGTTACACAGCCACGTGACAGCGTGGTACTTTGGTCATCCTCTAAAGAAACCCCACCCCATCAGCAGCCCCCCTCAGTTCTGCCCAGTCTTCCCAACGGCTGACAACCGTTCATCTGCTCTCTGTCTCTGTAGGAGTTACTCATTTTCTATATGTCATACACATGGAGCTGTGCAATATGTGGTCTTTCCTTTAGCACAGGTTTTTTTTTAATTAATTAAGCATTTAAAAATGCATGTTATTGTTGGGACTAGAATACACACAGCAGAGCATCGCACTAGTTTAACAGTTCCCTCCGAACGATGTTGATGACACTCTTCGGGGTGTACAACCATTCTCAGCCCCTTTTTCCAAGGTGTTCCCCTCTGAGACAAACTCACCGAACCTTCAGGTTCCGCTCTCATCTGTTGCGTTGCTGGTGTTATCATTGTCGGCTCTCCTACACAGTTCTTCAACGAGCAGAATGCTCAAGGCAGATCTTTTTTACTAGTTCAACTAAACTGTAGTTTGGGTTTTAAAATGTCAGAATATTTTAAATTTCGATTTAAAAGTGCATCTCAAGGCCGTAGTTTCAGGATCCTTGCTAGCTTCCCCACTCCAGAAGCCTGGTGTCCAGGAGAAGGCGACCTTCTCGCCTGCGTTTTCTTGCTGTCTGTTGTGGTCTCCTGGCAAAGGAGAGAGTTGCTCACAGAGGCAGGTAGCCAGACATTCCATATCCGCTCCTTTTCCCTTTGCATTCTTGCCCAAAAGAGATCATTTGTTGTCCTTCAGGCGGCTACTTGCCAGCGGCCCCGGGAACTACACAACCAACTACAAGGTAGAACAGAAGCATTAAGCACACCATTAGGCCAGTTAACGAGGATGTTCCGTGAAACCGTGACCCTAAGCCTTCAAACGAAGAGATCGAATTGCAGGAGGATTTTTGCTGTCCGTAGTCAACGTCGGCAGCCACCCTTTTTTGGTGGCGGCGGCTGTTACCGTTGTAAACAGATCACGCGATTTTGCCAGTTCAGCTTTTCGCATGTGTGCAACTTCCTGAGGACAATGCCAGTGACTGGTTGTGCCGCCATACCCTTAGTCAATGTGGTACTTCCAACACCACTCGTGCCCATTCCCGGTAATCACTCGTACCCATGCTCTCGATATCTGTGCATTTGCATGTTTCTTTGAATAAGTGAGGTCCTGCAATAGAAACATTTCCATGATCTTTATTCATTTTCCACAAGCTTTTTTGAAGCCTTCTCACATGTGGCCTTTTGTGCTTGACTTACTTCACTCAGCATAATGCCTTCAGATTTCGCCCACATTGTAGCACATTGCTCAGACTCACACATCTTGATTATAAAGCAAACTGGCCAGTTACAGTGATCAAAGCAGCCTGAGAGAGGTATAGCAGTAGACATACAAACCAGTTATGTAGGATGAGCATATAGAAAGAAACCCATTTTTGAGGGGACAAGGGTGCCAAGTCCATTTAATGGTGAATGAAGAAATAAAAGGTGCTAAGAAAATTCCATTTTCACAAACAAAATGAAGCAGCATCCTTCCCTCACACCATACACTATATAAATTCTGAGTGGATCGAGCATCTAAAGATGCCAACTGAAACCTTAAATTCCTTAGGAAAAAAAACAGCAACTCAGGAAAGGGCTAATGCTAGCAGATATAACTTTCAATAAATGGATTGTCTAATGTAAAAACAAAAGCATAAATAGCAAAAGACAAATAGGACATCATAAAAATTAAAAACTTGTTCAGCTAGACGTTCCCCAAAAGTTCCCCAAAAGAGCCTTCGTTTCCTCTACTGGCTGGATGCCCGCATGTGTCACGTTTTGCGTATTCTTTCCTCTGCGGACAGGCATTTTGGCACTTTCTACCCTTTGGTCATTGTGACTAGTGCTGCGGTGAACATTGGTGTACACGTCTTTTTAAGTCTTTTGGGAGTCTACCTGGGAGTGAAAATCCTGCGTCATAGGGCAATTCTATTTTTAGACTTTGAGGAACCAGTGCAGAGTTTTCTGTTCCATTTTGCATTCCCACCATCAGTGGGTCCGGGAACCAGTTTTCCACATCCTCTCCAGTGTTTGTTATTTCCTGTTGTTATTTGTCTTAATCTTGCCCGCTTCGTGGAAGTGAAATGGTCTCTCGAATGATGCTGAGCATCTTTCATGAGTTTGGTGGCCATTTGAATATATTCCCTTTGGTGGAAATGTCTCTTCAATTTCTTTGCCCATCTTATGTTTGAGATATTTGTCTCTTTGTTAAGATATCAAAGTTCTTCGTTTTTGTATATTTTGATTATTAGATTCTTATCAGATAATATGGTTTTTGAAGATACTCTCCCAGTTTGTCTTTGCACTTTTTAAATAAAATCTTTTGGTGTACAAAAGTTTTTGATTTTGTATGAGGTCCCACTTATTTTGTCTCTTGTTGTTTGTGCTTTTGTTATTACATTAGATATTTTACTGTTAAAAGCTGGACCTGACAGCATTGTGCCAACATTTTCTTCTAAGAGATTTCTGGTCTTAGTTTGCACAGCTAGGTCCTGAATCCACTTTGGATTTTTTTTGGGGGGCGGGGTATGGTGTGAGGCATGGATCCTGTTTCATTTTTCTGTGTGGGGAAATCAGTTTTCGCAGCACCATTCATTCATTCATTTATTCATTCTATTTATTTATTTTATTTTATTTACTTATTTTTTCCAACATCATTTATTGACGAGACTCTTTTCCCTTGGCATTTTGGTAAAAAAATCAGTTGATCCTAGATGTGTGGGTCTCTTGGGGCTTCTCAGTCTATTTCATTGTGTATCGATTGTTACACAGTCCCGGAACTGTATAGCGTGTTTTAAAATCAAGCAGTATTAGACCTCCTACTCTGATCATTCCATATAAAGTTGAGTAATGTGTTTGAGGTTCATACGTGGATGAAAAGCTGTACTCTTCCCCTGAATAGTATTCAGTATCCCATTGAAGAATATTTGGGTGGTTGCCACCTTCTGGATGGTCTGAATCATGCTGCCATGAGCCTTCTTGTACAAGGTTGGGTGTGGACTCTTTCGTTCCCTTGGGTATACGTCTAGGAGTGGAATGCTGGGTCCCATGGTAACACTCTAACCATCTGAGGAACTACCAAGCCGCTTTCCAAACCAGCTGCACCATTTTATATTCCCACCAGCTCTGTCTGAGGCCTTTGATTTGCCCATGTTCTCACCAGCACTTGTTACTGTCTTTTGTACTCTAGCCATCTGAAATAACAACAAAAACCACAGCCCTAAGTCACTGCTGACTTACAGGGACTTTGTAGGACAAAGGAGCTCTTACTCCCTAGGGTTTCCAAGGCTAGAAATCCACGTGGGAACAAGGCATCGCGCACTCTGCCACCAGGGTACCTTGTAGCCGTCTTAGTGGGTGCTGCACGACCAGATCTTGTCTAAGCCGCTCAGGCCGCGTTCACACTGATTGTTGAGCGTGCAGTGACCCACTGCCCTCTCATCAAGTAGAGCCTCCAATCAAGTGAAGTCTCTCTGATGTTGTTGGGTTTTTTCCTCTTTATCCACAGGTGGTGGTGACCAACACAATTCCACATGAAATCCAGAAACTTCAGTGTCCCAAAATTAAAACTGTGGACATCAGCATGATCCTTTCAGAAGCCATCCGCCGGATTCACAATGGAGAATCGATGTCCTACCTTTTCAGAAACATAGGCTTAGACGACTGATCAGCTTCTCTCCGTAGAACCTCCAGGGGCCAAACTGGAATGAACAGACCGGACTGTGGGCTGCAATGGAAGATGCTTGGCGTTGCTTATTTCACAAGAGCCAATTTGTTTTCTCCCCAACCCCCTGTTCTTCTGGTTAATTCCTATGAAGACAGAGTACTTTGTCATTGGGTTTGGGTCTTTGCGACTTTTTTGGAGCCATTTTTATAAAAGAAAAACTTTATTCTCCTGTAAAATTAAAACCTGGATTTTTGTCGTCGTTGTTGTTTTAGTTATTTTTAAAAAAGCAATTAGAATAAGATTTTTCAGCTCACAAACAGTCTTTATGCAAAGTTGCTTGGGCCCAAGTGCTTGATGATAATAAAATAAAATTATCTACTGTGTACCTTCAATTGATACAAAAGATGATACTGTTAAATCCAGTAAATGACATTTTTAGAAGTGCTTTTATAGACAAGCATATGAAATATGTGATCATATTTATTTTCTGCAACAAAAGAAGGAATAAAACTTTGTCGTCTGCTTGTGTGTTTTTTACCTTTGTGTTTTAGCGGTTCTTTTATAACTAAAATAAAATAAACGTGAATTAACATTCTTGGATATAGGAATATTCATTGGCTTACTACATTTTCTCCTCTGCAACTTTTGGGGAACACCAAAAGGTAAAGGTAGGCATTTACCTTTTAGGGATGTACTATTTCCTGTCTTGACTAGTTTTCAAAGGCCCTGAAAGTTCCTAATACATAGTGGTTTGATTGAGGTAGGACAGGGGTTTGAACCCCTAGATGTGAGGCTTGTTGTAGATTAGCAAAACACTGAGCTAGTGTGGGAACTGAACATCTGGGCCTTGGCTTGCCTTTGTCCTGTGCTCTGTGTCCAGAAGTACAGCTATCCTTGAAACATCTTCTAGGGGTGTTAACTGCGATCCTCGCATCACTGTTGAGAATCTAAGTATTGCCTACATGTCCATGACCTCAGAGCCTGGCATACTAGGCTCTGCGCCCCAGGACTTACGCCCCAGGAGTTCTCCCCTGATCACGTGATGACCACCCTATCCAGTCGGGAAAAAGGTTAAGGATTTCTCACAGAGAAAAAAAAACTTACTTAAAACAAAAAGAGCGAACAAAGTTTCGCTTTCTGCCTGCCTATCCAAGTTTGGTGATTGTTAGAGGTCCAAGGACTCCGCTCCAGGCTGGCAGGGCTGAGACGCGGAGCACCCTCTCTGGGCCCCACCGTTTTCCATTTCACAGGAAACAGTTCAAGAAAAGGATTTCCCATTCCAAGTTGTCAAAACCAGCTCGCGAACAAGCCGTTGACTTTAAAAACATACCCTGGCTTGTTGAGGACCTGTTTCTGGAAGTAGGAACTTTAGGTCTCATCAAATTGCTTAGCAAGTAAGACTGACGGCTGCGTTTGGTGCCTTGTGCCAGTTTGTCATTTTTCAGCCATTGCCACGTGAAAGGAAGGCTTCGGAAACAAGGCTTCTCTGCAGCCTGGGCCCATGGCACCTTCAACAGCCCTGTGACGGAAACTGGAGAAACCTGAGTGGCCGCTCACATCTGACTCAGCTGCTCTGGTCTTTCATGCTCTCTGCCCCTTCTGGTGCCAGGGACATTTTCTGTTCTTGATGGCAGTTTTTGAAATTAGCCCACAGGTTTTCTTCAAGAGGAGTGACAAGCGGTAGCTGAGCAGTCTTGGAGACGCTGGGTGGACTGCCTGGTGCAGTGGCTGGTCTTCCCCACCCCAATCTGAGGATGCTGAGTGGAAGTGTTGGGGAACTGACGGGGGGAAGGTGGGTTCTGCTGAAGACTCCATTTCTTTTTTTAATCGTTCTATTAGGGGCTCATACGACTCATCCCAATCCATACAT
>NW_022105908.1:15426829-15435363 GCF_000313985.2 Echinops telfairi | reverse complement strand
TGTGGGCTTTGTTGCTTCTGAGCTAGATGGCTACTTGTTTACCTTCAAGCCTTTAAGACCCCAGATGCTATACCTTTTGATAGCTGAGCACCATCAGCTTTCTTTGCCACATTTGCTTATGCACCCAATTGGAAGACTCCATTTCTGATAAGGTGTCAGCTTGAGCCCACGCCACGGAAGATTCCTCTGTGTGCCTGTGTCCTGATAGGGCATCCTTTATGATGACAGGTGAACTCAAGTGAGTGAAAAAACACATAGCAAGAGTTTGAGAAATGGTCTTTGGTAAAGCCAGGCTCCTCTAATTCATAAGCACTTGAATGTACCATGTTTGCGCTAGAAGGATGTGAAGATGAACAAGTGAAATAATCTAGATCAGGGATGCTCAATATGTTGATCGCAATCTACTAGTCGATTGCAAATGTAGTGTGGGTAGATCGCATGGCACTTAAAACATAGACATAAGCCTATCATCAATCCCGTCACTTAACTGATACACAGCGCAGCCAATCCGATGCAATCTTAGCTGTCAAATGCATGCACAACCAACTGCGCTAAGTGCAGCAACACTGACAAGTTATCGCCAATTTTTAGAGCTTGGTTCTTTTCTCTTAAACGTAAGAAAGGGTATTAAAATGAGTGGGGGAGCTGGACCAAGTCAGAAAACAAAGACGTATCACTTTCATACGGAATGGGAGATTTTGACACTACAAGCCGACATTCATTCAGCTGAAGTCCAGAGGCAGGAACAGTTCTGGAACTTACTCGCAGAGGGAAAGTTCCTGAACACGAGAAAATGTGCTACCTCCTTGACTGCATTATTCGGCTCTACTTGTGAGTCAGCCTTTTCCCACATAAAGATCATGAAGTCCAAGTGCCGTTCCACCATGACTGATGCTCATTTGGAAGTGTGCTTGAGGCTGGCTGTCAGCAGCTACTGTCTGGACTATGCATCCCTGGCTCATTCCATTCCGTGCAAGTCGTCAGAGTAAACTCAGGGAATGACAAAATTTGTGTTGTGTTGTGCAATATGGACTCGTGGTTATGCAAGGTACATAGACATACATTGTACGTATAAAGGATTCTCAATGCATTTATGAATAAATGTAATTAAATATATGTTTTGCATTTTTGTAGTTGGTAGATCATTTTGACTTGATCATTTTATAAGTAGCTCGCATGCTGAAAAAGTGTGAGCACCCCTGCACTAGAGTCTAGTGGGGGAGACACCTAGACACCCCGTGAGGACAAAGAAAGGAGCTGTCCTGGATTGGGACCAGAAAAGAAAATAGGTGAGCTTGATCTTAAAGAAAGTGACTCTATTCGAACTCTTCTTCACTGCATAGCAGGTGTAGTTAGGTTAAAATGTAAATCTTACCATTCAATCTTCCTTTTGACCCATTTTAAATGTGTTCTACTTTCTAATATTTTCTGCTTGTTTTATTGAGGGTTTTCTCTGTTTTTCTTTGTTACGGATGTTAGGTTTTGTTCGTGTGTTTGGTATGTTTTTCTGCACATGCAATTGAAACAACACTCCACAACCAGAGAAGCAAAAACAAATCCTACATAGGGAGGAGATCTAATTTTCAGGGTTATTACAATATTCAAAATGTCTTTTTTTTTAGCAATAATTATGACATGCAAATAAAGACATGGTCCATTCATGGGGAAAAACTAATAGAAACTATACCTAGGAAGCTACATTAAAATTGCTGGTTGAAAACTTTAAACCAATGGTCCCATAAAGAATTATAGCCTCGGACCTTCCCTAAATAAAGTAGGTCATTATAAAGTGGATTTTGTGGGGGTTTTTTGTACTAAGGATGCACAAGAGATAGAGATGGACAGAGAGCTGAAGGAAAAGTGTCACCAAATGGAGAATGTCAATACAGAGATAGAATTTATATAAAGGAACCAGTTGAAATTCTGGAATTAAAAAGTACAGCAATTAAAAAATTTACAGGGACTGAGGGGCAAAAGCAAATGTAAGCAGTCAAGAGAAAGAACTTGGAGACAGGCCAATAAAGTCTGAGGAAGTAAAAGAAATAAGAACAGAGCTCAAGAGACCTTGGGAACAATCTAAATTTCCATCAGCTGGATTAAAAATCTCTGGTATATACATAAAATGGAGTACTGTGCAGCCTTAAAAAACAGCAATGAACACATGAAGCATATTGTCTCAGGGGAAGAGTTGGAGGAAATTGTGCCAAGCAAGGTGAGCCAAGCACAAAGGGCAAGTACAACATGAGTCCACTGAGGTAAGCGCAAAAGAAATACATGGGCATAGAAGATAAGCTACTTAGTGCATCAATCCTGGGTCAAGGTCTAGGCACTCTGGCAGGGGTCTGACCCAACCCAGGGATGCATTTGGCAGCCAACTAGAAAAGAGGGGGAAAGAGAAAGAGAGAGAGAGAGAGAGAAAGAAATAACACACAAAAAGTGAGAGTGATGGGGGAACAGGGCAATACACTCATAGGGAGGGTATTGTTTATGTCTCCACAGGAAAGGGAGAGGAACCAGATTCCATCCCAGAGTGCCAAGCCTTGAGGGCAACACACTGGCATGGAGCAGCGAACTAATAGAGAGGGTGACTGGGCTGGGCCTCAAGCTGAGCTATGTTGACCCCCTCCCCAGAAGAATGTAATACAGAGGACAGCTCTAAAGATATAGCCCGGGAGAGCGGTGGTCAGTCCAGACCACATGGGTTCAAACTAAGAGGGAGAGAGAGAGAGAAAACCTAATGATGGCCCACCAAGCCCCAGGGACAACATCCCTGCTCAGAGCAGCCAGTGCACAGAGAGGACCGTAGGGCTGGCCCCAAACATGAGACATGATGTTCCCTCACTGACCCATAGCACTATGGGGGACAGCACTGGAGACACTGTGCGGACTGTGTGCCCGGTCTGCCCCACGCACAGCAGGGTGAAACGCGAAAGGGAGTGCAGCAGGGCAGCAAGAGGAGCAAAGTAACCAGGTCCCCGGGGAATCCTGAACATAGACTTCTGACTCAGGGACAGGGCTTGGCACCTCATCAGACCTAATTGGAAGACACACATCATTCCTCTAGTTCCTGAATGCTTCCTCCCCCTACTACCATGACCCAGTTCTACCTTACAAATCCAGCTAGCCCAGAGTACGCACATTGGTACAGATAAGAGCCCTCAGCACGTGGAATTCAGGACAGATAAAACCCTCAGGAACAGGAGTAGCGATATCATGATGGTAGGGGGATGGGGGTGGGGGGTGGAGAAAAGGGGAACCCATCACAACAAGGTATTCAACCCCCAAGGGGATGAATAACAAAGGTGGGTGAAGGGAGACAATGGACAGTATAAGGCCTGAAATAGCAATAATAATATATAATTGACCAAGGATTCATAAAGGTGGGAGGGTAGGGAGGGAGGAGAAAAAGGGGAGCAGATACCAAGGGCTCAAGTAGAAAGAAAATGCTTTGGAAATGCTGATGGCCACATATGTACAAGTGCTCTTAATATAATTGAATGACGGATTATCATAGATTGGTAAGAGCCCCTCAATAAAATGATTAATAAAAAATAAAAATAAATGAGCCAGGACTCCTTCATGGTTCTGAGGCACTTCAGAAAATGAAATGGACCCAGAGATCCCGGCACCCTCAAAAAAGACAGAAACAGATCCAGTCACCCTGCTGTGATGGGGACAATTTCATGACCTGGCCTGTTCCCAACCCCTGGGAAGAACGATGAGGCTGCCCCATAAAGATTACAGTCTCAGAAACCCTGGCAGGTCACTGCGAGTTGCAATCAACTCAATGGCAGTGGGATTTTGGGTTTTCAAAAACCATTTTGTTGGGAGCTATCATATCAATCCATAGTTCAATCCCATCAAGCAGTATTGCACCATTGCGACCACAATCGTTTCAAAGCATTCTCTTCCTTCTTGAACTCCTTAACATGAGCTCCCTTTTACCGCCCACACTTCCCGTGGCCCCCCCCCAACTGTACCCTCAGAAACCCTTCTTCTTCTTGCTTTCCATATTGGTTCAACAATTCTGGGGTTCACATACTGCAAAACAAACATATAACACCATTTTGAGGGTCACCCCCAATGACAAAACACATCTGAGATTTTAGGAACAATAGGAGCAAACAAAATACAGAAAATGTTGAACACCAGATAAGGCGTAACGTGCCTCAGAGGGGGATCGATCAGCTGACAAGGATTTCACCGTTCGAGTAAGGTTTATCATTTTGACCTGTAGTCGTCTCTCCAATGCACTCTGTTTGGTAACCAGTGTCTTCCCGTGCCTCTGTGATGGACAGAGGGAAATCATGGGAGGAGGCTTATTTCCTGTGTAGATCCCACAAATGTACCTTGGGCTCCCACTGTCATCCACAGCCTTCCGCAAACCGGATTCTCCCAGGGTAGGCTCTGATTATTCCCTCCTCTGGCTCTGGGTTAGATGATTTACAAGCCTCCAGTCATGAATGTTGGTGCGCTTCTTTCACGTGGATTTAGTTGACATCCCTCTTAGATGGCTGCTTGTTTGGAACAAGCCGTTAAGACCCCAGACACTATTTTTCCTGATAGCCAGGTACCATCTAATTTCTTCATCACACTTTGCTAGAGCACGCATATCTTCTGTGTTCCCTTCCTGAGGGTGAGGATAGAGCAGGGCCATGAGGTAAGAACTAATTGTTCTTAAATTGGAGTTAGGATTTAGTGGGAGCTCAAAACCCATTCTTGGATCTATGCCTTTGGCTCCTTTCCCAAACCCTCTTGTTAATGGATGGTAGAGAGTCTTATCGAGCATCCCCTTGGGGCATAAAGGTCTTCCTTTAATGTTGTCTTTGATTAGCCCCTGGTACTACTTTTTAAAAATTCCTGTTGAGAGGAGGCTATTGGGCCAATGTAGGCTAACTCCGTATCGCAGTGTCTAAATGATTCACTTGTCCAGAATCAGTCCTTTCATGGCTGGATGCTGTTTACACAAACAATGGGAGTTGGTAGTCAGGGGAACTTTACAGCAATATTCACTGTGAACGTCAGCCACAGGTGTAAGATCAATAATATTGATCTTAAAACCGCTGAGAGGGCATGGACGTAGCAAGACCATGATTGTCCTCCTACCCACTGTTCAACCACCTCGGTACGGCTGTCTTTCACTTCCTCAGGCATCATGCACGTCCAGTCCTAAGTCTCCAGGTGACAAGCGAGTTGGAGGTCCAGTTTGCCCAGTGGCTTTCCCACATCGGATCTCTCTGAAGCATGACAGCACCGCGCATCTGGCCCTTCACACTTGTCCAGGGAGATGGTTCCTGAGTAGGGGTGCCTTTCTCTTAGACAACATTGGGGTGTGAGGTGGATGGCCGCTCAGCTGCAGAGGCCCCATCTTCCCTGCCCTGGGGTGTGGTCTTGACCGGGGGTGGGGGTACGGGGGGAAGTTAGGGGTGGTGGGGGAGGGGGGCGCAGTGGAAGCTCAGGGGTGGCCAGGGTTCACGGGTGCTATTTCCCTCTCTGTGTCCTCTGCTGCCGCCCCCCTCCTGCTCAGCTCCTCAGTGCTCACGGGCTTTCCCTGCTCCAGGATTTGATCTCCGAGGGGCTGGTGTCCCTCGGAGAGCCAGGGGAGGAGCAGAAGAGAGCTTGATCAACCTGACCTTCTGCAGCCGGGTCCTGTGGATCCGTGCACAACAGTCTTTCGGTCGATGACACCTTTCCAGCAATCACGTGGACGCCAGCTGGCAGAAGGCCAGGGGAGTGGGCAGTGGTGGAGAGGGTTGGTCTGCCCTCTCCCTGCAGTCTCCTGTGAGTAGTGTGTTATGATTTCGCTCCCCCTCCTTTTGTCAAGTCCTGGATGTTCGGGGTCAATGGTTACATCATCCCTCCGAGGTTACAGAGTAACCTGGCTCTGCAGGCGGATGTGCCCACTGTCAGGTGGCTCACTCATTAACACCTTGGCCGACTGAGCGTCCTGGTTAGACTCCCAGTTCTCCGCAAAACCACCGACACGGTGGTGGTGGAGGCCTGGCTAGGGACACAGAATGAAGTAATGAGTGACTACCAAGCAGGAGGGAGCCGTGCACCCACGGTCCCCATGACATGCAAATGGGCTCCAAGCCAACACGGTCACCAACAGAGGATTTGAGCTCCCGTTGTGTCGGGTGTCTTCAGCTCAGCCCCTTCGTTTGCTGCATGGCTGACACCTGTCCTCCCTCCCCTTCTCGCCCCCATTCCCTTGACTGTACTGTGAAATGACAGGTCACTGCAATCATGAAACGCAGTGGGATGCCAGAAAGCTCCACACCGGCCTGGGCCCTTGGGAGGTGCTTAACAAGCATGGTTCCTGCCAGGTCCCGGGCCGGCCATGGGGAGCAAAATGGGTTGACACGGTGGTTGTGACCATGGCTTCACATGTAAGAACCGTGGTGCGGACGGAGCAGCGCCATGCAGCGTGCCATTCCACCCAGTGGCCCCCCACTGCCACAGAGCAGGAAGGCAGGCATCTGGGGGGCAGGCTTTCCTTGTTCTATCCACGGGGAATTTCAGGGACCAGGACCGTTAGGGCCAGAAGGGACCCTTAATGCCGGCGTTCCTGGCTGCGGGGAGAACAAGACGCACCTCGAGGCAAGATGTCAGCCCAGGCCTTGGCACTGCCTGTAAGAATTACATTGCAGCCACGCTTGGGCCACTCCGCCCCGTTCTATCCAGAACACTCTGGATCTAAACTTGGCTTTGTTTTCCCTCTGCTGTGTTTCGGGGATTCCCTTTCCCTCCCTCCCCTCCTCCACAGTCTGGGAGTCGCTCCTCTCCTAAGAGGGGACAGGGAAATAGTTGCCCTTTGAAGCTGGGCGCTGCACGCAGCCCCGTCCTGGGCTGAGATGCCACGGTCCGCTCGGTTTAATGATCAATGAGCTCCTTCTGGAAAGCCCGTGATCACCAAGCTAGCCCCGTAATCTCTCTCCAGAGCCAGAGCCTGCGGGATGGCCACCCACAACTCGACCGGAGACCCCCATGCCGCTCAGCCACAGCTGGATGCCACCGACATTAGTGTCATCGCCTTGTACTTTGCCCTGAACATGGCTGTGGGCATATGGGTAAGGACCCCTGTGGTGGATGGGCTTGGGCAGCGCGGAGCGGGGTCATGGGAACCCAGGTGTGCCCTAGGGCTTGACGCCTGGTAGCTGCTCCTCCCAGACCAGCCCCTCCTTCTTCGGGCAGTAGTTACTCAGCCAAATAGGTTGATGGAGCACTGGGGCCCCTTGAAGGAGCAAGATGCCTGCGGTGGGAAGCTTACTGCCAGGTTGGCCGCCTGGACCGGGGTCTGACAGCCTGGCCCGGGGTCTGGTTCTGTTGCCTACAAGCTAGAAAGCCTGGGCACCCACACTGGACTAACTCGCCGGTCTGTTTCCACACCTGCCAACTGGGGATCAATGTGGTGACCTCTAAAACCACGGGGCTTGCTTTTAAAAACGCAGGTTCCCAGGATGCCCAGTAAGTCTGCTGAGTCAGAATTCAAGGGGTGGGGAAGGGCCCGTGGGAACAGGCTTCTTCACACCGAATCTCAGGAGATCTGTGCCCTCATGGGCTGAGTTCATAAGCGAAGGCTTTTCTCTGAGGGGGGAGCACCTGGGGCCCCATCAGTGACTTTCAGCAAGGGATTTGAGGCCCTGCTCAGGCCCTTACCCGGGACCCTTTCTTGACACCCCTCCCTGCCCCCCCGCCCCTGTGAGAAGAAGGCAAGCTCCTGTTTGAGGATGAAGAGGCTCAGCTCCAAGCTGCAGGCTTCTTGCCCACTGACCCCAGGATCTGACAGGGTGGGAGGCTCCTCTGGGGGCGCCCCTGCTCTCCGTTTATGCTGCCGACCTCTGGGACTTTCTTCACAAGGAGCCCGCCACACCGAGGTCACTCACTTGATCCTGCCCTTTACCTGTTCTGCACACCCTTAGCATGTGTGGAGAGGTCAGGCTCCTCCCTGCCATCCTCCCACCCCCACCAGCCTTCTGATTGGCATATACTGAGATCTTTATCCACCTGGAGTCCCCCACACTTACCCTCTGCAGCCTCAGCCCTAAGCCTGAGAGTCTGGGGCTCCAGAGGTAGTCAGATTCCAACGCGGGACGTTTAGGCAAGCCACTGAGATTTTGAGCTTCTAGGTCTTGATCTGTAAGAGGGAGACATGCCTTCTTCGTGGAGGTTAGGCTTCCTATCAAAGCCATGCAGCAGCACTGGGCTCGGCTGCTTTCAGGAGGGTTACGCCGGCAAGGGCAGTCGTAGCACTACTAGCAGTAGCAGCTACAGAAGCAGAAGTCGCAGAAGTCCTGCTAGGAGCAGTGCCAGAACTAGTAGCAGCAGTAGTTGTAATAGTAGGAGTTGTCGTGGAAGTTATAGTAGCAGTCGCAGCAGTGACAGTAGTAGCAGCAGTAACAACTAGCATTAGCAGCAAGGCAGCAGCAGCAATACTATTAGGAGCAGCAGCAATGGGAGAAGTAGCAGAAGTTCTAGCAGTTCTAATCTAGTCTGGGTACATTAGAGTAACAAATCCACAGAAACTCGTATGT
>NW_022105908.1:15424350-15426253 GCF_000313985.2 Echinops telfairi | reverse complement strand
CAACAGTGAAGTAGGAGTAACAGTAGCAATAGGTATAACAGCAGTGGTAGTAAGAGGAAGGGCAGTTGCAGCAACAAAGTGGTAGTACTTGCAGCAGCAGCAGCAATAATCCTGTAGCAGTAGCAACAGTAGTAATAATACTCGTTGCATCTGTAGTAGCAGCAGCAGCAGTGGAAGGAGTAAGTGGGCCTGTCTGTGAGAATCTGTGCTAGGATTTGAGAGGGGTCCGAATAGGCAAAGCGGGAAGCCGAGCTCCTGGTGAGGAGAGCTGAGAGTCCAAAGAGGTGCTTAGAAGACGTCTAGGCTTCCAGGAGCAGTGGGAGGGGGAAGACTCCATTGGAAGAGCACAGCTAAGAGGTAGGTCATGGCTTTGGACACCTGACACCAGACCCTTTGCCACTCATCCATCCACTCCCTGCCCACTTCTCGTGGAGGTGACTCAGCCAGCTCGGCCGTTCGTTCATAGGCTAGAGTCCCACCTGGCTCTTCTCTGTCCTCCACGTGGGCCACACTGGCACCCGAGTGTGGGAAACGAACACCTGGTTACTTTAACGCCTCGGAGAGCAGCGGAGCACACCAAGGGAAGAGCTCAGCAGGGCAGGGACATCCCTGGAGTAGGCTGGGTAGGCACGGACGTCCACAGAGCGCTGATGGCAGGGCTGGAAGAGCCCACGTGAGCCTCCTGGGAGAGTTTTGGTAGGAAGGATGCTTGAGCGGAGCCTCTGCGGTCATCAGGGCACGTCTATTCAGAAGCCACAGAAAACCTACTGCAGATGAGCCAAACCATGCGGAAATGTACGTGTTCAGTGCCTGGCTCCGTTACCTGGCGCTGTTATGACAGAAAGACCACGAGTGGCTGGCTTTAACAAATACTGACTTTCTCACAGGTTCAGAGGCTGAATTCTGAGTTTCAGGTGCTAATTCTTTTTTTTTTTTAACATGATAAATATGTGATTTATTTGTAAATGAAAACAATCACGTAAGAAGTTGGAAAAGGTGGTGCTAAGAGTCCTGGGTGCACAGCCTCTTATTTTCTTGCAATTCAGATTTTTCTGTTTCGGCTATATAAAGATGAGGACCCAGTTTTGCAACCTAAAAATATTCCCGTGTTACAAAAAAGATGATGAGACCGAAATGTGCATTCATAGAACTGCATGTCAGCCACGCCAGATCCCTGCTGAGGGAATTCCCAGCACGACCTCATTCGTCGGTGGGGATACAGAGCAATTCTTGTGGGGACATACACATTCATCTGCTCATCCACTCTAGGTGGGCAGCCTTCCACTTGTTGATGGGTTCCTTCTGCTGTGCACGCATATGTCCCGTTGTCTGCTGCTTAGAGCAGACGTTTACCTTCCGCATCCACCAGCCGTGGGAGGAGGGCTGGGGCAGTGCAGATGATTAATGCGACCCATTCTTCGGGGAGGGTTTCCAGGCGGCCCTGTCCCATCATCATATCTAGAATCAGATGAACTTCTATAGCCTCTTTTCTTCACATCTTGCTGAAAGAGCGTTTTGAAAAACAGAATCACAAACTCTGCTATTCCCCAGAAGAAATCTGTTAACAAAGATAATCTCCATGGAGACTGACTCGGGCTATCCAACACTTGTCCGTTCGAGATGTAAACCATCGTGGCCTCCGTCTCCCCGCTCGGCGCCCCGCCCCCTTAGGTGCTAATTCTAAGGGACCGCTTTCTCTGTTGACTCAGGAGGTCCTTGCAAGCTTTCCAGCTTCCGTTTCTTGGTTCCTTGAGGTCTCGTGACACAACATCTGTCTTCCCTCAACTGTTCTTTCTTAATTCTTCTCCTCTTTCAGATCTCAAAAGAGATTGGCTTAAGACATGCCCTACAGTGGTGTGAACTCATTAACGTAACAAAGGAAACCCATTCCCAAATGGACTGT
>NW_022105908.1:15421509-15423841 GCF_000313985.2 Echinops telfairi | reverse complement strand
GCAACCACAAGCAATGATGCAAAATGCAGGAAACCCACTGGCTGGTGGATGCAAAGTCTTGTGGCTCCAATGATGGTGGACGCACCTCCAGGGCTCTGGCAGGGCTCTGAGTGACTCGATGGCAAGAAGATGAAGGTAGAGAGAAAGAGGAAGTTCCCAAGGTCCTTTTTATGAGATGGCCACACCGCCATGTTTCTATGGGAGCCAAGTTGGCACAGAAAATCTCACTAGCACATGGAGTATGAGTCAGACCTTCCTCTGTGGATCCCCACCCTCCTGCTTTGTCCTAAGTCCAGATTCCCTCCTGGAGGTGAGAAGAGCAGCCTATTGGCTGAGCCTGGACTTTGGAGCCAGACAGCCTGCACTCTGAGAGCCTCAGTATCTTCATCAGGAACCTGGGGATGATCAGACAACCTCACGGCGGTGCTCTCAGAACCAACGTTGCACCAACATCACACTGCCCTCCCCAACCCAGTGAATATTAATCCTGCAGAGAATATTAATCCAGAGCAAGAGGGCCCTGCCCACCTTCCAGCTCTTTAACAGAGGTCTTGCTTGTGCTCTGACTGCACCTGCTTAGGTGTGAATCATCCCTGGATTCGACCTGACGACCAAGGGCTTTGTGGCATGAATGGCTCAGGTTCTTGGGGCTGATCCGGATGGCCCTGTCTCGGCTTTCACAAAGGGAGGCCACCGGTTGCCCCCGTGGTCCTTATGGGATGAGAAGACGTGGAGCATCCCAGAAAAGGAGAAAGCACAGCACTGGAGCTGTGCAGTGCACAGCCCGCATCACTGGGTTCTGTGACCTTGGCCATGACACTGAGCACCTCCAAGGAACCTCAGTGGCGAAGCCACAGCAAGGGCTGAACACGTGATGGGGCTGGGAGAGGAGATTGGATCACTTCCAAAGCTTTCAGCTGTCCGGGTAATTGGTTTAACAAACTTGAAGAACTCAGGTTCTCTCTCTGTCTCTTTGACTGCGTGTATGTGTGTGTTGGGGGGGGCGGGGTGGTGCAGGGAGTGAGGATGAGGAGTTAAAGTCAGGCAGAAATAGTCGAAATATCAGCCAATCTTGTTGACGGTTACTCTGTGATCCAGCCTTATGTCATGGTATACGTACTGTGAAAAGTAAACATGAATTACATATCTAAATACCCTTCCTGTATCCTCCACATCCTTTCAATGGCTCTTGTCCAGACAGCAGGGTTTGTTTTTTTTAAAACTTTATCAGTTATTCAATTACGTTCTTTGCAAGAAATCTAGAACACCGATTCGTGAGGGTAGATTCCATTTGTGAGCGCGAAGGTAGCAGGCAAGTAGCCTTGGAGCTGGGGAGCGGCTTTGATTCCTGCCAAAATGTGCGGGTC
This sequence comes from Echinops telfairi, assembly GCF_000313985.2. Taxonomy (NCBI): domain Eukaryota; kingdom Metazoa; phylum Chordata; class Mammalia; order Afrosoricida; family Tenrecidae; genus Echinops; species Echinops telfairi. The sequence continues at coordinate 15,422,474 of NW_022105908.1, read as the reverse complement.
CACGGCTTTCTGATCAACCTTGTTCTGCTCTGTGATCTCGTGTTTTTCTTGCTTGGAGTCAAAGATCTCGCGTTCTGGGGGTGTGCGCTTCTGCAGCTTCCTCTTGTTGAAGGAGGCGTCCCTGAGATGCTGGGGGACTTTCACACCACCGCTATCAGGCTTGGCGGAGGTGGTGAGGACAAATTTCTGGTGCATTCTACCCAATGGAGGGAGGGAGAGCCCATCACAAGCAGCAAGCCACTGCCCAGCTGCTTCTGGAAAACCGCTCTCTTGCATCAGGGTGATGGGAAGGGTCCCCGTGGTGATGCTGGCTGGAGGGCTTTTTGCCGTGGCTCGATGGCGTCCCAAGCACAGCTTCCCCAGGGCATGTGGACAGTGTAGCCACTGGGGTATCACCATTCTTGTCACCACCAACTGGTTTTGTGACAGTGGCTCGGACCTTCTCCTCCTCCTCTTGTTCTTCCTCCTCCTCCTCTTTCTTCGCAACCTTGGATTTGGCCGCTGAATGCTTCCTCTGGTCCTTGGCCTTTCTGGGATATGTGGCGCAGATGGAAGACCGGCCCATTCCGCTGACTGGGCCCATTCCGCTGACTGGGACGGGGTTTGGACCACAGTGGGGTTTCCGCTTCTTGATCGCAGCCTTCTTACCTGGCCACTGGCATTTGCTTTCTTGACTTCAGGATTCTCCTTGGTGTCTGGCTTCTTCTCAGCCTTCTCACCTGCCATCTTGCAAGATGCGAAAGAGAATTACGGCCACAGCTTCTGGTCTATAAGCCAGACAGCAGGTTTTAGGGGCATTTATTAAGCACTTACCAGGCACGGTTCTCAGTGTTTTGTGCACATTAACTCATTAAACACTAGAAGAGAGGGATGAGAGTAGGCCCACGTTGTTGTTAGGCACCATGAAGTCGGTCCCCACCCCTAGCTACCCTGGGCAAAACAGAAGGAGGCACTGCCTGGTCCCG